>NC_140931.1:29138968-29843968 GCF_014529385.1 Adiantum capillus-veneris | reverse complement strand
GGAATATTATATCACACACACACACACACACACACACCGAAACGACCTCAAGAAGGTGAGTGGCAAGCAAAGGAGCTCATCCAAGCATTACACACTTGACTCGTAACATCCGAGATGGCATCAATCTCCGCTACTCAGGTAGGCATATAACTGCCTACTAAAAATAATCATAATAAGGCTCTGATGATAGAGGATCTCAAGTAAATATTACTCTTTTTTTTGGCTGCTAATGTTACCACAAGAGACCACCTTTTATGTAGCCATGGGCCGGGCTTGCCGGACCGCTAGTAGTGTATTATGTTTTTGGCCGGGCTTGTCGATCAGGTAGGAATGGTTGAGAGTGACCGCCGATGGCGCCACTGTCGAGGAATTGCCCTGCACTAAACTCAAGAGGCATTGTGTGCTTCTTCTGTGAGTGTTTGTGTTAGGAAGGAAGAGGAAGAAGAAGAAGTTATTTTCTGCAAGTTTTAATTTCCTACAGAATCTCTATTTTCTGCCAATGTCTACTTTTACACAGTCTTTACATAGTTAGTGAATAGCTTGTTTTCTGCCAATGTCTGCTTTTACACAGTTTTTTTAATTTGCACAGTTAGTAGTTAGTGTGTTAGCTAGTGAATGAGTAAGCAGTTAGCAAAGTAGGTAGCTTCACTGTCAGTTAATAGTTAGCAGGGTGGTTAAGCTTAGTTAGTTGTAGAGGAGATAAGGTTAGGTTAGTTAGGAGAGTAGGTAAAGGTGTAGTGTGTGTGTGGCCCAAAAAGGCCACTTAAACCGCACGCGTGGCGATCGCCCGAAAAAAAAATTAAAAATTAAAAAAAACCCAAAATATTTAAGCGTGAGGCATGAGTGTGTTCTACAAAAATTTTGGATCGGGATCATTTCCCCAAGCCCAAGCCCAAGCCCGAAAATATTTAAGCGTGAGACGTGAGTGTGCTCTACGATCGTTTCCCCAAGCCCAAGCCTAGGCCTCAGGCCTTAGTCTTATAATATATACTAGACTCACTCTTATATATATACCCTACCCCCGCAAGAAGGAATGAGGGCATGTGGGACAAGTTCCTCAAGTCCTCAACCATCCCCTTCACACTCACCCTTTGGACTTACTAATTCTAGTCTTCTCCCCACCTAGGAAAAGACTAGTTTTAGGATTCCGAGGGTTGTACGTAACCGAATCGGGGGCTATTGCACGCCATATTCTCTGGGTCGGTTTAAAAAAGGGGACCAAAAATACAAAAAATTGGGATGTAAACACCTAAAAACTAGGTGAGCGGCACCTCTAGAGTGTCTAGGTCACATGCACCTACGCTCTGGTCGTGTGCTAGAGGACGGGCACATCGAGATTATCTCTGTTTAAGCGGGCACTCATTATACCTCTACCTTAGGCTCTAGGTCCTCAATGGGAACCCAAGGTAGTACTACTCAAGACCCGCATATTGCGTCCAGTGACTCTTCCTCTTACTACAACGCCATGGAGGGTTACCCAATGCCTAATCCTGATAGCTCAAGCCAAGACATGCATGCCATGGGTCCACATTCCGGGCTGAGTGTACTTAGCAGCTTGAAGGAAACCTTTAGTAGAGCCACTCGCTCAGAATATGGAGCTAATGATGTAAATGAGGGGGGTGGGGAAGTAAATTTTCCATTCATGACCAACATAGACTCCATGCTCTTGGAGAGTGTGCACGTGAACACTCCATTTACTGCACCCCTGACTCTTCAGAGCTATTCCCTTTCGAGGTTATATTACCTGATGGTAGAAGCCTGGCCGAAGTGCAAGAGGTTGAGCGATATATCATTGCGGCTAGGGAAAATGAAATCGAGAGCTTACGCAAGGCGGAACAACGAAGAGAGTTAAAAGCGAAAGCTCCTATGTCAATATCATTGTTAGGAGAGCAATCAAGTGCTCCTGAATTAATGACCATTAAACCCATAGAGAGTCACATTGCATCTAGTTCAAAGGACACCCCTAGCACCTCAATCCTAGATGGAGTGTTCTTAAATGAGAACTGGGAGTACGAACTACAAACAAAAACTCTAACCGACCTATACATAGGTCACACCTATCACGTGGGTTGGTTAGATGTCCTACAGTCCACAACGGGTGCTACTAGTGTGGAGGATCAACAACAAAGAGTTTGTGAGGTCATCCATAGGGTTATTGAGCTAGAGAGACAGAACAAGGGGATCCACATGCCTTCAACGGGTCTCATGAGATTTCTTAGATATAGGGAAGGATAAACAACCAACCGTATCACAAATGGAAACTCCCTCGGTAAGTCCAATGGATCCTCCATATGTTGTTTCGCCAGGGGTCTTAGTGCAATATGAGCCCACAAGTAATAGCTTTATCTTTCCAAGTCTCGCTCATCTTTCCCTTGATGACACCACGGCTACCATGCCTACCCCAATGATGGGCATGCCAAGAAACACGCCATGGACCTCATTTGTTAGTAAAGCACCGCTACATGGTAGCTCAATGCCTACAAAAGTACCTACAAGTGTGCACCAATCGTATGCACCTATGGGTTCTTGTACTCATGTAGTTCCTACCCCTCCTATTGTTTCAACAACCTATGCTCCACAACCCCAACACCCAAGCTCTTATTCCCATGGGACCATACCGGCTAGCATTAGCATGTCACATGTCTGCTATGCCTAGGGCCACACATGTCTGCTATGCCTAGGGCCTCCACATGGCACAACACCGTACCAAATGTGGAACCCAAGGGCTTTCTATGCACCAAGCCCAATGGCAATACCTACTCCACATGTAGTCTCTGGAGTGCCTTCACCCATGGTGCCTACTCACTTAGGTGACCTAGCAACATTTGCTCAAGCTATCGGTCGATCTATTGCTACGAATATATGTAACATGCCTGATAGAGAACCTAGAAGTAAGGCAGTACAAATAGCCAAGCTCACATAAAAATTTAGTGGAGACTGGGATGTGAGAAAGCATATCGAAGTGTTTGAACAAATATGCAATTCTCTAGGAGAACACAATGATTTGCATAAGAGTAATGCTTTAAGCCTAACCTTAAGTGGGAAGGCAGGGGATTGGTATAGAACCCTAAGGGTGGAAGAAAAAATGCTTTACCCTACTCTTAGGAGACTGTTCTTGAAAGAATACATACGAGAGGGAGTGCTTTGGGGTGTAGCCTCTCAGCTCCAAAAAGCCCAACTAGAGGAAGGAGAGTCGGTGAGAGACTTTATTAGTCGCTTAAAGCATTTGAATTCTTGTTGTAATCCAAATGAGCGCTTCAATAATAATCAATTGCTTGATAGATTCATTAGGGGATTACAACACAAGGATATCTACAATGGCCTAGTCATTAGAGGTATCACCACTTGGGAAGCGATCACCACCAATGCAATCCAATTGGAGGATAATTTAATGAGTCAAGGAGAAGGAGTGTCTGTTGAGCCTAAATTTATTAGCTCGCAAGCATCGGGGCATCAGCCAATGACCCTAAAGCCTATTGCTAAGGAGCCAAAGATATCTGAGATGACTTTAGCAGATCTCACCAAGGCCATTCAAGAGAGTCTTAGAGACAATCGTGCTCCGCAAAACAATCATATGTATCCAAGAAGGGAGCAACAATGGTGCTCAATATGCTATGGTCCACATAGTACCAGTGAATGCCCTACTTTTAGAGTGAAATTCAATGGGAATTGCAATGTCTATGGGAGGTATGGTCATCAAGCTAAGGATTGCATAGTATTTAACCACACGATGGCCAATAGACCAACCTTATCATGGACAGACACACCTCGAGTGCATGCATTGATGTCGGCCCCACCTCTTGAACAAACATCACAACACATGGTCCCTAGGGCCCAAAATTGTGTTCAAGCAACACCCTTACCACCTCCAGTGCTAGGACCGCAACCACCACATCCGAGAATCAGTTATGTGAATCATGTGGGTTGTGAATCATCTATTGCCTGTTTGGAAGGCTGTGAGGAAGATATAGACCCTAATATTGCCTATGGGATTGATGCGCTTGAAGAAAGTACACAATACTACATGGAGGACTATTGGAGACAAGTCAAACTGTTTATCAAGTAGCTGCTCTTGCTGCAAGAGGCCAAAATATCAATTACACTACCAAGAGACCACCTCTTCAATGCTATGAGTGTGGAGGTCCACATCATGTGGTCGAGTATCCTATTAGGCTACAAAAGAACGCCACACTAATGCAAACCAATCAAGCGAGCACGTCTACAATGCCGATACTCATGTGTAATTGATGTGGCATAGATCGTTTGATTGCCCAATGTCCAAATGATCCAAATGCACCGAAGATCACGCCATTAAACTTGATTGAGGTTACCAAAGAGCCATCACTAAGTACACGTGCGGTACCAATAAACTTACTCACACGATCGATGCTTCAAAAACAAAATCATATTCTTGAAGAAAGAGACACGGCATCAATTGCCCAATCTCAGAAGAATAAGAAAACACGAAGGAAGAGATTGCAAAAAGCAGCGAAGTTAGACCCAGTTCAACGAACAACATAGGGATTGATGAAGACCCCGTATATATGAACGATGCTAAAGAGGATTATGATTCAAGTGAAACCATGGAGACCAAAATGACCACTAAGAAAGAAACCAACAAGGATGATCGTCATGAGCCACAGTGGTCAAGATCCAAGAAGAAGATAGGAACTTATCCAAACCCTACAGAGGAGATCGAGCGGGTCAAGCAATTAAGGAGTTTGGTAGAAGATACTCAAAGGGATCTAAAGCCAGTACCTAGGCAGATCCAGATTACAGACACAGTCTTCCCCTAGCCATACCTAGTGTCATCCAAGAAGAAACTGACTTAAAGTCATGGGAAAGTGGGTGTACTCACTTCTTGTTGGAAAGAATGTTTACAGAGGGACTACCATACCATATCAAAGAAATGGAGATCCCATCTTTCCCACGTCAAGGGACTGAAGCCCAAAAGGTGCCATTAAATATTGCCAAATTGATGGATTTCATGGCTTCAGAGTTTAGAACCACCATCATGTCCAAACTATATGGAGACCCTGAGCTATTCTTAGCTCTTCGAGATTTCCTCAATGGAGAACTGAAGGTCGGGCTACCACAATTTGCACAGATGGATGGAGTTAGGGAGATGCCAATAAAGGAGGAACACTTAGATCCACAACCCAACCTAGATGAGAACCCTATTGTAAAAATACATGTTAACAAGTTGGGACAATACTTTGAGGGAGATGAATCCAATGCAACCATACCAATCACTACCAAGGGATTAACTATGAAGGGAATCCTTGATGGTGGCGTTGGGGTTAGCATTGTAACTAAAAATTGTTGGGAAACTATGGGAAGACCTCACCTTGGAACCACAACCATAGAAGTAAAGATGGCCAATAGGTCTATTGTTAAACCTATTGGGATGCTAGAAGATCTCAAGATCAAGGTCTTTGGACATAAAATAAGAATTACCTTCATTGTTATGGATTCTATTGGAATTAGGGTTGCAGAGAAACGCACACAGCTTGGAGAAGACGAAGGAAGCTCAAGGCACACAACAAAGAGTGTATTACTTAGTGTGCAATGGAAAGATAGATAGCCCTAGAGTGATGGGTGTATATACAATGCATGGGGGAAAAAACCTCCTAAAAAGGGAAAAAATGCCCCGACGGTCCTAGTGTGTTCATACATCACTACCACATGTATATGGTAACAAATCCCCCTTGGAGTGATGTGGTGAATGAGAGCCGGCACATGAGTAAAGGTAAGTGCCATGCCTTGAGGACATGATCAGTCCACAAAGGGGATTAAGCCCAAAGCTTTGCGGAAAGCCTCAAGCTTCTCATAAGACAATGCCTTTGTGAAAAGATCTGCAAGGTTGTCCTGTGTTGGCACATAAGCCAAGCTGATCTATCCTGCTCAGAGCCTCTCCTTGACATAGTGGTAATGCACCTCAATGTGCTTCGTGCGAGCATGAAAAACTGGGTTTCTCGCAACTGCCAATGAGCTCTGACTGTCAGTGTTGATAGTGTTGGCAGTGTCATGTCCAACACCCAAATCAGCCATAAGACGTCTGAGCCATACACACTCAACCGTAGCTATGAAGACTGCCCTGTACTCAGCCTCACAACTCGAAGTGGCCACAGTAGGTTGCTTCTTGCTCAACCATGATGTACATGAACTGCCAAGCATGAAACAAAAACCACTTGTGGACACTCGCGTGTCAAAACAACCAGCCCAATCTGAGTCCGAAAAAGCATGTAAGTCTAGCGGCAATGATACCCCCTTGGGATAAAACAAGCCAAGATGTAAAGTGCCACTAAGGTAGCGGAAAATCCTCTTGACAGCTTGCCAATGCTTAGACCCTGGGCTATGCATAAATCTGCTGACCTGTGAGACTGCAAACTGAATATCCAGCCTCGTGTTACACAAATAAATGAAGTAGCCAACAGCAGTTTGGTAAAGAGTGACATCAGCAGGATCGCCAGCATCATGTAGACTCAACTTCAAACTTGTTTCCATGGGAGTGGCAATAGGTTTGCAATCCTCAAGTCCAAACTTACATAGCAATGTCTCTATGTAACTTTTTTGACACAAGGCAATACCACCATCCCACTGCTTAAACTGTATACCCAAGTAATGATGCAACAGCCCCAAATATTTCATCTTGAAAGTAGCATTCAAATCAGCCTTAAATTCGACAATATGTCTCTCATTTGGTCTAGTAATCAGCAAATCATCGACATAAAGAACCACAATGAGAAGTACATCACCCTCACGCTTTACATACAATGTGCTTTCTGTTGGACTGTTACGAAAGCCTCGTTTAACCAAATGAGTGTCCGCTTTCTCATACCAAGCACGAGGAGATTGCTTCAACCCATACAAAGCCTTCTTACATCTGCACACTTTGTCTTCTATTCCTTTTATGACAAAACCGCGAGGCTGCATTACATAAACTTCCTCAAATATGTCACCATTCAAGAAAGCAGTAACAATGTCTGATTGATGTACATCCCAACCAAAATGAACTGCCAATGCACATAGAAAACACACAATAGTCATACGACAAGGGGGAGCAAAAGTCTCTTCATAATCTATGCCTTTTTGCTGTGCATAACATTTTGCAACAAGTCGAGCCTTATGGCGATCGATCTCACCATCCGGCTTGCGTTTCAACTTGTAAACCCACTTCGTACCAATGGCCTTCTTGCCAGGAGGCAAGTCACATAAAGTCCATGTGTCATTTTCTATAAGTGCATCATATTCTGATTGCATGGCAGCCATCCAATTTTCTGAATTCTGTGCTTCATCAAAAGACAGAGGCTCCTCAACATCATGTAAGCTAGACACAACCAAAGCATAACAATCTTATGCATAAGATGCATGGCGAGAGCTTGAGCGAGTACGACTAGACAGAGGTGCATCCAATTTACTGTCACGCAAAGTGTGCACCAGCCATTTTGGCATACCTCTAGCCTGTGAGCTTACATTACTGTCTCTAGTACATGACAACAAGGGCTGAGTAGAATCTTCCACAAACACTACATCCCGTGAAACCAGAATATGCTTTGTTTACGGATGATATAACCTGTAACCTTTTTCTTTCAACACTATAACAAAAAAAAAATACATTTGATAGCCTTATCATCCAATTTTTTACGCTGTGTTTGTGGCACCAAAGCATATGCCAAACAGCCAAAAACACGCATGTGCTCAATAGAAGGCTTTCTATCATGCCATGCTTCATATGGAGTAATAGATTACAAAGCTTTCGTAGGACACATGTTAAGTACATAAGTGGCACACATGATGGCCTCAAGCCAAAAAGAATGCGGCAAAGCTTGACTTTTGACCATACATCGTGCCATTTCCATCAGTGACCTCTTTTTCCTCTCAGCAACACCATTTTGCTGAGGTGTATAAGGCACTGTACATCGGTGTTTTATCCCACGACTAGCCAAAAATGCATTAAATTCATGAGACATATACTCCCCCCCTCGATCGGAACGGAGGGTGCCCATAGTACATTTCGAGACATTTTCAGCCATAGTCAGAAATTGTCTGAAGCACATAAAAACTTCGGACTTCGCTTTAAGCGGAAATACCCATGCATGCCTGCAATAATCATCAATGAAAGTGACAAAGTACACGTAATTGCCCAAGGACGAAGTTTGCATGGGCCCACAAACATCACTATGCACAAGCTGTAACGTGCATGTGGCCCGAACTGAACCATCCTTTAGAAACTTAGAACGCTGCATCTCACCTAAAATACAGCCTTCACAAACATGTTTGACAGGTGCTTCAAGAGGCGGCAAAAAAGCAACCATATCAGATTTTTGCAAACGCAACAAACTTGCAAAATTCAGATGACCAACACGTGCATGCCAAAGTTTTGCATCTGAAATAGCCCTTGAATCTGCAACAGCATGTGTAAAATTTTGTCCACACTTGTAATACAAAGTGAGCTTGTACAGCCCACGGCACAATAGGCCAGATGCAACAATTTCATCACCAAAACTGAGATCATGAACTGTACATCTGTCATCCACAAATTTGACTACAAGTCCAAGTCTAGCAAGTGCGAATACAGACAAGAGATTCTTCTTGATCCCAGGTACATAAAGTGCATCAACAAGTGTGAAGGAACTGCCATTTGTAGTAGTAAGCACAATCTTTCCAACTCCCTAAACCAGATAAGAGGCATTGTTGGCACAAGTGACTGAATTCCCATGAGGGACAGACTCGAGAGAGGTAAACAATTCACGATGTGAGGTAATGTACTTTGTAGCACCACTGTCGAAATACCACACGTATGAATCTGCAGCAAAACTGAGAAGCATGCATCATGGACAGCGGGATTGTAAGTGCACTCTGCACTAAAAGCCCATTCTGCATCAACATCAGCATTACAATCTCCTTTCACAGAAGACTCAACAATGGCTGCATTTGTAGTCGAACCAGCATTTGCAGTGGAACCACCCTCTTTCTTCTTAGCCTCTTTGGCCTTCAACTTAGGACACGACCTGATCAAGTGATCATTAGCTTTACAATAATGGCAACGCATCTTCTTTTTGCACTTATCACCAGAATTTCCATACGAATTGCTACCAGCAGAAGCATTAGGAACAGAATTTTTGCCACTCGCAGCAGAGCCATAAGAAGTGGCTGCATTGTTGTTACCACCCTTTCTTTGAGAAGCAATAAAAGCATGTTCGACTGCACGCTGCCTAGTCCTGTTTTTTCTGGAAAGTGATTCTTGCAACAGCAATGTGCATAATGCATCAAACTTGACAACTTCTAGATTTCCTTGGGTCATAAGTCTCCAAGTACTAGCAAAATTCTGGTAAGAATGTGGTAAGGCATCAAGAATAGTCTGCACAAGGGAACTGTCTGAAATGACTTCACCTGCACAAATAAGCTGCTCATTGATATCCTTGACACTAGCAAGGAAAGTGTCCATATCATCTTCCTCATGCATAATCTTCGACTCCATCTCTTTATGCAGCAAAGCAATTTTAGCCTCATTGTGACTTGCATAAAGACCAGCCAAAATATCCCAAGCATGTTTTGCAGATTTTGTTGAACGGATGTGAGGAACAATGGTGCGCTTCACAGACAACGCGATCAATGCATGAGCCTGCGCATCCTTTACATGCCAATGAGCTTGTTCTGCCGTAGGCAAAACAACTCTAATAGTAGCAATCCTTGCAGCAAGACCTGCAACATCCTCAACATCGCCTGCATCCTCAGAACCAGGACGTACATCAATGCCCTGCACAATATTCTAGACGCCCTTTGACACAAGAACATGTTGCATCATATAAGCCCACATAGGGTAATTGTCCCCATCCAACTTGTCCTCAGCAGCAAACATCTTGAATACATCTGTGTTGTTGTCAGCCATGGTAAATGTTGCACCTGATGTGAAAACTGCCCGAAAATAGGAGAAACGGAGCGGGAACAACACGTGCTATATAGCACAAACTGTAGAAGACTGTAAGGCACCTATTATGAAGATATTGGCACTAACAAAAATTTTGCACAAAATGATAAAATTGCCTGTGCAGACCTGCCTATAGTGGAAACGGAGGCCGAAATGAGCCCGAAACAAAAATCTGAGCAAACTGAGCTCGACGAGTACTCCCGAAATGTTTGTCGACCTGTGAACGCTTTCCAAAGCTCACTGAAATCGAAGAAAGTGAGCAGGCATGTGGTTGAGCAGCTGGCGACTAAGCTCGGGAGGATGCAACCTGCTCTGATACCGATTGTTGGAATTAGGGTTGCAGAGAAATGCACGTAGCTTGGAGAAGACAAAGGAAGCTCAAGGCACACAACAAAGAGTGTATTACTTAGTGTGCAATGGAAAGATAGATAGCCCTAGAGTGATGGGCGTATATACAATGCACGGGGGAAAAAACCTCCTAAAGAGAGAAAAAATGCCTCGGTGGTCGTAGTGTGTTCACACACATCACTACCACATGTATATGGTAACAGATTCCACCAAGCACACTATGGCATCTGAGTTGATCTTAGGACGTCCTTTCATGAGGAAGAATAAATGGTGCATGACTAGTCTAAAAACCATGTCTACTTGCAGTTCTACTTGTAACTGGTCGAGCACATCCTCTAGAAAACAAGTTTATAATTGATCATAGATCTGACACCATAGTTCACTCGGTCCAATTGCAATATTGTTACACGTATAAAAGCAAGCACTGATGTTGGGGAAGATTCTCCTTATATGGATGTACTATCTGGGATGATTGAGTCGGACAATGTGGATTGGGTCCACCTAGCAGCAACCATAGACACTTGGGGAAACAGAAGGGCGCCTCGGTAACACCTGAGGGGGATGAAATGCCACCACTCATACACTTAAATATGCTAGAAGCAATGCATATAGCTTCTGATGACCTACAAGATGAAGGCTTGACTGGCATTGGAACCAGTAGCGTCTCACAAGACTATAGCCCACACGATTTGGGGTCAGAATCATCAATTGAAATTGACTCTGAGGACAAAGAATCTGAGTTAAATCTTAGAGCAAATGTGGGGACAAACCATTCAGGGCCTAGTGGTACCCTAGATGACAATCTATCCAAGGGAGTTTTAGTAGCAATTCATCTAGTGACTCTTCACTAGAGATCAGCCGCAATCAAAAATTAGACAAGAAGAGTAAGAGATATGTTGTAATTAGGGTTGCACAAAGACACACACAGCTTGGAGAAGACGAAGGAAGCTCAAGGCACACAATAGAAAGTGTATTACTTAGTGTGCAATGGAAAGATAGATAGCCCTAGAGTGATGTGAATATATACAATGCTCGGGGGAAAAAACCCTCCTAAAGAGGGAAAAAATGCCCCGGCGGTCCTACTGTGTTCACACACATCACTACCACATGTATATGGTAACAAATCCCCCCTGGAGTGATGCGGTGAACGAGAGCTAGCACATGAGTAAAGGGAAGTGCCATGCCTTGAGGACATGATCAGTCCACAAAGGGGAGTAAACCCAAAGATTTGCGGAAAGCTTCAAGCTTCTCATGAGATAATGCCTTTGTGAAAAGATCTTCAAGCTTGTCCTGTGTTGGCACATAAGCCAAGCTGATCTCTCCTGCTGAGAGCCTCTCCCTGACATAGTGGTAATGCACCTCAATGTGCTTTGTGCAAGCATGAAAAACTGGGTTCCTCGCAACTACCAACACGCTTTGACTGTCAGTGTAGATGGTGTTGGCAATGTCCTGTCCAACACCCAAATTAGCCATAAGGCGTCTGAGCCATACACACTCAACCATAGCTATGAAGACTGCCCTGTACTCAGCCTCACAACTCGTAGTGGCCACAGTAGGTTTCTTCTTGCTCAACCATGATATACATGAACTGCCAAGCATGAAACAAAAACCACTTCTGGACACTCGCGTGTCAAAACAACCAGCCCAATATGAGTCTGAAAAAGCATGTAAGTCTAGCGGCAATGATCCCCCCTTGGGATAAAACAAGCCAAGATGTAAAGTGCCACTAAGGTAGCAGAAAATCCTCTTGACAGCCTGCCAATGCTTAGACCCTAGTCTCTGCTGACCCGTGAGACTGCAAACTGAATAATCGGCCTCGTGTTGCATACATAAATGAGACAGCCAACAACAGTTTGGTAAAGAGTGACATCAGACGGATCGCCAGCATCATGTAGACTCAACTTCAAACTTGTTTCCATGGGAGTGGCAATAGGTTTGCAATCCTCAAGTCCAAACTTACATAGCAATGTCTCTATGTAACTTTTCTGACACAAGGCAATACCACCATCACACTGCTTAAACTGTATACTCAAGTAATGATGCAACAGCCCCAAATCTTTCATCTTGAAAGTAGCATTCAAATCAGCCTTAAATTCAGCAATATGTCTCTCATTTGGTCTAGTGAGATCAGCAAATCATCAACATAAAGAACCACAATGAGAAGTACATCACCCTCACGCTTTACATACAATGTGCTTTCTGTTGGACTGTTACGAAAGCCTCGTTTAACCAAATGAGTGTCAGTTTTCTCATACCAAGCACGAGGAGATTGCTTCAACCCATACAAAGCCTTCTTACATCTACACACTTTGTCCTCTTGTCCTTTTATGACAAAACTGCGAGCTGCGTTACATAAACTTCCTCAAATATGTCACCATTCAAGAAAGCAGTAACAATGTCTGATTGATGTACATCCCAACCAAAATGAGTTGCCAATGCACATAGAAAACTCACAGTAGTCATACGAAAAGTTGGAGCAAAAGTCTCTTCATAATCTATGCCTTTTTGCTGTGCATAACCCTTTGCAACAAGTCGAGCCTTATTGTGATCAATCTCACCATCCGGCTTGCGTTTCAACTTGTAAACCCACTTTGTACCAATGGCCTTTTTGCCAGGAGGCAAATCACATAAAGTCCATGTGTCATTTTCTATAAGTGCATCATATTCTGATTGCATGACAGCCATCCAATTTTTTGAATTTTGTGCTTCATCAAAAGACAGAGGTTCCTCAACATCATGTAAGCTAGACATAGCCAAAGCATAACAATCTGATGCATAAGATGCATGGCGAGAGCCTGAACGAGTACGACTAGACAAAGGTGCATCCAATTTACTGTCACGCAAAGTGTGCACCAGCCATTTTGGCATACCTCTAGCTTGCTCATTTTTAGCCCTTTCCTCATCAAGTACATCATGTACATGTGCATCAGTAATAGGCTGATCTAAAACATTTTCATAAACCCCCATAGGCTGTACATTTTCCTCATTGGAACTTACATTCGTATTTCCACCACTGAAAAGAGGCAAAAAAGTGTCATAAATGTCTTGTGAGCTTACAGTACTGTCTCTAGTACATGACAGCAATGGCTGAAGAGAATCTTCCACAAACACTACATCCCGTGAAACCAGAATACGTTTTTTTTGTGGATGATACAACCTGTAACCTTTGCTTTAAGCACTATAACCAACATAAATACATTTGACAGCCTTATCATCGAATTTTTTGCGTTGCACTTGTGGCACCAAAGCATATGCCAAACAGCCAAAAACACGCATGTGCTCAATAGAAGGCTTTCTATCATGCTGTGCGCTCCTTGCCGCACTGTCGAAGCAAGGGACTTGCCAATACACCGTGTGCGAGCCACAAACGGCTCCAAGCACACAACAAGCCTAAACTAGCAAGCTCAAGAAAACAAAGGGTGTGTCACTCACCGCTCTACGCTCGCCTTCGTGGTGGATTCCTCGCCGCGATGAAGAAGAAGCTGCAGTCGTGCCGCGCTCAACCGCTTCGCCGCCGTCGTGCCTTCGTAATGCTTGATCGCACACACACTCTCCCTCTCTCTCTCTCTCTCTCACACACACACACACAAGGAGGTGAAGAAGAAGAAGATGGAGATGGAGCAAGAGCACTCTTCAATTGCACAAATGAGAGAATGAGTAAAAATTAGGTTTAGTTGGCTTTTATAGGAGCTCACCCCATTCACACTTGGGCGCCCATGCTTAACCAACTAATCCCTTGAATGTCCAAGTTAAAGTGCGCCTCTCATTGGCGATCACTCTACCTTTCCCTATTGGTCCGACAAGCCCGGTACTTGACTCTACCAAATACATAATACGCGTCCATCGTAGGTGATAGGTGTCCGTGAGCCATGAGGGTTTCACATGCCCCCCTTCCTGATGTAGATTCCGTCCTCGGAAGCTATTGAGTTGAAGCTGGGTCGTCGAGGTGGAAGAGCATTTGAGATGAATGTCCTTAGCCTTCTTCAGTCACTGCAAAATCAAACAACATTGGCACAGTAATTGCATTCTCTTAAAAAGCATATGCAGTTTTAGGTAGACAAATTGATTGGTCAAAGAATTTCAAACAATTTGTTAGCAATGAACATTAAATTGCAATGTAATCAAATGCATAAACAGATGTAAAGGTAAAAAATTAAACAAGTCTGGGGTCGCTAATTTGACGGTCGAAAAGCACTAGAGATCGAATATTAATACCATGGGTAAGCTTCTTAATTTTCTGTGGTCAATTAAGTTGTTTAATCGCGAGAGCCAAGTATTCATGTTCGAGGGCTGACTAGAGGCTATACCTAGAAGACTTTGTAGTTAAGCTACCATAAAAGGAATTTCTCATGAAATCATCGCCTGACTGATTACTTTTTCTTTGACCCCCCAAAGTCTTTTCTCATTGATTCAATTATGAAGTGGGTGCTTATTTTGTATGCCTTGGGTTTTTTGCTTTTCAAGGAAAAGCGCCCACACTGGGAACCTCTAGGGCTCTAGTACCATAGGCAATACATGTGAGTGAAGTACCAATTCAAGCCAGGATTTCTCTTCCAGCTTAAAATTTTACATTGTGGCACTTTGATTTTTTGTTTGTTCATTTTCAGCATTTTAATTTTGTAACTTTGGGAGGTCATATAACACTGTTACATTCCCCAGGATCATCACATTAGTAAACTCCCTTTATAATACTTAAGCTAAAGGTCGATAGGGTTAAGCCCACTAGAAAGCCCTAGTACATTTCATACAATGCTGCCTAAATCGGATTAAGAACCTAAGTAACCATTGCTTATTAGGAAGGCATTCCCCATGGTATTAAGAGAAGATTTCTTACACCTAACTTGGTCAAACTAGCTTAGTCGGACTGCTTGATTTTTACCCCTAAACAAGTGACTATGACAAAACACTACATTGAATTAAATGTTTGATACTAACCAATGCGCTGAATATTATGCTACCAATCACAATCAAAGCAGACAAACATGGATGCAAAAAGATAAGGGCAATGCTAATGGACAAGAAACACCTGTTTGTGTTGATGGTCGCGCTTGATTTGAAGTGTGAACGAGAGAAAGGTTCCATGAACGTCCAAATCCTATCAATAGCAACACGCTCCTGTACACACTAGGAAACAAAAGGAGTACCTCCAGGAGGCACATCAGTGGGAAAAGAGAACTTTGCTAATCACTCAACTCTAAAACAGAAACACTCCTATCGTACTAATCTTACTTACCCTCCATCACTCAAGTGATGAGGATCAAAGGTGTTTTATGGCATAGGTTTCTGTTTCACTGTACCAAATGTGACATGTGTAGGTCTGAGTCAATGTTTTGACTTTAATGTGCATACTCGTTTGCTAATTTCTCTTGCTCTTTTTTTTTTGTGTGAGTATAAAGCTTTATATGTACATTCCCTAAGATTGGAATTGAGAGGTCAGGGAAAAAGGTTGAGAGGGAAACAAATGAATGATGACTGTCAGCAAACACTCCCCCCTTCCTTGGGTAGATCATACCATTTGAAATGAGCTTGTCACCCTTTGAAACCAATTGTTCCAGTTGGTAATAGGTGAGGATTTTTTCCAGTAGTTTTCTATTACCCTAGGTGCCTCGTCAAGTTGCAACGGTGGTAAGGTACTCTCCCAGGATCGAACTTGAAGTGGTTCATCAGGTGATTCTTGAACACTGGGAGGTGTGGATTCTTGTGTAGCTTCATGGAGGTCCATTACTATAGATGGAGGATGTGTAGAAGCTTTTACCTCTATGGATGTATTACATGAGGAGCTAGAATCTTCATGGGACTCCCCCCTTCCTGAGCTAGGTGGATCAATTCGTTCTTTCTTTGGTACCCAAACTAGCTCTAGAACGGGTGTGTAACATTCCATGATTTTTTTCTTTCCACGATCATTGATTCGTTTTGGAGCTATGGGATTGGGCTCACTTGGGTCAGGTGATAGGTAAGCGCACAATCTATGTTTTGGCACCCAGATTTGATCATTTCCTTGATAGTAGCCTTGGGCTTCCAATAGTCGTTTAGGGATCCATCGCAACATTTTCTTACTTTTCTTGGAGCGAGTGGTACGTTTCTTACAAGGCTTCTGTTTTTTAGCACTAGCTATGGTCACTAAAGAAGCTTTAGGGACCCACTTGTATGTTTTCTTCGTTACATTAGGATGAGTCTTGTTGGAAGCGATATGCATTGCTTGTAGCATATTTAAGGGTATAGGCATTTCATCCCCCTCAGGTGTTACCCAGGTCGTCCCCCTATTTCCCCAAGTGTCTATGGTTGATGCTAGGTGGACCCAATCCACATTGTCTGATTCCGTCATACCCGGTAACACATCCATGTAAGGAGAATCTTGGCCAATGTCTGTATCCTTCTTACAAGTGTAACAATATTGTAGTGGGGCCGAGTGAACTGTGGTGTCAGAGCGATGATCAATAATGGTTTTACTCCCTAAGGGGTGTTCCTTACCAGTCACCAAATCCACTCTAAGGACAGAGTCTTGGAATTGCAAATAGACATGATTTTTAGACCAATCGTGAACCATTTGTGCTTCCCTCATGAATGGTCGTCCTAAAATCATTTCATATGACATAAGGTGTTTAGAGAAATCCATTACAATGAACGTATGTCGTACCTTGTGTCCTAGAACTTTGATCTTAAGATCCTTGAGCATCCCCATAGGTTTGGCTATGGTACCATTTGCCATCTTTACCACAATGTTAGTAACACTGAGGCAGGGTTTTCCCATGGATTCCCAACAATCTTTTGTAACGATGCTAACTCCCGCACCACCATCAAGAATTCCCTTTATAGTTAATCCCTTGGTAGTGATGGGTAGGGTCGCATTAGACTCGTCGCCTTCAAAATACTGCCCTAATTCGTTAATGGGTACCTCAATCACAGACTCGTGTCCATCTAAGTCAAGTGATTGCACATGATTTTCCTCATCAATCATAATCGAGTCAGGCCTATTTGGTTGCGCAAACTGCGGTAATCCCGTTCGTAGCTCTCTGTTAAGGAATGCTCGAAGTGCAAGGAATAACTCAGGATCTCCATACAGCTTTGCTATGATCGTGGTTCGGACCTCAGAAGACATGAAGTCCACTAGTTTGGCAACATTCATTGGCGTTTTGCAGGGTGTAGGTCCTTGACTAGGAACTGGTGAGGATGGAATCTCATATTCCTCGAGGCGCATCCGTCCAGGCTACAGGTGGTCTATTTGCCATCATACATTTGATCATTAAACAATCCTTAGCTTGGTGACCATACCTACCACATGCGTTGCAAGTTCCATTAAATTTTACTCTAAACGTAGGGCACTCACTAGTGCTATGTGGACCTAAGCAAATGGAACACCATTGTTGCTCCCTTCTTGGATACATGTGACTATTTTGAGGGGGTCGATTATCCTTAAGAGACTCTTGGATTGCCTTGGTGAGGTCTGTCAAGAATGTCTCAAATACCTTTGGCTCATTGGCAATGGGCTTTGCAGTCATGGGTTCATACTCAATGGCTTGTGAGCTAGTGGATCTCATGTCAGTAGACACCCTCATGCCTGCTATCATCAAGTTGTCCTCTAATTGGATTGCATTGGCAGTGACATCTTCCCAGGTTGTGATACCTCTAATCACTAGTCCATTATAGATTCCTTCATTCCTCAACCCTCGAATGAATCGATCAAGCAGTTGGTTATTGTTGAAGCGCTCATTTACAGGGCAACGAGAGTTTAAGTGCTTTAGACGACTAATGAAGTCCCTTACTGACTCTCCTTCCTTACGTTCGGCCTTCTGTAGCTGAGATGCTACACCCCAAAGCACACCTTCTCGTATGTACTCCTTTAGAAACAACCTTCGAAGGGTAGGGTAGATTGTTTTCTCGTCCACCCTTAGGGTCCTATACCAATCTCCAGCCTTCCCACTTAATGTCAAGCTTAAGGCATTGCACTTATGTAGTTCGTTGCGTTCCCCTAAGGAATCACATACTTGTTCAAACACTTCAATGTGTTTTCTAGCATCTTCGTCCCCATTGAATTTTTGCGTGATTTTGGCAATTTGTACTGCCTTACTTCTAGGCTCTCTATCAGATGCGTGACGCATATTTTCCGCGATAGATCGACCTATGGTTTGAGCAAACGCTGCCAAGTCACCTATGTGAGGAGGTAGGGCCGGTGGAGGTACTCTTGGAATCATATGTGGGAGAGGAATGGGTACCGGTCTTGGCATATGTGTGGATGATGCAGGATATGGAATATAACCGGGCATAGGTCCACTCGGATAAGGGCTAGGGAGCGGCACTCGAGGAGCATAAGCAAGTGGTACAATTGGAGGTGTGGGGGCCATGTGTGCATAAGGGGCTAGAGGCACATACGGTCGAGGCCCCATATTAGGTACTACGACACTAGGTAGTGGCACTGCGCTAACCGTAGATGTCATCGGTACATTCTCTGTCAGGCTTATCCCTGGAGTGAGCACTGTGTTTTCCTTGATAGAGGGTTGAGCCAAGTTAGGGAAGCGAAAGTTTTCGCTCGGAGGCTCAGATTGCATAGAGACCCCAGGTGAAATGACGTAAGATGGGTCCATGGGGCTCATTAGAGGAGTCTCCATTTGTGATAGAGTAGGCTGTTGAGCCTTGCTCGTATCCAGAAATCTCATGGGGCCAGTTGAGAGTATATTTACCCCTCGGTTTTGCCTTTCTAATTGAATAATGCCATGGATAACATTACAGATCATTTTCTGTTGATCTTCGATGCTCGTGGCACTAGAGGTGGATTGTACAATCTCTATCCATCCTACATGGTAGGCGTGGCCAGAGTGTAGATCCGTCAACACCTCAGTGTGGAGGTCGTATGTCCAATGATCATTAATGAACAATCCTTCTAGAGACGACGTGTTAATGGTTTCTTGTGAGGTAGAAGCAATGTTGCTCCCCGTGGTTTTACTTGTCACCAACGGTACTCTAGAGGGAACTTCTGAAGGAGGCAGCTCAACAGGGCCTTCTTGGTAAGAAGTTGGTAGGATATCCACATGGACACTCTTTGGGGGTGTGGGGTCCACGTGCGATGTGAAAGGAGATTCCACTTCCCCACCCCCTTCGTGTGCTTCATTTGCATCAGGTTCCGAGCGAGTAGCTCTACCTAATGTTTCCATGAAACGGCTAAACATACTAGTACTAGGCTGTGGAGCTTCGGGAGGTGCATGGCCTTCTCTCTTAGTGTTTTGGGTAGGGTATGCTTCCATGATTTCTGAGTCGGAGGAGGAATCACTAGCGGCTATTTTAGGGTCTTGGGTGGTGCTACCTTGTGTCCCCGCTGAGGGTCTAGAGCTTATCGTGGATGGGTAATGGGTGTCCGTATGAACAGAGGCACCCTCAATATGCTCGTGTTCTAGCACCCGCCTAGAGCGTAAGTGCATGTGCTTTTGATACCCTAAGGTGTCAAAAAGCTGCTCTAGGAGGCCTTGTGACTAGTTTTTAGCGTGTTTTTTGTTTGTTTTTTTGCTAGATTTTTTAGAGCGTGTCGTGGAATGGGCCGTGTGATAGCTTGAAACGAGCGTATCGGTCAGAGGATCGTGCCGTGCTTTACAGCCCTCCGTTTGGTCACTCTATGCCCTCGGAATCCCTAAAACTGTCAATTTCCAGTAGGGAACTAGGCCCAAACTAGAAAGTCTAAGGGTGCAAGTGGGAAGAGAAAGGAGGAGAGTGGAGGACTTGTCCCACATGCTCTCATTCTCTCTTGAGGGAGTAGGGTATATATATAAGAGTGAGTCTAGTATATATCATAAAACTGAGGACTGAGGCCTGGGCTTGGGCTTGGGCTTGGGAAAATGATCCCGATCTATCTTTTATACAAACCAACCCGTCCGTTTTAAGAAAATACAGAAATTGAAAACGCAGATATGCAGAAATTTCAGGAAACGCAGAAATTGAAAAAACGCAGAAATTGCAGAAAATTAAAAAAACGCAGAATTGCAGAAATTGAAAACGCCGAACTTGAAAATGCTGAAATTGCAGAAATTGAAAAAACGCAGACAATAGCAGAAATTGAAACTTGACAGCAAATGCAGAAAACGCAAAAAACAGAAATCTCCACACACTCCTTCCTTGCCTTTCCTATGATAGAAATTGCACCACAAGGAAGCGTAAAGTGCTAACCGAGCTTAGTGTAGGGCATATCCCCGGCAATGGCGCCAAAAATGTGCGCTCCTTGCTGCACTGTCGAAGCAAGGGACTTGCCAATACACCGTGTGCGAGCCACAAACGGCTCCAAGCACACAACAAGCCTAAACTAGCAAGCTCAAGAAAACAAAGGGTGTGTCACTCACCGCTCTACGCTCGCCTTCGTGGTGGATTCCTCGCCGCGATGAAGAAGAAGCTGCAGTCGTGCCGCGCTCAACCGCTTCGCCGTCGTCGTGCCTTCGTAATGCTCGATCGCACACACACTCTCCCTCTCTCTCTCTCTCTCTCACACACACACGCACAAGGAGGTGAAGAAGAAGAAGATGGAGATGGAGCAAGAGCACTCTTCAATTGCACAAATGAGAGAATGAGTAAAAATTAGGTTTAGTTGGCTTTTATAGGAGCTCACCCCATTCACACTTGGGCGCCCATGCTTAACCAACTAATCCCTTGAATGTCCAAGTTAAAGTGCGCCTCTCATTGGCGATCACTCTACCTTTCCCTATTGGTCCGACAAGCCCGGTACCTGACTCTACCAAATACATAATACGCGTCCATCGTAGGTGATAGGTGTCCGTGAGCCATGAGGGTTTCACACATGCCATGCTTCATATGGAGTAATAGACTGCAAAGCTTTCGTAGGACACGTGTTAAGTACATAAGTGGCACACATGAAAGCCTCAAGCCTAAAAGAATGCGGCAAAGCTCGACTTTTGACCATACATCGTGCCATTTCCGTCAGTGACCTGTTTTTCCTCTCAGCAACACCATTTTGCTCAGGTGTATAAGGACTGTACATTGGTGTTTTATCGCACGACTAGCCAGAAATGCATTAAATTCATGAGACATATACTCCCCCCCTCGATCAGAACGGAGGGTGCCCATAGTACATTTCGAGACATTTTCAGCCATAGCCAGAAATTGTTTGAAGCACATAAAAACTTCACACTTTGCTTTAAGCGGAAATACCCATGCATGCCTGGAGTAATCATCAATGAAAGTCACGAAGTACAGGTAATTGCCCAAGGACGGAGTTTGCATGGGCCCACAAACATTATTATGCACAAGCAGCAACGTGCATGTGGCCTTACCTGAACGATCCTTTGGAAACTTAGAACGCTGCATTTTACCCAGAATACAGCCTTCAAAAACATGTTTGACAGGTGCTTCAAGAGGCGGCAAAGAAGCAACCATATCAGATTTCTGCAAACGCAGCAAACTAGTGAGGCGGTTCGGGGCGGGCAACAAGAGAGGCAACCTCTAAACACCCCTTAAGGCTCCCATGCTGCTCAATTGGGGCTGGGGGCAACCACAAGCACAACACAACAACCAACCCACAGCCAAACCCAAACAAGATAGGGGCACCACCTAGTTAGAGAGCGAACTAGGAGGCAAAAGAGGAGAATCCCTTAGCAAAACAAGCGAGAAGGAAGGGTACACTATCACTAATTTAAATGCTACCAATACACACACCAAACACACACACACATACACACACACACACACACACACACACACACACACACAGAGAAAAGAAAGAGAGAGATCTTTGTGCAAGAATTTAGCTTCAATTTTAATGATTGGCGTGGGTGTAGGAACAGCTTGGAGGAGAGTCAAGAGACACGATTAAGTTTGATGATGTTGCAATCTACACATTATCTTAGGGTTATGGGAGACCTCTCACCATACAACCCTCTTATAATGTTTTCCCAAGCAACAAAAACAAACACAAGAGCTCTTGAGTCACATACAAGCAGATACTACAAAAGAATCTCAAAATGAAAACACGTCACCTTAAACCAACGAGATGAGGTTGCCAAGCGTGAATTGGAGAGACTCAAGAGAGTTTTGACCCGCGATTTGCACCCAACTTATTGATTAAATTGATGCGCAAGAGTAGATACAACTTTGATTGGAAGTTATGAATCACTCACTCCCTTGCAATGTTACAACTAGCTCAAAGAAGCTTTCCTATACACCACATGTAATGGTGCATAGAGAGCTCACTCTCACTCCCTAAAACTAAGATGGTGAATGGCACGCTCAAAGTAGTGAGCAATAGTGTAGGGATCCTGCTATTTACAAAGGGAGAAGGGCTCTATTTATAGGTGAGGAGAGCCCTAATTAGGATTATACCTAATCAACATTTTCATAAAAAACGATGTTTATGAAATTTTTTATATGTTCTTATGAGAGTGGGGCTCTCTTGTCTCTTGAGTCACATGGATGTGGGCTCAAGAGGAGAGAATTATTGAGGTGAAATAGAGAAGATTCTAGAGAGGTGAGTGATTTTTTGTGTGAGGTTGCCTACTCCACGGTAGAGTAGAGTGGGTGCAATTTACAAAAAAAGGTTAGCAGTTAGTGTTAATAGTTTGAAGTTAGTAGGATGGGGTAAAATTACATGGCATATGCACTCAAGGTGCATTATATAATTTATACAATGATAAAAAGTAAAAGAAGGATGAGAATATACACAATTTGGTGGAAACCACAAGATGTAAATGAAATTTTCCACCTTCTCCTCCAGTGACTGAAGCGGTTGTAGAACTTTGTCGGTGCAGTTCTTGTGACCATGGGGAAGTTGAATTCTCCATGATCAAACTCCTCCTTTTGCAGGGCTTGAGCTTGGTTATTTGCTGATTTTTTCTCTTTTTATGAAAGATGAAGAGGTTATGGTAATATGAATTTGATTCTAGAGAGAGAAATTGAGCTATATGTGTGTAGAGATGATAATCTTTTGAACTATGGAGTAAGGAGAGATGGAAATGGTGAAGAATATGAAGTAAGCCATGAAAGTTGCAGGTTTGAGTGAGGGATGGATAGGAATGAGTGTATGTGTGTGGAAGTGGAAAAGGAGGTGAGAGAAGACTATGGGTTACTTCGTGAGAAAAGTGGGCAGACTAGGGTCCACTCAAAAAATCCTATCTCACCGCTGGTAGCTCCAAAAATCATGAAAAAATTTGAGGTCATTATTCAGATCGTGGGCTACATTTTCTCTATGATTACTTCTTCAAATTCTTAGCGGAGATAGGTGCCAAAATTCTCACCAAAAAGCCTATTTTTTATGTCTGCCAAAGTCTTTTAGTGGCCCCCTCCTTTGTTGAATTTGTACAATGTATCCAAGAGTGAGCCCCTCCTTTGTCATATCATAATACAAAGCATCCAAGTTTCCCTTTACACATGCATGGAGGAGGATTATTGGTGAATAAAGCAATATATACATGGTAGGACTAGTGTATAGACTATTCATGGATTTTAGCTCAATGAGCACATGGTGTTAGAATAATAAGTAAAAATAATAATAAAAATATGGAAGAATTATGGGTATGGAAAGATATTGGAATCATATGATTGATGGATATTTTTCTATGCCTGGGCCATGGAGCAGGACCAGACAAGAAAAACCAAGCAAAGACAAAAAGACAAACCCCCAACCCAAGCCCACCAACAAGGAACTATGGTTGGAGATGTGCTGCTAAAATCTGCTGCCAAGGAATATGCAATGCAGTCTCGGTGCCAGATTGTATTAATGATTATCCATGAACATGATCACTTAATAGTTCAACAAAAAGGAAGAGAGAGAATGTTGTCTTTAGTTTGAAAGAGAGACGAAAATCGAGACGAGAACGAGATGTTGTGAAATTATTGAGCAATTTGAATAGTGAAAATATTGTTTTTAGAGCAAGCTTTACAAAACTTATCTTTGGCTTCAAAACCTTTCGTCGATGCAGCTTCGTAGGCTTCCACTTTGCTTGAAGGTATCAGGGCTTACACCCTATAGGGCAGCGAAGGTATTTGGCTTGCACCCTATAGGGCAGCGCAGTGACTCGTTTCTCTCTCTCTCTCACTCACACACACAACAACCTCATGGAAAACTCACTCACTCTCTCTCACACTCGCTCAGAGAGATTCTCACTCTCTCTTGCCTATGGGGAGCCCTTTCCCCCTTCGATTTCAACAAGGAGCTCTACAATAGAGTCTCTCTTTCTCATTTATCTTTGCAGCCGAGTGTCGATCTCTTTGAACCCCCTCTTTGGACTCAACCTGAAAATGAGAGCAATCTCTCTCTCTAATATCTTTGATTACCCTTGCCACCCACAGTCTCTCACCCTATCTCAGATCAACTTGCAAGTGGATTGTCTCTCTCTATTCTATTTCCATAAGAGAGCTTTTCTCTCTAACTCTCTCTATTTCACTCAGAAGCGCTACAGGCTCCCTCTCTTCTCGCATCTCATACTCAGGCCGAACCCTGTACTGCAGTCCGGTTCTCACTCCCTCTTCCTGCAACCTACTATGGGCTGCATCTCTTCCTCCCCATGCTCATGGCGGCCCACAGATGAGCCCCCTCTCTTCTTCGGCTATGGCTCACAGGGCAAAGCCCTTTTCTCTCTCACCTCGGCACAGCAGCAGGCTCATAGGCTTTCTCCTCTCCTTGATTTTGGCATCAAGAAAAACCTCCAACACGGCCTGCTCGCTATCCGCTATAGCCATGGCCTCATGATCTCCACGGCCCCTCTCATGGCATGCTTGAAAACCTCATCCTCTTGCTTCCCTCGCGGCTATGGCCTGCATGGCCTCTCTCACGACCCTCTCAAGCACCCATTCTGCTCGCCTGGCCTGCATACGACGGCTCTTCCTTTCGCCCCAATTGGCACCTCTTTTTTTTTCCCCACCTGGTCGCGGCTCATGAGCTTAACAAAAACCCTTAAATCACCCATTTTTCCCATTTTAAAAAAACTCCTCAAGGCTTTGTTCACACCCCCGTTCCTCCGACTTGGCCACCTACAGAGGAACTCTCCGTCTCGTCTCTCCCACGGCTTGCAACAACCCTTCAACAGCCCTTGGCCTCGCTCGCATGGCTTGCCCCACTACAACTGGTTGGCGGCTCGTGCTCTCAAAGTGCACAGTGTCCCATGGCAATGCGTTATTTGAATATCTATCATAGCAATCATACTAGCACTCTATCTCTAGATATGGCATACACGCAAACCAAAGCATGTGCTATATAGTGCAGAGAAAAACGATGTTAGAAGTGAAGCGTCGGTTGTGGAAAAACAAGCATAATATAATCATTTCCCTTCATGGTTTTGAACCGCATCAAGTCCATTGCCTGCTTGATCTCTAGCTATTGGCCCTCACGTTTCCCTTTGTTTACCTGCAAAATAGCTCCAACTAGCCGATCAAGTGCAAGTATCACTAACAAATAGCACATAAAATAAATCTTTTCAAGTGCAATTCTCATGCAGTCATGCTGTTGTGCGGCCAAAAAAAACTCTAACAATGATATGGTCACTCTTTGTATTATTTTGGGTGAAAGAGGAAAAGGTATGCAAGTAAATGAAAATAATATAATAAACATGACTAAGAAAGTAGAAATCAATTTTTTTGTTTTCACGAGGGTGAGGGTGAAAATGTGGGGGTGGTTTGTATAAAAGAAAAATATGAGGTTAGAGTATGTACACATTGGCAAAAAATACACTTATGGTGCAAGAGGATGAAAGAAGACATACATAAGTTTAATAAAACACACACCTAGGTATAAATATTTAAATAAAATATCAAAATAATTATAAAAATCCCTATATTTAGGCCATATATATAATAAAATATTTACACACAAAGGCCATAATATACCTTTTTTTTTAAAAAAAAAAAATCTCAACTAGCCCAGTGACTAGCTAATTGAGGGTTTTTAAGAAAATATGGGAAAAGTCCCCTAACTCACACACGCCTATGTACAGTGAAATGGTAGGGATAGCCATAGTATTTGGGTGAATTTGGTAGGGTGAGGTAGCTCACTATGACAATTTTGAATAGCCGAAAAACGGCTATCATTAGCCCTCCCCCAAGATGATGGTATATTCATGTACCATCATAAAGCATCTTTTCTAAAGAGAGTACTTCCGAGTCCTTGATAAGATCTTCATTGTTTGGCCCCTCGGCATTTTGACTGGAGTTACATTCATGCTGCATGGAGCAATACTTACATGAGATAGCTGCCTTTTGGCAGATCTTTGGTAGATCCTTTGGTAGAAGGCGACTCAAATAAGGCTTCAAGCGATACCCGTTTACCTTCCTGGAGTTCTCTTTCCCATTCAAGTCCGTAAGCTGATAGTAACTTGAGTTGAGAGCCTTTTTGACTATGTATGGCCCCTGCCATCTAGTTTCAAATTTGGCATCAAAACGATTATCGAGTCGATTGTCATACCTTAGCACCAGATCTCCCTCCTTGATGCCTTTGTCCTTTAGTTTCTTGTCGAGCTTTTCTTTCGCCTGTGTAGCTTTCCTCTTGTAGCACTCGTATGCTGCTTCTCTTTTCCACTCAAGCTCAGCTAAGGTAAGAAGTCGATCCATCCATGCTTCTTGATCATCTTGTGCTACTTTGCCATGAAGTCGCATTGTTGGAATGTTGAGCTCAATTGGTTGTAAAGCCTCTTGACCATAGACCAGGTGAAATGGTGTAAACTCCGTGGCTTCCCTATATGTGGTTCGATCTGCCCACAAGGCACCATCCAAGAATTCATCCCACAGCTTTGTCTTGTTTCTCACCATCTTTCTAATGATGCCTGCAATGACACCATTAGCTTTTTCTACCAGACCATTTGACTGGGGATAGTAGGGTGTATTGTGACGATGTAGAATGTGAAGTTCTTCACAGACTTCTGTGAGCAATCCCTTCTTAAACCCTAGACCATTATCAGAAACAATCTCCAAAGGTGTACCAAATCTACAACAAATGTGAGTGTAGACGAATTTGCTCATTGTCCTCTCATTTACCTTTGCCACACTTTGTGCTTCCACCCACCTAGTCATATAGTCTACAGCCACTAGAATGTAGAGTTTACCATTTTTTGTCCTAGGCAGAGGAGCCATAGCATCAATGCCCCACTTTTCAAAGGGTCCATTTGCAAGCACTAATTGCCTTGGGCCATGCACCAACCTTCTATTTCCATTTATCTGACAATTGTGACAGCTTTTACACCAATGTTGAACATCCACATGCAAACTTGGCCAAACATACCCCGCAAGCAAAATCTTCTTCACAGTTAATTCTTGGGCAAAATGACCACCACATGACTCTTCATGCAAACCTTTTAGAATGGGTGGAATTTCCTCGATAGTTGGTACTCTTCTGCACACTTGATCCTTCCCTCTTTGATAGAGGGAGCCTTCTAGGAAGAGATAGAAACTTGCCTTCTTCATGAGTCTCCTCTTCTGAGCTTTAGTGAAGTCTTGTGGAAACTCGCCCTCCAAAATGTAGCCAATAATGGGAGCCAATGACTCCAATCCCTGGTATCTCGGTTGCTTGACAGCTGCTGCCACCATGATGGCTTGCGCTTCTTTCTCAACACATGTAACTGCTTGTTGTGCAAGTAAATTGGCATCTTCATTTTGTTTCCTAGGAATATGATATAGTTGCACTTCTTCAAACTGATTAAACAACCTACAAATGGCATGAACCTTTGTCCTGAGGCTTTCATTCTTGCATGCCCAAATGCCCAAGATTTGCTTCACAATGAGAAGTGCATCCCGCTTTACCATGAGACGTTGTATGCCTTGACTAATGCACATCTTCAAACCATGAAGTAGTGTGTCGTATTCTGCCTCATTGTTGCTAGTTGAACCTGGTAGATTGACCTTCTCTTTCACAACCACCTCTCCACTTGGGTTGAGCAATATTAGCCCTCCCCCTGCTTTTCCTGTGACTCGTCGAAAAGCTCCATCAAAGAACAAGGTAAAAGCATTAGGAATACTTTTAGGTGGTGGCAATGGTAAGGTCTTTACTTTAGGCACCTTAATCTCCTTCTCATGTACCCTATAAGTAAGGATCCCTGTCAATTGTGCACGCACACTATCTTCTACTTTGAAAGAGTATTGAAACTCTTGCAACTCCATAATCCACTTTGAGATCCTAGTACTAAGATTCATTTGAGATGACACCCAAGGGAACAAATTTTCTGTAGTGAGAATTACAAAAGGTTTTGGTAGCAGGTAGGATCTAAACTTTCTCACCGCAAACATGAGAGAAAGCATCATGAGTTCTACTTCTATGTAGCCTCTCTCCAAAGCATTCATAACCCTACTAGCAAAGTAGATGGGTCGCATCCTGGTACTGTGGGGATCTTGTTGTAATAAAACTGCACCAATCGTTTCCTTCCCACGGCTAGAGCTAACAAAGAATGTGTACTCCCAACAAGGAGGCAAGAGTGGTTGTAGCTCTGACAAAATGACTTTAATGTTACAAAAGTACTCTTCAAGCTCATAAGACCATGCAAATTCTACTTGTTGTGTCAACTTTTGCAAAGGGTGAAGCAACTCCGAAGCTAAGTGAATGAAGCGTGACATATACTTCACCTTTTGAATGAATGAGATGACCTCTTTGAGATTCTTGGGTGATGGGAGCTCAATAAGAGCCTTTGCCTTTGAAGGATCCACCTCAATGCCTTTATAGGAAACCTTGTGACCAAGCAAGATCACTTCATCCTCACCTATGTGACATTTATTGGGGTTGAGTTGACCTCCCATGTCGTAGAGCTTCTTTAAACCTTCTTCTACCCTTTGTAGATGCAATGATTTTGAGCTATTAATGCAGAAATCATCAATGAACACCCTAATTGAATTTCCAAAGAATGCTTGAAACACCATGTTCATGAAATGTTGGAATGTTGCAGGAGCATTTGTCAGACCAAATGGCATGACTCTAAAAGCATAACAACCCCAAGGAGTGATGAAGGTTGTTTTTAACTGATCTTCCAATGCGATACCTATTTGAAAGTAACCTGAGTAGCCATCACACACAGTGTACTTCTCATGACCAGCTACCTCATCTAGTATCTCATCCTGAAATGGGAGGGGAAAGTGATCTCTTTTTGTTGCCTCATTGAGTGGATGGTAATCCACACACACCCTCCACTTGCCATTTTTCTTAGGAGTGACAACAACGGGAGAGACCCACTCTGAATTCTCCACTGGATAAATGAAACCTGCTGCTAGAAGCTTTCTTACCTCCTTGAGTAGAGCCTGCTCCTTTATAACTCCTAGCCTTCGTAGCTTTTGAGCTTTATGTGTGGCCTCAGGCTTCAACTCAATTTTGTGTTGAACAGCATCTACTCCACGCACATCGGTGTAGTCTTTAGCAAAAAGCCTAGGAAATTTCCTTAGCACACATTTGAACTCCTCTCTTTCATCCTTTGTAAGTGTTGTAGACAACATACCTTCTAACATTCCTTCATCTTGCACATTTTGGTTCTCTTGGGAACCTACCTCTTCCAAACCCGAGCAAGAGGTCTCTTGGTTGTTTGGCTTTAACCTTACCCCCATGACTTCCATGGAAGACTCCTCTTCAGTAATGTTGCCGTTATTTTCTCCTTCTGAAGTGCTATCGGTCCTGCCTTCCTCCGTCTCACTTTGAGATGATTCTTCATGGAGCTCCTCTTGGCATTGCTCCTTCATGTCAAAGAAAAACTTCTTATGATTATCATTCCTGCAAATTAGCTTTCCACTCTCCCAATCCTGCAAAGCTTGCATTTTCATTAGCCATGGTCTTCCTAGGATAAATGGGTAACCATTTCCTTTGGTAGACATGACATAGAAATCCACTGCCTTCTTAATGCCAAAGGCCTCCACAAAAACATTTTTACAAATGCCTACACACCTAGCTTTGCTATTGTTTGCCATCTTCACTTTGATTTCAGGTGTCTCATGGATGTGCATGCCTAGTCTTTGCATGAGTTCCTCTATCATGATGCAAATTTGTGCACCCCCATCCACTAGACCTTTCCTAACCAATCTTCCTTTGATGTAACAATCTAGCACAGGTGTAATATCCTCATTCATTTCAGCATGTGCAATTTTTACAATAGGAACACTCTCTTTTATCTTTCTCCTAGTGCTAACTGCCTTCGTTAAATCCCTCCTAACTTTTGGGCATAATGCAAGAAACTGAGGCCATGAGATATTAGGACCCTTACCTCTCATGTCTTCCAATAGGTTGTATGGAGCCATACCATGTCCAAGAGGGAAGTCTTGGAGGTTGATATGACATCAAGTCCTCTTAGTTTCCTTGGTCTCCTTTGCCTTCTTTTCTCATCCATGGTCACTTTGTGATGTAACCCCTTCTTTCTCCTTACCTTTTCCTTGGCCACGCTTAATGCCATTTTCTTCCATGTCAACCTCTCTTGAATTTGTCACCTCTACCACATGCACATTTGGATCTTGCAAAGGTGGAACTCCTTCTACCCCTTCTGGAGGTGGTCTTGGTCCATTTGGTCTTTGTAGAAGCCTTGGTTGTTGACCAGTTCCTTCACCTACATTCATCACTGGGTAATTCAAGTTAGGTCTCCCTGGCTCCCCACAGGGCCAAGGACAATTATACATCCCATGTCCAGACTCTCCGCAATTCCAACATTGCAAGACTCTCCTAGGTCGTGGATCTCGCTCTTCAGATTTCTTTGCTTGTCCCTTTGGACCTACAGCTTGTGCAAGGTGAATTGACAGGCTGCTTAAAGATTCATTTAACTTCTCAATCACTTCCGTCGTTACCTCAGAAGCTCCCTAGATGTTGATGCTTGTGACTTACCTTTGGGTCTAAGACCTTCTATTGGAACCTCCCCCCTTAAGCACTTGAGTTTTCTATATTTCTAAGCAGCCCTAGTTTTAGCTGCATCAAAGGTAGCAGGTGCACCGGCCTCAACTTTTACCTTAAGGTCAGGAAAGAGTCCGGATATGAACCTCTCCTTCTTTAGAAATTTTGCACCATCACCAGGGTTAGCAACATTTCGTATCCATAAAGCCCAAAGACATAGAAACTCTTGCTTGTACAAGTAGTAGTCGTCTAAGTCTTTTTGCTTATGAGAAACAATGTCTTGCCATAGTTTTTGAGTGTTTTGGGGATCAAAGAAGTATTTCTTGAAATGATTCAAAACTTCTGTGTAATTCCCCTTAACTTCCTTAGGCAAAAAGTCAAACCAAGTGCTAGCATCTTTCCTAAGGACCACCTCAAACATTTCTACACGTTCTTGATCAGTTACTATCCTCTTGATATGGCAAAACATCTTGAAATTCGCTAAAAATAATTCTGCATCCTCTCCAGGCTCTCCAAAGAAAAGAGGATATCCAGACATTTGGCGTTGGCTCTCCATTGAATTGATTTCAAAGTGACGCGTTTTTGTTTTTTCTTTCTTTAAAAGATTTACACAATAATATTTTCTAAATTGCAATCTATTCTACAACAAAATAAAAATATTCACATCAAATGACCTATGATAATCCATAAGAGGTAGAATGACAGGGTTTGGTGACGCGAGAATTTCTCCTACTCTTTGGGCACCAAACATGAACACCATATGTTGTTGAAAATGGATTTTTCTACTAATTGCAATGTTTACTTTAATGTGTGGAGTGAAATGAAAGGGAAAAACCTCTATTCTTGGGCCATTATCCATGGTCTATGCATGACCTAATAATTAAAACAAAACAAAAATATAGACGTCCAAACTAAGGTCGTACCTAATGAGAGGCAAAATAAAAGAATTTACTGATGCGTTTATCTCTGTCAACCTAAGAGGACCTAAAATTCTACGAATTACACGTTGAAATTGCAACTTAGTACTAACAATTATGTGTATGTTTTGCCTTGCAATGGGAATGAAGTGTTGGGGTATAAAGCCCAATGTGGTCGCCCAGGTAAGTGGGCGGGCCGCCAGGTATGTACACATATTCTTTTGTTAAAACCTAATAAGAACTCACTATACTCTACACATTACAGTAGAGCGAGTTCACCATATCGTCGTTCTCTTCTTCTCGCACTCTCTCTCGCGTCGCACTTCCGCTCGTACTCCTTCAACTGGTATCAGAGCTCAGATCGAGGCTCGGGGCAGCACTGCAGGAGGCTAGAGTCACCAGCTCAGATTGGAGTGAAATTCGACAGGCGAAGACACTGTCCCAAATCCTGTGGGAAAGCCAAAAGGCCTAGGTGTTCTTAGAATTTCATTCTGAGGTCATCTCGGTTACCATTCGGCTTCGACAAAGTTCTGCGCAGGTCATTTTGGACTACGTGGTCTCAGCGGGTGCAGATCCGACTCTGGAAATTTGGGATTTTCGGCCTACAACTGCAGGTGTTGAGGATATCGACACTCCCAGAGTGTTGATTTGTGGCTGTCTACACATCGAAGGACGGCTCACAGTTCTTGGAGGCGTGTCACATACGACACGGGCGCATCTACACACAGACCGTAGGCGACATCCACTAGTTCATCAGGTAGTTGTTTGATATTCCAGATTTCATCCTGACATTGCAGATACTTCCACATGGGATGTATTGTCCGAGATGATGTATGTCTGTTGAGGGTTTGCTGACTGTGAGTCACGCAGTAAACAACCGCTCCAGCGGTTACAGCATACAGTGGGAAATTTGTGGATGTATGACTTTGTGGGAAGTCTATGTACTGTCAGATTTACTGCAGCCTTTGTTGAGGGTCGAGTGAGGTTTTATTGAGCTGGGGGATTCTCGAATGTTGAGATCCTTTCGGTGATACAGGTCTTGGAGCGATCCCTCAAGCACCCTTAGATAGGCAGCTAGGATGTATTGACTGTGAGTTAGACAGTTGGGATTGCATCTTTGCTTTACTGCCGTTGAGGCATTGTCGCAGTCTATGCTTATAGGACAGTGACAGGACACTGAGAGACAGTACAGGTGCAGGACAGGTTTACCCGCAGCTTACAGTGTCAGAGAGAGTGTTTTTTGAGCTGTGTTTTGGTCTGTTTTTAGTACACCAGAGCCATTTTACAAAGGAGACTCTGCCAAAATTTCTGCAGAATCTGAAGCTTTCTTGGTTCATTTGAGAGGTTGATATTGGTTCAGAGGTTAGTTTACAGGGGAAACTCTGCCGAATTTTTCCCAGAAAAGTAAACTACTGTGAAGCGTAGCTATGGCTGGATCACAGGACACTGCTCTTTACAATATCAAGAAGCTCGATGGAACCAATTTCCCATTGTGGAAGAAGCAGATTTGGCACGTGTTGGTACAAAAGAAGCAGATAAAACCTATAAAGCTCAAGGGGATAAAACCAGAAGATATGGACGAAGATGAATGGAGCAAAATGGATGAATTGGCACTTTCTACCATTATGCTGACTTTGGCAGAAAGCGTTTACTTCAATGTAGCAGACGAGATGTCGGCTTATCAAGCATGGTTAAAGCTGAGTGATCTTTATGAGAAGCAGAGTGCAGCTTCACAGGTATACTGGCTTAAGAAGCTTGTTGACTTGAAGATGAAAGAAGGGACACCTATGTCCAATCATATGAATGAATTCAACACAATCTATAGTCAGTTGTCAGCTCAAGGTGTCAAGTTTGATGAACCTGTTAGAGCTATGTTCCTGTTCATCACATTGCCGGAAAGTTGGGACACTTTTTGCACAGCTTTGAGTAATTATGCACCTCCAGATGGTTTGAACATAGCAGGTGTAGAAGGAAGTCTGCTTACTGAAGAAACCAATAGAAAGACAATGGACAAAGGCAAAGGAACAGCCTTAGTTGTCAGGGGAAGGACCAAATAAAAGTACAAAGGTGGAAAGAGGAATCAGTCTCGTAGCAAGTCCCGCAGTGCTAAAGGCAAGAGTGACATAGAATGCTACCATTGTGGCAAGAAGGGTCACATGAAAAGAGACTGCAGAGAATGGAAAGCAGAAAAAGGCAAAGAGAAAGCTGAAGACCATGGTGAGAAGAACAAGTCCTCAGTGAAGATTCAAGAAATAAATGTGACAAACACTGTTGCAGAGGATGACAGTCTAGTGTCAGGAGACATCTACTTCTTGAACAATACAATGGACTCAGCTCTTCTTACAGCATCTGATGGAAATGCACTGAGTGACTGGATTATAGACTCAGGGGCATCACTTCATGTGTCTCCAAACAAGGAGTGGTTTACTTCTTATGTGACCACTAAAGATCATGTTCGGCTAGGCAATGGACAGACATGTGAGATCTTAGGTGTTGGAGATGTTCAATTGAAGTTTCAGAATGGCTCTTCTTTCACGCTGAAGAATGTGAGACATGTTCCTGCAATTACAAAGAGCTTGATGAGCACAGGTTTACTTGATGATGCTGGCTACGTCACCACTTTTGGACAGAACATGTGGAAGATATCCAAGGGTTCTATGACAGTAGCACATGGAGTAAAGTCTGGAGGACTTTACATGATTTATGTATCAAATGTCTCTAAAAATGTAATCAATGTAACCGAGCACCCGAACGTTTCTTTGTGGCATAGCCGGTTAGGACATATGTCCAAGAAGGGAATGGAAATCTTGTCTCGTTCTTGTTATTTGCCTGGCTTTTCATTTAATGATTTTGAATTCTGTGAACATTGTCTATATGGTAAGCAAACACAGCAGCCACATAAGCATAGAAGCAGTAGAAGAGATACACAGTTCGCACTTGTTCATAGTGATTTGTGTGGACCTATGCCTAACCTTTCTCTAGGGGGAGCTTCTTACTTTATGACATTTATAGATGATTACTCGAGGAAAGTATGGGTTTACTTTCTCAAGCACAAGGATGAAGCGTTTAGTGTTTTCAAAACGTTTGTGACACTTGTGGAGAATCAAAGTGGCAAGAAGCTTAAATGCTTACGCACTGACAATGGTGGAGAGTATGTTTCAAAGGTCTTTCAGGACTTTTGTGAGTCAAAAGGTATAAAACGTGAACTTACTGCTCCTTACAATCCTCCTCAAAATGGTGTTGCTGAGAGGATGAATAGGACCATACAAGAGAAGGTCAGAAGTATGTTGTCTAATGCACAGCTGCCAAATGGGTTTTGGGCTGAAGCTGTATCAACAGCTGTTCATCTTGCAAATAGATGTCCTAGCAAGGTTTTGCAGAAGGATTCAGTGCCAGAGATGGTATGGTCAGGCAAAATGCCCTCATACAAGCATCTCAGAGTCTTTGGCTGTGAGGCATATACTCACGTTCCAAAGGAATTTAGGAACAAACTTGAGCCAAAGAGTAGAAAGTGCATCTTTCTAGGCTATGGTAATTCTGGTGAGATGGGGTACAGACTTTGGGATCCCGAATCCAGAAAGGTTGTCCGCAGCAATGATGTTCACTTTAATGAATCCAAATATCATTCTAAACCAGAGAGGGTTGAGGAGATTAGAAGAGTTGTCTTCCAAGAAGATGGACCTGCACGTGCAAGACAAAATGTCACGGCTCACGAGGAGCAAGGACAGGATAGATTGGAACCACAGGTTGTGGCTGAGCCTGAGCCACCTATTGTGCGTAGATCTGGACGTGTCACGCGACCTCCTGATAGGTTTGTTCCATCTATGAACTATGTCATGTTGACTAATTGCAATGAGCCTTCATGTTACAAGGAAGCAGTGCAAATGAAGGACTCCGGGAATTGGCACTTGGCCATGCAGTCAGAGATGACAGCTCTCAATAAAAACCAGACATGGAAGCTAGTTAAATTACCACGGGGCAAAAAGGCTCTACCTTGTAAATGGGTTTATAGGAATAAGATCACCGCTCATGATAGTCAGCCAAAGTACAAAGCAAGGCTTGTTGCCAAGGGCTTTAAGCAAGAACAAGGCATTGACTTTGATGAAGTCTTCTCTCCGGTGGTCAAGATGACTACATTGAGATGCTTTCTTGCATTGGTTGCCATATTAGATTTGGTGTTGCACCAAATGGTTGTCAAGACAGTGTTCTTGCATGGTGATTTAGATGTGGAAATTTACATGCAGCAGCCAGAAGGGTTTGTTGAGAAAGGCAAGGAAGATTGGGTATGCCAGTTGTTAAAGAGTCTTTATGGCTTAAAACAATCACCAAGGGCATGGTACCATAAATTCCACAAGTTTATGCTTTCTCAAGGCTACAAACGTAGTGAGTTCGATCACTGTCTATATACAAAGAAGGCTAAGGATGGCAGTTGGATGATCTTTATTTTGTATGTGGATGACATGTTGATTGTTGGCAGGCACTTGGAAGAAATTTCAGCTTTGAAGTCATAGATGGCAAAATCGTTTGACATGAAAGACATGGGTGAGGCAAGTCATATACTTGGTATGCGCATTGAGAGAGACAGATCAAAGAAGTTGATTTGGTTATCTCAAACAGAGTATATTGACAAGGTTTTGCAACGTTGCAATATGGAGAAGGGAAAGGCATTGAGTGTTCCATTGCCACCATATGTGAAATTTAGCAAACAAGATTGTCCTGTGTCTGAGGAAGAACAGGCTGAAATGGATAAGATTCCATATGCGTCTGTAGTGGGTAGTTTAATGTATGCAATGATTGCTACTCGCCCAGACATTGCATTTGCAGTGGGAGTAGTAAGTCGATACATGTCAAACCCAGGCAAGAAACATTGGGAGGCAGTGAAAGGAATATTGAGATACCTGAAAGCTACAAAGAGAATGCGTATATGCTATGGGAGTCAGGAGCTAAGTGTAAAGGGTTTTACAGACTCAGATTATGCAGGTGACTTAGACAATTGAAGGTCTACGTTAGGGTATGTCTTTACATTGGCTGGTGGAGCAGTATCATGGCGTTCTAGATTACAAGATTGTGTTACTCAGTCTACTAGAGAGGCTGAATATGTTGCAGCATCAAAGGCATGCAAAGAATCAATTTGGCTTAATTGACTAGTAACAGATTTGGCAATCAAAGGAGAGATGCCTGTGTTATATTGTGATAGTCAAAGTGCTATACAATTGGCTCGCAATCCAGTTTATCACTCAGAGACAAAGCATGTGGATGTGAAGTATCATTTCATCAGGGAAATGCTCGAGGATAAGCAACTTCAGCTTGTCAAAGTTCACACCTGCTGATCTACTTACAAAAGGACTTCCCTCAGAGAGCTTTGCGCATTTTTGCAAGCAGTTAGGTGTAGGGTAGTACATCACTTCTCTACATCTCTTGTATATTAGCTTGTATAGTAGCTTCTCTCACACTTAAAGTACCACATTGGACTTAAAGTGGGAGGTTGTTGGGGTATAAAGCCCAATGTGGTCGCCCAGGTAAGTGGGCGGGCCACCAGGTATGTACACATATTCTTTTGCTAAAACCTAATAAGAACTCACTATGCTCTACACATTACAGTAGAGCGAGTTCACCATATCGTCCTGCTCTTCTTCTCGCACTCTCTCTCGCGTCGCACTTCCGCTCGTACTCCTTCATGAAGGGATCATACAAATTCTCGTGATTCATGCAAACTTCTTGACTATGCTAAAACGTTGATACTACACAAAAATACACAAGCCGTCCTGCGTGGGGGCACCAAAATTGAGGCGGTCCGGGGCGGGCAACAAGAGAGGCAACCTCTAAACACCCCTCAAGGCTCCCGTGCTGCTCAATTGGGGCTGGGGGCAATCACAAGCACAACACAACAACCAACCCACAGCCAAACCCAAACAAGATAGGGGCACCACCTAGTTAGAGAGCGAACTAGGATGCAAAAGAGGAGAATCCCTTAGCAAAACAAGCGAGAAGGAGGGTACACTATCACTAATTTAAATGCTACAAATACACACACCAAACACACACACATACACACACACACACACACACACACACACACACACACACACAAAAGAAAGAGAGAGATCTTTGTGCAAGAATTTAGCTTCAATTTTAATGATTGACGTGGGTGTAGGAACAGCTTCGAGGAGAGTCAAGAGACACGATTAAGTTTGATGATGTTGCAATCTACACATTATCTTAGGGTTATGGGAGACCTCTCACCATACAACCCTCTTATAATGTTTTCCCAAGCAACGAAAACAAACACAAGAGCTCTTGAGTCACATACAAGCAGATACTACAAAAGAATCTCAAAATGAAAACGTGTCACCTTAAACCAACGATGAGGTTGCCAAGCGTGAATTGGAGAGACTCAAGAGAGTTCTGACCCGCGATTTGCACCCAACTTATTGATTAAATTGATGTGCAAGAGTAGCTACAACTTTGATTGGAAGTTATGAATCACTCACTCCCTTGCAATGTTACAACTAGCTCAAAGAAGCTTTCCTATACACCACATGTAATGGTGCATAGAGAGCTCACTCTCACTCCCTAAAACTAAGATGGTGAATGGCACGTTCAAAGTAGTGAGCAATAGTGTAGGGATCCTGCTATTTACAAAGGGAGAAGGGCTCTATTTATAGGTGAGGAGAGCCCTAATTAGGATTATACCTAATCAACATTTTCATAGAAAACCATGTTTATGAAATTTTTTATATGTTCTTATGAGAGTGGGGCTCTCTTGTCTCTTGAGTCACATGGATGTGGGCTCAAGAGGAGAGAATTAATGAGGTGAAATAGAGAAGATTCTAGAGAGGTGAGTGATTTTTTGTGTGAGGTTGCCTACTCCACGGTAGAGTAGAGTGGGTGCAATTTACAAAAAAAGGTTAGCAGTTAGTGTTAATAGTTTGAAGTTAGTAGGATGGGGTAAAATTACATGGCATATGCACTCAAGGTGCATTATATAATTTATACAATGATAAAAAGTAAAAGAAGGATGAGAATATACACAATTTGGTGGAAACCACAAGATGTAAATGAAATTTTCCACCTTCTCCTCCAGTGAATGAAGCGGTTGTAGAACTTTGTCGGTGCAGTTCTTGTGACCATGGGGAAGTTGAATTCTCCATGATCAAACTCCTCCTTTTGCAGGGCTTGAGCTTGGTTATTTGCTGATTTTTTCTCTTTCTATGAAAGATGAAGAGGTTATGGTAATATGAATTTGATTCTAGAGAGAGAAATTGAGCTATATGTGTGTAGAGATGATAATCTTTTGAACTATGGAGTAAGGAGAGATGGAAATGGTGAAGAAGATGAAGTAAGCCATGAAAGTTGCAGGTTTGAGTAAGGGATGGAGAGGAATGAGTGTATGTGTGTGGAAGTGGAAAAGGAGGTGAGAGAAGACTATGGGTTACTTTGTGAGAAAAGTGGGCAGACTAGGGTCCACTCAAAAAATCCTATCTCACCGCTGGTAGCTCCAAAAATCATGAAAAAATTTGAGGTGATTATTCAGATCGTGGGCTACATTTTCTCTGTGATTACGTCTTCAAATTCCGAGCAGAGATAGGTACCAAAATTCTCACCAAAAAGCCTGTTTTTTATGCCTACCAAAGTCTTTTAGTGGCCCACTCCTTTGTTGAATTTGTACAATGTATCCAAGAGTGAGCCCCTCCTTTGTCATATCATAATACAAAGCATCCAGGTTGCCCTTTATACATGCATGGAGGAGGATTATTGGTGAATAAAGCAATATATACATGGTGGGACTAGTGTATGGACTATTCATGGATTTTAGCTCAATGAGCACATGGTGTTAGAATAATAAGTAAAAATAATAATAAAAATATGGAAGAATTATGGATATGGAAAGATATTGGAATCATATGATATGGTCCCTCTTTGTATTATTTTGGGTGAAAGAGGAAAAGGTATTGAAGTAAATGAAAATAATATAATAAACATGACTAAGAAAGTAGAAATCAATTTTTTTGTTTTCACGAGGGTGAGGGTAAAAATGTGGGGGTGGTTTGTATAAAAGAAAAATATGAGGTTAGAGTATGTACACATTGGCAAAAAATACACTTATGGTGTAAGAGGATGAAAGAAGGCATACATAAGTTTAATAAAACACACACCTAAGTATAAATATTTAAATAAAATATCAAAATAATTATAAAACTCCCTATATTTAGGCCATATACATAATAAAATATTTACACACAAAGGCCATAATATACCTTTTTTAAATTTATTTTTTTTTGCTCAACTAGCCCAATGACTAGCTAATTGAGGGTTTTTAAGAAAATATGGAAAAAGTCTCCTAACTCACACACGCCTATGTACAGTGAAATGGTAGGGATAGCCATAGTGTTTGGGTGAATTTGGTAGCGTGAGGTTGCTCACTATGACAATTTTGAATAGCCAAAAAACGGCTATCATTGGCAAAATTCAGATGACCAAAACGTGCTTGCCAAAGTTTTGCATCTGAAATAGCCGTTGAATTTGCAACAGCATTTGCAAAAAAATTTCCACACTTGTCATACAAAGTGAGCTTGTACAGCCCACGGCACAAAAGGCCAGATGCAACAATTTCATCACCAAAACTGAGATCATGAACTGTACATCTGTCATCCACAAATTTGACTACAAGTCCAAGTCTCGCAAGTGCAAATACAGACAAGAGATTCTTCTTTATCCCAGGTACATAAAGTGCATCAACAAGTGTGAAAGAACTGCCATTTGCAGTAGTAAGGACAATCTTTCCAACTCCCTGAACTGGATAAGAGGCATTGTTGGCAGAAGTGACTGAATTCCTATGAGGGACAGACTCGAGAGAGGTAAACAATTCACGATGTGAGGTAATGTGCTTTGTAGCACCACTGTCGAAATACCACACATGTGAATCTGTAGAAACGAACAAGCATGCATCATGGACAGCAGGATTGTAAGTACACTCTGTACTAAAACCCACTCTGCATCAACATCAACATTACAGTCTCCTTTTACAGAACACTCAACAATGGCTGCATTTGTAGTGGAATCAGCATTTGCGGTGGAACCACCCTCTTTCTTCTTAGCATCTTTTTCCTTCAACTTAGGATACGACTTGGTCAAGTGATCATTAGCTTTATAATAATGGCAACGCATCTTCTTTTTGCCCTTATCACCAGAATTTCCAGACGAAGTGCTGCCAACAAAAGCATTAGGAACAAAAATTTTGCCACTCGCAGCAGAACCATAAGAAGTGGCTACATTACTGTTACCACCCTTTCTTTGAGAAGCAATAAAAGCCTGTTCAACTTCACGCTACCTAGTCCTGTTTTTTCTAGAAAGTGACTCTTGCAATAGCAATGTGCATAATGCATCAAACTTGACAACTTCAGGATTTCCTTGGGTCATCGGTCTCCAAGTACTAGCAAAAGTCTGGTAGGAACCTGGTAAGGCATCAGGAACAGTCTGCACAAGGGAACTGTCTGAAATGACTTCACCTGCAAAAATAAGCTGCTCATTGATATCCTTGACACTAGCAAGGAAAGTGTCCATATCATCCTCCTCATGCATAATCTTCGACTCCAACTCTTTACGCAGCAAAGCAATTTTTTAGCCTCATTGCGACTTGCATAAAGACCATCCAAAATATCCCAAGCCTGTTTTGCAGATTTTGCTGAACGGATGTGAGGAACAATGGTGCGCTTCACAGACAACGCAATCAATGCATGAGCCTGCGCATCCTTAACATCCCAACGAGCTTGTTTTGTCGTAGGCAAAACAACTCTAACAGCAGCACTCCTTCTAGCAAGACCTGCAACATCGTCTACATCCTTAGAACCAGGACGTACATCAATGCCCTGCACAATGTTCTAGACACCCTTTGACACAAGAACATGTTGCGTTATATAAGCCCACATAGGGTAGTTGTTCCCATCCAACCTGTCCTCAGCAGCAAACATCTTGAACACATCTGTGTTGTTGTTGTCAGCCATGGTAAATGCTGCACCTGATGTGAAAACTTCTCGAAAATAGGAGAAATGGAGCGGGAACAACCTGGGCTATATAGCAGAAACCGTAGAAGACTATAAGGCACCTGTTATGCAGAAAACGGCACTGACAAAAATTCTGCACAAAATGATGAAATAGCATGTGCAGTACTGCCTGTAGTGGAAACGGAGGCCGAAATGAGCCCAAATCAAAAATTTGAGCAGAGTTCCCGAAGTATTTGTCGACCTGCAAACGCTTGCCAAACCTCACTGTAATCGAAGAAAGTGAGCAGGCGTGCGCTGGAGCAGCTGGCGACTAAGCCCGGGAGGACGCAACCTGCTCTGATACCAATTATTGGAATTAGGGTTGCAGAGAGACACACACAGCTTGGAGAAGACGAAGGAAGATCAAGGCACACAATAGAGAGTGTATTACTTAGTGTGCAATGGAAAGATAGATAGCCCTAGAGTGATGGGCGTATATACAATGCTCGGGGGAAAAAAACCTCCTAAAGAGGGAAAAAATGCCTCGGCGGTCCTAGTGTGTTCACACACATCACTACCACATGTATATGGTAACAAGATATAAGAGGTGACGATATCAATCAAATGTGCGTGCTAGAATAAATGAGAAGAAATCTACCGTAGAATGGCTTAATTATATAGCGGCATGTGATGCTCATCGAAAGTTGGTAGATAACTGGGGTGAATACCTTCAAAGCTTTATGTGGTGTAGTCCGCAACCCATTGACATCGCACAACTAGAGGCTCAAGAGAAGCCAAAGTTGAGCCATTCTTTAAGGAGACGACAAAATCGAGAGTTAGCTCACAACAAAAGGAATCGGAACTGAAATCACAGTCCACAGAACAACAGGACCCCATAGACTTACACCCTGCACATGAACATTACAAATCCTACACCACAGAGGAATGTAAGGTTGTGTATGCAAAGGCTCCAAGAAAACCTATCCATGGAAGAAATGGAGTCTATGATGGTCCAGTGATATTTAAGTAATAAAATGTTAGCAGACCCAGGAGAAGAGTCCAAACCTGTTTTCATTGCCCAAGATCTGATAGAGACTAAGGAGTGTGTACTTAAAGAACTTCTCAAAGAATTCAGGGATATATTTGCTTGGACATATCATGATATGAAAGGTGTTCCACCTTCCGTGGTGCAACACACAATCCCCATGAATAGCATGGCTAAACCAGATCAGCAACGACCCTACCCAATGAATCCTAAATATGCAAAGATCGTTCAAGAAGAGATTGAAAAGCTTGTGAAATGCGGATTCATATAACCTATTGAGCACTCAGAATGGGTGTCTCCAATAGTGATTGTGCCAAAAAAGAATGGGAAACTCAGGGTGTGCGTGGATCTTAAGAAGGTCAATGCCGCCACTAGGAGGGACCATTACCCCTTGCCATATTCAGAACATGTGCTTCAAAGAGTTACAGGGAAGGAAGCTTATATCTTTTTAGATGGGTACTTTGGCTACAATCAAATCACAATTGTGCTAGAGGACCAAGCTACTACAACCTTTATAACCGAATTTGGAGTGTTCGCATTTCATATTATGGCTTTTGGCTTAACCAATGCCCCTCCTACCTTTCAAGGATTAATAAACACTGCTTTTAGAGAATATTTGAGGGAGTTTTGCGAAGCTTTCTTAGATGACCTTTGTGTTTATTCCTCTTGGAAAGAACATCTATCATGCTTACAAAAAGTGTTTGAGAAGTACAAATTGTATCGCATCTCCTTAAACCCTTTCAAATGCCAATTTTGGGTTAAACATGGAGTCATTTTAGGGCATATAGTGTCCAAAAATGGGATTTCCATAGATGAGAGCCAAATTAAAGCCATTGCTGAATTGCCACCACCTACAAACTATAAATGAGTTCAAAGGTTCATGGGCCATGTTGGTTATTACCGACGGTTTATTTTAAACTTTGCCGAGATAGCTCGTCCATTGTACGAACTTCTTATTGAGATTCACTGGACCGCGGAGTGTGACCATGCTTATGAGTCATTGAAAAAGACCTTGACTAGCGTTCCTATTCTACGAGTGCCCGATTGGAATGTAATTTTCCATGTGCATATTGATGCATCAAACTTTGCTCTTGGGTGTGTTCTAGCTTAACCGGGAGAACATAAATTGGACTACCCCATTAGCTTTGCAAGTTGTCATTTGAATGATGACGAGAGAAACTACACCACTACAGAGTGAGAAGGTTTAGCTATGATTTATGCAATAAAGAAATTCCGCTACTACCTTCTTGCCAACAATTTTGTTTTCTATGTGGATCGTCAAGCCTTGTTGTATCTAGTAAATAATCCTTGTTCCACGGGAAGAATTACACGATGGTTGTTAATTCTCCTTGAGTTTGATTTTACCGTTGTTGTGAGACCTGGTAAAAAACATGTCATGGCGGATCATTTGTTTCGCATAACCAATGGTGAAGCCGAATTGCCTGATACTTCTCTATTCCTAGTCGAGACCATACATGAATGGAGTGAGAAGATTGTGAACTTTCTAGTTAATGGTTTTCCACCCGAAGAGCTTCGTAAGAACATAGCTCAAAAACTATTGAAAGAATGTGAACCTTATTTTCGCATTGTCAATAGCGAGGTCGCTATTGGGGGGGGGGGGGGGGGGGTTCTCTTCTAAAAATTGGGGCCTCAAGGGCCGTCGGCACGTGCCCTTGGCGGGGTCTGCCATGTCAGCACTTCCCTACTGAGCCGCTGTCGACCACTGGCCAACACCTCATCATGCGGGCGCGCCATTGCGCCACCCCTTGTCACCAAAATGCGCCATGTACTCCGCCCTGCGCAACCACGAACGACCAGAGAAGCACCCCTGAGGGGGTCCGCCATCGGTACATGCTCCAACTCCCTCTCTCGTATGCTTTAGATGGTGTCACCCCTCAGCCTATATACCCTTAAACCCCAGGCCGCAACTCTTCATGTGGAAATTTTGCAGTGCCCCATTGGTGCATCCAAAGCTGGTCAAAGCTAGGAGGTGGTCTATGCCAGGCAAAGGGTGCAGGCAAGTACAGTGCAGAAGGCTAGGGCAGGTGCCAAGGACCTGGGCAGCCAAAGGGTAGCGGAAAAGTATGTCTGAAGTGGTTTTTTAGGCCAAAAGTGCTACGAGATGGTCCAGATAAGATGGCAGATGAAGGTGTCTGAAATGCCAAGTCAAGGCTCTAGAATGTAGTGTTCAGTGTGCTCTAGAAGCCGGTCCAGATGGCTCGTCAAATGGAGCCCCGGTGTGCAAAATACTGAAGTTTAAAGTTGGAATGTGTAGCAGATCCCCGACGGATAGGGTAGCTGGGAACAGGTGGCCCAGACAAGTGTCAGTAGGTACATGTGTAGTGCTCGAGTTGTGGATCATACCGGTCTTCTCGGATTGTGAATCAAAGCTCTAGATAGCAAGTTAAGGTCAGTTGAATTTTTTCGAGGGCCGGGTCTAAGCCCACTTGACCGCATCGAAAAATGCGCCATCTGGCATCATTTTGGCCTCGCCCAGGTTCTCGGGGATAGATGAAGTTGGGAGCCATGGACAGTGAAAGATTGGCAGATAATTTTTCCGTTTCTTTGCGGCCTCGAATAGCACACTCGAAAGGATTTGAAGGCGGCAAGGTTTTTATGGGCCAGGACCGGCACACAAAGATTCGGCAAGGCTGGGTGGCACAAAGTTATGACCAGTGAGCAAGATATGAGGACCAAGAGAAGAGGGCCAAAAGAGGGCAGATAGAGCAAGGCAGTGCCCCTTTCCCAAGAATGCCAATTCAAGGTGCCAAGTGGACCAATTAAAGTGTAAATTCCCAAATTAAAGGCCCCCCCTACAAAAGTCAAAATTGGATCAAATTAAGGGCTTTTTTCATAGCTCTTTGGATGCCGTTTGAAGCCTCCAAAGTGGAGTTCTCTAGCAATCTAGCCCCTTTGTAACTTTTTCTTAAAAATGGCCATGGTGATGGTAGTGCAAGCCGATGTACATGTTTTTTGAAGTGCAATCAAGCCACCGCTGCCCCCTCTTGCTGTTGTTTCCCCTTCCCCCCTTCTCTTTCTCCTGCTTTCATGTTTCCTCTCGGTGCCAGTTGTGTGGATATGTGTGCCCCCCCGGACCGATGGTATTTTGTGTGAGAGAGCGAGATTGAGTGGCTGCGAGTGTATGTAAGGGTGGAGACAGGCCATGGTAGTAGGTGTGCCTTGTGTGGTGGATTTGTGGAGTGTGTGAGCATTGGAAATTGGGTAGGCGGTGGTCTGCTAGTGTGAAGTGTGTTTTTGAAGGTGTTTTCCGAGAGGACAGGGGTGTTGTGGATACCCTAAGCTATATAGAGGCCCTTGTGTTTGTGTCGGGCGTGTTCCCCCATTCCCCCTCTCCATCTTTTGGTGCCCCCACGGAGGACCACACTGATTGCTCCCAGTTAATCGAAAAGAAGCGGTTTTTCGCGTTGGAAGTCATGGCAACTAGAAGCTATGGACCAATTTTTACAGGCGAAGAGAGCCCTGATGAGTGGATGTCGGATTTTGAGTTGTACATGCTATCTTTGCGTATGTCGAACGAGGATAGCAAAATGTAGACTTTTCCTTTGGTGATGCGTGGTAGAGCTAAAGCATGGTACAAACGTTAGAAGGTGAGCCGAAGCAAGCATGGCCGGCTCTACGGGCGAGGTTTCTTCATGACTTTCGCAAGGAGACTTCCCCAGTCAAGATGGATGCAAAGCTGAAGGTGAAGAATTCAATCTGTTTTTGGGTCATTTTGAAGAGTGTTGGGCAGAGCTAGTGGCAACCATGCAATTGGCTAATGGAGACTACTTCAAGCTAGATAAGTTCATGGCGTTTCTACATCCGAAGGTGAGAGAAAAACTCGATTTCGAGAGCCTAGAGAATTACAATGGGGCGGTAGCGATTGCTCGATCAAAGAGCATAAAGATAAAGAAGAAGATAGAGCAGGGTGTGTCAGGCTATGAGACGATGGCCCATGTTCAACTGCAGAGTCCAAGGGAGGCTGCACACGAAGATAATCATGGAAACCGAGGTGTAGCTATTGTGCCACAAAATTGGGTGCGCACGGTGCAAGATTTGTCCGAGCAAATGCAGGAATTGCGGATCAGTGTGATGGATAAAGGACAGCCAAGAGGAGCAAGTGGTAGGGCAAGGCCACTTCCAGGTAGGTGTTATAATTGTGGAGAAGAAGGGCACTAGGCACCCGATTGTCCTCAACCACAAAGAGAGAGAGGAGGTATTTACCCGCTTTTTCGTAGAGGTCGAGGTCAAGGACAATACAATGGTCCAAGAGAGCAAGCGGTGGAGAATCCTGTGCAACCAGCTCCGCAAAACGGAGGTGAGGTCCCAAGAGTAAACATCATAGGGGTGGATAAGCAGGATGTCGAAGTTTTGGCCAATAAGAGAGCAAGAGCTGAGAGGGAGACAGAGACAGAGCGGGAAACTAGAGCTCGCAAAGGCAAAGAGAAGGTGTATGAAGGTAGAGAGCAGCCCGAGCCTAGCAAAAGAAGGACGCGTTGTAAAATCAAACAAGCGGATTTCCAACTAGGGCGTGGCTATCCCGAGTACAATCTAGTGAGTGATGTTCAAAATCAAAAGGCAAATATTACTTTTGGTCAGCTGTTAGCTTTAAATCCAAAGTTCAGAAGGCAGTGGTCCACAAGTGTTAGCACCAGGATGCCAAGAGCTAAGGGAAATGTGCAAGCAGTGCAAAACATGGCTTTGAGGGTAGGTAGCCCCACAGACATTCTTTCGCTTGTGGATGCGATTATAGAGAAGAGGATGCATGTACAAGCCTACATAGACGGTGGAGCGCAGGTGTGTGTCATGACAGAAGCAGCCATGAAAGAGACGGGAGTCAAGGCAGTAATCAAGTCAAATGTGCGCATGAGGATGGCCAACCATACCAAATCTAGGTTTCTGGGTGTGGCTCAGGATGTGAAGGTCAAGGTGATGGGCATAGAGTGCCTGATAGACTTCTTTGTGATGAAGGCAGGAGATAATGCTTATCCAATCATCTTGGGTAGGCCATGGCTTTTGGCGATAGGAGCAAAGCAGGATTGGGAGAGCAAAGTGTTTACCTTGCCTGACAAAGAGAAAGGCAGACAAATTGTGCTTGATTTGAAGACCAAGGAGAGTAGTTCTCATCCTATGGCAGTTAAAGATGAGGGTGATACGACAAGCTATGAGTACGAGACAGAGACGGGCTATGATGAAGGCTATACTAGCACAGAGGAAGAGGAGAGAGAGGATGACATGCTGAAGATATATGCATACTTATTCGGGGTCACCATAGAAGAATCCCCACCTAAAGAAGAAGGTATGCAGCCTCAAGCTCATGGTTTAAGCATAGAGGAAATTTCAAGCATGATAAGTGAAGATTTAACCAAAGGTGAAAAGGAGGGTTCTATTCAACTGTGTGAGTCCTATCCAAATCTATTTGTGATGGAGTACAAGCATTTGCGAGGTGGAAAGGGGATGGAGCACAAGATTGTTCTTAAGGAGGGACATAAGCCTAAAGCACAGAAGCTGAGAAGACTAGGGGAAATCTAAAAGGAAGCCCTTTGGCAGGAGATCAATAAGCTATTGGATGCAGGCATCATATTTCCTGTGAAAGAGTCAAAGTGGGTCTTGCCAATGGTTATAACCCCTAAGAAGAGTGGAAATGGAGAGTGTGTGTTGACTACAAGCCACTGAATGCCACGACCAAGAGGAATCACTATCCATTGCCATTTTCAAGATGAAATCCTAAACCAGGCGACTGGGCATGAGAGATACTCAATTATGGACGGCTTTTTGGGGTATTTTCAGATAGGGATTGCACTTGAAGACCAGTTGAAGACCACATTCATATCTCCATGGGGCTGCTTCACTTATCGCAGGATGCCGTTCGAATTGGTGAATGCATATGCCACCTTCCAAGATTGGATGAACAGGGTATTTGGTCCATACTTGGGCTGTTTTATTAGGGTCTTTATGGATGATATAGGCTGCTACAGTTCAAGATTGGAGCACCTATCAAAGCTCCAGCTCTGCTTCAAAGGCTCCATGAAGAAGGAGGTCAGTTAAACCCCAAGAAGTGCAGGCTAGCACAGCCTCGAGCACAGTTGTTAGGTCATGTGGTGTCGCAAAATGGTATAGAGGCTGATCCCGAAAAGGTGAAGGCATTGGTGTGAATGGAGCCCCCATCAGATGCTCAAGGTTTGGCTTTGTTTGTTCATAAGTTGAAGTATCTATCACGTTTCTTTTGGATGTTGTCACAATATGTGCACCCTCTTCAAAAGAGGGCTCAACAAGTGCATGGTTATGAGTGGGATGGGGAAGCACGGGAGGCTTTTGATAGAGTCAAGGATTATGTGTCTATGACGGTCGGCACAGTTGCTATTGAAGTGGTTCTACTGCAAAAGGTAGGGAGAAGCTACAAGCCGATATACTTCGAGAGCAAGGTGATTAGCCTAGGAGAGGCTACCTACACCGAAGCAGAGCAATGGGTGATGGCTCTAGTCTTCGCTTGCAGGAAGTTCAAGGTGCATTTGGTTGTGCGTAATTTTTTTGTGTTGACGGCTAATAATCTATTGCCAGAGGTAGTGCTACATTTGAAGCAAGGAAGGAGAATTATGAAGTGGGTGTTGGAGCTACAAGAGCTCGAGTTTGAGTTTAAGGTAGATCACACGAGTCGGTCTCACCTGGCAGACATTCTTGTTAGCAAGGCCGTCGATTTGCCGGCCTATCCAAGAGTGGTGCGAGATGAAGCTAAGGAGGAACCCGACTTGGAGGATGCTTTTACTATGTGGTTCGACAGAGTGTATCGAAGGGTAGTACAGAAGGCAGGAGGAGGTGTGGTGATACACGACCCACACGGCAAAGCTATATTCTTGAAGGCGTATGATCTAGAGGATGTCCACACCAATAATGAGGCGAAGTATCTCACTCTACATTTGGGTCTAAAACAGTGTATAGAGTTTGGCATTTCAAGGCTGGTGGTGAAGGGAGATGCATTGCTAGTCATCAAGCAATTGTTAGGCCAATGGCAGGTAAAGCTTGATTCTTTGAAGCATTGGTTTTTTTCCATCAAGAAGATGTTGAAGTCTTTTGAAGAGATCCAATTCAAGCATGTGAGGAGAGAGCAGAATCAAGAGGAGAATCAATTAGCTAGCAGCAAAGTACAGGTGCATGTTGCAGGTCTGTATGTGGCCCCAGCCACTTATGCAGGTAGGAAGACTCTTAAGGAGATTGAAGGTTTTTTGAGTACAGGGCAATGTTCAGAAGGTTTTTCCAAGCTGCAAAAGAGAAGAGTGGTGCAAAAGGCCCGCAAATTCACACTGGTACGTGAGGATCTTATGAACTACGGGCGTGACGGAGTGCTTCGAAGGGTGTTGTACAAAGAAGAGATAGGAATGGTACTGGAGCAATGCCACGAAGAGAGCAGACACCAAGGCAAAGACCAGGTTCTGTTTCGAGCGCTTAGAGCAGGCTTTTGGTGGCCTTCCATAGTGAAGGACGTGCATTACTGGTGCAAGACATGCCACGAGTGTCAGACTATAGGTGAAAGACGACTAATAGCGGAGTCACAGGGCGCCATCATCGCACAAAGTGCTTTCAAGAAGTGGGGTCTGGATGCCATAGGCCCTCTCCCAAAGTCTACTAGTGGTAAGAAGTACATGGTGGTAGTCGTTGACTACCTTACAAGATGGGTTGAGGCCAAAGCAGTGAAGGAAGTAAATGCTAATGTGGTGGCTCAGTTTGTGTTTGATAACATCTGTTGCCGTTTTGGTGTTCCATGGGTGTTAGTTTCTGATAGGGGTCAAGGGTTTAGAAGCAAGCTTATGAGTGCATTAGTGGAAAAGTTAAAGATTCAGCATTGGTTTTCCTCGCCCTATCACCCCCAATGCAATGGTCTAGTCGAGAGTGCTAATGGTCAAATCATCAAGATGTTAACAAAGTACGTATACAAGCAGAGAGCTGAGTGGGAAGCAAATCTAGAGAAGTGTATGTGGGCGTATAGAACGTCCTATAAAGTGGCTACAAACTTCACTCCATTCAAGGTAGTCTATGGTAAGGAGGCTGTGTTGCCAGTACACGCGCAACTAGGTGCTTTGAAGGATATGTGGCGTGTCAATGCCACTCAACAAGGGGCTCTACAGGATCAGATAGCCAGTTTGGAGGCTTTGCAAATGGACAGAGAGGCAGCGGCAGACTACTATGTGAAGCAGAGAGAGAAGCGGGTTGCCAAGTTCAATCAGAACCTGCCAGACAAGAAGATAGAGAAGGGACTTGGTCATGAAGTACGAAAGCTACCTGGATTTCACATTCCAGAATAAGTTCAAGAAGAAGTGGACAAGTCCATATAAAGTGAAGAAAGCCTTTCCGAATGGGACCTATCAGCTGGTAAGAGAAAATGGCAAGCTTCTTAGAAACAGGGTGAATGGTGTGCGGCTCAAACTGTATTTCGAGAGCGATTTAGTGCGTGAGGTGCAAGGGGGGTGGGCAACCCACCTAGAGCATGCAGTGTGCGAGAGAAAGGAGATAAAGCTTTTGTACATAGTTTGTACATACAGTTATGGTTTTGCGAGTGCTTTTAATCGTCGTCAGTTTGGTGTGCCAGTTTAAAGTTTTGTACATATGCTTTTGGTCGAACATAAATGTTCGACGAGGGGGCTGGGCAATGATGGTGCAGCCAAAGTTGGTCAAAGCTAGGAGGTGGTCTATGCCAGGCAAAGGGTGCAGGCAAGTGCATTGCAGAAGGCTAGGGTAGGTGCCAAGGAACTGCGGAAAAGTATGTCTGAAGTGGTTTTTTAGGCCAAAAGTGCTACGAGATGGTCCAGATAAGATGGCAGATGAAGGTGTCCTAAATGCCAAGTCAAGGCTCTAGAATGTAGTGTTCAGTGTGCTCTAGAAGCTGGTCCAGATGGCTCGTCAAACGGAGCCCCGGTGTGCAAGATACTGAAGTTTAAAGTTGGAATGTGTAGGAGATCCCCGACGAACAGGGCAGCTGGGAACAGGTGGCCCAGGCAGGTGTCAGTGGATACATGTGTAGTGCTCGAGTTGTGGAGCATGCCGGTCTTCTCGAATTGCGAATTGGAGGTCTGGATAGCAAGTTAAGGTCAGTTGAATTTTTTCGGGGGCCGGGTCTGAGCCCACTTGACCGCATCGGAAAATGCGCCATCTAGCATCATTTGGCCTTGCCAAGGTTCTCGGGGATAGTGTGCATCATGTGAAGTCAGCACGAGTCGACAGCACGTCAATCAGATGCTTGGTCGGCTATATACAGCAAGATGAAGTTGGGAGCCATGGGCAGTGAAAGATTGGCAGATAATTTTCCCGTTTTTTTGCGGCCTCGAATAGCACACTCGAAAGGATCCGAAGGCAGCAAGGTTTTTATGGGCCGGGACCAGCACGCAAAGATTTGGCAAGGCTCGGTGGCACGAAGTTCTGACCAGTGAAGCAGGATATGAAGACCAGGAGAAGAGGGCCAAAAGAGGGGTTTTATATATATATATATATTTTTTGGAGGGTTTTTTTGGAGCTTGAGGGCCATGGAACGAGAGGCTTCCACGTGGCATGGGGGGGTAATCCCATATACGTTGCCAGCACGCAGTGCCGTGGTGTATAAGGGCTACAAAGGGGCGCCATTAGGAAGTATCAAGGCGAGTAGGAGCTCCGTGAGCTCATGGCTACGGAGGTCGGCACCTTTGAGGACTTGCGACTCTGAGCAGCCGGCGGTTTCGGCTGTGAAGGGCGGCGCGGTGGCGCGCACCCGTCGGTGAGAGGGGGCCGACTGTTGGCGGTAGTAATTTCCAGAGGAGGATGTGGCACCCTTAAGGGGGTTGATCCCGCGGCCCACTGGGTCCCAAATTTTTGAGGTAGAGAGAAGGGGCAATAGCGACCTTGCTATTGCCCCACCCCTTGCATGAGAGAGGTCGTTCCCACAAAGGTGAAGCAAGGGCCGGGTTAGCCAAGGGATTAGGTGCAACGGTGGGGCGTCCCACGGCAGTAAAGAGAGAGAGAGAGAGAGAGAGAGAGAGAGAGAGAGAGAGAGAGAGAGAGAGAGAGAGAGAGAGAGAGAGAAGGATCCAAGAGGCCACTACTTAAAGGCCAAGCAACCAAAGGCCGGCCAAACAAAGAGGGAGGCTGGACCAAAGCAAAGGAGAGGAGAAGTTCAAGGCAAGGCCAGGCAAAGGCCGGGACCAAAGAGAAGGGGAGAGGAGAGAGAAAAAAAGAAATAAATGGTAGGAGGAGTCGGATAGAGAGAGGGGAAAAGTCAAAATCAAGCCAATAGAGCAGTGCAAGGTTGAGGCCACAAAGGGGTAAAAAATGAAAGATAAAAATAAAAATAAAAAGCCAAGGGGCAATAGCGACATCGCTAATGCCCCCCCCCCCCCCCCCCCCCCCCAAAGTGCAAAAGAGAGAAGAAGAGAGCAGATAGAGCAAGGCGGTGCCCCTTTCCCAAGAATGCCAATTCAAGGTGCCAAGTGGACCATTTAAAGTGTAAATTCCCAAATTAAAGGCCCCCCTATAAAAGTCAAAATTGGATCAAATTAAGGGCTTTTTTCCTCGCTCTTTGGATGTCATTCGAAGCCTGCAAAGTGGAGTTCTCTAGCAAGCTAGCCCCTTTGTAATGTTTTCTTAAAAATGGCCATGGTGATGGCAGTGCAAGCCGATGTACATGTTTTTTGAAGTGCAATCAAGCCACTGTTGCCCTCTCTTGCTGTTGTTTGCCCTTCCCCCCTTATCTTTCTCCTGCTTTCATGTTTCCCCTCGGTGCCGGCTGTGTGGATGTGTGTGCCCCCCGGGCCGACGGTGTTTTGTGTGAGAGAGCGAGATTGAGTGGTTGTGAGTGTGTGTTAGGGTGGAGACATGCCATGGTAGCAGGTGTGCCTTGTGTGGTGGATTTGTGGAGTGTGTGAGCAGTGGAAATTGGGCAGGCGGTGGTCTACTAGTGTGAAGTGTGTTTTTGAAGGTGTTTTTCGAGAGGATAGGGGTGTTGTGGATACCCTGAGCTATAGAGAGGCCCTTGTTTTTGTGTCGGGCGTGTTCCCCCATTACCCCTCTCCAACGTGGCGGGTAGGGGCCGTCCTCCCCTCCGAGTCCCTTGATTTTCCAAGTTCTTCCCCCCAAACCATGTATATAAAAAAAAAATTGGTGCCTCCCTTCCGCGGCTCTCATGTCTTGCCTAAGGGTCGGAACCTCGTGCCGCCGAGCCGTGCTGGATCCTCATCGAGTCGGCGCCTGGCCATGCAAACCTCACCATATTCTGAGTCCTCTGAGCTCGCTATCCAAGGCCATTAAAAACAGAGAAAATCATCTGCATGCACTCCCCCGCCAAATGCTCCCTTTCTTCCCAGGCAGAATCTCGGTGCTCGGGGCTTAGAATAACAAGCCGCAACTTCCTGCTGACTTCACTCGGCCTGCTCTACCTGCTTGAACCCTGTCAAGGCCTAAAAAATGTCAGATGGCACATTGTTCAATGCAGGCCAGTGGACACAAACCCGGCCCCCGGAAAATCTTTAACTGATCATAACTTGCTAACCAGGGCTCCAATCTGCGATTCGAGAAGACCAGCATGCTCCATAACTCGAGCTCTACACATGTATCCACTAACATCAGCCTGGGCCACTTGTCCCCAGCTGCCCTGCTCGTTGGGGATCTGCTACACTCTCTACCTTTATACACTAATAAAAAGAGTTTTACAAAAGAGTTCATAGCAAAAATCATTAGTTAATCTCTTATCCTCTATGAGATCTGATGCACCAAAGATGTCTATCTCAATCTGTACTTCTGCATCTTCGTCATCGGACTCTACTTCTTCATCGCTTTTCGCATCAGCTTCAGTATTTGACACCTCATCTCTAGGTTCAAACAATTGCTCATTGTTGACATCCACCTCAAAATTTAAACTTAAAGTTTCTGTCGGTCTTACGCTTTGTTCATGAATCACCTCTTCGACCTCAACGTCCAATACTTCACAAACTTGCTTCCTATGTGGAGCAACTTGAATGACATCATTTGTCAATCTAGTATTTGAGTGCCGTGTCACAAAGCGGCTACAGACTTGCACCTAAACATGCTCTTTATTCTTGGAATGATAGGAAAGTGTCGAAGGACCTTTGCAGGGATACATTTTCCTGTGTATCCTCCTTGTACTTGTTTGATCCACAATTGGGACATTGTTCCAAGTTTGCATACTCATTGTGAAAAAGTATACAATCATTAGGACATGCATGTATTTTTTTAAAATCTAAGCCCAAATTAGTAAGAAGGTTTTTAGCGGCTGGACGGGTATGGGGCATGTGATTCCCTTCTGGCAAGATTTGCTCATTGAGCAACCTGTCATTACATGAACAAGTCAGTCCTTTGATCACTTTATATGAACTATAATTTGCACTTTATCATGCTTAGGATACAATGTATTTACCTGAAAAGTTCTGTGATTGAGGTGCCAGACCAACCGTAGACAGACTGCAAATTAAGCATTGCCAACGAGGTACGCAGAAGTGAGATTTTTGCACCAGTGTAGAGCGGCATGCGTGCAAGACTTTGCATCATCTCACCGTCTTTATCATTGCTATCATGCCATCGATATGAACGGGATGGCTGAGGTTGGTCCACAGTACTGCATTCAATGTTGTCACCTTCTATGTTGGAATCCATATCAAAGAACGCATCCAACATCTGCTCCATCTCTACTTCTTGAAATTCCGCATCAGGTATTAGTTGGGAGGACTTAGTCGATGGCTACTCGTTTGAAAATCGTCTTCTTTGGGATGAATTTGGAGCAATATCTACTTGCAGAGTTTGACCTTCAATCTCTAGATCATGAGATTGATAAGGCAGGTCTTGTAGTTTCTCTATCGAAAAGAGACCATGATTGCTTATGTGTTGGTTGCAGATTTTTTGTTTTTGAAATATCTGATTCTTGCAATCCGCACAAGGATACGCCATCCTATCATCCATAGTTTATCTACCAATGATGCAACAAATAATTTAAACACTCTAGTTGTTATAACTACACACTACTAAGTACATGACAACCTCACATTCTCTAGCCAGGTCCGATCCCCGCACACCTCGGTCTAGAGGTGCACGGAGATTAGGACCACATGGTAATAACCTCGTCTTTATTGGTCAATGACTATATATTAAAGTTCTTGAAGTCTGTGTGCACTTTTGAAGTCCGATTGTGTTTTTTCGATTATTTGTTGCTAGCTCTAACAACCTCACATTCTCTAGCCAGGCCCGATCCCTACACCTCAGTCTAGAGGTGCACGGAGATTAGGACCGCAAGATAATAATCTCCTCTTTATTGGTCAATGACTATATATTAAGGTTCTTGAAGTTTGTGTGCACTTTTGAAGTTCGATTGCGTTTTTTCTACTATTAATTTGTCGCTAGCTCTAACCTAATCTATAATCTAACCTAACATATAACCCAAACCTAATGTAACTTAATGTAACCTAACTTATAGCCTAAACCTAACCTGTAACCTAACCTAAGCGAAGTCTGTTTGCGTTTTTAGAATTATACGAATCATCTTCGAAGTCCGTTTGCATTTTTTCTACTATTAATTTGTCGCTAGCTCTAACCTAACCTATAATCGCACCTAACCTATAACCTAAACCTAACATAACCTGAACTAACATAAAAACAACACAATGGTGAGGCGTTTGGCAAAATAGCAAGCCATACAGCTTGCCCACAATGCATATGCGATGTCGGCAAGCTCTATGGCTTGCCAATTTGGCAAACGGTTCACCATTGTGTTGTTTTTAGGGTTGGGAAGCGATTTTAGGGCCTGAAAACCACTCGCAGATATATAGACAACACAATGGCAAGCCGTTGGCAATATGGCAACCCATAGAGCTTGCCCACAATGCATATGCCTTGTGGGCGAGCTTTATGGCTTGCCGTATCGCTAAACGGATCGCCATTGTGTTGTTTTTAGGGACACGAGATAGTTTTCGCGCTTGAAAATCGCTCGCAAACATATAGACAACACAATGACCAGTTGTTGACAATACGACAAGCTCTATGGCTTTCCATTTTGCCAAACAAATCTCCATTGTGTTGTTTTTAGGCCGCGAGGCAATTTTAAAGCTTGAAAATTGCTCGCAGACATATAGACAACACAGTGGCTATCCTTTTGGCAATAGGGAAAACCATAGAGATTGCACACAATGCATATGCATTGTGGGAAAACTCTATGGCTTGTTTTATTGCCAAACAGCTTGCCATTGTGTTGTTTTTAGGGCTGCTTAGCTATTTTAGGGCTTGAAAATTGCTTGCGGACATAAAAACAACACAATGGCAAGTTGTTGGCAATACGGCAAGCCATAGAGCTTTCCCTCAATGCATATGCCTTGTCGGCAAGCTTTATGGCTTGCCGTATTGCCAAAAGGATCGCCATTGTGTTGTTTTTAGGGACAGGAGGCAATTTTAGCACTTGAAAATTGCTTGCAAACATATAGACAACACAATGGAGAGCCGTTTGGCAATATGGCAAGCCATAAAGCTTGCCCACAATGCATATGCATTGTAAGCAAGATCTATGACTTGCCGTATTGCCAAAAGGCTTGCCATTGTGTTGTTTTTAGGGGCGCTTAGCTATTTAAGGATTTGAAAACCGCTTGCAGACATATAGAAAACACAATGGCGAGTCGTTTGGAAATATGTCAAGCCATAGAGCTTGCCCACAATTCATATTCATTGTGGGCAAGCTCTATGGCTTGCCATATTGCCAAACTGCTTGTCATGGTGTTATTTTTGGGGCCACTTAACTATTTTAGGACTTGAAAACTGCTCGCGGACATATAAACAACATAATGGCGAGCCGTTGGCAATACGGAAATCCATAGAGCTTGCCCACAATGTATATGCATTGTGGGTAAGCTTTATGTCTTGCCGTATTGAAAAACGGATTGCCATTATGTTGTTTTTCATATGCGTTGTGGGTAAGCTCTATGGCTTGCCGTATTGCCAAACGTAGCTTAACCTAACCTAACCTAACGTAGCTTAACATAACCTAACTTAACATAGCTTAACTTAACCTAACCTAACGTATAAGATAAACTAACCTAACATAAACTAATGTAGCTTAACATAACCTAACCTAACCTAACATAATGTAGCTTAACCTAACATAGCTTAACTTAACCTAACCTAACGTAGCTTAACTTAACATAATTTAACATATAAGATAACCTAACTTAACTTAACTTATAACCTAAAACATAAACCCCATCAATTGCATAATTTCAAAAACGACATAATTCAAAACGAAATTTTTTCAAAACAAGATTTTTTCATAAACCAAAACAAAAAAAAATTCATAATTCAAAATGAAATTTCATATCACAAACCATAATTTCTTTTAGAGCATTGAAAGTTTAAAGCATGAAATTTTCTTTTATTAATATACAAATTAATTTAAATAAATTTAATATGCATTTAAAGGTTCGAGCACTCACATTCGTCCTATTTGAGCAATAAAAGATGTTGTAAACATCTTGGAACCTGCAAAAACACACACACAAACACAAAGTTAAACCCTAAACCCTAAATCTACAAGTAAACATGAAAACAATCTCATCTTAGTGTTATGGGCTAACCGACAAGCAAGATTAGCACTTCCGGCAGCTTGTTTTGCACCAGATCTGTAAGAGGTGAGGAAGAAGAGAGCTTGAGAAAAGGCGCAAGAAGAAGAGAAATGCACAGAGAAAGCCCGCGGTTTCGTTTTTTGCAGTTACCATCGGTACAAAAATCGGTATAGGTGTCGAAAAACGCACCAGAGAAAGCGTCGAAAATTGCATGTGCGCTAACATTGGAACTAGCACCGTAACAAGCATCAAAAATTTGAAAATCAAATTTTTTTAAAATTTTATCTCCCTCCATACATACCTACACATATACCGACGCCCGCCAGTGATGCCGGTAATGTGGCGCCGGAATTTAAGTAACCTCTTGTAGTGAATTAAAGTAAAGAGGGTACCTCTCACCCAAGGTAGGAGTGGATGACTCTAGCATACTAGCCATATCTATACACATAGATAGATTATGGTTAGTGGTCATGTCAAAAGGTCATATTCTTGTGCATAATGTGTTTTATAATTTTGGATCATGTCCTAGAACTTGTAGGTTTCCAGCTTTTTGTTTGGTGGGTCTTGCTCTTTTACTTTTTTAATTTTTGTTTTCTTGAGTATAGGGCTATATATATACATTCCCTAAGATTGGGAAATTGAGAGGTGGGGGAGGAAGGTTAAGAGGGGAGAAAGTGACTGATGGATGTCAGAAAACACTCCCCCCTTCCTTGGGTAGATCATACCTTTTGGAATGATGTCGTCACTTTTTGAAACCAATTGTTCCAAGTTGTCATGGGTGAAGACTTTGACCAATAGTTGTTGACCGCCCTAGGCATTTCATCTAGTTTCAAGGGTGATAAGGTACTCTCCCATGATTTTATTTGCAACGTTGTTATAGGTGGTGAACTTACAGCGGGAGGTGCAAATTCTTTCCTGTTTGTATGGATATTTACAATGGTAGGTGGAGGTTGTGTTGAAACTTCTATTTTCGTATATGAACTACAAGAAGAGGAAGAACCTTCATTCATTTTTTCTATGATTGAAGCGAGGGAAACAAGTCGTTCTCGCTTGGGCACCCAAACTAGCTCGGATCAGGTGTATAGTATTCTGTGATCATTTCCTTCCCATGATCTTCAATCGGCTTTATTGTTACAGGATTTGTCTCACATGGGTCAGGTAACAGGTAAGAACACAATTTACGTTTTGGCACCCAGATTTGATCATTTCCTTGATAGTAGCCTCGGGCTTCCAATAGTCGTTTAGGAATCCAATGCAGCGTTTCCTTACATTTCTTGGAGTGAGTGAGGCGTTTCTTACAAGGCTTCTGTTTTTTAGCATCAGAAATTGTCGCTAAAGAAGCTTTAGGGACCAATTTGTATGTTTTCTTAGTTATATTGCAATGGGTCTTGTGTGTCTCATTTTTCGTTTCAACTACAGAAGTTGAAGCTCTAAAGAGTTTGGCTATAGGGACATACGGTTCAACCTCCTGGACAGGCAATGTTTTGGGTTTTATTTCCTTAGGAGGTAATATCTGAGGGACTATGGCTTGAGTGGCAGGGCTAAGATTTGGTTTCTGCGTTGTGACACTCCCAGTCCCCCAATCAATAGTGCATTTGGTCGCTATCATCCACATGCGTCCTAGATTTATATTGCCTTCCATAGTTCCAGCAGGCATGACCAAAAAGTCTTGAGCTACAACCGCGTTGTCATATTTGACAGAAGTGTGCCAAATTCCAAAAATCGTAGTTTTTTTCTTGTTGACACCCTTGACTTGGATAGTACTCTCAGATAGAGATGGCTTTCCCAACTAACACCACACTTCATTTTTTTCTCCTATCTTTCTCCACAAGTGCATTTTGCACAACCAATTTCCTTTCTTCGTCTAACCTCTCAAGGATATAATAAACGCTCAACTAAAGGGTTACCATCCCAACCTTCTTGTGAAGCTACTTGTAGACTAGGAATTACAAACTTCCATGGCATAACTGCTTCTTGGCCATATACCATTTTTAATGGTGTACAATTAATAGTCACTTTGTAAGAAGTACGATAAGCCCATAGAGCTGATGGCAGCTTCAAATCCCAAGTTGTGTGATGAGCTTCCACTATTTTGGTCAAGATAAAAATTAAGGTCTTGTTAGTGCTTTCAGCTTTGGTCATTTGCTTGTGGATAATAAGGTGTAGACTTATGGTGGGCTATTATGAAGTTGGTAGTGAGTTCCTTTATCTCTCCATTTATAAAATGAGTACCATTGTCAGTCACAATCTCAAAGGGACAACCAAATCTTGTAATAATGTTCTCAAAGAGAAACTTGCCGATGACCTTACATGAGCCTTGCATGTCGCTCTGGCTTTCGCTCACTTTGTCACATAGTCAGTGGCAAAGATAATATATTGAGATTGAGTGTTACGAGCTACCAGACTAATTGGGCCTACAAAGTCTAAACCCCATTTTTTAAATGGTTGAGTCACTTTAATAGGACGTAATGGCATCTTATCCTTTCGTTGTGTGATCTTGTAACGTTGGCATTCATCACACCCTTTTGCAAAAACTGATGCATCCTTGAATAAGGTGGCCACGAATAGCCTGATTGCAACACCTTTCTAGCTGTTAGTTTACCTGAGAAATTTCCTCCGACTATACCCATATGGGCTTCTTGCAGTATGTATAAATACTCATCCTCACGTGCACAACATCTAAGAATATCGTCCTTCCCTAGCTTGTAGAGAGTTCTTGCAATTAGAGAATAAGGTTCACATTCTTTTAACAGTCTTTGAGCTATATCCTTACGAAGCTCCTTGGGTGGAAAATCGTTAACTAAAAAGTTCACAATCTTCTCACTCCATTCAGACATGGTCTCGACTAGGAATAGGGAAGTATCGGGCAATTCATCATCAATTCAAGTAGGGGCTTCACCATTGGGTATGTAAGACAAATGATCCACCATGACATGTCTTTTACCGGGTCTCACCACAACGGTAAAATCAAACTCAAGAAGAATTAACAACCATCGTGTAATTCTTCCCTTGGAACAAGGTTTATTTTCTAGATACAACAATGCTTGATGATTAACATAGAAAACAAACTTGTTGGCAAGAAAGTAGTAGCGAAATTTCTTTACTGCATAAATTATAGCTAAACCTTCCCACTCTATAGTGGTGTAGTTCCTCTCAACATCATTTAATTGATGACTTGCAAAGTTAATGGGGTAGTCCAATTTATGTTCTCTTGGTTGAGCTAGAACACACCCAATAGCAAAGTTCAATGCATCAATATGCACATGAAAAATTACATTCCAATCGGACACTTGTAGAATGGGAGCACTTGTCAAGGTCTTTTTCGATGACTCGTAAGCATGGTCACACTCCACGGTCCAATGGAACTCAATAAGAAGCTTATACAAAGGGCGAGCTATCTCAGCAAAGTTTAAAATAAACCTCCGATAATAACCAACATGGCCCATGAATCTTTGAGCTCCTTTATAGTTTGTAGGTGGTGGAAAATTGAAAATGGCTTTAATTTTTCTCTCATCTGTGGAAATCCCATTTTTGGACACTATATGCCCTAAAACGACTCCATGTTTAACCCAAAATTGGCATTTGAAAGGGTTTAAGGAGATGCGATACAATATGCACTTCTCAAACACTTTTTGTAAACATGATAGATGTTCCTTCCAAGAAGAATAAACACAAAGGTCATCTAAGAAAGCTTCACAGAACTCCCTCAAATATTCTCTAAAAGTAGTGTTTATTAATCTTTAGAAGGTAGCAGGGGCATTGGTTAAGCCAAAAGCCATAACACAAAATGGGAGCACTCCAAATTCGATTATAAAAGCAGTTTTAGTTTGGTCCTCTAGTGCAATTGTGATTTGATTGTATCCAAAGTACCCATCTAAAAACTATAATCTTCCTTCCTTGCGACTCTTTCAAGCATATGTTCTAACTATGACAAGGGGTAATGGTCTCTCTTAGTGGCAGCATTGACCTTCTTGAGATCCACGCACGCTTTGAGTTTGCCATTTTTTTTTCAGCACAATAACTATTGGAGACACCCATTCTGACTGCTCAATAGGGTAGATGAATCCACATTTGACAAGCTTTTCAATCTCTTCTTGAACAATCTTTGCATACTTAGGATTCATTAAGTAGGGTCGTTGCTAGACTGGTTTAGCCATGCTATTCATGGGGATTGTGTGTTGCACCACGGAAGGTGGAACACCCTTCATATCATGATATGTCCAAGAAAATATATCTTTGAATTCCTTGAGAATTTTTTTAAGTACATACTTCTCAGTCTCTGTTAGATCTTGGGCAATGAAAACAGGTTTGGACTCCTTACCAGGGTCTGCTAACTCTATTTCCTTAATTATCGCTGCACCATCATAGAATCATTACTTCCATTGATAGGTGTTCTCTGGGCCTTTGTTTATACAACCTTACGTTCCTCTGTGGTGTAGGATTTGAAATGATCAAGTGCATGATGTAAGTTCGTGGGCTCTTGTTGCTCTGTAAACTATGATTTGTCTTCCGCTTCCTTTTGTTGTTGAGCTAGCTCTCGATTTTGTCGTCTCTTTACGGTACGGCTCAACTTTGGCTTCTTTGTAGCCTCTAGCTGTGCAATGTCAATGGGTTGTGGACTACACCATATAACGCTTTGAAGGTATTCACCCTAGTTATCTACCAGCTTCCAATGAGCATCACGTGCCCTATATAATTAAGCCATTCTGCGGTAGATTTCTTTTCATTAATTCTAGCACGCACATTTTCTCAATATTGTCACCTCTTATATCTCTTACTCTTCTTGTCTAATTTTTTATTATGGCCGATCTCTAGTGAAGAGTCACTAGATAAATTCCTACTCGTGTCTTCTCCTCTTCCGGATAGATTGTTATCTAGGGTACCATTGGGCATTGAATGGTTCGTCCCCAGATTTGCACCAAGATTTAACTCAGATTCTTTGTCTTCATAGTCAATTTCAATTGATGATTCTGACTCCAAATCATGGGGGCTATAGTCTTTTGAGATGCTACTGGTTCCAATGTCAGTCAAGCCTCCATCGTGTAGGTCATCAGAAGCTATATGCATTGCTCCTATCATATTTAAAGGTACGAGTGGTGGCATTTCATCCCCCTCAGGTGTTACCCAGGTCGTCCCCCTATTTCCCCAAGTGTTTATGGTTGCTGCTAGGTGGACCCAATCCACATTTTCAGACTCGGTCATCCCAGGTAGAACATCCATATAAGGAGAATCTTCCCCAACATCATTGTCCATTTTACACGTGTAACAATACTGCAATGGGGTCGAGGGAATTGTGGTGTGAGATCTATGATCAATTATAAATCTATTTCCTTGAGGATGTGCCCAACCAGTTACAAGATCCACTCGAATGACGGAGTCTTGGAACTGCCAGTAGACATGGTTTTTAGACCAGTCATGCACCATTTTTGCTTCCCTCATGAAAGGACGTCCTAAGATTATCTCAGATGACATAGAGTGCTTGGAAAAATCCATAACAATGAATGTATGCCTTATTTTGTGTCCAAAGGCCTTGATCTTGAGATCCTCTAGCATTCTAATAGGTTTAAGAATAGTCCCATCGGCCATCTTTACTACTATGTTTGTAGTCCACGGTGAGGTCTTCCCATAGATTCCCACCAATTATTAGTCACAATGCTAACCCCAACGCGCCACCATCAAGGATTCTCTTCATAGTTAATCCCTTGGTAGTGATTCATATGGTCACATTGGATTCATCGCTGTAAGACAAAGGGAACTAGAACCTAGGAGTCCACCACCCAACCACCCACTATATAGCATTGGCCCCTGGCCCTTTGCCCTAGTTGGACTCCCTTTCCACACTCCCTAGCTCGGCCTTGCCCTTGTCTAGTCTGACCTTGCCGGTGTCCTAACATTACTCCCCCCTTAAAGAAGAGTTTTCATCCTCGAAAACAAAAGTGGGGAACTTCTTCTTAAGAACACTAATGTTTTCCCAAGTGGCATCCCTCATGGATCCAGCTGTTTGGTTGCCTGGAACACGATTTCGCAGGAGGTTCAATGAAACCAAGAGTAACATCTTGATTTTCCACATTGTTGTCCATTTGCAACCATCTAGTGTGTAGACTCCATTTAGAACGCACATGAGCATGCTAAACGAGTTATCATGACAAAGATGTACCTGAAAGAGTGCCGCTTTTCACTTTTTGTGAAAGTAACTTGATGACTAACTCATCAGCCAAGTGTAAGTCCTTAACTTGTTCTCATATTTCATCAGTAAACAACCCCACTCTAATGAGTGTCAAGGTTGAGAACCTGACTTATACATGAAGAGACTACCTAGTCGCAACATGCATTAACTGATAGTAAGCAATAAATGCTTATTAATTGGATTGCTTAGTGCTAATCTACGCAGTTTGCATATCCTTTAGCCCAAGATTACACTTTGTAATCTGCCTATCCCCTTGGATACTAACAGTACTGAGGTGTGTTTCCCCCACGGTTTATAGACAGTCTTCCCAGACGACTGGTAAAGGGGGATTTACAATATCGTATAACATTGTCGAGGAATCAACAATGTTTGGAATAACCATCATGGTGAGCTTGAAAAATCCACAAACACCCAAACCAAGCCATGACCTCTATTGGTGATTAGTAGACCCCAAAAGTAATCTCATAGAGATACTACACATATAGTGCAAAATGCTTCATAAGCAATAGCTTGAGGAATATGCATGTCGTTCCAAATCAGCCTTTGCTAAACACTAGGACCCATAACACCTAGTGTGCATGCATCTAGCAAAAAACATATCCAAACCTGTATATCCATGATCCTCCGTGCTAGTACTTATGGCGAATGTGATGTGCGTAGCACTTAGTAAAGAGGAATGTAAATAGTTTCGAAAAGAAACTAAATACTTGCAGTGGTATTTTCAAGCCTTGCTGAAATGGTTGAACCGTAACAGAAGATGAAACATTAACCACTAAGAGCCTTGCTATATGTATAAACAACCATCTGTAATGTTGTTTAGCAATACTTGTAGGTGAACAAGTCATTCTAAGTATCCGACAATTTCTGGCCACACTGAAATTGCTCATGATACGTCGTGCTGAAAATGGTCTAGAAAACAAATTTGATCAGCACCTAGGGACTTTTTCGTGACACATAATTGAAATAATGGCGCCAGTGTCAGTCCAGAGACTCATATTCTCCACATGTGGAATATGTCTAATGTAAGGATGTGTAAAAAAGAACATCCTTCAAGTACAAGATGTACTTATGTGTGGAGGTAACTCTAAACACTCACGACAAGAGTGAGACGGACCCTCATTCTTTGCTCCACACTGGCTAAACCGAACTCCTTGAGTCCCTAGACCATGTTGTATCCCATGTGACAACATGTGCCAAATTGAATCCTACAAGTGGATTCATAACAGCATAATGTACATTGGACACTACGGCCCAAAATACTTGTTTTGACATGCCCTTGGCATGGCCCTGAAATATTCAAGCGTATTTAAACGACTTGAAAAAAAACAAGCAATGCATACTAAAGACTGGAATAACACCAAATCAATAGATGCGTACCTAGAGATTGAACTGAATGTTCACTTACCCGGATTCAAATACAGAGGAACACGTCGTCCACGTGTGAAAAAACTAGCAACATTGCACTGGAAACCCTGGGTGTTGCCTTTGCAATCCAAGCCCTTTGATTAGAATCTACGTAGTCAAACCCTTTGGTAAGACCCTTTGTAGAAACTGCTCAATTAGCAGGTAACGGTAACCAACATAGTCAATCGTGTACAGAATGATTGGAATCAACTTGAGAAGGTGAATTCGTCTGCTACCGTGTGGTATAGTGCGGACTTCTTTCCTTGAAAGTATAACGAGAATAGATCAATTGTGATCCCCCATGACTATGGGGTGATTTAGTAAGCACCTGCGGGGTCTTATCCCAAAACATTGCGTTCATAGACACTCATAGTGCTATAGAGAGAGAGGAGATCCAGACCAGTGGAAAGCCTAGCTCTTATGGATAGCCATGTTGTCACAACAGTATGTTGCATCCAAAATCCGTGGTAGAAATCAGTTGAGTTGAGTGTATGGTTATCAAAAACTCAACTCAAGTGTCACACTGAAACCATGTCGTGCAAAAATGACATCGGGAACATCTGTAATGACAAGACTCTTGCTTGTCCATTAACGTCGTTGTGTACTACATTGGGTGTGTCTGTTCGATCTTAAGAACAAGCACCCAAGGAATGTGAACAGTTGGGTCGTACCCAAGATCTGACAACGACTCGTAGCCAGCATGTTGCCCAATTTCTAGTTGAGAGTTAGAGCACCTTGGATCATGCTAACTCCCAAACAAAACATGTATCAAAAACTGTGTAGAAAGTTTTCATTATTTCGTGGACGGAAAAAAGAAAGAGAGAGAGAAAATGCTGGGCTAAGGAACTTTCCTTACATGACTACTTTGTATATGTTGTGCCCAATCTGTGTGCTCTGACGCATCTTATGCCTAACTTGCAGCTTATCATATAAGCATTCCACAGTTTTTTGCTACGACTCCCATCGAGAGAGGTAACCGAAGAACAGAAAACTCATTGCGACCCACCTACCATGCAGGGATCGTGATTGTATGAGGACGACTGAGCATTGGCACTTTGCTCGTAAAATAAGTCCTAGATTTAGGTTCCTTTTAGTGTTGTTGTGTGTTGATAGCAACCAACAATCATATTAAAAAATCCATCCTTAATCTGTCCTTGACAGAGTTGCGAGTATGATAGCGGAAGCGTAATCTCTGAAGCAATGGAATTGATGCCACTTGGTTAGCATGCCTTGCATATGGATTGTCAAGCCCTTGGCGAGATTGATGGCCTCAAATGTGAGAGCCAAAACCATTAGTGCCTTGTACAGTCTAAACTAGTGATATTCTCTATTTTGTAAGTTTTTCAAACTTGTGTGCCACTGGCTGTGATTCCAAGTCATTGGGCAGTACCTTGGCACAAGAGAGAAGCCTTGCTTTGTGTAAAATTGTCAAAGAACTTTGCTTTGCACAAACTCATTAGTTTCCAATGTAAATATATAAACATGGAAAAATAAACAATACTGAACATGGTCTAACCTGGTCATTCTATTGTAACTAGTTGTCTGGAGATGTCGGAAGAAAAACTCACTCAAATGTAGATCATATCCATATCTATTGTGCTAGAGAAATTTGGCCTGAAATATCCTGCAGGCATATGGAGAAATTCCCCAAAGGCGTGTGCTTATAGCATACCCCAAAAGGGAAAAATCTCAACTTAAGAGTCGTAGATTGAAGCCTTGCTTCACATAAATATGTTTGTGCTGAAAGTCTATGGCGGTAGATACCATAACAAAAAGAATCAACCGTATCGAGCAATTTCAATTGAAATCAACCAGTACTGTGTGGTAAGCATCCTCCGTCAACGTGTAAAAATCGTGAAAAAGAATTGGCCATGCCAAGGAACTTGCTTCCTTCTTCAAGTCTAGTAAGAGGCCATGCAGGTCTCCTTGAAATATTAAAAAATAAGCCCTTGCCATTAATGTATGCAACAAAATGTGAGTGCTTATGTGATGTTAGAGGGTCGTGCCTGTGCTTGGAGTGGAGAAAAGTGCATTACCTTTGATGCATGTTAGATATATGCAATAGAGGTGATGCATGTCCCATCTAGGTCAAATGCCTTATAAGCAATTGACAGCCCTGTTGTTGTTACATCAATTCATGGTCGATGATCAAAAAGATGTATGGTAAATGCATCATGCCATTCTCATACATTACCTTATGTTGAGATACGACCAGAATTCTGTAACCAGTTATGCAGATGACAATAAACAAAATCAATTGCATACCTTCTTAAGTACACCTGCCGACCAACCTTGCCGACCCCAAAAATCGAATGATTTGGAAGAAATAAGAAAAACAAGAAATGATTTTCTAGACTCTGTTGCTTGGTGCAATAGACGATCTACTCCTACTATCAAGGGCCTTTCCCGATGTGCAAGAAAAGTGGACATAATGACCATGGGCATACTTGACCCATAGGTAGTCTCGCAGGGAAACATAGCCAAGATTAGCATAATTACATGTTTCTGCAATACTCCTGCACACATAAAACTATGAAAACTACAAGAACGTGAAATTGTGAACCTGACAATCCATTTGTGTCCCTGTCCAAGGTCAAGCACTTTCTTCACCATCGATGCCTTATGTGATGTCTGATGATCTTCTGCATATGTCCTTGTGAAATACTTGCATCAACATGCATGATTGTGTTTAGATGCCTTACTTCCTGCTATTGCTGAGGGCCTTGCCCAAGTTGCACCAAGAGGATTGCATGCTTTGCCTACATGCCCTTGCATGGAACAATTACGGTGGTCTTGCATGGCCTTGCATGCGTGTGGTCTTATATTCTCACTCCATCCGTGAATTCCATCATAGGAGCATGTCGGTTGTACTCAATGATGCTCATGCTCGTCGAGATTGAATCACCATAGTTTTGCATGGTATGCAGGCTTGCTTCCATGAAAATCATCTTGCCTCTTTCGATCCCTTGTTCCACCTGTATGCCAAAGCCAGTTCGAAAGCGCATGTCGTCATGCTCAAGAGTACCCAAGTTCAAAATCGGGTTGACACAGTGGTGTCATCTTTGAAACCATTGCGGGTTAGAATCTGTAGAAAATTGCAGGTTTACAGAAGGTGCTAGCTTTTATCATTGCAAAGCTCTCCCAAGTCCAGTCTTTACTTGCATGCACGTTTGCTCTGACATGCATGCACAGTCGACCCACCATGGGGCTGCCCTTACCAAGGGGAGGGTGCCCCAAAATAGGGCGCCCACCCTAAATGTAAAGACAAGTCAAGCTTAGTGATGGCGTGTTCTGTAGACAGCGAGGAAAACACTTGCACTGGCTTATGTTGGCACTGGATGCTTTCGGCTATGAAACAAAAACTGATGGCAACATGAAGCCGCACTATTTTGGTGCCAGGCCCGCCCAAAATGGTGTAGGTCGATCTTCCTCTCCCCCTCCCGCAAGCGGCCCTTCTCGCCATGTGCTTCTCGACTTTGGTTCTATAGAGAGCCGATTCCTACGGCCAGGGTGGTGTCGAAAACTCCGATCATGACAGAGAGAGAGAGAGAGAGAGAGAGAGAGAGAGAGAGAGAGAGAGAGAGAGAGAGAGAGCATCCATGAAGGCATGCAAACCCATGCATTGCCATGCACAATCACCATCTCCGTTTGCTCTGCTTCTCTTTCCTCTCGACCTTGCTTTGATACCAGTGTAAGACAAGGGGAACTAGAACCTAGGAGTCCACCACCCAACCACCCACTATATAGCATTGGCCCCTGGCCCTTTGCCCTAGTTGGACTCCCTTTCCACATTGCCTAGCCCGGCCTTGCCCTTGTCTAGTCCGGCCTTGCCGGTGTCCTGACAGTAGGCATGGTAGCCATGGTGTCATCAAGAGAGATGAGCTAAACTTGGAAAGGTAAAGCTATCACTTGCGGGCTCAGATTGTACAGACACAGTGCAGGTGCAGGACAGGTTTACCCACAGCTTACAATGTTAGAGAGATAGTGGTTTTTCGAGCTGTTTTTGGTCTATTTTTTAGTACACCAGAGCCATTTTACAAAGGAGACTCTGTCGAAATTTCTACAGAATCTGAAGATTTCTTGGTTCATTTGACAGGTTGATATTGGTTCAGAGGTCAGTTTACAGGGGAAACTCTGCCGAATTTTTCCCAGGAAAGTAAACTACTGTGAAGCGTAGCTATGGCTGGATCACAGGACACTGCTCTTTACAATATCAAGAAACTGGATGGAACCAATTTCCCATTGTGGAAGAAGCAAATTTGGCATGTGTTCGTACAAAAGAAGCAGATAAAACCTATAAAGCTCAACGAGATAAAACCAGAAGATATGGACGAAGATGAATGGAGCGAAATGGATGAATTGGCACTTTCTACCATTATGCTGACTTTGGCAGAAAGCGTTTACTTCAATGTAGCAGACGAGATGTTGGCTCATCAAGCATGGTTAAAGCTGAGTGATCTTTATGAGAAGCAGAGTGCAGCTTCACAGGTATACTGGCTTAAGAAGCTTGTTGACTTGAAGATGAAAGAAGGGACACCTATGTCCAATCATCTGAATGAATTCAACACAATCTATAGTCATTTGTCAGCTCAAGGTGTCAAGTTTGATGAACCTGTTAGAGCTATGTTCCTGTTGATCACATTGCCGGAAAGTTGGGACACTTTTTGCACAGCTTTGAGTAATTATGCACCTCCAGATGGTTTGAACATAGCAGGTGTAGAAGGAAGTCTGCTTACTAAATAAACCAATAGAAAGACAATGGACAAAGCCAAAGGAATAGCCTTAGTTTTCAGGGGAAGGACCAAAGAAAAGTACAAAGGTGGAAAGAGGAATCAGTCTCGTAGCAAGTCCCGCAGTGCTAAAGGCAAGAGTGACATAGAATGCTACCATTGTGGCAAGAAGGGTCACATGAAAAAAGACTGCAGAGAATGGAAAGCAGAAAAAGGCAAAGAGAAAGCTGAAGACCATGGTGAGAAGAACAAGTCCTCAGTGTAGATTTGGTGTTGCACCAAATGGTTGTCAAGACAGTGTTCTTGCATGGTGATTTAGATGTGGAAATTTACATGCAGCAGCCAGAAGGGTTTGTTGAGAAAGGCAAGGAAGATTGGGTATGCCAGTTGTTAAAGAGTCTTTATGGCTTAAAACAATCACCGAGGGCATGGTACCATAAATTCCACAAGTTTATGCTTTCTCAAGGCTACAAACGTAGTGAGTTCGATCACTGTCTATATACAAAGAAGGCTAAGGATGGCAGTTGGATGATCCTTATTTTGTATGTGGATGACATGTTGATTGCTGGCAAGCACTTGGAAGAAATTTCAGCTTTAAAGTCATAGATGGCAAAATCGTTTGACATGAAAGACATGGGTGAGGCAAGTCATATACTTGGTATGCGCATTGAGAGAGACAGATCAAAGAAGTTGATTTGGTTATCTCAAACAGAGTATATTGACAAGGTTTTGCAACGTTTCAATATGGAGAAGGGAAAGGCATTGAGTGTTCCATTGCCACCATATGTGAAACTTAGCAAACAAGATTGTCTTGTGTCTGAGGAAGAACAGGCTGAAATGGATAAGATTCCATATGCGTCTACAGTGGGTAGTTTGATGTATGCAATAATTGCTACTCGCCCAAACATTGCATTTGCAGTGGGAGTAGTAAGTCGATACATGTCAAACCCAGGCAAGAAACATTGGGAGGCAGTGAAAGGAATATTGAGATACCTGAAAGCTACAAAGAGTATGCGTATATGCTATGGGAGTTAGGAGCTAAGTGTAAAGGGTTTTATAGACTCAGATTATGCATGTGACTTAGACAACCGAAGGTCTACGTCAGGGTATGTCTTTGGTGGAGCAGTATCATGGCGTTCTAGATTACAAGATTGTGTTACTCAATCTACTACAGAGGCTGAATATGTTGCAGCATCAGAGGCATGCAAAGAATCAATTTGGCTTAATCGACTAGTAACAGATTTGGGATTCAAAGAAGAGATGCTTGTGTTATATTGTGATAGTCAAAGTGCTATACAATTGGCTCGCAATCCAGTTTATCACTCAAAGACAAAGCATGTGGATGTGAAGTATCATTTCATCAGGGAAATGCTCGAGGATAAGCAACTTCAGCTTGTCAAAGTTCACACCACAGAAAATCCTACTGATCTACTTACAGAAGGACTTCCCTCAGAGAGCTTTGCGCATTTTCGCAAGCTGTTAGGTGTAGGATAGTACATCACTTCTCTACATCTCTTGTATATTAGCTTGTATAGTAGCTTCTCTCACACTTAAAGTACCACATTGGACTTTAAGTGGGAGGTTGTTGGGGTATAAAGCCCAATGTGGTCGCCCAGGTAAGTGGGCGGGCCGCCTGGTATGTAGACATATTCTTTTGTAAAAACCTAATAAGAACTCACTATGCTCTACACATTACAGTAGAGTGAGTTCACCATATCGTCGTGCTCTTCTTCTCGCACTCTCTCTCGCGTCGCACTTCCGCTCGTACTCCTTCAGGGTGTACGTGAGGGTTAACACTCTTTCAACGAAGAACATGTTTTTGTAGTTGGGGGCAATATGGGTGGTGTAATGTATGAAGCGTGACCCACCAAATTTCTCCCAAGCCATAATACATTGGTGTTGTAGAAAAGCTTCATTCACTTGGGAGTCAATTGAAGCATCATGTAGCAAGTGTAATGCATCCCATCTCCCAAACCACTTCTTTATGTCTTGCATCCATCCCGTGCTCAAGATCTTGCTTTTATGCGTCTTTTGAACTTTTTTGTTTGCTTCCCATGCAATTGTAGGAAGTCAATGTGAGGAGTTTTGACGCATCTTTATCATGTAATCCACAACCCTTTCCATGTCCATAACCTCAATTGGAAGAGATCATGACTCAAGAAGTAGGAGCATATATGGTGTTTGTGTCTTAACTTGGGGAAAGTTTGTAAGAAAACTCTTTTGAACGTTCTCAAACTCTTTCCAAGTAGACTTTGAGATGTTCCCGCCCCACACTTTAACTCCATAATGAAGAACCGGTGTCACCAATGCATCAAAAAGGTACTTCTTGAGAACCCAACACTTGATGTTTCCCGCACTACACATGTTCTCAAATGCATAATATGCTCTATTTCCTGCTTTCAAACGACGCATAGCACATTCTGGACGGAACCTCAAGGCCAAGGTACTTAAAGCTCTCAACAACTTCAAGTGTCTCATTGTTGTACACAATGCATGGCTTCTCCTTATGGTTGGTTTTCACAAGCATAACCTTTGTTTTGGATTCATTCACAATCAGTCCACTATGCGAGCAAAAGTTCTCAAGGACAACCATAAGCTTTTGTGCATCTTCTAAATTGTGTGCTAGAAGCACTACATCATCGACATACAACAAAAGCACGATTACCACATTGCAAATAGTGACCTCTTCAATGCCTTCTTCTTACATAAACTCAAGTACCATTTGTTCCAATTGATCGATGCATAGACCAAACAGAGTTGGTGACAATGGACATCCTTGTTTAACCCCAATAGTGCTTACAATAATTACTAAAATTTATCTTCTCATGCGCAATTGACAAATCACCTTCTCATAGATTCAAAAAACCGCAAGCATAAACTCACTTGGCACTTCGAGTTCTTCCATCCTTCTCCACAAATTTTTACGTGGAATCATATCAAAGGCTTTCTTAAAGTCCACAAAACAACAATACATCTCTTGTCTTTCCTCCATGAGAACACAAAGAGTGAAAAGATGATCATTGGTGCTATGACATCAATGAAAAACCGCTTGTCCTTTTGCACGCTTTTCATTCTCTTCAGCCCAATCACTCAATTTCATCTCCATTATGCACCCAAACAACTTTTCCATAAGAGATCCAATCATTATAGTCCAATAGTTGTTTACATTCTTTACATCCCCTCCTTTATACAAAGGCTTAACCCAGTTAGTACTCCAATCATAAGGCATACCGTGTTGAAGTGCAAGGCTGAACATATCACACATCCACTCATGGGTAAAATCTCTCATCCATTTGATCATCTCCGGCTTGATACCTTGAAGATATCTCGCTTTGCAAGTGGACAATTTTTCAAGCCCACCACTTACATCCTCAATAGTAAAAAAAGAGGGCATGCATGGGAGTAAACCATAAAATGGTTTTTTTTTAGCATTTTCTTGCTCATATAATTACCTACAATGTGTGTACATATCCACAAGACTCAAGTTACCAAAATTCTCAACCCGCTTGCCCCTCAAGTGTCTCCAAAATCTTTCACATGCATGTGTCTTTTCTTAGACTTGAAACATTTGTTGCTTTACTTCCCATCTTCTTCTCTTCTTTTGAATCAATGCCTTGTATGTACGCAAATGACTTTGATAGTTGTCTTTGTCCATAGTTGCATCAAGCTTTATCAAAGACTTTCAAGCATCTTGACATTCTTTATCAAACCACATTCTGTAGATACCATGGCGATGCTCTATGGCAAAGCATTCTTCGACATAAGAACAAACAACTTTCTTGAAAGCTTCCCATTTAGTTTCCAATGGTGCATCGTATTGAAGCTTTGTCATCCATAACTTTTGCTCAACCATTTCAATGTACATTGGTGCCCATTTGAAATCCATACATAGTGATAATTTCTCTTCCCTTTGGATGAGATTATCAAGCTTAGTTGCTTCTCCACATGAAAGGTCAATAAATAAGGTCCGATGGTTGGATTACGGGGTCCATTGGCCAAACATAAAACTCTTTATGTGATACATGCTGGCTTCGGAGAGTAGCATATAGTCAATCACACTATCCCCATTATGTTTCCTACATGTAAATCCATTGGTTCCACTCCACAAAGATACACCATTGGCAATGAGCATACCCGTGCTATTATACATGTGTAAAAGTAGCTTTCCATAGTGATCCGGCTCTTTCTTATCCATTGAAGTATGATCATACAAGTGAACTTCCTCCAACTTCCTTGAAATGTATGGCATATCAAATTGTTGTGTATCATGTTGCAATGTTTTTGTGCGAGCATTCATATCCCCAAATACAATAACATCACCTTTGCCTTTGAAATAAGCAATGTCTTCTTCTAAATCTGAAAATGGCTGATCTCTATCCATGCAAGCATAAAAGGGGGAATCGTGATGAGGAATGTAGCAACCGTCTACAAAGATGGGTGCTCTTTTGAGTGTCATAATTTGTAGCCATACATAACGTTTGTACTTGTCATCTTTCACAATTGATACAAAATCTTCCAATCCTTTCTTAACCATACATGCTACACCTCCTTGCCCTCTTTGTTGCTTGAGATTCTTTGACCACATCAATGAATATACATTGTAATCCTCCAAGCCGTTAATCCTTTGTGTATCATGCTCCCAAGTTTCAACAAGAAGTACAACATTGTCTTTGCTTGTTAGTTCATCAATGCCAACCCTCGCATTCCATGGGTATCCATTACAATTCCAAAATCATATTTTCAATTGTAACTCGGTCTCATAGGTCACGCATCCCTATTTTCTTGAGGGACTTGCCTCCTCCTTGGACACATTTTCTTCGTGAGAGATCTCCTTGTTTATCTTATTCTTTTTCTTCTATGCCTTGCTACACATATTTTGTTGCTTAATAGTGCGATCTTCACATACAAAACATTTTGCATCCCTCAAATAGATCCGACTATTATCAAGGATAATCTTTCGTTTAGTCTTCTCCAGTATGGTGCATACAATTGGCCGTTCTCCCGAGCGAGGAGCTCCTTTTTTACCCACTCTATGTGCTCCATAGACCATAACTCTGGACATGCCAAAGTGGGTTTTGAAGAAATCTTCGATAGCAATGGCAAGAGAAGGAGGTGTCTCTAACTTCTCTCTGGAAATTCCACGAATAACAATGTTCTTGGAACGTCGCTCCCATTCCTTCAAATCCTCCACATCCACATTCTCAACATTCTTTGTTTGAACCGCATGAGTGAGGAATTAGGAACCGCATTGTTACCACATACATCATCTCAAGACTTGTTTGAGCATACATTTTTCATGTCGCATACATACCGGCTCCTAGTATTAAATTTCTCCTCTTTCAATACATGGTCATGCTCTACTTTGCTCATGCGCTCCTTCAAAGCATTCAAGTCCACAAGAGAGAGTTTACATTCCTTGACTTCCTCTTCAAGTTGCATTAGATGTGTTGTTTGCATCTCAAGTGTCCTCTTGAGATTCTCATTCTCAACCACAAGTACCCTTAGTGTGCCATTCTCCATCATAAAAAGGAAAAGTTGAGCTAACATTTTAAGACTATAGCTAAATGATAAACTAGTGTGAGGGCTCAATTTCAAGTATTAGAAAGATAGATAGATAGATTTTATTATCATCCTTGGAGGTCAATTATGACCTATGGGACCAAAAATCCACGTGTTACCTATACGATTTTTCCTTGTCTTCTTTGTTGACATTCTAGTCCACTCAAAGCATAAGGAACAACACAAATGTCACCTTAGAAAGTTGCTAGATCTTTTGCAACGACCCAACCTATATCCTAAGATGAGCAAGTGTGCATTCTTCTCCCCAAAGATCAAATACTTGGGACTTATTGTTTATCAAGAAGGAATCTCGATGGACCATGTAGTATGTATGGGGCTGCAATGGAAAGATAGATAGCCCTAGAGTGTTGGGCGTATATACAATGCTCGGGGGGGGAAACCTCCTAAAGAGGGAAAAAATGCCCCGGTGGTCCTAGTGTGTTCACACACATCACTACCACATGCATATGCTAACAAATCCCCCCTGGAGGGATGCGGTGAACGAGAGCTGGCACACGAGTAAAGGGAAGTGCCATGCCCTGAGGACATGATCAGTCCACAAAGGGGAGTAAGCCCAAAGCTTTGCGGAAAGCTTCAAGCTTCTCACGAGACAATGCCTTTGTGAAAAGATCTGCAAGGTTGTCCTGTGTTGGCACATAAGCCAAGGTGATCTCTCCTGCTGAGAGCCTCTCCCTGACATAGTGGTAATGCACCTCAATGTGCTTTGTGCGAGCATGAAAAACTGGGTTCCTCTCAACTGCCAATGCGCTTTGACTATCAGTGTAGATCGTGTTGGCAGTGTCCTATCCAACACCCAAATCAGCCATAAGGCGTCTGAGCCATACACACTCAATCATAGTTGTGAAGACTGCCCTGTACTCAGCCTCACAACTTGAAGTGGCCACAATAGGTTGCTTCTTGCTCAACCATGATATACATGAACTGCCAAGCATGAAACAAAAACCACTTGTGGACACTCGCGTGTCAAAACAACCAGCCCAATCTGAGTCTGAAAAAGCATGTAAGTCTGGCGGCAATGATCCCCCCTTGGGATAAAACAAGCCAAGATGTAAAGTGCCATTAAGGTAGCGGAAAATCCTCTTGACAGTTTGCCAATGCTTAGACCCTGAGCTATGCATAAATTTGATGACCTGTGAGACTGCAAACTGAATATCTGGCCTCGTGTTGCATACATAAATGAGGCAGCCACAACAGTTTGATAAAGAGTGACATCAGCAGGATCGCCAGCATCATGTAGACTCAACTTCAAACCTGTTCCATGGGAGTGGCAATAGGTTTGCAATCCTCAAGTCCAAACTTACATAGCAATGTCTCTATGTAACTTTTCTGACACAAGGCAATACCACCATCACACTGCTTTAATTGTATACCCAAGTAATGATGCAACAGCCCCAAATATTTCATCTTGAAAGTAACATTCAATTTAGTCTTAAATTCAGCAATATGTCTCTCATTTGGTCCAGTGATCAGCAAATCATCGACATAAAGTACCACTATGAGAAGTACATCAGCCTCACGCTTTACATACAATGTGCTTTCTGTTGGACTCTTACGAAAGCCTCATTTGACCAAATGAGTGTCAGCTTTCTCATACCAAGAATGAGGAGATTGTTTCAACCCATACAAAGCCTTCTTACATCTGCACACTTTGTCCTCTTGTTCTTTTATGACAAAACCGTGAGGCTGCGTTACATAAAGTTTCTCAAATATGTCACCATGCAACAAAGCAGTAACAATGTCTGATTGATGTACATCCCAACCAAAATGAGCTATCAATGCACATAAACTTCCTCCAATATGTCACCATGCAAGAAAGCAGTAACAATGTCTGATTGATGTACATCCCAACCAAAATGAGCTATCAATGCACATAAAAAATGCACAGTAGTCATACGACAAGTGGGAGAATAAGTTTCTTCATAATCTATGCCTTTTTGTTGTGCATAACCCTTTGCAACAAGTCGAGCCTTATGGCGATCGATCTCACCATCCGGCTTGCATTTCAACTTGTAAACCCACCTCGTACCAATGGCCTTTTTGCCAGGAGGCAAATCACATAAAGTCCATGTGTCATTTTCTATAAGTGCATCATATTTTGATTGCATGGCAGCCATCCAATTTTTTGAATTCTATGCTTCATCAAAAGACAGAGGTTTCTCAACATCATGTATGCTAGACACAGCCAAAGCATAACAATCTGATGCATAAGATGCATGTAAGCCAGGTAGCGATAGTGGCTGATTTGCAGGACAGAAACGTGGTGCGCAGGTTGCTTAGCACTTGCTGCGCAAAGAGCTTGAATGAGTACGACTAGACAAAGGTGCATCCAATTTACTGTCACGCAAAGTGTGCACCAGCCATTTTGTCATACCTCTAACCTGCTCATTTTCAGTATTTTCCTCATCAAGTACATCATGTACATCTGCATCAGTAATACGATGATATGTAACATTTTCAGAAACCCCCATAGGCTATACATTTGCCTCCTTGGAACTTACATTCGTATTTCCACCACTAAAAAGAGGTAACAAAGTGTCATAAATGTCATGTGAGCTTACATTACTGTCTCTAGTACATGATAGCAAGGGCTGAACAGAACCTTCCACAAACACTGCATCCAGTGAAACCAGAATACATTTTGTTTGCGGATGATACAACCCATAACCTTTGCTTTCAGCACTATAACCAACAAAAATACATTTGACAGCCTTATCATCCAATTTTCTGCATTGTGTTTGTGGCACCAAAGCATATGCCAAACAACCAAAAACACACATGTGCTCAATAGAAGGCTTTCTATCATGCCATGCTTCATATGGAGTAATAGACTACAAAGATTTTGTAGGACACCTGTTTAGTACATAAGTGGCACACATGATGGCCTCAAGCCAAAAAGAATGCGGCAAAGCTTGACTTTTGACCATACATCGTGCCATTTCCATAAGTGACCTTTTTTCCTCTCAGCAACACCATTTTGTTGAGGTGTATAAGGCGTTGTACATTGGTGTTTTATCCACGACTAGCCAGAAATGCATTGAATTCATGAGACATATACTCCCCCCCTCGATCGGAACGGAGGGTGCCCATAGTACATTTTGAGACATTTTCAGCCATAGCCAGAAATTGTTTGAAGCACATAAAAACTTTGAACTTCTCTTTAAGCGGAAATACCCATGCATGCCTGGAGTAATCATCAATGAAAGTCACGAAGTAAAGGTAATTGCCCAAGGATGGAGTTTGCATGGGCCCACAAACATCACTATGCACAAGCTGCAACCTGCATGTGGCCCCAACTGAACCATCCTTTGGAAACTTAGAACGTTGCATCTTACCCAAAATACAGCCTTCACAAACATGTTTGACAGGTGCTTCAAGAAGTGGCAAAGAAGCAACCATATCAAAGTTCTGCAAACACAACAAACTAGCAAAATTCAGATGACCAAAATGTGCATGCCAAAGTTTTGCATCTCAAATAGCCCTTGAATCTGCAACTGCATTTGCAAAATTTTGTCCACACCTGTCATACAAAGTGAGCTTATACAGCCCACGGCACAAAAGCCCAGACGCAACGATTTCATCACCAAAACTGAGATCATGAACTGTACATCTGTCATCCACAAATCTGACTACAAGTCGAAGTCTAGCAAGTGCAGAAAAAGAAAAAAGACAAAATATTCTTCTTGATCCCAGGTACATAAAGTGCATCAACAAGTGTGAAAGAACTGCCATTAGCAGCAGTAAGCACAATCTTTCCAACTCTTTGAACCGGATAAGAGGCATTGTTGGCACAAGTGACAGAATTCCCATGAGGGACAGACTCGAGAGAGGTGAACAATTCATGATGTGAGGTAATGTGCTTTGTAGCACCACTGTCGAAATACCACACATGTGAATCTGCAACAACTAACAAGCATGCATCATGGACGGCAGGATTGTAAGTGCACTCTGCACTAAAAGCCCATTCTGCATCGACATCAGCATCACAGTCTCCTTTCATAGAAGACTCAACAATGGCTGCCTTTGTAGTGGAACCAGCATTTGTAGTGGAACCACCCTCCTTCTTAGCCTCTTTCACCTTCAACTTAGGACACTGCTTGATGAAGTGATCATTAGCTTTACAATAATGGCAACGCATCTTCTTTTTGCCCTTATCACCAGAATTGCCAGACGAAGTGCTGCCAGCAGGAGCATTAGGAACAAAAGTTTTGCCACTCGCAGCAGAACCATAAGAAGTGGCTGCATTGCTATTACCACCCTTTCTTTGAGAAGCAATAAAAGCATGTTCAAGTGCACGTTGTCTAGTCCTTTTTTTTCTGGAAAGTGACTCTTGAAACAGCAATGTGCATAATGCTTCAAACTTGACGACTTCTGGATTTCCTTGGGTCATAAGTCTCCAAGTACTAGCAAAAGTCTGGTAAGAATCTGGTAAGGCATCAAGAACGGTCTGCACAAGGGAACTGTGTGAAATGACTTCACCTGCAGAAATAAGTTTCTCATTGATATCCTTGACACTAGCAAGGAAAGTGTCCATATCATCTTCCTCATGCATAATCTTCGACTCGAGCTCTTTACGCAGCAAAGCATAATTTTAGCCTCATTGCGGCTTGCATAAAGAAGCCTGTTTTGCAGATTTTGCTAAACAGATGTGAGGAACAATGTGCACTTCAGAGACAACGCAATCAATGCATGAGCCTATGCATCCTTTACATCTCAACGAGCTTGTTTTGTCGTAGGCAAAACAACTCTAATAGCAGCAATCCTTGCAGCAAGACCTGCAACATCCTCAACATCGCCTACATCCTCAGAACCAGGATGTACATCAATGCCCTGCACAATATTCCAGACGCCCTTTGACACAAGAACGCGTTGCATCATATAACCCCACATAGGGTAATTGTCCCCATCCAACCTGTCCTCAGCAGCAAACATCTTAAAGACATCTGTGTTGTGTCAGCCATGGTAAATGTTGCACCTGATGTGAAAACTGCCCTAAAATAGGAGAAACGGGGCGAGAACAACACGTGCTATATAGCACAAACCGTAGCAGACTATAAGGCACCTGTGATGCAAAAATCTACACTGACAGAAATTCTACACAAAATGACAAAATTGCCTGTGCAGACCTGCCTGTAGTGGAAACGGAGGCCGAAATGAGCCCGAATCAAGAATCTGAGCAGACTAAGCTCTACGAGCTTACTCGAAATATTTGTCGACCTGCAAACGCTCGCCAAACCTCATTGTATCGGAGAAAGTGAGCAAGCGTGTGCTGGAGCAGCTGACGACTAAGCCCGGGAGGACGTAACCTGCTTTGATACTAATTGTTGGAATTAGGGTTGCAGAGAAACGCACACAGCTTGGAGAAGATGAAGGAAGCTCAAGGCACACAATAGATAGTGTGTTACTTAGTGTGCAATAGAAAGATAGATAGCCCTAGAGTGATGGGCGTATATATAATGCTCGGGGGGAAAAACCTCAAAGAGGGAAAAAATACCCCGGCGGTCCTAGTGTGTTCACACACATCACTACCACATGTATATGGTAACAAGAAAGTGTGTAGGTCTAAGTCCTGGCTGAAAATGTGAGGAAAGCAAGTTTGGACATGAGCAAAAGCTAAGCACTCTAGTAGTGTGTGGTATTCAGACTCTTGAACCTGTAGTGAGCATATGTGTGGAGCCGATTTGACTCCTCTCCATCGCCCCAATACTCTATCTCGCATCGAAGGGAGTGGAAGCTAGCCTGAATGACTATGATAGTGCATATCACTGACAAGGGGATAGGATCAAGCATATAAGACTAAGTACGGTTTTCTATTTTGGTGAAGAACATGCTTTTGTAGTTGGGGACAATATGGGTGGTGTAATGTATGAAGCGGGACCCATCGAATTCCTCCCAAGCCATAATACATTGGCATTGTAGAAAAGCGTCATTCACTTGGGAGTCTATTGAGGCATCATGTAGCAAGTGTAATGCATCCCATCTCCCAAACCGGCTCTTTATGTCTTGCATCAATCCCGTGCTCAAGATCTTGCTTTTATGTGTCTTTTGACCCTTTTTTGCTTGCTTCCCATGCAATTTTAAGAAGTCGATGTGAGGGGTTTTGACACATTTTTATCATGTACTTCACAACCCTTTCCATGCCCATAACCTCAATTGGAAGAGATCTCAACTTGAGAAGTAGGAGCATATATATGGTGTTTGCATCTTAACTTGGAGAAAGTTTGTAAGATAATTTCTTTGGACATTCTCAAACTCTTTCCAAGTAGACTTTGAGATGCACCTTCCCAAGCTTCAACTCCATAAAGAAGAACTGGTGTCACAAATGTGTCAAAAAGATACTTCTTGAGAACCCAACATTTCCAAGCCGAAGTAGCAATGGAATATGCTTGCAGGCCATATATGGTTTGCTTTGTACTACTCATTCTGCAAAGTCTCCACACGTACACATCGGGCTACTTGCAACATGAACTTCATACCTCTTGCCGTGGACTTGTGAAGAAGATGTCTCTACCATGAATTTTTCATGCATGCTTGCCTTCACGTCAATGTGCTGCACAATCTGGGCTTCCATGGTTTTTGTTGACTCAACTCTCTTAGAGGCTTGTATTGATACTCCTGGCTGATAATGCACATTATTGGTTTCCTTAATTGCAACCTCTTTACTGTGAAGCCGCCTCTCTCCAATTCTAGCAACTCTGAAGCATTTACTTTTGTTCCCTTTTCCATTGGCCATATACTCAGGACTTTTGTAGGGCATTGAGTGATTATGCTACAAATCTGCCACGTGTGATCCACACTATCATTGCAATCACATGAATTGTGCCTTTGAACCGTTATTGTGAGCACTAACATCACACCTTTCCCATGTCCGAACACCCCAAAAGGATGGTGCAACAACGCTTGCACCCGTGTTCTTTATATTTTTTTGCATTTACCAAGTCTAAATCCTAACCACCCTTGACATTGAACCCTGCTTTCCCTTGGTATACGATGGATTGCCCACATTGTCTTATGAATGTCTATCTTCTCAACCACAAGCCCACGGTCGTGTTCTTCGACTACCTGACCGACCACTCTAGTAGTTGCTTGGAGACCTCTACGAGGTCGCGGGATGTTTTGAGTGAGATACTCAAGTCGATGTGAAGTATTCTCCTCCTCACAACTCATTATCCTGGCTTGTTTTTGCTTCCTAGCTACTGTAATATTATCTCCCTCCATTGTTGGTTGTTGATAGAGTGATGTACCTCTGATTCCATCCTCAATCTCTCTAGCAATTGCATTTGGGCCTGGTGCTCGGCCTTGTTGTGCCTGACGAGCAAGTTTTTTTGCAGATGGTCCAGCTCCGTGATATCTACCCTTGACAAAAGCAAGCATCTTCACACTTTGAAGCAAAGCGTTTGATAGATCAGACACGCATGCATCGTACAAACTCAACATTTCTTTGTTTTCCTCACCAGCAAGCCAACTTACATGCTTTGTTTCAGTAAGGTTTGTAGTTGGAATGTACGATGGATCATCCATTGTACTCGAGCACTAAAATATAGGATTCTATCAAAAAATTGTTTGGCAATGTTTACCCCAACGAAGTGTTTTCTCTAGCGAGGGTACCGTACATGCCACCAACTTAGCCAACAATCCATTTGCGACAAGTTACATTCAAACACTTTGGCAAAAGCCCACCAAGCTCGTATACTCATGTACAAGGTGGTTGCCTCTTCCTTGATCCTTGCACATCACCACAATTTACACATACGCTTGTACTCATCTTCGAAGCTTTTATTCACGTATTGCATGGTGTGAATGTATAAGCTTTGCTCGTAATGAAACAAGCATGAGCGTTCTTTTTCTTCCATAACATTGTCAGGTCCTCCGTTAAATGCAATTCGAATACCTTGCAATTTACTCCAACCTCATCTACCATGAATCCTCTAAAATCAGTTGGATGGTGTCCGTTGTCCAACAACACTGAATTCATCATATCCCCATAACATGATCTGCGTCTGTGTGTCTTCTTCCTTCATCTCACACATGGCAATTGTTTGCATTTCTTGAATCCTACAAAGTTTAATCATTAAACAATGCTACAAATGAACAAAGAAAAAGTAGGAAGTTGTGGAGTTGGCCTACGCAGGATTGTAGACATGTGTTCCCATTGTTGTCCACCCCCCTACCCTATGTATGTGGTCAAAGCAAACCCAGCTTCTTCACAAGTCCCCACTCTCGTCTTGTTGCATTCTATTTACTAGCTCGACACGAGATCCAGGGCCATTGATAGACATTTTGAACACATGACATCTTTTGTTATGGTCAGTGGATTGCCCTGGAAATAACATATCGTGGAAAAACCTATAGCCGCATTTGTTTATTAGCTAAATCAATTGGGACTCTGTACCTACTCCAATTCGTATAGTAGTTGCTTCTCTCATCCAGTGTTTAAACCTGACATTAATATTATGTACATGCATGTCAGCCAGAAGGAAGTGAAAAAGGTACGGAGACAAGCAAACAAAACAACACCTTTGCGTATGGATCAATGGTCGCATCTCCTCTAATATAGAGAGGAGCTCATTGCTCATTAGTTGCTCCCCATTTTCTCAAACTACTGCTCCCATCACCTTTTGCTTTGCATGATTCAATTGCAAATGCCTAGGTCTAGTCATTGGTGATTCAGACAACACACGAGACACAAGTTCTCTTGTCTGTTGAATTGCTGACTGCAAAAATTTCTTCACGACAGGGTGGTTATGGTTACCAATGTGGATGAACAACCAGGTCCTATTGTAGTCAGCAAGCAAGTAATAGATAGCATAGGAACACTCTCGAAGCGAAACTGGACTCTGACTACAATGGAAGCATCGTAGTGTTCCGCTTTTAGAGCTCAACGTACCAATTGACACAAGTGAAGTTAGAAAATTTCCTGTCCAAGAAGTCTCATTCGATCGTCCACTCATTGCATTGATTGAGCACGAGCTATTTTTGTAGACGAGATGTTCGCCACATTTACGTCTCTTGATTAAAGCTGGACACCTAGGGAACTTCACCTACCTTTTTCTTAATCAAACACCTAGAAATCACTCGGCTCAACTTGGGGTACTTATGGCTATTTGGCACAATGTACTCTACCTGGTTTGAACCCAAAGATATTTTGTTGTCTTTCTTTTCTTCTTCTATCCAAACATCTTGCGTTGATTCTCGGCAAAAAGAAAATGTTTCCTTAAGTTTGTTGGTTAAGTTTCAAACCAAAAAAACTTCTTTTTCATCATTGGAGCTGTCAAATAACTCCACAATTGAAATATTTGATCTTGAGGACATACCCACACCCATTTTTGACCAACATAAACTTTGTGGACAAGGTTGAATCCGATACAAATTGAAATTGATCACCTAATGTCACACCATCTTTCACCTTAGTATAAATGTCACCATCCATAGCAGAAACGATGGCAAACATCTCGTTGTTACTACAACCCCCATAATCTCTAGGATTGACCATGGCAAATTTTGCAAGGGAATCCAGTAACAAAGGTTCACTGCTAATAGTATTCAAGAACAAACTCACCTTGCATGACGAGACTAAAGCCATCGCTTGGAGAATCTATTAGAAATTACAAGCTATCCATAGATATTTTAGCTGACACCCAAGCCTATAATTATAGACTATCTTTATTTATCCAACTTTATCTCTCTCCTCTCTATATCCCTCCACCTCTTTCTCTCTCTACCTATCTCTATCCCTCTCACTCATTTCTTCTCTCTCTCTCTCTCTCTCTCTCTCTCTCTCTATATATATATATATATATATATATATATATATATATATATATATATATATATATATATATATATATATATATATCCCTCTCTCCCTCTTTTCTTCTCTCTCTCTCTACCTCTCTCTCCACACCCTCTATCTATATCTCTATACATCTTTCTTTTATGTCCCTACTCTTTTCCCCTGTTCTCTCTCTCTCTCTCTCTCTCTCTCTCTCTCTCTCTCTCTCTCTCTCCTCTTCCCTCTACCTATCTCTCTCCGTATCTTTCTGTTCTCCATCCCTCTTTTTCGCTCTTCTCTCTATCCCTCTCTCTCCATTTCTCTCAGACTCTCTCTCTACCTCTCTCCCTTTTTCTCTTTATATATATATATATATATATATATATATAAAAGGCATTGAAGAGGTCACTATTTGCAATGCGGTAATCATGCTTTTGTTGTATGCGGATGATGTAGTGCTTCTAGCACACACTTTAGAACATGCACAAAAGCTTATGGTTGTCCTTGAGAACTTTTGCTCGCATAGTGGGTTGATTGTGAATGAATCCAAAACAAAGGTTATGCTTGTGAAAACCAACCATAAGGAGAAGCCATGCATTGTGTACAACAGTGAGACACTTGAAGTTGTTGAGAGCTTTAAGTACCTTGGCCTTGAGGTTCCGTACAAACACAAGTGGCATGAATGTGCTATGCGTCGTTTGGAAGCGGGAAAGAGAGCATATTATGCATTTGAGAACATATGTAGTGCGGGAAACATCAAGTGTTGGATTCTCAAGAAGTACCTTTTTGATGCATTGATGACACCGGTTCTTCATTATGGAGTTGAAGTGTAGGGTGGGAGCATCTCAAAGTCTACTTGGAAAGAGTTTGAGAACGTTCAAAAGCATTTTCTTACAAACTTTCTCCAAGTTAAGACACAAACACCATATATGCTCCTACTTCTTGATTCGAGATCTCTTCCAATTGAGTCTATGGGCATGGAAAGGGTTGTGGAGTACATGATAAAGATGTGTCAAAACCCCTCAGATCGACGGGAAGCAAGCAAAAAAGTTCAAAAGACTCATAAAAGCAAGATCTTGAGCACAGGATGGATGCAAGACATAAAGAAGTGGTTTGGGAGATGGGATGCATTACACTTGCTACATGATGCTTCAATTGACTCCCAAGTGTATGAAGCTTTTCTATAACGCAATGTATTACGGCTCGGGAGAATTTTGGTGGGTCACGCTTCATACATTACACCACCCATATTGCCCCCAACTAGAAAACCATGTTCTTCGCTAAAAGAGGAAACCGTACTCTCACTTACATGCTTGAGCCTATCCCCTTGTCGGTGATACACATTATCCCAGCCATTCGGCTTAGCTCCCATTTCCTTCGATGTGAGACCCTAGGGCGTTGGGACAATGGAGAAGAGTCAAATCGATTGTGCACATTATGCTCACTGCAAGTTCGAGAGTCTGAGTACCACACACTACTAGCGTGCTCAGCTTTTGGTCACATCCGAACTTGCTTCCCTCACATTTTCAGCCATGACTTTGACCTACACACTTTCCTCTCCCAGCCACAATATGGGCTCTCCATTGCGACTCTCATCACCACAATTTTGGAGCATCGAGAGTCACTCATCATCCATACACATACTACATCAGAGAAAATGGTGTGTACAGAGAAAATCAAGGGGAGAGAGAAAGAGAAGGGGGGGGGGGGGGGGAAAGAAAGAGCCATGAGAGAGAGAGAGAGAGAGAGAGAGAGAGAGAGAGAGAGAGAGAGAGAGAGAGAGAGAGAGAGAGAGAGAGAGAGAGAGAGAGAGAGAGAGAGAGAGAAGGGTAGGGAGTTGGGTGCATAGAGATAATGGTGAGGGGAGGGAGAGAGAGAGAGGGGGGGGGGGGGGGGGGGGGGGGGGGAGGAAATAAGATAGAGAGTAAGAGAGAAATCTTGGGAGTAGAATTGAGAGAGATGGGTGAATGAAGGAGAGAATAAGGGAGGGTGGGAGGGAGCAGTTTGTTGAATGAGGAAAGAAGAGAGAGAGAGTGTAGGTTAGGGTGCGTAGAGAGAGAGAGAGAGAGGGATGGTGGGAGACAGAGAGAGAGGGAGCCTGGTAGATAAATAGTTGATGTAGAGAATATGAGAGAGAAATAGAGAAAAAAGAGAGGGAGGATAGAGAGAGGGCGGGAGAGCAAGGGTAGAAGGGAGAGAGATAGAGAGAGAAATAGAGTGAAATGAGGTGGAGCGTGCCTTGAAGGCAGCATCTCTTCTGGAGTCGCATCCAAACATTGTGGAGTTTGATCCATCGGTCCATGACTTAGAGTAGATATTTCAAACAGCACCTCGCATTGTGTAGACACTGAACATTTTTGTAAAGTATTATAAATGGTTGATTGCTATTAACACTCTTCTGAACAAAGAGATATGTGGGTTTTGACTGATATTGTGATTAAGTGGATTTTTCCTTTTCCTGTAACTCCTTTCATGAACTTGTAGCAGTCACTGTGGTTGTCCTTTCTCGATCATGTATAGTCTATTTTTGACACTCACACCTGCAGGAACATACCAATTGAGGTTTGTTTTTCTCTATTGATTTGTTAAGTACATCTACCAGTCCCCCCTGTGCATTGCATCCTTTAATAATTGAATCATGCACACATGAATTGTCTTCAGCTAACCTCTACCAATGGACCAAATGTTGCATAAGAGAAGTTCTATCCAGCACCATTTACTTTGATGGATTTTTTTACCAAAAAAATGTGGTTCATACATGCAGTGTAAACTATGTATGAAATTTGAGGGCTGGCCAAATCTCATTGAATTTGATAGCTAGTATGGGTGTCTTGCAAAGATTGATTATGCAAAGAAAGTAAAACAGATGATTGCCGAGACAGAGAGATAGAGCGAGAGAGAAGGAGGGAAAATATATTGTCGAATTTAAGTTGTTATGTTTAACTGGATGAATATAATAGGCCTTAGAGAGAGAGAGAGAGAGAGAGAGAGAGAGAGAGAGAGAGAAGGTCAAGTGGCAGGGTGCGTAGAGAGAAAATCGAGGGGAGAGAGAAAGAGAGAGAGGGGGAGGTAGAAAGGGCCATCAAAGAGAGAGAGAGAGAGAGAGGGCATGTTAACCCTCACGGCACACGGACACCCTATGATCTATAAACGTTGTATTATTTAGAGTCAGGTACCGGGCTTGTCAGACCAATAGGGAAAGGTAGAGTGATCGCCGATGAGAGGCGCACTTTAACTGGGACATTCAAGGGATTAGTTGGTTAAGCATGGGCGCCCAAGTGTGAATGGGGTGAGCTCCTATAAAAGCCAACTAAACCTAATTTTTACTCATTCTCTCATTTGTGCAATAGAAGAGTGCTCTTGCTCCATCTCCATCTTCTTCTTCTTCACCTCCTTGTGTGTGTGTGTGTGTGTGAGAGAGAGAGAGAGGGAGAGTGTGTGTGCGATCGAGCATTACGAAGGCACGACGGCGGCGAAGCGGTTGAGCGCGGCACGACTGCAGCTTCTTCTTCATCGCAGCGAGGAATCCACCACGAAGGCGAGCGTAGAGCGGTGAGTGACACACCCTTTGTTCTCTTGAACTTGCTAGTTTAGGCTTGTTGTGTGCTTGGAGCCGTTTGTGGCTCGCATACGGTGTATCGGCAAGTCCCTTGCTTCGACAGTGCGGTAAGGAGCGCACATTTTTGGCGCCGTTGCCGGGGATATGCCCTACACTAAGCTCGGTTAGCACTTTACGCTTCCTTGTGGTGCAATTTCTATCATAGGAAAGGCAGGGAAGGAGTGTGTGGAGATTTCTGTTTTTTGCGTTTTCTGCATTTTCTGTCAAGTTTCAATTTCTGCTATTGTCTGTGCTTTTTCAATTTTCTGCATTTCTTGCGTTTTTTCAATTTCTGCATGTTCAATTTCTGCAATTTCAATTTCTGTAATTTTCTGCATTTTCAATTTCTGCAATTTTCTCCATTTCTGCGTTTTTTCAATTTTTTGCATTTCTGCATTTTCAATTTCTGCGTTTTCAATTTCTGTATTTTCTGCATTTTTTTTTAAAAAAAAAATTATGTTTTCTGCAGGAAAAAAATAAATAAATTTTAAAAAAATCGGAAAATAAAAACGCGAGTGAGCGGGCGGCGAATTTTTTCGAAAATAAAAAACGTGTCTCTTAAAACGGACGGGTTGGTTTGTATAAAAGATAGATCGGGATCGAGATCATTTGCCCAAGCCCAGGCCCAGGCCTCAGTCCTCAGTCTTTATGATATAGACTAGACTCACTCTTATATATATACCCTACTCCCTCAAGAGAGAATGAGAGCATGTGGGACAAGTCCTCCACTCTCCTCCTTTCTCTTCCCACTTGCACCCTTAGACTTTCTAGTTTGGGCCTAGTTCCCTACTGGAAATTGACAGTTTTAGGGATTCCGAGGGCATAGAGTGACCAAACGGAGGGCTGTAAAGCACGGCACGACCCTCTGACCGATACGCTCGTTTCGAGCTATCACACGGCCCATTCCACGACACGCTCTAAAAAATCTAGCAAAAAAACAAACAAAAAACACCCTAAAAACTAGTCACAAGGTCTCCTAGAGCAGCTTTTTGACACCTTAGGGTATCAGAAGCACATGCACTTACGCTCTGGGCGGGTGCTAGGACACAAGCATATTGAGGGTGCCTCTGTTCATACGGACACCCATTACCCATCCACGATAAGCTCTAGACCCTCAGCGGGGACACAAGGTAGCACCACCCAAGACCCTAAAATAGCCGCTAGTGATTCCTCCTCCGACTCAGAAATCATGGAAGCATACCCTACCCAAAACACTGAGAGAGAAGGCCATGCACCTCCCGAAGCTCCACAGCCTAGTACTAGTATGTTTAGCCGTTTCATGGAAACATTAGGTAGAGCTACTCGCTCGGAACCTGATGCAAATGAAGCACACGAAGGGGGTGGGGAAGTGGACTCTCCTTTCACATCGCACGTGGACCCCACACCCCCAAAGAGTGTCCATGTGGATATCCTACCAACTTCTTACCAAGAAGGCCCTGTTGAGCTGCCTCCTTCAGAAGTTCCCTCTAGAGTACCGTTGGTGACAAGTAAAACCACGGGGAGCAACATTGCTTCTACCTCACAAGAAACCGTTAACACGTCGACTCTAGAAGGATTGTTCATTAATGACCATTGGACATACGACCTCCACACTGAGGTGTTGACGGATCTACACTCTGGCCACGCCTACCATGTAGGATGGATAGAGATTGTACAATCCACCTCTAGTGCCACGAGCATCGAAGATCAACAGAAAATGATCTGTAATGTTATCCATGGCATTATTCAATCAGAAAGGCAAAACCGAGGGGTAAATATACTCTCAACTGGCCCCATGAGATTTCTGGATATGAGCAAGGCTCAACAGCCTACTCTATCACAAATGGAGACTCCTCTAATGAGCCCCATGGACCCATCTTACGTCATTTCACCTGGGGTCTCTATGCAATCTGAGCCTCCGAGCGAAAACTTTAGCTTCCCTAACTTGGCTCAACCCTCTATTAAGGAAAACACATTGCTCACTCCAGGGATAAGCCTGACAGAGAATGTACCGATGACATCTACGGTTAGCACAGTGCCACTACCTAGTGTCGTAGTACCTAATATGGGGCCTCGACCATATGTGCCTCTAGCCCCTTATGCACACATGGCCCCCACACCTCCAATAGTACCACTTGCTTATGCTCCTCGAGTGCCGCTCCCTAGCCCTTATCCGAGTGGACCTATGCCCGGTTATGTTCCATATCCTGCATCATCCACACATATGCCAAGACCGGTACCCGTCCCTCTCCCACATATGATTCCAAGAGTACCTCCACCGGCCCTGCCTCCTCACATAGGTGACTTGGCAGCGTTTGCTCAAACCATAGGTCGATCTATCGCGGAAAATATGCGTCACGCATCTGATAGAGAGCCTAGAAGTAAGGCAGTACAAATTGCCAAACTCACCCAAAAATTCAATGGGGACGAAGATGCTAGGAAACACATTGAAGTGTTTGAACAAGTATGTGATTCCTTAGGGGAACGCAACGAACTACATAAGTGCAATGCCTTAAGCTTGACATTAAGTGGGAAGGCTGGAGACGAAGATGCTAGGAAACACATTGAAGTGTTTGAACAAGTATGTGATTCCTTAGGGGAACGCAACGAACTACATAAGTGCAATGCCTTAAGCTTGACATTAAGTGGGAAGGCTGGAGATTGGTATAGGACCCTAAGGGTGGACGAGAAAACAATCTACCCTACCCTTCGAAGGTTGTTTCTAAAGGAGTACATACGAGAAGGTGTGCTTTGGGGTGTAGCATCTCAGCTACAGAAGGCCGAACGTAAGGAAGGAGAGTCAGTAAGGGACTTCATTAGTCGTCTAAAGCACTTAAACTCTCGTTGCCCTGTAAATGAGCGCTTCAACAATAACCAACTGCTTGATCAATTCATTCGAGGGTTGAGGAATGAAGGAATCTATAATGGACTAGTGATTAGAGGTATCACAACCTGGGAAGATGTCACTGCCAATGCAATCCAATTAGAGGTCAACTTGATGATAGCAGGCATGAGGGTGTCTACTGACACGAGATCCACTAGCTCACAAGCCATTGAGTATGAACCCATGACTGCAAAGCCCATTGCCAATGAGCCAAAGGTATTTGAGACATTCTTGACAGACCTCACTAAGGCAATCCAAGAGTCTCTTAAGGATAATCGACCCCCTCAAAATAGTCACATGTATCCAAGAAGGGAGCAACAATGGTGTTCCATTTTCTTAGGTCCACATAGCACTAGTGAGTGCCCTACGTTTAGAATAAAATTTAATGGAACTTGCAACGCATGTGGTAGGTATGGTCACCAAGCTAAGGATTGTTTAATGATCAAATGTATGATGGCAAATAGACCACCTGTAGCCTGGACGGATGCGCCTCGAGCTCCTTTATTGATGCCTACTCCACCTGTTGAGCAACTACCGCAACACATGGTCCCTAGATCTCAAAATGTTGTACAAGCTACACCGCTACCACCTCCTATGCTAGGACCGCAGCCCCCGCATCCAAGAGTCGCCCCTATGAACCAAGTGGGTTGCGAGCCATCAAATGCTTATCCAGATAGCTGTGAGGAGGAAATAGACACTAGTATTGCCTACGGACTTGATACATTGGAAGAATGTCCTATATACTACATGGAAGATTGCTGGGGACAAGTCAAGCCGGTTTATCAAGCTGCTGCTCTCGCATCCAGAGGTCAAAATATCAACACCCAGGCTAGGAGGCCACCTCTTCAATGCTACGAGTGTGGTGGACCACATCGAGCAGCGGAGTGCCCTATTAGGCTGCAAAAGAATGCTGCACAGATGCAAGTGAATCAAGGGAGCACGTCTGCAATGCCAATACTCACATGTAATCGTTGTGGCATAGATCACTTGATTGCCCAATGTCCCTATAACCCAAATGCGCCTAAAATCACACCCCTAAATTTGGTCGAAATTGCTAGTGTGACATCGCCAATACCACCCGTCGCACCCGCTTATGCGATTACACGGTCCATGCTTCAAGGGCCAGGCCATATCCTCGAAGAGAGAGATACCGCATCAGTTATCCAAGCAAAGAAAAAGAAGACACGAAGGAAGAAGTCGCAGAATACGGAAAATTCAAAGCCAAGTTCCAAAACAAACATAGGAATAGGAGATGACCCCGTGTATATGAATGACCTCGAGGATGATTCAGATTCAGTCGAGACAATGGAGACTAGAACCAATACCACAAAGGGAAAGACCGACAAAGAAAACCGTAATATGGAACCAAATGAAAACCGAATAAGAGAAAATCATAAAGAGCCTCTGAAAACACCACAAGTGTTTCCAAATCCAATCCAAGACCCCCAAGATAAACCGCAGGGGCAAAAAGGGAAGAATCGTAAAAAGAAGATTGGGACGTACCCAAACCCAGTAGACAAGATTGAGCAGGTGAAACATCTAAGAGGTTTAGTGGAGGAGACTCAAAGGAAACTAGAACCAGAACCCATGCAGGTCAAAATTCATGACACAGTGTTTCCCACGCAAGTTCATCCACCCCACATGAACCATAGACCGTTAGCCATATCTAGTATCATCCAAGAAGGGAGTGAGGACGGGACATCAGAAAGTGAGCATACACCCTTCTTGTTGGAAAGGATGTTTAACGAAGGAATACCTGATCCCATTGAGGAATATGAGATCCCATCCTCACCAGTTCCTAGTCAAGGACCTACACCCTGAAAAAGGCCAATGAATGTTGCCAAACTAGTGGACTTCATGTCTTCTGAGGTCCGAACCACAATCATAGCAAAGCTGTATGGAGATCCTGAGTTATTCCTTGCACTTCGAGCATTCCTTAACGGAGAGCTACGAACGGGATTACCGCAGTTTGCGCAACCAAATAGGCCTGACTCGATTATGATTGATGAGGAAAATCATGTTCAATCACTTGACTTAGATGGACACGAGTCTGTGATCGAGGTACCCATTAACGAATTAGGGCAGTATTTTGAAGGAGACGAGTCTAATGCGACCCTACCCATCACTACCAAGGGATTAACTATAAAGGGAATTCTTGATGGTGGTGCGGGAGTTAGCATCGTTACAAAAGATTGTTGGGAATCCATGGGAAAACCCCGCCTCAGTGTTACTAACATTGTGGTAAAGATGGCAAATGGTACCATAGCCAAACCTATGGGGATGCTCAAGGATCTTAAGATCAAAGTTCTAGGACACAAGGTATGACATACGTTCATTGTAATGGATTTCTCTAAACACCTTATGTCATATGAAATGATTTTAGGACGACCATTCATGAGGGAAGCACAAATGGTTCATGATTGGTCTAAAAATCATGTCTATTTGCAATTCCAAGACTCTATCCTTAGAGTGGATTTGGTGACTGGTAAGGTACACCCCTTAGGGAGTAAAACCATTATTGATCATCGCTCTGACACCACAGTTCACTCGGCCCCACTACAATATTGTTACACTTGTAAGAAGGATACAGACATTGGCCAAGATTCTCCTTACATGGATGTGTTACCGGGTATGACGGAATCGGACAATGTGGATTGGGTCCACCTAGCATCAACCATAGACACTTGGGGAAATAGGGGGATGACCTGGGTAACACCTGAGGGGGATGAAATGCCTATACCCTTAAATATGCTACAAGCAATGCATATCGCTTCCGACAAGACTCATCCTAATGTAACAAAGAAAACATACAAGTGGGTCCCTAAAGCTTCTTTAGTGACCATAGCTAGTGCTAAAAAACAGAAGCCTTGTAAGAAACGTACCACTCGCTCCAAGAAAAGTAAGAAAATGTTGCGATGGATCCCTAAACGACTATTGGAAGCCCAAGGCTACTATCAAGGAAATGATCAAATCTGGGTGCCAAAACGTAGATTGTGCTCTTACCTATCACCTGACCCAAGTGAGCCCAATCCCGTAGCTCCAAAACGAATCAATGATCGTGGAAAGAAAAAAATCACAGAATGCTACACACCTGCTCCCGAGCTAGTTTGGGTACCAAAGAAAGAACGATTGGTTCCACCTAGCTCAGGAAGGGGGGAGTCCCATGAAGCTTCTAGCTCCTCATGTAATACATCCATAGAGGTAAAAGCTTCTACACAGCCTCCATCTATAGTAGTGGACCTCCATGAAGCTACCAAAGAATCCACACCTCCCAGTGTTCAAGAATCACCTGATGTACCACTTCAAGTTCGATCCTGGGAGAGTACCTTACCACCGTTGCAACTTGACGAGGCACCTAGGGTAATAGAAAACTACTGGCAAAAATCCTCACCTATTACCAACTGGAACAATTGGTTTCAAAGGGTGACAAGCTCATTTCAAACGGTATGATCTACCCAAGGAAGGGGGGAGTGTTTGCTGACATCCATTATTCACTTGCTTCCCTCTCAACCTTTTTCCCTGACCTCTATATCTCCAATCTTAGGGAATGTACATATAAAGCTTTATACTGAGAAAAAAACAAAAAAATAATAAAGAGCAAGAGCAAGAGCAATTAGCAAACGACTATGCACAATAAAAGTCAAAACATTGACTCAGACCTACACATGTCACATCTGGTACAGTGAAACAGAAACCTATGCCATGAAACACCTTTGATCCTCATCACTTGAGTGATGGAGGGTAGGTAAGATTAGTACGATAGGAGTGTTTCTGTTTTAGAGTTGAGAGATTAGCGAAGTTATCTTTTCCCACTGATGTGCCTCCTGGAGGTATTCCTTTTGTTTCCTAAGTGTGTACAGGAGCGTGTTGCTGTGGTTAGGATTTGGACCTTCATGGAACCTTCAGATCAAGCGCGACCATCAACACAAACAGGTGTTTCTTGTCCATTAGCATTGCCCTTATCTTTTTTGCATCCATGTTTGTCTGCTTTGATTGTGATTGGTAGCATAATATTCAGTGCATTTGCTTAGTATCAAACATTTAATTCAATGTAATGTTTTGTCATAATCACTTGTCTAGGTGTAAAAATCAAGCAGTCCGACTAAACTAGTTTGACCAAGCTAGGTATTAGAGATCTTCTCTTAATACCATGGGAAATGCCTTCCTAATAAACAATGGTTACTTAGGTTCTTAATCCGATTTAGGCAACATTGTATGAAATGTACTAGGGCTTTCTAGTGGGCTTAACCCTATTGACCTTTAGCTTAAGTATTATAAAGGGATTTTACTAATGTGATGAGCATGGGGAGCGTAACAGTGTTATATGACCCCCCAAAGTTACAAAATTTAAATGATGAAAATGAACAAACACAAAAACAAAGTGCCACAATGTAAAATCTTAAGCTGGAAGAGAAATCTCGGCCTGATTTGGTACTTCACTCACATGTATTGTCTATGGTACTTGAGCCCTAGAGGTTCCCAGTGTGGGCGTTTTTCCTTGAAAAGCAAAAAACCCAAGGCATACAAAATAAGAACACACATCAAAATTGAATCAATGTGAAAAGACCTTGGGGGGTCAAAGAAAAAGTAATCAGTCAGGCAATGATTTCATGAGAAAGTCCTTTTATGGTAGCTTAACTACAAGGTTTTCTAGATATAGCCTCTAGTCAGCCCTCGAACATGAATACTTGGCTCTCGCGATTAAACAACTTAATTGACCACAGATAATTAAGAAGCTTACCCATGGTATTAATATTCGATCTCTAGTGCCTTTCGACCGTCAAATTAGCGACCCCAGACTTGTTTAATTTTCTATCTTTACATCTGTTTATGCATTTGATTACATTGCAATTTAATGTTCATTGCTACCAAATTGTTTGAAATTCTTTTACCAATCAATTTGTCTACCTAAAACTGCATATGCTTTTTAAGAGAATGCAATTACTGTGGCAATGTTGTTTGATTTTGCAGTGACTGAAGAAGGCTAAGGACATTCATCTCAAATGCTCTTCCACCTCGACGAACCAGCTTCAACTCAATAGCTTCCGAGGACGGAATCTACATCAGGAAGGGGGGCATGTTAACCCTCACGGCACACGGACACCCTATGATCTATAAACGTTGTATTATTTAGAGTCAGGTACCGGGCTTGTCAGACCAATAGGGAAAGGTAGAGTGATCGTCGATGAGAGGCGCACTTTAACTGGGACATTCAAGGGATTAGTTGGTTAAGCATGGGCGCCCAAGTGTGAATGGGGTGAGCTCCTATAAAAGCCAACTAAACCTAATTTTTACTCATTCTCTCATTTGTGCAATAGAAGAGTGCTCTTGCTCCATCTCCATCTTCTTCTTCTTCACCTCCTTGTGTGTGTGTGTGTGTGTGTGAGAGAGAGAGAGAGAGAGGGAGAGTGTGTGTGCGATCGAGCATTACGAAGGCACGACGGCGGCGAAGTGGTTGAGCGCGGCACGACTGCAGCTTCTTCTTCATCGCGGCGAGGAATCCACCACAAAGGCGAGCGTAGAGCGGTGAGTGACACACCCTTTGTTCTCTTGAGCTTGCTAGTTTAGGCTTGTTGTGTGCTTGGAGCCGTTTGTGGCTCACATACGGTGTATCGGCAAGTCCCTTGCTTCGACAGTGCGGCAAGGAGCACAGAGAGAGAGAGAGAGAGAGAGAGAGAGAGAGAGAGAGAGAGAGAGAGAGAGAGAGAGAGAGAGAGAGAGAGAGAGATAGTTCTATTATCGTCCTGGGAGGTCAAATATGACCTATGGGACCAAATGAACATGTCACGTGGTGTGAGTGGAGTTCATAAGTGACTCTCGATGCTCAAAAATGGCTGAAATGAGCGTCTCAATAGAGAGTCCACATCGTGTTTGGGAGAGGAAGGTATGTAGGGAGAGATCATGGCTAAATATATGGGGAAAAGAGGACCTAATGTGGTCAAAAGCTGAGCACTCAAGTAGTGTGTGGTACTCACTCTCTCGCACTTGACGAGGGCATAAGGTGCAAAGTCGATGACACTCCTCGCCAGTGCCCCAACGTCCTGTCTCGCAGCGTAGAGAATGGGAGCTAAGACGAATGGAGGCAATGGTGCGGATCGCACTCAACGGGATGGGCTCAAGGATGTAGGAATGGGTTCGGTTACCTCGTTCCGAGAAGAAGAGAGATTTGTAGTTTGGGGCAACGTGTGTGGTGTAATGGCTGAAGCGAGAACCTCCGAATTTCTCCCAAGCCGTGATACATTGGCGTTGTAAGAAGGCCTCATTAACTTGGGAGTTGATCGATGCATCCTTGACCAAGTGACATGCATCCCATCTTCCAAACCATTTCTTGATATCAAGCATCCACCCCGAACTTAGTATTTTGCTCTTGCATGTCTTTTGAACCATTTGACTTGCTTCATATGCGATTCTAGGAAGTCGATGCAAAGGGCTACGTGTGTCTTACGCATGTACTCCACAACCCTTTGCATGCCCAAGACCTCGATGGGAAGCAATCCGGACTCAAGAAGTAAGAGCATGTAGGGTGTTTGTGTCTTGACTTGGAGAAAGTTGGTGAGAAAACGCTTTTGGACATTCTCAAACTCTTTCCAAGTAGACTTCCCGATGCTTCCACCCCACACCCCCACTCCATAAAGAAGCACCGGTGTCACCAATGTGTCAAAGAGGTACTTTTTGAGAGCCCAACACTTGATCTCTCCTGCATTGCACATGTTCTCAAATGCATAATAGGCCCTCTTTCCGGCTTCCAAGCGACGCATTGCACAATCCTTCCATTTATGATTGGATGGAACCTCAAGGCCAAGGTACTTGAAGTGATCTACCACTTCAAGTTTCTCATTGTTATATACAATGCATGGATTTTCATCATTGAGGGTCTTTACAAGCATAACCTTGGTTTTGGATCCATTCACGATCAGCCCGCTATGTAGGCAAAAGCGTTCCAAGACACTCATAAGCTTTTGTGCATCTTCTAAGGTATGTGCCAAGAGCACTACATCATCGGCATAAAGCAAAAGCATGATCACCGCATTTCCAATCTTAACCTCTTCTATGCCTTCTTGCTGCATAAAGTCAAGAACCATGCATTCCAATTCATCAATGAGTAGCCCAAAGAGGGTTGGGGAAAGTGGGCATCCTTGTTTGACACCAATAGTGCTTGCAAAAAATTCTGAAATTCCATCTCCCATACGTAATCGACATATCACTTTTTGGTAGATGCGAAAGACTGCATGCATAAATTCTCTCGGCACTTGAAGGCTTTGCATACGTCTCCAAAGATTTCCTCGCGGTACCATGTCAAAAGCTTTTTTGAAATCCACAAAGCAACAATACAACTTTTTTCCTTTCAATCGAGACGCTTCCATAAGAACTCGAAGAGTGACAAGGTGATCAATAGTGCTATGATGCTTTCGAAAACTTGCTTGGCCAAGTGCACGTTTGCCATTCTTTTCAGCCCATTCACTTATCTTCATCTCCATGATACATCCAAATAACTTTGCCATTAAAGAACCAACCATTATAGTGCGATAGTTGTTCACATTGTTTACATCTCCTCCTTTGTGCAAAGGTTTGATCCAATTTGCACTCCAATCATGAGGCATGCCATACTGAAGTGCAAGGTTAAACATATCGCATATCCAATATCGTGTTTTCTTGCTTGTCCATTTAATCATTTCAGCCTTGACACCTTGAAGGTCACTTGCCTTGCGAGTAGCAAGTTTCTCAAGCGCGCGGCATACATCTTCAATGGTAAAGAAGGGAGACATAAACCGAAGGGAGCTACAACACTTCATCTTATCAACATTGGGTTGCTCATAGAGATTCTTACAATGCATATACATATCCTCAAGAGTCAAGTCACCAAAGCTCTCAATGCGCTTGCCTTTTAGATTTTGCCAAAACTTGCCACATGCATGTGCTTTCTCTTGTGCTAAAAGAAGTTGTTTTTTGACTTCCCACCTTCTCCTCTTCTTTTGAACAAGTGCTTTGTATGTGTGTGAACATTCCAAGTAAACTTCCTTGTCTTTGATTGCATCCAATCTTAGCAAGTGTTTTCGGGCTTGACTACATTCCATGTCAAACCATTTCTTCTTGGTGCTACCCTTCTTAGACCTTTTGCAAGACATGTGTTTCACAGAAAAGCATTCCTTCGCACAAGAGAAAATTACTTCTTTGAAAACTTTACACTTGCATTCTAATGTTGGGCTCTCTTGATGCTCTATCATGCTTAACATTTGGTCCACCATATCAGCATATATAAGTGCTCGTTTGAAGTCTAGACGTAGGTACAAATGATTCACATCATGATTGGAGGCTACATGCTCGGGCCGTTTACCACACTTGAGGTCAATACATAACATCCTATGATCCGATTCCGGATTCCATTCACCAAGTGTAAAGCTTTGTATGCATTCTAGAGTGGCTTCCGAGAACAACATATAGTCAATCACGCTAGCACCGTTGTGCTTTCTACATGTAAAGTCATTGGTGCCTTGCCATAGAGATACACCATTTGCAATGAGCATTCCGGTACTATTGCACATATGTAGAAGTGACTTTCCATAGTGATCCACTTCTTTTGCATCATTAGAACTTCGATTATACATGTATGAGTCATCCATTCTTCTTGAGACATGTGGCATGTCTACTTGTTGTGTGTGGTGTTGTAGTATATTTGTGCGAGCATTCATGTCTCCAAAAACAATGACTTCACCTTGATCCTTGTAATGAGCAATGTCTTCCTCTAGTTCAACAAAGGGTTGATCTCTCTCCATATTCAAGCAAGCATAAAAGTTGGATTCATAGTGAGGAATGTAGCAACCGGCCACAAACATGACTTGACCATTTGGTGGGCTAATTTTCAGCATAAGTAGCGTTTATACTTATCTTCTTTGACAATGGAAACATCTTTCAAACCCTTTTTTGTCATACATGTTACGCCTCGTTGGCCTCTTCGTTGCTTTGCATTTTTGGCCCACATTAAAGAATGCACATCTTATTTGTCAAATCCAAGAATTCGTTGCGCATCATGCTCCCATGTTTCGACAAGAAGTATCACATCGGAGTCATTGGTAAGCTCATCAATGCCAATTCTCGCATTCCATGGATACCCGTTACAATTCCAAAAGCTTATTCGCAAGCGTGAGTTGGTCTCATAGATCATGTGTCCCTATTTGTTGGGTGGACTTGCATCCTCCTTAAGTGGTTTTTCTTCTTGAGGTGATACCTTAAACTTCTTGCTTCTTTCCTCATATTCTTTGCGACGTACATTTTGTTGCATAATAGTGCGATCCTCATATACATTACAACCTGTTCCTTTGAGGTAGATCCAACCATTGTCAAGGATGATCTTTCTCTTTACCTCATCAGCCATGGTACATACAATAGGTCTTTCTCCCAAGCGAGGGACTCCTTGTTTTCCAACTCGATGTTCACCATAAGCCATGATTCCTGACATGCCAAAGTGTGTAGCAAAAAACTCTTCAATAGCAACTGCAAGAGATTGGGGTGTTTCCATGCTTTCCTCCTTGATTCCACGAATGAAGATGTTCTTTGAGCGTTTTTGTCGTTCGTGCAATTCTTGAGTGTCCACATTCTCTACATTCTTTGCTTGGACAACGGCTTGCGTGATAGGAGATGTAGAAACCACATTATCCTTACATATATCAGCCCATGATTTGGATGCATTTCTCATCTCACATACATCATGTCGTATTGTATCTATTGTTTCCTCTTTCAATACATGATCACTCTCAACTTTGCTCAAGCGCTCTTTCAATACATTCATGTCAACAAGAGAGCGTTTACATTCTTGAACTTCATTCTCAAGATGCATCAAGCGTGTTGTTTGTATTTCAAGAACCTTCTTGAGGTGCTCATTCTCCACAACGAGAACTCTTAAAGTACCATTCTCCATTGCAAGTGCGCGCAACTCTTCACCTTGTTTGTTGATGGTTTCTTGTAACGAGATCAAGTAAGCCATGATCATTGCTTCCGTTGTTGTAGATGATGTGGTTGGATTAGCATCCAAATTCCTTGGAGATTTTGCATCATTCTCCATGGCGAGTGTGGCTTTTCCACCCTTGCGAGTTTTGTCTGACATTGCCTTCAAGTCGGCAACAAAAACGCAAAGTTTTGACAGTTTTTTCAGTTCTGAGATGCTGTTACAGCAAAGTAAGATAGAGAGTAAGTGAGAGACAGCTTGGGAGTAGAATTAAGAGAGATAGGTGGATGAAGAAGAGAGTAAGGGAGGGGGGAGGGAGCAGTTTGTTGAATGAGGAAAGAAGAGAGAGAGTGATAGGGGCATGGTGCGTAGAGAGAACGGTAGGGGAGGGGGAGAGAGAGAGAGAGAGAGAGAGAGAGAGAGAGAGAGAGAGAGAGAGAGAGAGGGAACTGGTAGATAAAGAGTTGATGCAGAGAATAAGGGAGAGAAAAAAAAGAGAGGGGGGATAGAGACAGGGAGTGGGGTCGAAGATGGCGGGAGCTAGAGCAAGGGTAGAAGGGAGAGAGATAGAGAGAAAAATAGATAGAAATGAGGCGGAGCGTGCCCTGAAGGTAGCATCTCTTTTGGAGCTGCATCCAAACATTGTGGAGTTGGATCCACCGGTTCATGACTTAGAGTAGATATTTCAAACAGCACGTCGCATTGTGTAGACATTGAACATTTTTGTAAAGCATTATAAATGGTCGATCGCTTTTAACATTTTTTTGAACAAAGAGATATGCTTATTCTCAAGCAGTCTAATCTTGTCAATAAGTGGTTATTTTCTATTCTTGTAACCCTATCCGTGAACTATGAGAGAGATATGTGGGCTTTGAGTGATATTGTGATTAAGGGGATTTTTCCTTTTCATGTAACTCTTTTCATGAACTTGTAGCAGTCACTGTGGTTGTCTTTTCTTGATCATGTATAGTCTATTGACACTCACACCTGCAGGAACATGCCAATTGGGGTTTGTTTTTCTCTATGGAATTGTTAAGTACATCTACCCCTCCCCCCCTACATGCATTGCATCCTTTAATAATTGAATCATGCACACATGAATTATCTTCGGCTAACCTCTATAATAGACCAAATGTTGCATACGAGAAGTTCTATCCAGCACCATTCACTTTAATGGGTTTTTTTACAATAAAAAATGGGGGTTCATAGCATGCAGTCTAAACTATGCATGAAATTTGATGGCTGGTCAAATCTCATTGAATTTGATAGCTAGTATGGGTATCTTGCAAAGATTGATTATGCTAGCTCCAAGCTTCCCTTCCACTAGAGCTGATATGAGCTCATTACAAGTAAGAAAACTAGAATCGATGTGAAACCCTATGTTGAAGCTCTTGGTATGCTCATGGAAAATATGTGAACCCCTATATTGAAGCCCTTAATGTCCCAATGTTTAATGGTATGGATGCATTAATCATCCTACCAAGGATCATGTACAGCCTGGATTTAAAAACTGCTCACAGATCATGTAAAGTCTTCCTGACACTCACACCTACAACAACATGCCAATTGAGGTGTGTTTTTCTCTATTGAATTGTTAAGTACATCTCCCCCTCCCCCTCTCTGCCGCATGCATTCCATCCTTTAATAATTGAATCATGCACACATGTGTTCTCCGGCTAACCTCTACAGTGAACCAAAATGCTGCATCCAAGAAGTTCTATCCAACACCATTCAATTTGATGCTCGTATTTTAATTCTGTTGTATTCGGGGTGAAAAATCTATTGCTTATTTTATAGAATCAGGAGTCATATAATGCTCTTGCGTGTAAAACTTATACACTTGTCTTCATATGTATTGTTGCTTGTGTGCAAAGAAATCCTTAGAAATGGACATAAGACGTCCAACCACCCAACCACCACGATGTAGCGATGCCTGTTGATGTTGTTGGAATTAGGGTTGTAGAGAAACGCACACAGCTTAGAGAAGACGAAGGAAGCTCAAGGCACACAATAGAGAGTGTGTTCCTTAGTGTGCAATGGAAAGATAGATAGCCCTAGAGTGATGGGCGTATTTACAATGCTCGGGGGGAAAAACCTCCTAAAGAGGGAAAAAATGCCCCGGCGATCATAGTGTGTTCACACACATCACTACCACATGTATATGGTAACAAATCCCCCCTGGAGTGATGCGATGAACGAGAGCTGGCACACGAGTAAAGGGAAGTGCCATGCCCTGAGGACATGATCAGTCCACAAAGGGGAGTAAGCCCAAAGCTTTGCGGAAAGCTTCAAGCTTCTCACGAGACAATGCCTTTGTGAAAAGATCTGCAAAGTTGTCCTGTGTTGGCACATAAGCCAAGGTGATCTCTCCTGCTGAGAGCCTCTCCGTGACAAAGTGGTAATGCACCTCAATGTGCTTTGTGTGAGCATGAAAAACTGGGTTCCTCGCAACTGCCAATGCGCTTTGACTGTCAGTGTAGATCGTGTTGGCAGTGTCCTGTCCGACACCCAAATCAGCCATAAGGCGTCTGAGCCATACACACTTAATCGTAGCTGTGAAGACTGCCTTGTACTCAGCCTCACAACTTAAAGTGGCCATAGTAGGTTGCTTCTTGCTCAACCATGATATACATGAACTGCCAAGCATGAAACAAAAACCACTTGTGGACACTCGCGTGTCAAAACAACCAGCCCAATCTGAGTCTGAAAAAGCATGTAAGTCTGGCGGCAATGATCCCCCCTTGGGATAAAACAAGCCAAGATGTAAAGTGCCACTAAGGTAGCGGAAAATCCTATTGACAGTTTGCCAATGCTTAGACCCTGGGCTATGCATAAATCTGTTGACCTGTGAGACTGCAAACTGAATATCTAGCCTCGTGTTGCATACATAAATGAGGCAGCCACAACAGTTTGATAAAGAGTGACATCATCAGGATCGCCAGCATCATGTAGACTCAACTTCAAACCTGTTTCCATGGGAGTGGCAATAGGTTTGCAATCCTCAAGTCCAAACTTACATAGCACTGTTTCTATGTAACTTTTCTGACACAAGGCAATACCACCATCACACTGCTTAAACTGTATACCCAAGTAATGATGCAACAGTCCCAAATCTTTCATCTTGAAAGTAGCATTCAAATCAGCCTTAAATTCAGCAATATGTCTCTCATTTGGTCCAGTGATCAGCAAATCATCAAGAACCACAATGAGAAGTACATCACCCTCATGCTTTACATACAATGTGCTTTCTGTTGGGCTGTTATGAAAGCCTCGCTTGACCAAATGAATGTCATCTTTCTCATACCAAGCACGAGGAGATTGCTTCAACCCATACAAAGCCTTCTTACATCTGCACACTTTGTCCTCTTGTCCTTTTATGACAAAACCGCGAGGCTGCGTTACATAAACTTCCTCAAATATGTCACCATTCAAGAAAGCAGTAACAATGTCTGATGGATGTACATCCCAACCAAAATGAGCTGCCAATGCACATAGAAAACGCACAGTAGTCATACGACAAGTGGGAGCAAAAGTCTCTTCATAATATATGCCTTTTTGTTGTGCATAACGCTTTGCAACAAGTCAAGCCTTATGGCGATCGATCTCACCATCTAGCTTGCGTTTCAACTTGTAAACCCACTTCGTACCAATGGCCTTTTTGCCAGGAGGCAAATCACATAAAGTCCATGTGTCATTTTCTATAAGTGCATCATATTCTGATTGCATGGCAGCCATCCAATTTTTTGAATTCTATGCTTCATCAAAAGATAGAGGCTCCTCAACATCATGTAAGCTAGACATAGCCAAAGCACAACAATCCGATGCATAAGATGCATGGCGAGAGCCTGAACGAGTACGACTAGACAAAGGTACATCCAATTTACTGTCACGCAAAGTGTGCACCAGCCATTTTGGCATACCTCTAGCCTGCTCATTTTTAGCCCTTTCCTCATCAAGTACATTATGTACATCTGCATCAGTAATAGGCTGATCTATAACATTTTCAAAACCCCCATGGGCTGTACATTTGTCTCATTGGAACTTACATTCGTATTTCCACCACCAAAAAGAGGCAACAAAGTGTCATAAATTTCATTTGAGCTTACATTACTGTCTCTAGTACATGACATGTAATGGAATTGGCCTATTCAACTTGAGAATAGCGGAAATTAATGAGAATACTTTCGAGAAATAACTTTGTAAGAATAGCGGGTAGACATACTTGAAGATAGCAACATAATCATAGAAATTAGTTAGATTGGCATGAACAATACTTTTGCAAGAGAGAGAATTTAGAGAACATGACAACAGTTGAGGACCGAATTTATGTGGAGCCGGTCCCCCCTCCAATAGGCATTTGTATTATGATTTCTCCCATTAAGAGAGACTTGTTACAATACATTCTTTGTGTTCCTTGTGACCTAGGTGATGCAATGAAGATGGAAAGCTTCATGCATCACAATCATAGCATAACATGAACTTGAAGAAAGCTTTAATTGTCCCAAGCCTCAGTCCCAAGACCTCAAACACCTTCGAAGGTGGAGAGAGCTAGCGGGGAATGAGGGTAGGGAAGAGGAAGAAGAAACATTTCATAAGAGAAAGAACTAGTTCCTCACTTATCATACTCTTGTTGCTAGCATATATAATAGCATAGTAATGAAGAAGAAGGAGATGACAAGCTCAAGCATTGAAGCATGGCTCTTGGTTGGATTTGCACTCCATAGCCAAGAGTGTTGGTGTAGGCTCTCAACCTCTACTTGCTTGGAGAGGGAGCTCTTGCACTTTGCATAACACACAATGAGAGTGATTGTGAGTGTGTGTGGGTGAGTATACCCCTCAAGCAAGCCCCTAGCTAGCTTGGGTCGACCCCCCCTTGTAGCTCATGCTTGAAGCTCATTGGACCCTCCCAGGCCTAGCCAATCATGAGCAGGAGGCATTACAAGCAGTAGGGGTAGCCTTGAGACAAGTGTCCCCCTTTCCTTTTTGAGAGAGAGGGCTAGATAAATGCTAAAACAATTAGATAATTCATGTAATTTATCATTGGACCCCTTTGAAGCTTAGCCAATAGGCTTCAAGCAACACATGAAGGTAACATAGGTAGGGGCCTGACATGTGTCCTTGCTGCCTCTTCAAGTTGGGGCTTCCCTTGTGTGTGTGAGTGGGTGTTCTCTCTCTAGCCCCTAGGAAAAGGGCTCGCCCCCCCTCTTGTAGGAATGATTTTGACTTTAGGTGATCAAGCACCTTACTCACCAAGCATGACAAAGCACTTGAACTAGGGGGTGTTCCCACAGGCATCTCAGGCAAGCTTCTCAAGGTACCTCAAGTACCTTAATCATGCAGCAAGTCAAGCACCTCAAGCATGGAGCCAATCAAGCACCTCAAGCATGACAAACACCTCAAGCATGACAAGCACCTCAAGCAGGACAAGCACCTTGAGCTTGGGCCGGGTTCCCACCTCAAGCTCAGTCCTAGCTTACCTAAGGTCAAAGGACTTTTACACACATTTATTGGAGGTCTTCAATGAAGCTAACCCTAAGGTCTTATGCTCCATTGGTTAGCCTTGCTCTTTGATAGACCATCTCCCTTTTGGGCCCCTTTACCATTGGCCCCGTGTTGAGATAGATCTATAAGCACATATCTATATCTTAACACTTGTTCCCGTTTATTCTCCCACATTAAGTGATCAATTTAATATGAGAAAATCATTTGGGTTGGTTAGATATTAGATTTTATGACATTACCTCTCTCTTGAAATCATAGTCGTCCTCGACTATGAGGTAGAAGAGATAAAGTCTTAGTCATTAGTCAATCGTACTTAGCGGGTAAAGGATCCCTTTTTACCCTACAACATCTTTCCAAGATGGATGACTAATCCATTTGGTGCTTGGGAGACATAGCTGCCGCAAGCATGTCTGCTCTTTAGTCCATTTCATTCTCCCAAAGTAGAGTGACAAATTCTACTTGGTGTTTGAGAGACGTCGTCATCACAAACATGATTCTAAGCATGCATACTAGTTAAATTTGTGCACAATTAAAAAGAGGACTAGTCATATAAGACAAAAACATGAGTCATTTAAAAGAAATTTGTACATTTGCTTACTCTAATGTAGCATTGTAAGCATTGACAAGGTTCATACTATCCTTAAGTTGTACTCCTTGCATCCATTTAGCATCTTCAAAAGGATAATTTTTGAACTTAATAAGATACCATCGGATTATCTTACCATGTCGTAGTACCTTGTCTTCATGCCGAAGGACAGCTTCGGGTTGTAGCACCTCTTCTTGGTCTTCGACTTCGGGAGGGTCTTCAATAATTGGTTCAATTGGTGGCTCTCCTTTGTAGGGCTTAAGTAAGCTTACATGAAAGGCATTGTGTATAAGCCAATGGTTGGGCAACTTGAGTTGATAAGCCGTCTCATTGATAGGCTTTAAGATTTGGAAAGGACCATAGTATCTTTTTGCTAGTTTAGCATAATACTTTTGATGTCCCGTAGGATTTTTGCCCGTCATTTGCCTTAATCGAGCCTTAGGAAACTTGAGTAAGACCCAATCATTTTCTTTGAACATTAAGGCTCTTCTGTGCTTATCAGCAGCAGCTTTTTGCCTTTGTTGAGAGATGGCTATAGCCTCCCTAATCTTTTGAAAAGATTCTTGTAGGTCACGGCTATACTCATCGGCGGCGAAGATCTTCCCATGTACTTTCAGTAGCAAGGGACTTTTAAGTCTTCCCTCTATGATCTCGAAAGGTGCTTTCCCCGTAGAAGTATGTACAGTATTATTGTAGGCATACTCTACTAGCGGTAAATACTTTTCCCATTGTGAGCGTTGATCTACTTCGGTAACATAAGTTTTGAGTAGATCGAGTATCGTAAGATTGGCTATCTCACTTTGGCCATCCGTTTGTGGGTGATAGGCCGAAGAGAAATTCAATCTTGTTCCTAGATTTTCAAAGAGACCTTTCCAGAAATTACTGGTCATTCTAGGATCTCTATCTGACACGATGGATGTGAGTAATCCATGGTGCTTGAAAATCTGAGATATGAAGAGAGTTGCCATTTGGTGTGCCTTAGTAGTCTTTTTGACAGGAATGAAATGTGCTTGCTTGCTAAACCTGTCGACTATTGTCCATATTCCTGTATTCCCATGGATAGACTTGGGCAATCCAAAGATGAAATCCATGGATATACTCTCCCATGGTGAATTTGGAATAGGCAATGGCTGGAGTAATCCAGGTTGCTTCCCTCTATCATACTTGGTCTTTTGGCATACGACACATTTTGAAACATACTCTTGTTTGTCCACTTTCATGGTAGGCCAATAGAAATACGTCTCTACTCCTCGGAGAGTAGGTTGAATACCTCTATGCCCTGCATATGGAGCAGCATGGGATTCATACATAACCTTCTCACGAAGGGAATGAGTAACACATAGCCTATTGCCGTGGAGAAGATAACCATCCTGCAAGGTGAATGGTTCCTCTTTCTTCCCCAAAGCAAGGGCTGACATTATGTCTCTAAAGTCAAGGTCAGTAGCATACTCATCTATCATAGAGGATAGATCATTGTGAGTAGCTATAGACACCGCATTAACTTTTGGTCGTCGTGAAAGTGCATCGGCAACTTGATTGTGCTTACCAGCTATGTGAGCAATATGGAAATTAAATTGCGAAAGAAAATTTGCCCACCTCATTTGTTTGTCGGAAAGCTTGGTTTGCGTCATGAAATACTTGAGACTTTGGTGGTCGGTTCGTAGGATAAATGGAGTCCCCAATAGGTAGTGCTTCCATGTGTCCAGGGCATGTAGAACAGCTAAAAGCTCTTTCTCATAAATGCCCAAGACTCGTTCATCACCATTGAGCCTTCGGCTCTCATATGCTATGGCATGCCCTTCTTGAAGCAAAACCGCTCCAAGGCAATCACCACAAGCATCACATTGGACCTCAAATGGCTTTGAGAGATCTGGAAGCACGAGGACTGGTTGGGAAGTAAGCTTCTCTTTGAGTTTTTCAAAAGCATTTTGCTCCTTAGCAGTCCATACAAACTTAACGTTCTTCTTAGTTAAGTCCTGCTACTTGAGAGAATTTTGCTATGAAGCGTCTATAGTATGCACACATACCAATAAAGCTTCTTAGCTCATGTAGATTTCTTGGGTTAGGCCATGCTTTTATTACCTCTAACTTTGATGGATCCATTTGGATACCATCTTTAGAGATAATATGACCTAAATATTGAATCTCTTGAAGGAAGAATTCGCTTTTCTTTTGGTTGAGATAAAGCTTGTTCTCCCTCAATGCTTGAAAAATCACTTGGAGATGCTGCTTATGTTCCTCCAAAGACTTGGAGTAGATGATGATATCATCAAAGAACACTCCAGTGAATTTTCGATATGGTCTAAAAATTTTCTCCATCAAACGATTGAACGTAGCTGGTGCATTAGTCAAGCCAAAAGGCATGACTAGATATTCATAAAGACCAAACGTTGTGCGAAACGCGGTCTTTAAGATATCTTCATCCACTATCCTTATTTGATGATAGCCACTCTTAAGGTCAATCCTACTGAAGTAGGTAGAGTCTTGTAGCTTATCAAACAGATCTTCTACCCGAGGTACGGGAAATCTGTTTTTGATAGTGATATGGTTTAGTGCTCGATAGTCCACACACATACGATATGTACCATCTTTCTTTTGCACTAAAAGGACTTGAGAACAAAAGGGAGAGGAACTAGGCCTCACCATCCCTTTGTCTACCAGCTCTTGTACTTGCCTCATGATCTCCTCTTGTTGATCTTGTGAGACTTGATAAGGAGGCTTGTTAGGTGGTGAGCTTCCAGGAAGGAGCTCAATACGATGGTCATCATCCCCTCGTTTTGGAGGTAAGTCCATAGGGATATCATCGATGAACACATCTTGGAATCCTTTTAGAAAATTAGACAAGTCTAACTCTTCTTGATTCCTATCATTTACATTTGATGAAACATTAGTATCTTTTGGAGACTCTTTGACAAAAATCATGTACGCAGAAACTGAGCTCTTCATTGACTTATCAAAAGAAAGAGGATTTACAAGTGGAATAGTGCGACCACGCTCACTAGCATCTATATACATGTTTTTTCCCCTGTAAGTGAAGTAAATTCTCCTTTCAAGGAACTTCATGTGGGCAGCCATGCGATCAAACCATGGTGCCCCTAGGATAACATCCTGATGTTGGAGAGGAGAGATGAAGAAGTCTTCTTTGTCGACATAGCTTTGGACATGAAGCCTCAACTTCCCAATCAAGGGAGTAACGGAGGCTTGTTGTCCCTTGAAAGCTGCATCATCGACTACTATATCTCCCATCTCAAAAGCTTGAATGCCCAACTTGGTGGCCAACTCTATTGATATGAAGTTAAGAGTAGAGACAGGGTCAAACAAAATGAAGGCATCATGCTCTCTTACCTTTCCCCAAGCATAGGAGAGTGATGATCCTTTGCAATGAGCATCCTCTTTTGGAGCTTCGATGGTGGAAGCTCTAGGAGTCTAATTGCGAGTATTCTTCTTGGGGCAAGAACGATAGCCATGTCCTTGCTCTCCACACTTGAAACACTTATGGTCCTTGCGAAAAGCTTCAAGCTCTTCAGGAGAGAGTTTGTTTTTACCTTTGTAAACTCCCTTCTCCTTGGACCGATTGTTGTTGTTGTTGTTGTTGGAAGTGCCTTGGGAGTTATTTTGAGCATTGGATTTCCCCTTTGCATCATTTTTATCCTTGTTTTCCATGGGCTTGACATTACGTCTAGCCCCTTGATGGAAATTGATGCGTGAAGCAACCATGGTGTGGTGGATTACTTCGGTAATAGTACCGGGCCGTTGAGAGTTGATGTATTCGGCCATCTCTTCAGGTAATCCCGCACAGAATTGTTGTCTTTGCTCGGCAAAGTCTATCTTTTGAAAGACAGTAGCTTTGAGATGTAAATCCCAAAACTTGTCTACATACTTGTTGATAGACTCATGAGAGAGAAGCTTCAAGCCACGCCATTCGGTAAGAACTTTATCTTTAGTATCGCTTGGCAGAAATTGCTTCATGATGGAAACTCGTAGAGTTTTCCATGTCTTTGGGGCTTCTCCATTGCCATGAAGGCTAGCCCACCATTGACGAGCTGATTTTTGGAAGTGCATAGCTACATGACGTAGCTTGGAGGACTCTGTGAAGCCCTCGTCCCCAAAGGCCGCGTCAAATTGCTGGATGAAGGCCAAGACTTTGTCGGTAGCACCAAAGGTGCCATCGTAGGTGAGAAAAGAGATACTCTTTCCTCCCTCCTTGAACTTCTTTAGCTTTTGTGACCTTCGCCATGCAGGAAATGATTTGCGATGTCCTCCCCTCTTGTATTCTCTAGGAGAATAGCCATAACTTTCATCGAAAGAGGAGGAAGGTGAAGAAGAAGGAGAAGAGGGTGACCTCTTCCTAGCCCTTTTCTTCCTTTGTTTCCTCTCTTGCCTTTCAGAGTGATGAGGAGAAGGACTATGGGTTGCTCTTTTCCTCTTGGGAGGAGTAGGCGATCGTCTAGACCGCCTTCTTCGTGGAGCCACATCTTCAGAAGAACTTAGACTTTCATTGCTTTCTTTCTCTTTGGATTCCTCCTCTTGAATGGGAGAGAGTCTTCTTTTGGGGGTCTCTTCAAGAGGCCTCCTAAGCTCTCTCTCCTTGGAGAGGAAGGGAAATTCCATAGGCACGAAGTTGTTGAGTAACTTCGGCTTGCAAGGTAGGGTTGCCCATAGCTTGTTGCAACCTAGTCACAAGATAATTCACAAACATGGGAGCATCATCATTAGCACCTTCATGTGCAAAATCAAAGCTATCAATGTTCATTCTACTCTCTTGATTATTGTCAGCCATGTTAACAAAATTTTATGTATGTACTTAGTGTATGCTTTGGCAATTCAAAACCTTAGTTGCCACTCCTCTTAGCCTTTGAAAATTGGCTCTTAAGTATCTACACCCACGGCTCAAAGTGGTTAATTATAGAGAGTAGAGGAGTAGGTCTAACATAGCAGAGTTGCCAAGGGCTAGCTCCTTTCGGACTTCTTATGGCTCAATAATGGTAAAGCGGTAGGCAAGTCTAAAAAGACTCCATTATTAAGTCCAAAGCTCCCGAGGTGTGCACCATCCCCCACATAGTGGGCTTAACAAAACCGATATTAGATCCCAGTTCCACTTACCCTATTATAATTAACAACATCAACCATTTATAGGCTACTTAAGGACCTCTCTTCTTAAGCAAGAAAAGAGAAACCAAATGCTCTGATACCAATGTAATGGAATTAGCCTATTCAACTTGAGAATAGCGGAAATTAATGAGAATACTTTCGAGAAATAACTTTGTGAGCATAGCGGGTAGACATAATTGAAGATAGCAACATAATCATAGAAATTAGTTAACTTGGCACGAACAATACTTTTGCAAGAGAGAGAATTTAGAGAACATGACAACAGTTGAGGACCGGATTTATGTGGAGCCGGTCCCCCCTCCAATAGGCATTTGTATTATGATTTCTCCCATTAAGAGATACTTGTTACAATACATTCTTTGTGTTCCTTGTGACCTAGGTGATGCAATGAAGATGGAAAGCTTCATGCATCACAATCATAGCATAACATGAACTTGAAGAAAGCTTTAATTGTCCCAAGCCTCAGTCCCAAGACCTCAAACACCTTCGAAGGTGGAGAGAGCTAGCGGGGAATGAGGGTAGGGAAGAGGAAGAAGAAACATTTCATAAGAGAAAGAACTAGTTCCTCACTTATCATACTCTTGTTGCTAGCATACATAATAGCATAGTAATGAAGAAGAAGGAGATGACAAGCTCAAGCATTGAAGCATGGCTCTTGGTTGGATTTGCACTCCATAGCCAAGAGTGTTGGTGTAGGCTCTCAACCTCTACTTGCTTGGAGAGGGAGCTCTTGCACTTTGCATAGCACACAATGAGAGTGATTGTGAGTGTGTGTGGGTGAGTATACCCCTCAAGCAAGCCCCTAGCTAGCTTGGGTCGACCCCCCCTTGTAGCTCATGCTTGAAGCTCATTGGACCCTCCCAGGCCTAGCCAATCATGAGCAGGAGGCATTACAAGCAGTAGGGGTAGCCTTGAGACAAGTGTCCCCCTTTCCTTTTTGAGAGAGAGGGCTAGATAAATGCTAAAACAATTAGATAATTCATGTAATTTATCATTGGACCCCTTTGAAGCTTAGCCAATAGGCTTCAAGCAACACATGAAGGTAACATAGGTAGGGGCCTGACATGTGTCCTTGCTGCCTCTTCAAGTTGGGGCTTCCCTTGTGTGTGTGAGTGGGTGTTCTCTCTCTAGCCCCTAGGAAAAGGGCTCGCCCCCCCTCTTGTAGGAATGCTTTTGACTTTAGGTGATCAAGCACCTTACTCACCAAGCATGACAAAGCACTTGAACTAGGGGGTGTTCCCACAGGCATCTCAGGCAAGCTTCTCAAGGCACCTCAAGTACCTTAATCATGCAGCAAGTCAAGCACCTCAAGCATGGAGCCAATCAAGCACCTCAAGCATCTTAATCAAGCACCTCAAGCATGACAAACACCTCAAGCATGACAAGCACCTCAAGCAGGACAAGCACCTCGAGCTTGGGCCGGGTTCCCACCTCAAGCTCAGCCCTAGCTTACCTAAGGTCAAAGGACTTTTACACACATTTATTGGAGGTCTTCAATGAAGCTAACCCTAAGGTCTTATGCTCCATTGGTTAGCCTTGCTCTTTGATAGACCATCTCCCTTTTGGGCCCCTTTACCATTGGCCCCGTGTTGAGATAGATCTATAAGCACATATCTATATCTTAACACTTGTTCCCGTTTATTCTCCCACATTAAGTGATCAATTTAATATGAGAAAATCATTTGGGTTGGTTAGATATTAGATTTTATGACATGACAGCAAGGGCTGAACAGAATCTTCCACAAACATTACATCCCGTGAAACCATAATACGTTTTGTTTGCGGATGATACAACCTGTAACCTTTGCTTTCAGCACTATAACCAACAAAAATACATTTGACAGCCTTATCATCCAATTTTCTGCGCTGTGTTTGTGGCACCAAAGCATATGCCAAACAACCAAAAACACGCATGTGCTCGATAGAAGGCTTTCTATCATGCCATGCTTCATATGGACTAATAGACTGCAAAGCTTTCGTAGGACACCTGTTTAGTACATAAGTGGCACACATGATGGCCTCAATCCAAAAAGAATGCGGCAAAGCTTGACTTTTGACCATACATCGTGCCATTTTCGTAAGTGACCTATTTTTCCTCTCAACAACACCATTTTGCTGAGGTGTATAAGGCACTGTACATTGGTATACTCCCCCCCTCGATCGGAATGGAGGGTGCCCATATTACATTTTGAGACATTTTCAGCCATAGCCAGAAATTGTTTGAAGCACATAAAAACTTCAGACTTCGCTTTAAGCGGAAATACCCATGCATGGCTGGAGTAATCATCAATGAAAGTCACGAAGTAAAGGTAATTGCCCAAGGACGGAGTTTGCATGGGCCCACAAACATCACTATGCACAAGCTGCAACTTGCATGTGGCCCGAACTGAACCATCCTTTGGAAACTTAGAACGCTGCATCTTACCCAAAATACAGCCTTCACAAACATGTTTGACAGGTGCTTCAAGAGGCAACAAAGAAGCAACCATATCAGATTTCTGCAAACGCAACAAACTGGCACAATTCAGATCACCAAAACGTGCATGCCAAAGTTTTGCATCTGAAATAGCCCTTGAATCTGCAACATCATTTGCAAACTTTTGTCCACACTTGTCATACATAGTGAGCTTATACAACCCACGGCACAAAATGGCCCGATGCAACAATTTCATCACTAAAACTGAGATCATGAACTGTACATTTGTCATCCACAACTTTGACTACAAGTCCAAGTCTAGCAAGTGCGAATATAGACAAGAGTTTCTTCTTGATCCAGGTACATAAAGTGTATCAACAAGTGTGAAGGAATTGCCATTTGCAACAGTAAGCACAATCTTTACAACTCCCTGAACCAGATAAGAGGCATTGTTGGCACAAGTGACTGAATTCCCATGAGGGACAAACTCAAGTGAGGTGAACAATTCACGATGTGAGGTAATGTGCTTTGTAGCACCACTGTCGAAATACCACACATGTGAATCTGCAGCAAACATGCATCATGGACAATAGGATTGTAAGTGCACCTGCATTAAAAGCCAATTTTGCATCAACATCAGCAACACAATCTCCTTTCACAGAAGACTCAACAATTGTTGCATTTGTAGTGGAACAAGAATTTGCAGTGGAACCACCCTCTTTCTTCTCAGCCTCTTTTGCCTTCAACTTAGGACACTGCTTGATCAAGTGATCACTAGCTTTACAATAATGGCAACGCATCTTCTTTTTGCCCTTATCACTAGAATTGCTAGACGAAGTGCTGCCAGTAGAAGCATTAGGAACAGAAGTTTTGCCACTCGTAGCAGAACCATAAGAAGTGGCTGCATTGTTGTTACCACCCTTTCTTTGAGAAGCAATAAAAGCATGTTCAATTGCACGCTGTCTAGTCCTGTTTTTTCTGGAAAGTGACTCTTGCAAAAGCAATGTGCATAATGCATCAAACTTGACAACTTATGGATTTCCTTGGGTCATAAGTCTCCAAGACTAGCAAAAGTCTGGTAAGAATCTGGTAAGGCATCAAGAACAGTTTACACAAGAGAACTGTCTGGAATGACTTCACTTGCAGAAATAAGTTGCTCATTGATATCCTTGACACTAGCAAGGAAAGTGTCCTTATCATCCTCCTCATGCATAATCTTCGACTCCATCTCTTTACGCAGCAAAGCAATTTTAGCCTCATTGCGACCTGCATAAAGACCAACCAAAATATCCCAAGCCTGTTTTGCAGATTTTGCTGAACGGATGTGAGGAACAATGATGCGCTTTACAGACAACACAATCAATGCATGAGCCTGCACATCCTTTACATCCCAACGAGCTTGTTCTGCAGTAGGCAAAACAACTCTAATAGCAGCAATCCTTGTAGCAAGGCCTGCAACATTCTCAACATCGCCTACATCCTCAGAACCAGGATGTGCATCAATGCCTTGCACAATATTCCAGATGCCCTTTGACACAACAACGTGTTGCATCATATAAGCCCACATAGGGTAAGCATCCCCATCCAACCTGTCCTCAACAACAAACATCTTGAAGACATCTGTGTTGTTGTCAGCCATGGTAAATGCTGCACCTGATGTGGAAACTTCCCGAGAATAGGAGAATCGGAGCTAGAACAACACATGCTATATAGCACAAATCGTAGAAGACTGTAAGGCACCTGCTGTTATGCAGAAATCGGCACTGAAAAAAATTCTGCACAAAATGACGAAATTGCCTGTGCAGACCTGCCTGTAGTGGAAACGGAGGCCAAAATGAGCCCGAATAAAAAATCTGAGCAGACTCAGCTCTAGGAGCCTTCCTGAAATATTTGTCGACATGCAAACGCTCGCCAAACCTCACTGTAATCGGAGAAAGTGAGTAGGCGTGTGCTGGAGCATCTGGCGACTAAGCGCAAGAGGACGTAACCCGCTCTGATACCAATTGTTGGAATTAGGGTTGCAGAGAAACGCACACAGCTCGGAGAAGACGAAGGAAGCTCAAGGCACACAATAGAGAGTGTGTTCCTTAGTGTGCAATGGAAAGATAGATAGCCCTAGAGTGATGGGCGTACATACAATGCTCGGGGGAAAAAACCTCCTAAAGAGAGAAAAAATGCCCCGGCGGTCCTAGTGTGTTCACACACATCTCTACCACATGTATATGGTAATAGATGTGGCGGCACAATTTTGGGTGACGAACTTCGACATTAACCCACATTTGGCGGAGGGAGCTTTTTGCACAAGATTATGGAATCTAGCACAAAGTTCATGGAGAGAGCTTTTTCAATAAATTTGCGAACTAGTCCATTTTCCATAAAAAGCTCCCTCCAAAGCTTCCTCAATACCCCTACTGGGAAGCTCTGGGTTGTTTACAACATGGCGTCATGCTTCTGTTTTGAAGGAACATGGCATCATGAAAGCTATTAGCATCAGCAAACAAACTTCTGTTGTGATCCAAAGCTGCGCAATATTTAGAAAAAACATGGTGCTTAGCAATCCTTTGATAAACATGTCCAAAGATTGGATTACTTACAAGGGGGTGAGGAGATAGCTACACACTATTCACACTACTGCACACAACCCCATGGGATGCGATAGATTAGTTTTATGCTGGCACCGATTAAAGTTAGAACCACCCTGCAACAAGTTTTGCCCCCTCTTGACACAAATTGGGGTCCGTGCTCGCTAGATCTCAATAGTCACTTCATGTTGCACTTAGTAATGGTGCTCCAACCAAGCACTTATAGGGGGTATAAGTGATGTGCTTGAGCTTTATTGCCTTAACTTATGCTTGCACTTAATAATGCTTGAATCCCTAAACACAAATATTGTGACCATTTAAAAAAATAAGTCTTTATAGCTCTCTAGCTACAACCTGTGCCGAAGGTAAGTGGGACAGATCGGCCAGTAGGCCGGTCTGGACCACTAGTAAAACACTTCGCTTACTCAAGATCAAATACATTAAATTCATGGCACTTGATAGTGTTTGTCAAACTCTCTTAAGATAATGTTTGTCCCGAACAATTGAAGCATCGATCTCATATTGTGAAAGAGTTTTCTCTAGCCAATTCCCCAGGCCTCCCCTCTACATTTCTCCCCTTCTTCACTCATACATTCATACACCTTGACCTTGTTTCCTTGGTTAGCTATGGATCTTCTCCTTCTGCAGCACTTCCTTTCTATATAGCTGTTGTCACATTTTTAGGAATTTATGGCTATATGTGACACATTATGTGAAAAGAGAGAGAGAGAGAGAGAGAGAGAGAGTTAGTGAACCCTAACTCGCAACTCGCAAGTACATTCTGCACTCACTTGCGGCCTCTTTGAAGCACGAGAGAGAGAGATCGCGGGCTGCGATACGTATTTTGCAATGGCCGTAGTCGAGCTTCCGGATCTCGCCACCTCCTCGGGTCTTCAGCAGCTGGATCAGTTTCTTCTCACAAGAAGCTACATCTCTGGGTAACTCCGCTCTTTTGTTTATATTGCATTTCCCTGTATCGCCCCTTTCATTTTGCTCGCGTTTGCGGATGTTTCAATTACCCTTTCTGCGTCTTCTTGACTTCGAAGAGAACCTCTTTCCACAGTTGGAAACTTGGGGTTACTTGTGGTTACATTGATTGAACGCGGTTCCTGGTTTTACCTTGCTTTGATCTGTCTCGGATCATTCTTGCAGTTTGCAACGAATCTTGCCTAATCAAGTGGTGTTTGCAGAGATTTCTGACATCTATATATGTGTGTGCAGGTATCAGCCCTCGAGAGATGATGTGGTGGCTTATTGTGCTATTCCTCAAGCTCCAAAGCCTGACCTTATCAATGTCTCACGGTGGTTCAACCATATCTCCGCACTGTTAAAGAAATGGTGAAGGACATACGCCCTTCTTTTTCCTTTGAGCGTATGATCTTGACAAAAAAGATTAGGTGTTTTTTTGAAGTATGAACTTTTGGAAGCATTTATATTGAGGCTGTCCCGCCCTGTAAAGCACACACAACCAGTGATTTTGCTTGCTCATAAGAAACAGCTTTAGGCTTTTGTTTGGAAGAGAGTGACTTGGGCTGTTTATACACTACCATATGCAGCTGCTCAAAACAGGCATCAGATTTCGCAATGGTGGGCACAATGTTTGCATACATGGTTACACACTGCCATTTCAAATTTTGAATTGAAATGACTCCTACTCTGAATGAGTCATAATTGGCTGGAAACACAATGCTGAAAGTGTCACTAAATATGGATAGCGAAAGAGGTGCCATCTAATACTCTCAGTGATGGTGCCTAGGTGGATGCCATGTACTATATGGCACCCAGGATACCAGGCATTGTGTTGCTTGCCCATTCCGGTGCCCTGCATGTCAGCTTTTGATTGGCTGCTCTAGAGTAGAATAGCTGGCATTGCCACTTATGTGTAACCAGCCTTAGTGTTATAAGCATGGTTGTTACTTCCTGACGAGGCTGACGAGGTTTTCCTTCCAGCCTTCCTGGTGAACCAGGAGGAGTTAACATTGCTGGACAACCAGTTTGCCAGTCTCGTGAGTTCGCTCATGGATCTGCTGCTCCAGCTCCTCCAACTCCCTCCACAGCTGAGGTATTTCAATCTTGCTTCTTGAATTTTGCTCAAAATTTTCATTTTATGATGTTCGTGTCTTGACTTGCTGTTAATTTTCATTTCATAATGTTTATTAGTGGATTTTTTGGGTATGAAGGCTTCGTTAGATGATGACGATGATTTAGATCTTTTCGGTGAGGAGACAGAGGAGGAAAAACAGGCTGCAGCTGAAAGGGAAGCACAAAAGAAAGCAAGCACAAAGAAGAAGGAATGTTAGTATTCAGCCCTTGCATAGTGTCTGTTTGTATTTGCGCGGATGATGATGAATGGAAGCTCAAGCTATGAGATGTATGCAGCTGGGAAATCGTCTGTCCTTTTGGATGTCAAACCTTGGGACGATGAAACGGACATGGTGAAGCTTGAAGAGGCTGTACGAAGTGTGTCCATGCCAGGTCTTCACTGGGGTGCATGTAAGCGTTCTCGATCAACTGTCTGTGCATTAAGACTTTGTCACTTCACACCTGCGAGCTTTGTCATTTGGATGTGCTGTTGGTATGAGTGCAGCCAAACTTGTGCCAGTTGGCTATGGTATAAAGAAGCTGACTATCATGATGACCATAGAAGATGACCTTGTGTCTCCGGACAACTTAATCGAGGATTATTTAACAGCAGAACCTAGGGATGAGCACATTCAAAGTTGCGACATTGTTGCCTTCAACAAAATATGTAAGTACCTTTCTGTTCCAGACCTGAGGAGGTGAAAAGTAATATTTAGATTGCTCCTTTGCAGTCTAATGGGCCTTGACACTCATGGTCTTACTGATTTTTTCTATTTTGGTTTTTTTTTGGACTGCAGAGATTCTGAAAGGTGTTGACTGCAAAATATGCAAGAGCTTACTTTTGAGGGGACATTGTCTGTTTACCTACATTAACTTCCAATTTTTCCATGAAGCTTTTTGATACTTGGAAACTCTTATGCGGCATTTTCTCGCAAATGAATAGTACTGAGTTATTTTTCCTGAACTCAATGTCGTCTCTTGAAGTACATGTGTCCCACCTGTTTGTGCATTTAAGGTTCAGTCTTTAAATAGCAACATTATATTTTCCTTCCACATCGGTGGTGATACGCCTACTCCAGTGTGCAGTTTGTGTATTCCTTAAGTATTTTTAGCCTGCCTGTCTGGCTTATTAGCTGGTCTTTCATTGGCCAATGAAAAGTTGCTTTTGTACTAGAAGATGTGATATAGCAAATTTACTTGTATGAAACTCTTGTAAAGCCATCTGAGACAGTATGGGTTGAATCGGGGCTGGTGTCAAGAATTCCAATGGTTCTGTTACTCACCCAAGAGAGAGTACATTAGCTGGGCTTTGCACATCAAGGTTGTAGAAAGTCCTATTCCTACATTCAGTTTAACTTTCAGAACTTCAAGTACTGATTGATCTCACGGAACTTTCAGGTTCTTCTCTTTATAGCATTAGATACCACAGAACTGAATTTGAGCATGTAGAGTGCAGTGCGTACGACTTTGAGCCATTTGGCTCCAGGATATGATGAGTCGGTATACTAATTATTGATGAAAGGTCACAAGTCTTGACTACCGTGTCACGGTGAGAGAGAGAGAGAGAGAGAGAGAGAGAGAGAGATACTGCTGAACCAACCAACGAGGATGTGCATTAGTGATTTACAATGGCAGCTAGGTGTGCTAATATAATCACCTTAGCAAATTGCCCTGCCGAGAGTTGGACAAATAAGTTAGATAAATACCTAAAGCCAAAATAAATCTTAAGATCACATTGGACCATTCGCGTGAGATGCCATAACTTTAACATCCTTTGTGTAGCTCATATTGGACATGTAAAGGAAGACCAAGTCGATGAAGAAACTATCATGGACACCCTTGCACCGGCCAAGATATAGGATATACCTCGGTTAGGCTACCATTCAAATTTTCACCTAGATTAGAAGAATGCCATCTTGAGCACTAGTTGCCTCACATAAAATTGGACTATAGACCACATTACGTCCAAAAATCCCTTTGTGAACTATGAACACGTAACATCCAAACTCTTCTAGATAATGAACTTTGTTGAAACACATAGTATTATTCATAATGTGGCCAACAACAATGGGTTGGCGTACACATCCATAATGTTTTTATACGTCTCGTTGGTTCCTTGCCACATACATGTTCCTTTAACTTTGACCCACAGGTTCAAACACCGATAACTTGAACTCCAACACATGGGTCCAAATTATTAGTAGGGAGCTTCTTTTGCCCCTTTCTAGTGCTGCTCTTAAGCCTTCCCTTGATTGAATCTAGTTGCAGCAACTGCCACATGAATAGAAATCTGGCGTTGTGGCCACCATCACGTGTGCCATGTTGATCTTCTTTGTCAAATCTTTACGTCGTTATCTTTGTCCAACATGCCTTTGCCTTTGTCCTTTTGTTAGTTCTTGCTTTTGCTTTTGGCTTCATAGTCCCAAGCCAAACAAAGCATCTTCTCACTTTTATAACAATAGGTCTTAGACATCGTGGGTGTATTAAGGCAACTAATTGAGCATTGGTCATGTTGTCCTAGTGAAGCACGCCTTGGACTTTGTTCTTTTGCGAGATTTGAACCGTGCGTTGGAGGCTACAGTTCCGAGGCAAATGGGTTGCCAGATCCCTTGAGAACTTAGTGTGTGTTGAGATTGCTAACTGAGTACTAGCGTTGCCATCCTTCTCAAGCTTGCCTTTGCCTCTGTCCTCTAGCAAACTCGTGCATTTGCTTTTGGCTTCACATTCCCGCGCCAAACAAATTGACAATTTCCTTGAGAACTTCGCCTCTAAATAAGCTGCTAATTGGGTGCTGGCAAAATTACTTTCCATAGCCTTTAGTTGGTGTTGGTCAAGGATAAACCTTCTGGTTGAAAACTCTCGAGGCTGCGTTTTAGAACACCATCAAAGAGTGCTGCTAGTGCTGCCATGAAGCTTTGCACCTGGCATTTAACATAGCCAAGCCGCCTTTACAGTTGCGTCTTAAAATGCAGCAAGATTCTAAAGCCGCCAAAAAAATGTTTATGGGGCAAGAAACGCCACTTTGGACACAACGATAGTCTTCAATCCTTTTCTCTTCTCCATGGCGATCTCCTCTCTCCTTGCGAGCACTGAGCCAAGCGCTTTGATACCATGTCAAAGTCGACGATTCAAAAGCTTTGAACGATTCAAAAGCTTAGAACAATGCGAAGAGATAGATAGATTGGATTATCGTCCCACGGAGGTCTATGGGACAATCAAAACAAAAACAAAACATTACAACAGCTTGCTGCTTCTAAGTGAAGCTATCAAATGCATATCAATTAGGGACTGAGGGTCCATCGTAAGAGTGAATAAGAGAAGAAAAAGAAACGACCTAAGAAGGGTTAGGTAGAGCCTTTTTAGGGGCTCGAAACTCTTGGAGATGGCTTTACCACCTCGATATACTGCCCATTTACCTTGCTTGCGGGCTTCGTGCATCTTTTTGAGCTCACGCTTTTTTATCTTTAGTTGATTCGTTGTCAGCTCCTCACTAATCCAAACCTTTGTCCCTTTGAGGAGTCAAGATTACCGTAGCAAATCCTATTCTCCTTGTCCTTGAGAGTGAGAAGACAATGCCCGGGTAGCACTTGTCTATGTGTGTCGTTGATCCAAGAAAGCGTTTTAGGTTTGATGTTAATTGGTTGAAGGATGTCGTTCTCAGCTTGCTGATTGCTTTTTCAAGAGTGTCCTCGGTGGTGTACCATGGCGAGGGAAGCCCCCCTATGTGAACCTTGAGTCCGTTTTCTTCTTGAAGTTTTTGTTCGCGTAACTCCGTTGTCACACAAGTTTGTACTTTGGCAAAGGCACTTGAGTGGGCTTGACTGACCTTTGCTTCTACCGCTTTTACTTTGTTGGTGGCGAGATGCACAATGGAGTCGAAGTGTGCCTCGAGCTTGCTAAGACGAGTTTTGAGGTCGTGGTTCTCGTCTATAACCCGATCAAGGGCTTCTTGAAGATGTCCAATCCGCGTGGATTTACTTGGAGCTGCTACAACTGCCGCAAAGCTTGGCTGAACCCTTGCGGTGACCTTCAGGATATTCATCATCGGAGATAAATTTGAACTGATGTGTGACCAAGCTCTAGGCAAGTAGGCTTAGTGTGTTACTGTTGAAAATGAGAAACCCTCACAGGTTGGGTATTCTGTGGTGGGTCGGGGCAGACAGAGGGTTTGTGGTAGTGAGCGGGAACACACGACGACCAGCTAGCTCTGCAGAGCGTCACCAAAACCATCCAAGCTTAGGCGGAATCTTCGTGCAGAGCTGGTGCAGAATCGATGTCCAGAATCGGGTCGTGAGCAGGATGATAGAGTCGGTGGGTGGAGCTACAAAGCATGGAGGGTGGGGGGTTTCCAAGAGAGAGAGAGAGAGAGAGAGAGAGAGAGAGAGAGAGAGAGAGAGAGAGAGAGAGAGAGAGAGAGAGATTGTTGAACCAACCAACTGGGCAATGAATTAGTGATTTACAACAATGGGGGCTAGGTGTGCTTATATACTCACCTTAGCAAAATTCCCTACCCAGAGTTTGACAAATAAATAAAATAAATAAAATAAATACCTAAACTCAAAATAAATCTTGGGATCACATTGGGCCATTCATTTAAGATGTCATAATTGAAAAGTTTTCTTGTACTTAGCCTCACAACTAGAAGTGGCCACTGTAGGTTGCTTCCTGCTCAATCAAGATATGCACGAGCTATTGAGGATTAAGCAAAACCACTAGTGGACACTCGTGTGTCATAGAAACCATCCCAATCCGACTCTAAAAAAACATGTAAATTTCACAGCAATGATGTCCTCTTGTGATATAAAATAACCCAAGATGTCTAGTGCCACACAAGTAGCAAAAGATCTCCTCAAGTGCCTTCCAATGTGTAAACACTGGACTCTACATGTGAATTTGGTCACTTACGGGATTGCATGCTAAACATCTGGCCTCAGAATGCATACATAAATTAGGCAACCAATAGATTGATAGAGAGTGACATCAAATTAGTCTCTAGTATCACAAAGGCTAAGCTTCAAACTTGTCTCCGTAGGAGTAGCAATAGGCTTGCAATCTTCAAGAATCGACACAACAATGTCTTGATGTACTTTGTTTGACAAAAAGAAATACTTCTATCAACTTGTTTAAATTGTATGCCCAAAGAATGATACAAAGGCCCTAAAGATGGCATCCCAAAAGAGGCATTCAAATCCACCTTGAAATAAGCAATGTCTCTCATTTGGTCTAGTGAGCACCATGTCATCAACCTAGATACAATGATTAGAAATACATCATCGGCATGCTTGACATACAAAGTGCTATTAATTGGGTTACTATGAAACCCATGTGCAACCAAGTAAGCATAAATATTTTTATATCAAGCCGAGGAGCTCGTTTCAACCCATACAAAACTTTCTTAAGCCGACACACCTTGTTTGCTTGGCCTTTTTAAACAAAATCACAAGTCTACTCATGCAAATCACCAATCAAAAATGCATTCTTTATGTTCAATTGATGTACATTTCAAGATTTATGAGCTGCCAATGCACAAATGCTATGAAATGCCCTTATTTTTGAGATACCCTTTTGCCACAATTCTAGACTTATAGTGATCAACACTACATTAGGCTTACATTTTAACTTGAAAACGCACTTAGTACCAATGGGATTTTTTTCCATGAGGTAAGTCGCACAAAGATCGTGTTCCATTATTCACAATAGCAACATACTTCGATTACATTGCTACTAACAATTTTTGGAATTTTGTGCTTCATCAAATATAATGACAAAGGTTCATTCTTATCATGCATACTAGACATAGCCAAAACATAACAATTTGATGCATAAGAGGCATGCTAAAAACTTAGCCAAGTCTAACTAGACAAAGGTGCACCCAATATATCGTCATGCGAAGTTTTCACTAGCCATTTTGGCATACCTCTAGCCAACTCATTTTCATCCCTATCATCATCAATTACATCTTGTATATCTGCATAAAAAAAGGTTGATCGCATCATGTGAAGCCTGCATAGGTTGTACATGTGCCTCATTCGGATTGCACATTTGTACTCACCATTAAACAGAGGCAACAATTTATCATATAAATTTTGTGAGCTTATATGTGTCTCCTTGGTACAGATTAATAAGGGTTGAACTACACTATCCACAAAGACATCTCCACTTATGAAGATACCCTTTGCAGATGATATAACTTATGTGTCTCCTTGGTACAGACTAATAAGGGTTGAACTACACTATCCACAAAGACATCTCCACTTATGAAGATACCCTTTGCAGATGATATAACTTGTAACCTTTGCTTGACTATAACCAACAAAAATACTTTCATAGCCTTATCAATTCAATTTTTTGCAGTAAAGCATAAGCAAAGAAATAAAACACGTGCAAGTGACCAATGGAGGACCTCTTGCCATGCACCTCCAAAACATAGTAGTTTATGGGTTGCAAAGGATATTGCTAGATCAAGAGGTTATGAGGATGGTGAAGGTTCCCTAAAACATTTGCGGATTATTTAAGGATTCTATGAATGTAGCGAAGCCAACGACCATGAGTCCAAGGAATACTTATATAAATTTTGGAAAGAAGTTCAAGCACCTTTGTTGAGCCAGCAGAGGATCACACCCACATTTTTGCTCACACTCATCATTTTGTAACCATTGATTGTAATAAATGTCTTTCCGACATTAATTTTGATTTGAACCATTCATTAAGTAACGGGACTCAATTGAGTTTCCAGCTTGTAATCCCAAAGTAATTTCACTTGCTGATGTAATTAGTTAGAGATGTTCTCACCTCCAAGGCTGAGGTATATAAGCCAAAGTTTTTGTAACCTAAGGGCGGATTATTAATCAAAGTGAGTTTTTGGAGCGCCGTGACTGTGTCTGTGTGAGAGAGAGAGAGAGAGAGAGAGAGAGAGAGAGAGAGAGTCTTATCTACTTGCTACACGAGCTACGGAGCCACCATTGGAGAAGCGACACCGCCATTGTGTTAGCAATGGCGAGAGCCACGCACAGATACCAAGAGTGCGCGCTATCGGCTTCTATGTGTGGTAAGTTCCTACGAGCTTCGGTGTGAGTTTTCTTCCAACTCGTGTGTTGGAATTGAGCGTGCAGCATATCTATAGAACCACAACGAGTAGAGCTACACATTAGTACCATCGGGGTCAAGTTTCAGTCACATGTATATTTCGGCCTGTCTTCATACGCGTTTACCGCACGGAGTGGTTATAGGTTGAGTTTGCAGTTCAAGTCTTTAGGGTGTTGTTCTTACCTAGTGTATAGACTTTCCCTTGAGTTTGAGATCGATTCAATGATTCTAGATCCTGTTTCGTATAGCATTCGTTTGTAGTACGGATTTCAGTCACTTGCGTATTTTAGAACTTAGATTTGATTTCCTTAGTAGTGATTGTCATTAGAAGGTCGAGTAGGTGATTTGACACCCACCTAGTTGTTTCCATACGCCTGCGGGTCAAGCTCCGTCCTCGTCTGACAAATTCTGTTGTTGGTTGAGTTCTCGCTGTTTAGCTTCCGCTAGCGGCGTAACCGCCTTAACATTTGGCGCCGTTGCCGGGGACGAGAGCCCTAAGTAGGTGACCTTAGACTAATCCTACGAGGTGAGTCGTATAAACTACTTTGTATACTTTAGTTAGAAAAGATCTAGGAGTGGTGGACTCCGAAGATCTCGAGAGATACTAGGAAGTGGGGTATTCCTGGGTCTTCCGTGTTGACAGTATTTTTAGTTTAGCTTAGATTTGTTTGTTGTTTTGTTGGTGTTGAGTAGTTGTTGATAGAAGAAGAATTTGCTAGTCCGTGAGTGGCAGTGGATCTCTTTAAAATCACAATTACCAAACCCATTTTATGATTAGGAATAGCTTAGGTAGGACTTCATTTGATCCTGATCTAGAGCTAGTAATCATTGGAGTATTTGCTTGATATGGTTGATTGCATGTTAGATCACTAAACCGTCGAGTTAGTAGTGAAACTTGCAATAAACAAAAGTCAGAGTTTTCTGTGTATCTGGGAGTTGCTGAGCACTTGAGAAAGCTTTAGGAAGGATTCTGTGCCAAAAAACTGGAAATCTGCAACTTTAGACATCATACGCGTATGATGTCTAAATGACCAAACAGAGACCAAAACAGAAATTTTGACTTTACCAGAGTGTTCAAAAGGGGGGTTATACCCTAATTTCAACTTAAAACAAGAGCATTAACACTCAAAGAAACCCAAAAAGACAAGCCGGAGTCCAAGAAACACAAAGAATAGGAAATTTTGGATTCAGATCTTGTTTTTACATTCAAACCTGACAAAAACACTTGAAACTCAATTATAAACATTGGAGAAGGCTTAAAACCAAGAATAGTCAAAATCTGGGACAAAAGACATCATACGCGTATAATGTCTTTTAGCACATCCACTGCTTATTTTTGATATCTGACCTGACAAGATTGTTGCAAACACTGTAGAAAGCATAAATATCAAGTCTTGACCCAAATTGATGAAAAAGACATCATACGCGTATGATGTCTTTGACCTAATTTTGGACATATTTTGATACTTTGCCAACACAGATCCATTGTAATAGCTGTCTAGAGGTTATATTTCAAGTTTCATCCCATTTGGATCACAATTGACCCAAAACAAGTCAAAAGCAGAAATTTGCCAAGAAAAGCCTAAATTAGCCATAACTTGCTCAAACAGAGTTCAAACTGAATTTTTTGTGAGTGGACAGAGCATAAGGGGGCTACTGAGAGTGAGCATAACCAAAATAGTCCAAATCTGTGAAAAAAGACATCATACGCGTATAATGTCTTTTTCAGCATAACTGCAACAAAATTCTCACTTGATGAAACAGAAGTTGTCCAACTGACAAGATTAAACAATTGACCAAGTATCAATCAGTTTGGATCAATTCTGACCACAAAAACTTGGGAAAAAAAATTGCCGAGACGGAAAAGTTAAAGTCCTTTAGGGGAATTGATGAATTTGAGATCGGGCAGGAATCTCCAGAATAACCAACCAAAACAAGGGGAACAAGCAAGTGTCATATCAACCGAGGGAAGTGTAAACCAAAGTTGGGTGCAACCATTAGAGCCGATCTTTGAAGGAAGTATTTCTGATACTTCTTCGGAGAGATCTTACGAGATTTTCACCGAACACTTGGAACACTTGAACCTGAACAACAGAGAAAATATGGCAGCAGGACCATCAAACCCTTCCACCACAATGAAGCTATTGTTCATAAAATACCAGTACGACAATGAGCAAGGTGCCAAGATCTACAAAGATGGAATGGACCGCTATTGTGTAAAGATAGAAGATAGACCTAGTGAGTTCAAGGACGTAGTGCCTGTGAGCTATAGCGGAGATAGATATCTAGATGACGAGGGTACCATGTATTTGGTAGTCCTAAACCCTAACATTGTGGACAAGTGGGGATTGATGGGCACCAAAGCCAAAGTAGATGAAGAACTTGAGGAGAAAGCACCAATAATGACCTTCCCTGATGCGAGGTTAAGAAGAGAGAATGAAACTACAAGGATCAACACTGATAACATCTATGTGGGGCTATACAAATATAATAATGGGGAGCAAGATCTCTATTATAGATGTGAAGAACCCTACACTGGAGAGTTGACAGACCAAAAAAGACTTTATGTCTTTACCTACAGAGAGGGATCGGAAGTGAAAATTGCCGCTTACGACAAGTATGGGAGGCAATACTCAACAATGGGCAAGAAAGAATTAGAAGGATATACATACTTTGGGGGACCACTACATCAGTATTATGTTACTGTTAGGAAATAAGACGTAGCTAAATAGATAATCGAGTAGATTACTTAATGGAGAGAGACAGATTTACATACACGAGATTATAGAGTAGAGAGAGAGAGAGAGAGAGAGAGAGAGAGAGAGAGAGAGAGAGAGAGAGAGAGAGAGAGAGTACACACGATATACGTGGTTCACCCAATGTGGGCTACGTCCACGGGAAAGCAGCCACTCAATGGCTTTAGTACTTCAAAACAAGAAGTAATTTACAAAGGGATTATACCCTTAATGGAGCTCCCGCCTTGCTTCACTCTCACCACCTCACACTCACCTTGTTGCATCAACTTCACACTATGAAATGTGTGTAGAAATGGCCTCCTTTTATAGGCCAAAAGGGCTGCCCTCTCTTATGAGAGACAGCCATGTGTAGCCGCCCTTGTGCGAATAAGTCCAAATCGGACCTTCCAATCCGCCCATGTGTGGCCGCCCTTGAGAAGACAAGTCCGCTTTTGAATTCGGCCACCGGCCATTGAATTCGGCTACCAGCCACCGGCCATTGACTTCCGACCACCGGCCACCGGCCATTGACTTCCGACCACCGGCCATCTGCCATTGACTACCGGCCACCGGCCAACCGACCGGTTGTTTTCCGACCACTTTCCGACCGCCGTCCGGCCATAATATTCCGACGAAAAAGAATATTCCGGCGAAAAAAAAGTCTCAGGGGGCCTCCGCCCCCGAGGCCTTTAAAGTTGCCCCTAATTCTTGTCCGTGAAAATTTTGGTTTCCGGTGAGTGATTTTCCTTCACGCACGATGGCTTCTCCTCATAATGGGGGCCTTACAAATGTGCGCTTTTACCACAGAAATTTACAAGGGTAAATCAGGCTCCATACTTAACAGTTACTTCTAGCTCACAAAGACCAACACCAACAAATGGAGTGCAAAACCCAATGACAACAGGAGGACAAAGAACTCAGGCTGCTGACTCTTTCAGTCAACCTCAGTACTCGAAGCACGGACCAATGGGATCATTACATTCCAGAGAGTCAATGGATACGAATCGAGGTAGTGCAGTTCCAATCCCCACGTATATCACTCCAGGTCCAAGGTTCGAAGCGGAACCATCACATTTACCTCCTACTAGTAGACTCAGGGCAGGGGAACCGACAAGGGTAACCCATGAAGTCCATGATGCTAGAGAAAGCTTTAGCCAGGACACAGGAGCAATGAGATTGGTAGCAGACCATAAACGTATGAGACCATCTCAAGTAGCCAAGTGTATGCCAAAGAAGTATGGTGGTTCAGGAGATCCGTATGCACATGTGTCACTCTTTAAGCAAGTCTTAAGAGCTGAGCAGATAACAGATTTCCATACACAATATGAGGGATTTGGTCTTACTCTAGAAGGTACGGCATTGACATGGTTTCAACCACTGAACAGAGGGGGATTCCATGACATTGACCATTTGCTAAGAGAGTTTGCTGAGGAATTCTCAAAACGAGGGATTAAGCACAATACGGTCTCACAAATATATGCTTTTAAACAGAGAGAACACGAAAAAGTGAAGGAAGCTTCACTTCGCTTCAAACAATACATTGAGAGATGTCAAGTACGTGAACGACCACAAGATGACAGACTATCTGTTCTCTTTATTGAAGGATTGAGAAACGACACTCTCAAGAAGGACTTGCACTTGAAAGCTTGTACAAGTTTCGAGCAAGTAACGAGAGAAGCATTGTACTTAGTGGATAACTGTACGGTTTATGGAGAGGTGTCAGCGGATACAAATTTTTCATCCAGTAGCTCTTCCTCCGTAGCGAGCGAGACTACCACTAAAAAGAATGTTCAAACAACAACCATGCCAAATGTAGAGCAAATGATAGAAGATTCTCTAAAAAGGATGGCACCATACCAAAAACCATTGCCAAAACCACTGAAATGGTGTGCTATTGAACAAAAATGGACAAACCATCCAACAGAGGAGTGCTATTACAACAAAGGGTATGTAAGGGAGCGTCAGTATGCACCTCCTGCTCAATTAGCACCACCTCAGGTACATCCAGTACCTCGATACCCAACGAGAAATGTACCAGGACCTATGGGGATAGAAAGACCGCAACCGGTATTGGGACAACAACCACCTTTACCAGGAGCAAGACCAATGGGCATTAGATATGCACCAACCTTAGAGAATCAGGAAGAACAAGCCTAAGTCCCTGTTCAAGCCTATTATGAAGAATCTGGTGCACACATGTCTCCAACTGTGTATTACCCACCAGAAGAACCCAAACAACTAGAACCATGGGGCATGATTGGGAATGTTGGAACACCAACAATTACAAGTGCTTCTGATGAAGAGAGATATAATTTGGACGCAAGAACATTGATGTTCATAGCTCATGGAGGGTTAACAGGACAAAGACCATCCTATCCACAAAGGACGAATCAAGTGGGACCAAGACCAGCACTAGGACCCTGTTACAAGTGTGGAGGTGACCATCTGATGAATGTTTGTCCACATACGGAAATCATTAGAATTAACGCTTATTGCATTGAGTGTGGGGTTACTCACTTCATTGAGGATTGTTCAAAGAATCCAAACAAAGTGCAAAAGACGACATTGAATATGCTAGAAACTATTCCTACTAGCAGTGGGTCTGAAAATGAAACTCTGATACCAACGCAAGTCGTTACTAGAGCTCAAGCTAAGAAAACCACTAGAGAACCTGAGAATGGAAAGTTAGCGACTGAAGTGGTTAGTCAAGGACCGCGGAGTCAGAGAAACACATGGAAAGCTAGAAAAGCACGCATGAAGTTGAGAAAAGAACGTGAAGACGCTATTCTAGCTGAGGAACTAAAGCAAACTAAAGATAGATTAGAAAAACTTGAGAGTCAAAACGGGAAACGAGAGATGAGCCCGGAAAGAACGAAACAAAAGAGTATCAAAGAGACAACGAGCTTAAGCTCAGGGGGATCAGTGCTAGTCGACAAAGTACATGAACCATTGGACGCACTGATGAGAGCTTACGAAGCTAGGTTAAAGAACAACCAAACACAAGAACAGAGGTGGATGACATACCCAAACGCGGAATTGGAAAAGCAGAGACTTGAAATGTGCCAGAGAATGATCGAGACTGCACAAGCCTTATTAGAACCACCAAGAGAAACAATGAATTGTGGAACGTAAAACCCAATTCAGCAAGAGACTATCATTTCACGGGTAGCTGAAAAGACTCCCAATGCACAAAAGCCTAAAAATACACACAAGGATGACCGCATAGTATTGAACACAACCGATCAGGAGATAGAGAGTTTTCATCCAGTCATACAGAGGTCTTACGGAAGAGAGAAGGATTACAATGAATTTTGGAAACAAGTGAGAGAGACAAACTTTGCAAACGAGCTAAGTTGCCAAGCTAATCAGACAAATTGGGAAAAGGACATCAGGAATCCTCCCATAGTGGAATTTGAGGTAGGATCTCAAGTGGACTTGGATCTGCAATCTTACTGGGGAGATGGGGGCTCTGTTAGAATAATGGAGAGCAAACCTCATTCACTGAATACCTTATCTTCATACTTAGGAGAGTATGAAGCAAAATCCGAGATTAGAGCACTTCCCTCACGAAGAATCTCATCAGAAAAAGTCATGGACTCGCAAGGATTGATAGAGATCTTGTCAACACCAGTGACATGCACTATCACTCTAGCTGAGCTTTTGAGGCTAAGACCACATATGTGGACCACTGTCGGAAAATGCTTGGAGAAATTTGGGATAAAAGACCCAACATCGAAACTGCAAGAGGGTATACAAGAGCTGAGAAAACCACAAAAGAACGCTAAGCCTGTACCCTTAAACAAGGTTGGAGAGTATTGCGAAGGTGAAGAGGGGAATACAACCTTACTAGTTGAATTCCAAGGAGTGAACACGATGGCAATACTAGACAGCGGAGCTGGGGTAGCCATTGCTACAAAAGAAATCTGGAAAAAATGGGGGAAACTAGCAATAAGGAAGACTAGGTTGAAACTCCAATTAGCAGATGGACACATGGAGAAACCTATGGGGTTATTAGAGAAAGTCGTAGTGACTTCTTGCGGCATTGAATACGAACATACTTTTGCTATTGTCGATTTTGGCAAGGAGAATAACTATGATATCATACTGGGAAGACCATTCATGAGACAGCTGAAAATGGTCCAGGATTGGGGCTACGATCACATATACCTGAGAAATATGGAAACCACTACACGTGTGAACCTGAGAGACCATAGCTACAAAGATGTGAACCGAACACAGGTGGAGGAGTTTGATTCAGCTACTTTGGCGGGATCCGAATTTCCAGCTTGGTTAGGTAAGCCCAAGGAGTTATGGATGTGTGGAGCCTCGAAATGTGAAAGTCTGAGGCGAGAAGAATATGTTTTAGAAAGGGCTATCGAAGACGAAACTTATATAGGAGAACCCTTTCCAGAGGACACGCTTGAACCATTAGAATGGACACACATTCTAGCAACCCTAGATGTTTGTGCAATTCCGGATGGTCCCACAACGAAATTTTGCGACAAGGACGGGTACGACGTGGTTCCGTACTTCATGTTGAGAACTGTACTCGAAAAAGAAACTGAAAAGAACGATACACTGGAAAAGGAAGATGAAGAAGAGGTGTTTCACGACATTCCCGATCATCCAGAGTGGGAAAATGAAGCAGACAACGAGTCAACGGACAATTCAAGCGGAAACGAAGAAACTATAACGGATGTCCGATTTTATGATTTCCCGAACCAAACTAAACAACGCCAGAAACGCTATAGAGCAAAGAGAAAAACAAAGGGGGTTAGAATCAATCCGATGCCTAGAATAAGAGGAAAAAATCAATTCCTAATGCTAGTAAAGGCGGAAGATTGTGTTAAGGACAAGATTTTTGGAAGAATGAGAGGCAATGATCAAAAGAGCTTACGAAAAGACAAAAGAAGCTCAAGAAATCAAGTTCAAAGGAATGAAACGAAAACTGAAACAGAAAAATCAGAAAAGAACAAGCGCAACAGAGAACACACGGAGTCCAAGTTAGAACGTAGAAATAAGTACAGAGAGCTCAAGAAAACTCTGAAAAAAGTTTGGACGATAGAAATTGAGAGTGGAGAGGACGAAAACGCCAAAATCAAGGAAAACATGGATGTTCCCTCTCACTACAGGAAATTCACAATAGAGGATAGGAAGGTGGTATTAACCCAACCTATTCGAGAGAGAAAGGAGAACGAATCTTATGACGGACCGGAGGATGCAAAAAAAGTTGATTTAGCAGCTCCAGGTGAGACACCTAGACAGGTGTACATAGCCACAGATTTGTCTCCAGGCGAGGAAGAGAGACTTTTGAGTCTTCTCAGAGAGTACAGGGATGTGTTTGCATGGTCTTATAAGGACTTAAAGGGAGTTGACCCATCCATATGCCAACACACAATCCCACTAAAACAAGACGCAAAGCCTAGCAGACAGAGACCATACACATATAATGATATGTTTGCTAAGCGAATCAAAGAAGAGATAGATAAGCTAATGGAAGCTGAATTCATATACGAGATTGAACACACCGATTGGGTATCTCCGATTGTGGTGGTACCCAAGAAGAACGGAAAACTTCGAGTGTGTGTCAACTTAAAGAAAGTGAATGCTGCAACAATCAAGGACAATTATCCCCTGCCGATAACTGATCATGTTCTAGAGCGTGTATCAGGGAAAACATCATACTCCTTTCTTGATGGTTTTTCAGGATATAACCAGCTAGCCATAGCACCGGAAGATCAACATAAAACAGCTTTTGCAACAGAGTGGGGAATTTATGCTTATCGGGTTATGCCTTTTGGTCTAACCAATGCTCCCGCAACCTTCTAGAGGCTGATGACTCATGCTTTCAAAGACTACTTAAGGTTGTTTCTAGAAATATACATGGATGACTTATGTGTACATTCCCTTCTGAGAGATGAGCATCTAGAACACCTAAGAAAAGTATTTGAGAAATGTAGGACATATCGCATTTGCCTCAATCCTGAGAAATGTGTGTTTATGGTCCGACAGGGCAGAATTCTGGGACATATTGTCTCACAAAACGGAATATCCACGGATTTAGAGAAGATAAAAGTTATAGTGGATATGCCTAGACCAACCAATGCAAAACAAGTACAGAGCTTTATGGGACATTGCGGATATTATAGACGATTCATTTACATGTACGCTATAATAGGCCAACCACTTTATAGGCTAATAGTGAACTTTGAATGGACAGAGGAGTGTGAGGAATCATTCAAGAAATTGAAAGAGGCACTCATTACTGCTCCAGTCTTGAAATCACCAGATTGGGAGAAGATATTCCATGTGCATATAGATGCTTCGGCATATGCAATAGGATGCATTCTGGCTCAGCCAGAAGAAGGAAACATGGATTTTTCTATCTGTTATGCCAGTCGACAGCTCAACAATGCAAAGAAGAATTACACCACAATAGAGCGAGAGGGATTAGGAATGATATATGCTGTGAAGAAATATCGGCATTATCTTCTAGCCAACAAGTTTGTGTTTTTTATGGATCACCAAGCCTTGCTCTACCTAGTGAATAAACCATGCAATACTGGTAGAATAGTGAAATGGTTCATTATCTTACTGGAATTCAACTTCACGGTAGTAGTAAAGAAAGGAAAAACACATCTTAGAGCTGATCATCTTTCGCGATTGACGAATGGAGAAGACCCTATAGGAGTAGATGATGACATGCCAGACGCGTACTTGTTCAACATAGAAATGATACCGAAGTGGTCTCAAAATGTCGTTAGCCTATTAACCTATGGAGGAGAGTTTGATAGAAGAGAATACAACCAGAAACATATTGCTATTCAGCAATCCAAGAATCTTCAATTGGTTGCAGGAAGGTTGTATCAATTGGGAAATGATCATGTTTTACGACTATGCATCAATCCTGAGGAATATAATATATATCTGCGCGAAGCACATGTTCAGGAATGTGCATTTCATTGTTCAAGAAGGAACACATACAGGAATTTATTACAATTGGGAGTCTATTGGCCAGGAATGAAAGAAAGCGTACATGAATATTTCACTGTATGTATTGTATGTTCATCAAAACCGTCAGCAGAGTATTCGACATTATATCAGATAATGATCACTCCGGAATGGAGTTAGTATATTGTTGAATATCTCACAAATAGAACTTTCCCAGAAGGAATGTCAAAAGCTCGTCAGAAATCTGTAGAGACAGAAGCTAGAGATTACGCTTTAATAGGAGAGCAACTCTATAAGAGAGGTAAAGACAACCAGCTTAGGATTTGCGCATCAGAGTCTGAGTATGTGATAATCCTGGAGCAAGCTCATGGAGGAGTAGGTGGAGGCCATTTCTCAGGTGATAAGATATCAAAACTTATCTTAGCCGCAGGAATATGGTGGCCAACATTACATATGGACGCTGAAGAATACGTTAAACGATGTGATGACTGTCAGCGGACCAAAGTACCACTTAAAAGAGATGATATGCCGCTTAGACCAATGATGGGGGTAAGAGCTTTTGCAAAATGGGGGATTGATTATGTCGGACCCATTTCACCTCCTGCATATAAGACTCATGCACAATACATCGTTGTGGCTACAGACTATCTAACAAAGTGGGTCGAAGCAAAGGCAACTCAAAAAGCAGATGCCAGGACCACGGCACAATTTCTATATGAATAGGTCTTTGTACGATATGGATTTCCAATAGAAATTGTGAGTGATCGAGGCACACATTTTATAAATGAAGTGATAGAGATCCTTCTAGATGAATTCATGGTAATCCATAGGAAATCAGCCCCGTATCATCCACAAGCAAACGGACAAGCTGAAGCAACAAACAAAACCATATGCACGGTCCTTAGGAAGATTGTATCTGAGTCGAGAACAGACTGGGACCAAAAGTTGCATTCAACATTATGGGCATATAGGGTAGCATATAAAACATCAATAGGAACGACCCCATATAACATGGTTTTTGGGCTAAATGCTATCTTACCAATAGAATTCTTGATTTCAACCTTAAGGGTGGCTAAGGATCTAGAGTGGACAGGGCACGAGCTTTCTGATAGAATAGATGACATGGAAAAGCTAGACTAGCTTCGCCTAAAAGCAGTAGCTTCTATCTACGCTCAAAAAAGGCGACAAAAGGAATTTTTTGATAAGCATGTGCGGACTAAAGAGTTTAAGGCTGGGGACTATGTCCTAGTTTACACTCTGAAACAACATGCTAAGAAGCTTAAAAAGTGAGGGATGGGACCTCTGGTGATTAAAGATCTATCACCAAGTGGAGCCATCAAGCTTGCTACATTAGACGGAGAAGAAATGCCCAATTGGATTAGTGGATGCAGAGTGAAAAAGTATCTTTTGCCGCTAACCCAAGACATGCTTCTCAAAATACATCAAGAAAAGCTGCGTGTCCAGAAAAAGAAAAAGATTGTGGAGGAAGCGCAAGCCGAGGCGAAGGACAGAATGCAGAAAAGAAGACTACTGCGTCAGAAACAGCGCAATGAAGGAGCAATACGAATAAACGCAGTCAGTATGACAAAAATGGATAATGACAAAGAAGAACCCATCATTGAATGCAAAGTAGGAACCAACCAAATCAAAGCCAGAGCACTATTGGATTCAGGAGCTCAAACTAACCTACTTTCACTTAGTTTGTATAGACAATTGACAAATGACACTAAACTACAAACTGCCAAGCAAAAGTTAAAGAGTTACTTTGAGAATTCAATCAAAACTGTCGGATGCACAGTTTTACATATCCAGATTAACCAGTATGTGTATCCTCATATGTTTTACGTGGTTGAAGACCAAGCTACACAACATCCATTATTGCTAGGACAACCATGGCAGAAGCAATACAATGCAATGATTGAGTGGAGTGCTGAATCAGTGCTTATCAAATACGAAGGTGAAAGTCAATCAGTTAAGTTCACCAAAGGAACAGAGCCAACTACAAAGGAAGAATCCACGAACAAGGGCAAACAACAACCAGAGAAAAAGAAGAAGAAATGGCAACCAAAAGTTTCTACACAACCGGATTGCTCTTCGACGAGGAACTCTCAACATTGGATAAGGAAGACAAGCAAAATATAACAGCTCAACCTTGGGAAAAAACGGAGTCAAAGTTGGTATGGAGACCAAAAAAGGTTGTGCCAGAGAACACAAAGGTGGAAAACAGAGTCTTCAATACCAGACAACAGAGTGATTCCAGACAATCAAGGACAGTGAAACAGATCTGGATTCCAAAGAAGTTCATGACGGCACAAAGCTATAGCAAGCAAATTTGGATCCCAAGGATTTGTAAAGAAAAACTCCCTTCAGTACAATCCACGGAAACTCCTAGGTATTTCAAGGCGAGGAAATCAACACAAAGAACAAAGCAGGTTTGGGTCGCAAAGAGTTTGTGGCCAGCACAAGCGAAGCGGAAGCATATTTGGATTGTGAAAAAGAACAACAAGGTAAAGAAGAATCCATCTACTGATTCTACTACCGAAGTGCCAAAACCAACCCAAAACCCGACCACCAATCCTTCAATCAAACAAAGAGCAGCTTTATTGGAAAGACTGTTGTATCATCGCTCTACAATTGCATTGGGAACTTATGACCAAAACAACTACAATGCTTCGCCCAAAGACACTTTATAATCGTCCGGGAGGACTCAGACTAGGAGGGGGGGAGGTATACAGGTATACAGGAGCTACAAAGCAGCTACAAGCGACAAAAACAAAGAAAAACAAAAATTATATTACAAGGGCAGTGTCTTACATGATTTTGCAATTTTTATGTTTGATTGCGGATATTGATAATATTTATGCCCTTATATACCTTGTTTTGCAACAAGAAGAGATCAAATGATGAATTTGGGTCTCTAGACGTGTAAATATCACTAAATACGAGTGTTTTTGGAGCTAAAAAGTGGAAAAAAGTGGTAATCCAAGTCCAGAAATCACAAATAAGTGTATATTTATATACACAGGGTTACCAGCTATTTATTGTGTATGTTTGGAATTTTTTGACTTCAATTTGCTATTTTCCTTTATTTTTTATGATTTTCTTGATAAAAGTAAAAGAAAAATAAAAAAGTAGGTGAAACGAGATCAGAAAAAAGAAAAGAATAGATGGTGATGATTCTAATGACAAGGGCAACCCATGGTAAAAATTGAGTACAATTCGGAAAAAGTTACGGAAAGCCCGAAATGACAGAATTTTGGCAAAGTGGACAGATTTCTCAGAAACAGGTCAAACGGAGTCCAAATTGAGAAATTTCAAATCCTAAAGCGCATTTCACGACGAGATAGGAGCACATGTTAAATTTGGTAACAAGTGATCCAGGAAGTCCAAAGTTAAGTATTTTTGACTTCACTTACAGGCTCATTCATTTGCACTATTACCCACTTGGAGAGAGCAAAGAGCACACAGGAGCATCCAACCTTCTACAGCCTTCTACGATTGCTACGAGAGCTCAGAGGACACCAGACATGAGAGGTAGACTCGTTGCCATAAGCTTTTGATGCTTATCATTAACTTTTCTCGCGAAAACTGAGCAAAACCAAGAAACAAGAGCAGACGGGGAATGCGGTAGAATGCTAGGTAGTGGCACAACCGCCTAACCAAACCTTGCAAGAACTTATAGGTGTGTTACCCTAGTATAAAAGATGGGTTTCTAACACTCAAAGCTCGAGAAAGAACGACTGGAAAAACCCTAGGTCAACAGAGCCTGCAAGAGGCAAACAGGAAAAAGTTGTCGAAACGACACAAAACTTCTCAGGAAGCTTAACAACATCGAGGGAAATGTAACCATGGAGTATCTCCACGTTTGGACCACCAAAAGTGGGTCAAAACAACCGATTCGACGATAGACACACAAAGCGTCATTTTGGCATAACGGCTGAAATTGACGACCGAATGAAATGAAACTTCACAAGCAGCTTCAAGTAACGATTGATGACTTATGTTTGCAAGCAAAACCCAAAAGAAAGCTGATTCACTTACCGATGGTGAAAAAGACGCTTTCGAGAAACCAAATGGAGAAAGATGGAGAACGGGGAGCCAAAGTCAAGTTCAACCAAATAGATGGCTTCACAACATATCCAATGAACTGGAAATGCAACTCTCGAGAAGAAAAGTTGAAGAGATTCAACTCCAAGGTAAAAAGACGACTTCGGAGACTGAAATGCCTATAAGGGGGCTTTTTAGCTAAACTGATGACTTCTTAAGTTGAAAACTAGTTAGCAGGGCTTAGGGCACTAGCACAAAGAATTCTTTGCACAAAAGGACCAACATTTCAAGAAAAGACATCATACGCGTATGATGTCTCACAGCATGAATTTCACATCCATTTCAACATTTGAGTGCATAGCCTCATTCCACATGTTAATCATATCCTATGAACCAAATATCATGAGAATTGGAGTTAGAAAACCCAAGGAAAACCAAAAAGATGCAAAGTAAGCCATAAAATTGATTTTTGGTCCTAATTTTGTCAAAATAACTCCAAACTCATTGAACTTTGTAGGATTGTTGTTAAACACATCTACAAGCTATCTGGAACCAAAAAGCACCATTTTGACACAAAAGACATCATACGCGTATGATGTCTATTTGCACTTACAGAGCCAAAATTGCTCATTTGTCATCATACATCCATTATATATATCTAATACATGCTACATATGAAATTTGGAACCATTTGGTCAAGAGGATCACCCCATTAGCCCAATTGAGGGAAAATCCTTCTCCTAAAGCCTATTTTTGTCCCAAATCCAACATACTCAAGTCCAAACCAAGATTTGAGTAGAGACAGTCCTTCACTAGTACATGGGGAGTCCACAGAACCAATCCCATGCAAAATTGATGAAAAAGACATCATACGCGTATGATGTCTCCAGAGCCATTTTTAGCCCAAAATCTATCCAAACTTCATAAATCCACTGAATAAGCCTATCTAAAGCCAAATCCAAGCTTATAGAGAAATTTGGTCCAAAAATACACTAAAAGACATCATACGTGTATGATGTCTCACTATGTGATTTTGGCACCTCAGGGCTTCAACCACCAAACAGAAGTGATCGACATGCCATTTGAAAGTGAACCACCAAGTTTTATCCAATTTGGATCATAAAATCCAATTCCCTTTCAAAATTTTGCCAAGAGCCGGAACTGGACTAAATTGGCCAAAACTTGACCAAATGGGATCCAAACTCAAATCCAAGCATATGATAATCATGTATACACTATCAGCTACAAGCACAACCAATATGAAGTCATTTTGACACAAAAGACATCATACTTGTATGATGTCTCCAGCATGATTTTGAGCCCATTTTGCATATTTTTTCACCTACCTTGCATCCTTAGGCCCTGAATAGCTCATGTTTCAATTTTCAAGTCATTTGGATAGTTAAAAGCTTCACTTCGGCTTTCAGTACTAAAAAGACGCTAACTTCTTAAATTGGAGTTACATGATCCATGGATTCCACCAAGTCATCGGCAACGAAGAGAAAAAGACTGACAATCAAAGATGCTATTGCAGAAGCGGAACCCTTTGACATTCCAGCAGAAACCCTCAAGCCAACCAAAACTTGGGTGGAGGAAGCAGTATTGGAGAAAGAGGGAATACAGATCTACCAGGGGACTTTCAGAGATCCTTAAGGGCAAGCGGTGGATGTACCGATGATCCCACAGGAATTGGTAGATTATAGCAGGTCAGGAGACATCAACAAGTACCTGGAAAGGGCAGACTTGCACAGTTTCTTCACCTCGAGACCATCAGGTGTGGATACAAGAAGAGTGTACGAGTTGGCAACATCCATTCAGAAGGATGGAAAAGCCACATTGACAGCCATGGATGGAGAGAAGGTAGAAGTACAGATCACTCCATAGCTAATTACAGACTCATTGAAGCTGCACAACAAAGGGAGCTCGGTCAGGGAAAGAAGAGAGGCCATAGAGGTCTATGGGCCCAAGAAACAGAATGCGACCTATGGAGATATGGCGGACCCAAGAGCGGCAACCCTTTGCCGAATGTACAACCAATTTCTTCATGTTTGCAGTAAAAGACCGCAAAAGTATACGACACCACCCCATGCCATTGCGACCACCATCACATGGGCATTAAAGAGCAATATGCCAAAAGAGGTGAATTACGCTCAACACATCCACGAGCAAGTAATTGCCATGCACAACGAGAAGCCAAAATACATAGGAGGAGCGGAAATTCTGACAAGAATAGCTTATGAAGCTATTGGAGCTAGAGATCAGTGGCCAAAGGCTCCCTCCCAGAATGAGTGGCTTAGAGAAGCCGACGAGGAGGAAGAACAGCCCGAAGTACCCAAGAGGGCATCCACAAGAGCACGCCGGAAACTAGAAGTAGTTTCAGAACCTGAAGAGGATGTGGACGAGCCACTTAAGAAGAAAGTAAAGAAGAAGGTTGCTCCCAAGCAAACCAAAAGTCAGAAAGCGGCAAGGATGGAAAGATTAGTGGAGCAGTTTAGAGCGGAAAGAGCTCTAAAGGGTGACTTTGAAGAAAAGTGGGTGCCAGACCCCACTAAAGTCGGAACTAGCTCGGCCAGGCCACATATTGATCAATACGATCAATATATTAAAGCTTATGAGGAGTCAGAGGCTATTTTGGAGCAGCAACCTGTCGAGCCATACACTGAAGAGGAGGTACAACAATTAAAAACTGAGCTGAAAAAAGACGACAAGGGGAAAAGGAAAGTAGATGAGTCTACTAAGCCTCAAGAGAAAGATGGGCAAGCTGACAAGGGGAAATCCAAGGAAGCTGAGGACAAACGTCCCTCTATGATTGATGTACCAAGCCCGAAGAAGACGGAAAAAATTGTGGAAGAGACCACAGTAGAGGTGGACACAGATGTTTTGGAAAAGCCAGAAGCCGAGACCAAAGAAAAGAAGATAGATCCAGTTCAGCAAAAGAGAAATGATTATGAGGATCTGGTAGAGATAGGATACACCGAAGAAGAGGCCCTTGAGGCAGTTTATGGGATCACCCTACAAAAACAAGATGAACGGAGAGGGACAGAGAAAAAGACAAAGAGTAAAAAAGAAAGTGAAGAGAAACTGGACGAACCGGAAGTACTAGAAGAGCAAAAGCCAGTGGAGGTGGTGGCAGAAAGAGCTTTAGAGTTGACAGATGATGATGAAAAAGACATGCACATAGTGCATGAACTGCTCAGCAAGATAAAAGAAAGGTCCAAGGCAAAGGAAGTAGAGATTGAGACAGCCAAACAAAGGGAAGCGGAGTTGCAGAGAAATTTAGAGAATGCTATGATTGAATCTGAAAGTCATAAAGCATCACTCTACGACGCGGAAAACGAGAGAGACGGTTTGATACTCCAACTAGCCGAGGCTTCAAGAGAAGTAACAAGTGCACAGGAAGCAAGGGAGCGGATAGAGGATGAGTTGGAGGCGGCTAAGGATGAGCTCATTGAGCTAAGGGAAAGAGTCGAGCTCCAAGAAAGAACAATCACTAGACTCAGGTCTACCTCTAGAGTTAGCAGAGCAGGAACCGAACAAGAGGGAGCTATCGTACCAGTTTTGGAAGACCAGGTCCGAAGCTTACAAAGAGAGCTAAGATTAGAGCAAGTGCAAAGGTTGCACATTGCGGAGGGATCATTGGCCGCAGAGGAGAGGCTCACATTAGAAAATCAAACACTACGGACAGAGAATGAGGCCCTCCGCAAACAGCTCCAAGATCTACAAGAGCAACAAAGAAGAGAGACAGAGACACCACAAGAAGAATCATGTGGAGCAGCCATAGAGCTACCAGAAACTGGAGAGGTAACCACAATTGAAGATCCAGCCCCAGCTCAAGAGGTGGCCTCCACTTCAAGAATCTCTGAAGAAGAAGAACAAAGGCTCCAAGACCAAATAGAAAAGTCAGCAGAGGAGAGTGCCAAGGGGGAAATGGAATGGGAGAGGAGACTCCTAATCTCCATTAGACTTCAGGGACTAGACACAAAAGTGCTCCATGAACAGTGGATGCAACCCAGCCTGCCTTTCCCTTTGATGAAATTTGAAGTGCTAAAGACGAAAAAGAGACTAGAAGGGGAGCAGTATGTCGCTCTTTATGAAGGCGACATCACAAACGAGGAACAATCAAAGAAGATAGTAGATTCACAACCTAGATGGAGGAAAGGTTGGCTGAACAAATACCCAGCCTACCTCATCTACTTGGTGGAGGCACCAAAGGAGATTCGGGAGGATGCAACCTTCTGCCCGGTGCCAAGAGTCAAAAACTGGAAAGAGCATGGCAGGATTGCAGAAAAGAAGCCAAATTCGCTTAATTATCCCAGGATGCCAGGACCAAAGGCAGGAGAGAGAATAGGTAAAGCCTACATGGTGAAAACCCTAACGGGCACCATCAAGCTCTTTACTGGCTCTCCTGACCTTTCATGTCAGATGCTCAAGAAAATCTGCAGGACTCTCTTAGCTTGCATTGAAGTGTTCGCGCCAGATAAAGCCACGACCTCGAGTCTACTATCGACGGCCGACACGGTGTCTGATATGATGTACGATCTTTCATTGCAGCCTTCTCCAAAAGTGTACACCTCCTATACCAAAGGATTATGTTTTTGCCTAGCTTCCACATGCAAACATTCGAAGAAGCTTTCTACACCGGCCTTTTCACCCACGAAAGCAAAATATTCGGCCCAACCTTGATCATCGGCAACCTACGATACGAATCACATTTGTAGATGCTCAAGACGACAGGACTTTATTGACCAAGCATAAAAGTCATGTCAGGGACGACATGAACGCGGGGGGGGGGGGGGGGGGGGGGGGGGGGGGGAGTGTTGAGCCAGCAGAGGATCACACCCACATTTTTGCTCACACTCATCATTTTGTAACCATTGATTGTAATAAATGTCTTTCCGACATTAATTTTGATTTGAGCCATTCATTAAGTAACGGGACTCAATTGAGTTTCCAGCTTGTAATCCCGAAGTAATTTCACTTGCTGATGTAATTAGTTAGAGATGTTCTCACCTCCAAGGCTGAGGTATATAAGCCAAAGTTTTTGTAACCTAAGGGCGGATTATTAATCAAAGTGAGCTTTTGGAGCGCTGTGACTGTGTCTGAGAGAGAGAGAGAGAGAGAGAGAGAGAGAGAGAGAGAGAGAGAGAGAGAGAGAGAGAGAGAGAGAGAGAGAGAGAGAGAGAGTCTTATCTACTTGCTACGCGAGCTATGGAGCCGCCATTGGAGAAGCGACACCGCCGTTTTGTTAGCAACGGCGAGAGCCGCGCACAGATACCAAGAGTGCGCGCTATCGGCTTCTATGTGTGGTAAGTTCCTACGAGCTTCGGTGTGAGTTTTCTTCCAACTCGTGTGTCGGAATTGAGCGTGCAGCATATCTATAGAACCACAATGAGTAGAGCTACACATTAGTACCATCGGGGTCAAGTTTCGGTCACATGCATATTTCGGCCTGTCTTCATACGCGTTTACCGCACGGAGTGGTTATAGGTTGAGTTTGTAGTTCAAGTCTTTAGGGTGTTGTTCTTACCTAGTGTATAGACTTCCCCTTGAGTTTGAGATTGATTCAATGATTCTAGATCCTGTTTCGTATAGCATTCGTTCGTAGTACGGATTTCAGTCACTTGCGTATTTTAGAACTTAGATTTGATTTCCTTAGTAGTGATTGTCATTAGAAGGTCGAGTAGGTGATTTGACACCCACCTAGTTGTTTCCATGTGCCTACGGGTCAAGCTCCGCCCTCGTCTGACAAATTCTGTTGTTGGTTGAGTTCTCGTTATTTAGCTTCCGCTAGCGGCGTAACCGCCTTAACAACCTTCTCAAGAAGGTGATAAACATACCTTTTGTGAAGAGCTGATGTCACCAATAAGACATTTGGAAGTCAATCAACATAAGCTCTACACTGGTACTAAAACCTTCCTTCATGAGGTTGTCTAGCAATTATCTTTGTGCTTTAAAGAGCATAAGGAGCAAGTTGAAGATGAAAGAGCAAGCAACCAAGTCAAGGAAGGAAATCTAGACCTCAAAAATAGTTGCTAGCCATATGAATGCTATTATAAAGGGATTAGCCATATGACTATGGTTGATGGCCTTAGATGCACCCAATAAGGCACCTTGTTGTAACCCCATCACAACATGTAAAATCTTATTGAATGGTGAGTGATGATATTAATAATTTGAGTCACAAAAATGATTAGTTTCTTAAGAATATTCTAGAATGTTCATATGGATATTAGTATGCTCTTTGCTTTGTGATAACGACGATTAGCTTCTTAAAAATTTGTGGTATGTATGATCTTAGCATTTATGTTGACGATTCTAGCTATTCTTATTTTTTTAGTGAGATTTATTCATGAAGATGGAAATCCTTACATAGATAATCATTACTATATCAAACTCTACAAGAAATATGATGCAATTAAATATGGAGTTAGGTGTAGACTAGGATAGAGTCATGATGTCAATAATTATGTTGACCATTCTTACTATTTATTTTTCTAGGAGGAGAGATATGCATGAAGATAGGAAAATATGGATCAATGAGCTTCATGCATTGATATGCACAAAGAATATGAGAGGATGACAGAGCTAGGTGTAGGTCAAGACATATAGTTCTTTTTATCCAATGTTTATGAGTATGAGTATAAGAGTATAAGAGAGAGAGAAAAAAGGAGATAAAAACAAAAAGAGAGCAAGTTATAATTCTCTAGCCGATGTAACTATGGTCCTTAGATGATGTCACGGCTCAACTTGAGCATGGCAAGACCTTGTGTTGGGGGTTTCATTGTTGCAATAGCTCCAATGACCAACAAAATTATCAATCCGGAGGGATGAGCTACCCGGCTAGGGCATGGAAACACTCACACGATTAGTGAGCTAATTGTGGCAACACAAATGGTTAACTCTACGAGGTGAGCTTCTTGATCTATGGAGGAGCTAAGCGCAATGAAGGGCAATCTCCATATCCACTTCTCTTCACCTCTAATCAACCCAATCACACACACTACGATTGCAAGACGCACGCAACACTAATCCTATCATGCAACACACTAATCGCAAGCACACACACATAGATCTATCGAGCACCACACTCCAATCAAACCTACATGCACACACAAGCAAAAGAGGGCAATCACACAAGATTAGAGAGGGATTAATCACTAATTAGTTAAGATCTAGTTGAGAGAGAATGAATCATTGATTATTGTTAATCAAGTCTCATGAGCAAGGAGAAGCTCAAGGACTCCATAGCCACACACCTCAAGAGCTCTCAACAAATGAGCTTGAGAACCCTAATTTCTTTTACACACTGCCTTATATACCTAGGTTAAAAATATGCAATGTCCAGGTGCCCAAGGCCTTTAGAGCTCCACCACTTAGTGAATCTGCAACCTAGGCACAATAAGTGGCCTATTCTTTACAGCTTGGAACTCCCATTGAGCCCGTAACACATTAAAATATTACAATGGCTTGAAATAAATCGGGAATTTACAATACGTGACCATTTTGGGAAAATGTGGAAAATGTGTAACTTCAATCTTTACTGCTTCTTCATGTTGATCTTCAATGTGCATCCGTACGTCTTCGGCCTTTAGCAGCTTTTGTTAGCTGACATTGACTCAGTTAACATTCCCCCCTTCCGATTTTAGTGCCCGTCCTTGGACACTGTTGAAAAGTGTCCGTGGAGGCTGTGGAAGGTTTTTGATTGGTTGTTGATGGCTGATTGTCTTCACTTGTCATTGGATTTGTTGATGAGGGTCAATTTATTGTAGCATCTTCATTGGTACGAATATGTCTGATGTGAGAGTGATGTTGCATTTGTCCGATGTAATCGCATAATGATGAGGCTGTTGTTTATTTATGAAAAGTATGTACAAGGGAAGTAGAATGATGAGGTTTTAAATTAGGGTCTAATACTTGGATGACGAAAGAAAAAAAACCCAGTGGAAAAAAAGTACCTTTGGGATACTGCATTATTGGAGTACTTATTAGCATGGAATTATTAATAAAGTACTGAAGGGATTATTCACGAAATAGATATGGAATTAAAAAATGTGATATCCGTGGAAGCGTACTGGGCCGACGTCAATTTGTCAAGGTCAGCACCAAACGATGGGGAGCATTGGACAGTCACCAAGCCTCCTATTCGCTCAGTGCTGACTCCACTGTCGCATGTAATGATTTTAACCCCAAGGTCAGTACCAAGTGATAGGGAACGTTGGGCAATCCCCAAGCATCCTATTCGCCCCGTATTGACTCAATTGTCGTATGTAATGACTTTAAGAGCAAGGTCAACACCAAGCGATAGGGAGCGTTGGGCAATCCCCAAGCCTCCTATTCGCCCAGTAGTGACTTAACTGTATTTTTATAATCACATCACCATGGTCTTCATCATCGGTTACACCAAGGTCAACACCAAGCGATAGGGAGTGTTGGGAAATTCCCAAGCGTCCTATTCGCTCAGTATTGACTTCACTGAATTTTATCTTTCTGTTGTCGTTTATCATTCCCCGAAGTCTTTGCGGTCACTTGTAATGGATTTAACATCCAGGTCAACACTAAGTGATGGGGAGTGTTGGGCAGTTCCCAAGCTTTCTATTCGCTCAGTAGTGACCCCACTGCATGGCTTTGTTGGTTAGCATGACATTGGTTTGTTGCCTATTGTAGTAAGGTGCATAGGTGGAAGCAAAAAAGAGTGTCTAATGCATATGTCCAATGATGGGACATCCTATTTATGCATATAGAAAAATGCATGGGAAACAATATGCTGTGCAAGAAAGATTTTGAGGAGTTCTTCAAAAAGATGGTGTAGCTATAAAAGCATATGACATGGCTTTGCAAGCTAGCACCCTGTTAAGAAGGGATTTTGTTGACGAGGATATGTGCTCTCAGCTTACTGTGCATTGTGCGTGAGTGTTGGACTCTACGAAACTCCACCAATCATAAGTTAATAGACTCCGACTATTATGCTCACCTTATCCAGCATGAGAAACACGACTTTAGATATGCTCAACTCTACAACTTGAACGTAAGCCTAATAACTACGACTCTTAGCACATAGTTTAATACGACTTGAAGCTTTGAGACTAATTCTTTGCTCATTTTATGGCTCAGCCGCCCGACTCTGACTATGCCAAAGAGTGTTTTTTGCACCCTGGCGACTTGATTTTTTACATTCTTGAGCTTACTACAAACATTTCTTCAAGTAAAAGTAAGCTTGAATCCTCAAAAAGAGGATTAGTGAAGGACCAAGTTGGCATTGAAGGTTTCTTTTGCCATACCTGTTTTATCATCTTTGAATCTGCATTCTCGTTGGTTGGGCTGTCCTTCTTTGAATGTGAGGACTCCACTATCTGTTTGATTCTCCAATCAAGCCTGTTGATAGGAGTCTTTGATGTTGTTGTAGGCCTCTGCTGACTGTAGGCATGTGGCTTTTGACTAGGAGCATTGGAAGACTTAAGAATCCAAATCTCTTGATGACCTTTGTATCTACTTGGTTGACTTTGCTCCACTCTAGGTCTTGTTGAATTCTTGAGATCTTCATGCAGGTCTGGTGTAGTTGCAACTGGCTTGCAATTGATTGGTAGCCAAATCTTTGTATACCTTGTGTAGAATCCTTGTCTAAGATGAACATTCTTTGAGATCCATCTTTTTTTTGTATCCTCTTGAGATTTGTGGTTGACTTTAGCATCTTTCGATGTTGTTCTATTGTATACCTTCTTCTTAGGTATCCTAGGATATTGTCGAGGTTGATACCTTGTGGGCCTTCTTTCTTGGGAGGGACTTGACATTACTTCATATGCTCTAACATGTGGTTTTGGTACCCATATCTGTCTATTACCTCCATAGTACTCATGTTCCTTTAAGCTCCATTGTGATTCAATCCATCCCCTGTGTTTGTCTTCATGTGTTGATTTCCTAGCTTTAATCCAAACCGGATCATTGACATTGACTAAAATGCTCGGAACAAACACTTGCTTGACTTTCCTTTGCTTTCTTGAGTACTTTGGTTGATATACCTTTGCTTTCCTGGGTGTCTCTTTAGAGGTTTTTGTTGAGTCAGCAATTGACTTGAAGTTTTGAAAGCCTGACTTGCTTGAAGAAGCTGATCCATGAGGGTTCTTTGATGTTGAGGCATATGCTGTCACACCTTTCGTGCTAATCCAATGGAAGTTCCACTTTAGCTTTACCTTTGTCTGTACGATTTTTCTTTGATTCTTGTGACTTGTGCAACTCTGAATCTAGCATTTTGGTTCTATTGAAGATCTTTGTTTTGCTTTTGCCATGGTTTCATCTTGATCTAACTGTGTCTCTATGGGGGGTGTCTTGAGACCCTATTTTCCAATCTGACTTTCATCAGCTGATTCAACTGGCAATGAGTGATTGATCTTTGGACTTCCTATTGCTTCCTGGTTGACTGCAACCTTGTTCTTCTTAACTTCTGGCTTTGATGGCATTCTCTGCTCAGCAGCTTGCATGGTTGCTCTTTGCTCTGTTTGATTTGCACTTGCTATTGCCTGATTTGCTTTAAGCTCCTCTGAAGTTCTGTTCGATGGAGATGAATCATCTGCAATAAGCTTTGCTTTGGTATCAGTCTCCATTTTAACTGTGCTTGAGGGCTTTTTGCTGTTGTCCGTGGGTGACCAGTCTTAGTCTTTATTCTTGATTGTCTTTGATGACTCCGTCATGTTTGCATTTTGTATCTCTAACATCTTCTCAGCCCCATCGGAATTCCCATTATGATGTCATCTGGCATATCTTTTGCTGTGATCACGTGGAATTGATGATCTGTGAACTTACTTCAATGGTCGTGGAGATGATTCCCCAGCATTCTGCTCATTTGTTTCCAAATATGCTCACAAATTCAGGAGCATCTTCCAGCTGTGGTTGCCCACATCTTTTCCAAGTGCGAAAAGACATGAGGTTCTTGTCTAGTTGGAAATCTAGCTTTACTTTTCTTGATAGCTTTTCTTTGTTTTCATTAACAATGTTGCACTTGATCATCTTAGGATTCGTGTCTCAATTGACTGCTTTTGTTGTGGCAGTGTCCTTTGGTTGAGCTTTATCTGAATTTTCTTTGCTTTGACCACCTACTTTAATTGATGTTGACTCCATTGGCTGTGATACTGCACTTTTTGTTTGCAATTGATGAGCATTGTCCTCATGCATCTGAGTAACCTTTGACCTTAAAAGATTCATTGTACTTTCTGGGAGAATCTGTCTCTTTGGAGGAGATTTTGGTGGTGACCTTTGTGTAGCCTTCTGGACTTTAGCTCCCATTGACTTTGACTTTTCTGTCACTTGTTTTGGTAGCTTGAGGCTTTGCATCAGATAGTCTTTGACTTCAGTCGGCGGGCCATCCGTATGGGTTTGTACAAGGTCATGACCTTGCTGATATTCGTTACCATGTGCATCTTGATATGCATATGTGAGCTTGGTTACATGTAACTGTTTGAACACTATTGGATTTTTTGGCTTTTGAGTTTGACTTGTGGATATCAGCTGAAACTTTTGTCCCGATGATCTTCATATAAGCATTTATCGGTAGATTCTGATGGAATCTAGGTCAATTGGAAACTTCCAACAACCATATGATCTTTCAATGGTTTTTGCTTTGAAGAGGTCTGTTGGCTAGAAGCTCTAGGGCTTCTAACTGGTGTAGCATTTCCAGGCACATAAGCTGAGCTTGATGGATTTACAGCTCCCCCCTTCCTAGGGTGATCACTATAGCCTGCTTCATTGTAAGAGTTAAAAATTGTATGGCTCTGATTAGTCTCACCTTTTGGGATTGTGAAGGTATACTTTGGGTAGCACTGTTGATGTTTGGCATCTGTAAACCTTTTGCATAGTTTCCTATGTATCTCCGTGAAACATGACAAATTATTTCCCAAGTTAAGATGTAGATAGCATTATCTTTGCCATGATATTGTCTATCCCATGGGTCTCCTATGATATGGACTTCTGTGGTCTCAGGACCCAAGGCATCATAGATGCTAGACTCTCGTCTATATCTACGACTGTTTTGGTCAAAGTATATGTTTGTTTGGTCACAACATCGAAGTTTGATTACCAATGGAGGAGGGTTTGGCTCTGAACAGATTTCTGAGTTCACTTGGGTAATATCCTTCAACTCTAGAGAGGATGGGCTATAATAGGTTCTTTCCTTTGAAATGAACCATCCTTTCTGATCTATCACTGGACGCACTTCTATGAGCTGGTATGTGGCCCGTTCAAACACTGGTTGATCCTTTTTGTACAATTGTCTTTTTTGGTCTACATAGTGTGCATATGAATTATGTGTACCATACAATGTTAACATCATTCTGTTTGATATGTCCCTTAGAATTGTGAATGATTGCATGTTACCATATACATGTGGTAGTGATGTGTGTGAACACACTAGGACCGCCGGGGCATTTTTCCCCTCTTTAGGAGGTTTTTTCGCCCGTGCATTGTATATATGCCCATCACTCTAGGGCTATCTATCTTTCCATTGCACACTAAGTAACACACTCTCTATTGTGTGCCTTGAGCTTCCTTCGTCTTCTCCAAGCCGTGTGTGTTTCTCTGCAACCCTAATTTCAACAATTGGTATCAGAGCAGGTCATGTCCTCCCGGGCTTAGTCGCAAGCTGCTCCAGCACATGCCTGCTCACTTTCTCCGATTTCAGTGAGCTTTGGCAAGCGTTCACAAATCGACAAATATTTTGGGAAAGCTCAAAGAGCTTGGTCTGCTCCGAATTTTGATTTGGGCTCATTTCGGCCTCCGTTTCCACTACAGGTAGTATTGCACAGGCTATTTTGTCATTTTGTGCAGAATTTCTGTCAGTGCCGTTTTCTACATAACAGGTGCCTTATAGTCTTCTACGGTTTGTGCTATATAGCACAGGTTGTTCTTGCTCTGTTTCTCCTATTTTTGGGCAGTTTTCACATCAGGTACATCATTTACCATGGCTGACAACAACAACACAGATGTGTTCAAGATGTTTGCTGCTGCTGAGGACAGGTTGGATGGGGACAACTACCCTATGTGGTCTTATATGATGCAACATGTTCTTGTGTCAAAGGGTGTCTGGAACATTGTGTAGGGCATTGATGTACGTCCTGGTTCTGAGGATGTAGGCGATGTTGAGGATGTTGCAGGTCTTGCTGCAAGGATTGCAGCTGTTAGAGTTGTTTTGCCTACGGCAAAACAAGCTCGTTGGGATGTTAAGGATGCGTAGGCTCAAGCATTGATTGCGTTCCATTGTTCCTCACATCCGTTCAACAAAATCTGCAAAACAGGCTTGGGATATTTTAGCAGGTCTTTATGCAAGCCGCAATGAGGCTAAAATTGCTTTGCTGTATAAAGAGCTGGAGTCGAAGATTATGCATGAGGAAGATGATATGGACACTTTCCTTGCTAGTGTCAAGGATATCAATGAGTAGATTATTTCTGCAGGTGAAGTCATTTCAGACAGTTCCCTTGTGCAGACTGTTCTTGATGCCTTACCAGATTCCTACCAGACTTTTGCTAGTACTTGGAGACTTATGACCCAAGGAAATCCTGAAGTTGTCAAGTTTGATGCATTATGCACATTGCTATTGCAAGAGTCACTTTCCAGAAAAAAGAGGACTAGACAGCGTGCAGTTGAACAGGCTTTTATTGCTTCTCAAAGAAAGGGTGGTAACAGTAATGCAACCACTTCTTATGGTTGTGCTGTGAGTGGCAAAAAATTTGTTCCTAATGCTTCTGCTGGCAGCACTTCGTCTGGAAATTCTAGTGATAAGGGCAAAAAGAAGATGCGTTGCCATTATTATAAAGCCAATGATCACTTGATCAAGTCGTGTCCTAAGTTGAAGGCCAAAGAGGCTAAGAAGAAAGAGGGTGGTTCCACTGCAAATGCTGGTTCCACTACAAATGTAACCATTGTTGAGTCTTCTGTGAAAGGAGACTGTGTTGCTGATGTTGATGCAGAATGGGCATTTAGCGCAGAGTGCACTTACAATCCTGCTGTCCATGATGCATGCTTGTCAGTTGTTGCAGATTCACGTGTGGTATTTCGACAGTGGTGCTACAAAGCACATTACCTCACATCGTGAATTATTTACCTCTCTTGAGTTTGTCCCTCATGGGAATTCAGTCACTTGTGCCAACAACGCCTCTTATCCAGTTCAGGGAGTTGGAAAGATTGTGCTCACTGCTGCTAATGGCAGTTCCTTTACACTTGTTGATGCATTTTATGTACCTGGGATCAAGAAGAATCTCTTGTCTGTATCCGCACTTGCTAGACTTGGACTTGTAGTCAAATTTGTGGATGACAAATGTACAATTCATGATCTCAGTTTTGGTGATGAAATTGTTGCATCTGGGCTTTTGTGCCGTGGGCTGTATAAGCTCACTTTGTATGACAAGTGTGGACAAAATTTTGCAAATGCTGTTGCAGATTCAAGGGCTATTTCAGATGCAAAACTTTGGCATGCACGTTTTGGTCATCTGAATTTTGCCAGTTTGCTGCGTTTGCAGAAATCTGATATGGTTGCTTCTTTGCCGCCTCTTGAAGAACCTGTGAAACATGTTTGTGAAGGCTGTATTTTGGGTAAGATCCAGCGTTCTAAGTTTCCAAAGGATGGTTCAGTTCGGGCCACATGCAGGTTGCAGCTTGTGCATAGTGATGTTTGTGGGCCCATGCAAACTCCGTCCTTGGGCAATTACCTGTACTTCGTGACTTTCATTGATGATTACTCCAAGCACGCATGGGTATTTCAGCTAAAAGCGAAGTCCGAAGTTTTTATGTGCTTCAAACAATTTTTGGCTATGGCTAAAAATGTCTCGAAATGTACTATGGGCACCCTCCGTTCCGATCGAGGGGGGGAGTATATGTCTCATGAATTTAATGCATTTCTGGCTAGTCGTGGGATAAAACACCAATGTACAGTGCCTTATACACCTCAGCAAAATGGTGTTGCTGAGAGGAAAAACAGGTCACTGACGGAAATGCCACGATGTATGGTCAAAAGTCAAGCTTTGCCGCATTCTTTTTGGCTTGAGGCCATCATGTGTGCCACTTATGTACTTAACAGGTGTCCTACGAAAGCTTTGCATTCTATTACTCCATATGAAGCATGGCATGATAGAAAGCCTTCTATTGAGCACATGCGTGTTTTTGGCTGTTTGGCATATGCTTTGGTGCCACAAGTGCAGCGCAGAAAATTGGATGATAAGGCTGTCAAATGTGTTTTTGTTGGTTATAGTGCTGAAAGCAAAGGTTACAAGTTGTATCATCCGCAAACAAAACGTATTCTGGTTTCTCGAGATGTAGTGTTTGTGGAAGATTTTGTTCAGCCCTTGCTATCATGTACTAGAGACAGTAATGTAAGCTCACAGGACATTTATAACACTTTGTTGCCTCTTTTCAATGGTGGAAATACGAATGTAAGTTCCAATGAGGCAAATGTACAGCCTATGGGGGTTTCTGAAAATGATTTAGATCAGCCTATTACTAATGCAGATGTACATGATGTACTTGATGAGGAAAGGGCTGAAAATGAGCAGGCTAGAGATATGCCAAAATGGCTGGTGCACACTTTGCGTGATAGTAAATTGGATGCACCTTTGCCTAGTCGTACTCGTTCAGGCTCTCGCCATGTATCTTATGCATCTGATTGTTATGCTTTGGCTGTGTCTAGCTTACATGATGTTGAGGAGCCTCTGTCTTTTGATGAAGCACAGAATTCAGAAAATTGGATGGCTGCCATGCAATCAGAATATGATGCACTTATAGAGAATGACACATGGACTTTATGTGATTTGCCTCCTGGCAAAAAGGCCATTGGTACGAAGTGGGTTTACAAGTTGAAACGCAAGCCGAATGGTGAGACGCAAGTTGAAACGCAGCCTCGCGGTTTTGTCATAAAAGGACAAGAGGACAAAGTGTGCAAATTTAACAAGGCTTTGTATGGGTTGAAGCAATCTCCTCATGCTTGGTATGAGAAAGCTGACACTCATTTGGTCAAACAAGGCTTTCGTAACAGTCCAACAGAAAGCACATTGTATGTAAAGCGTGAGGGTGATGTACTTCTCATTGTGGTTCTTTATGTTGATGATTTGCTGATCACTGGACCAAATGAGAGACATATTGCTGAATTTAAGGCTGATTTGAATGCTACTTTCAAGATGAAAGATTTGGGGCTGTTGCATCATTACTTGGGTATACAGTTTAAGCAGTGTGATGGTGGTATTGCCTTGTGTCAGAAAAGTTACATAGAGACATTGCTATGTAAATTTGGACTTGAGGATTGCAAACCTATTGCCACTCCCATGGAAACAGGTTTGAAGTTGAGTCTACATGATGATGGCAATCCTGCTGATGTCACTCTTTATCAAACTGCTGTTGGCTGCCTCATTTATGTATGCAACACGAGGCCAGATATTCAGTTTGCAGTCTCACAGGTCAGCAAATTTATGCATAGCCCAGGGTCTAAGCATTGGCAAACTGTCAGGAGGATTTTCCGCTACCTTAGTGGCACTTTACATCTTGGCTTGTTTTATCCCAAGGGGGGATCATTGCCATCAGACTTACATGCTTTTTCGGACTCAGATTGGGCTGGTTGTTTTGACACGCGAGTGTCCACAAGTGGGTTTTGTTTCATGCTTGGCAGTTCATGTATATCATGGTTGAGCAAGAAGAAACCTACTGTGGCCACTTTGAGTTGTGATGCTGAGTACAGGGCAGTCTTCACAGCTACGATTGAGTGTGTATGGCTCAGACGCCTTATGGCTGATTTGGGTGTTGGACAGGACACTGCCAACACTATCTACACTGACAGTCAGAGCGCATTGGCAATTGCGAGGAACCCAGTTTTTCATGCTCACACAAAGCACATTGAGGTGCATTACCACTATGTCAGGGAGAGGCTCTCAACAGGAGAGATCACCTTGGCTTATGTGCCAACACAGGACAACCTTGCACATCTTTTCACAAAGGCATTGTCTCGTGAGAAGCTTGAAGCTTTCCGCAAAGCTTTGGGCTTACTCCCCTTTGTGGCTGATCCTGTCCTTAGGGCATGGCACTTCCCTTTACTCATGTGCCAGTTCTCGTTCACCGCATCATTCCAGGGGGGATTTGTTACCATATACATGTGGTAGTGATGTGTGTGAACACACTAGGACCGCCGGGGCATTTTTTCCCTCTTTAGGAGGTTTTTTCCCCGTGCATTGTATATACGCCCATCACTCTAGGGCTATCTATCTTTCCATTGCACACTAAGTAACACACTCTCTATTGTGTGCCTTGAGCTTCCTTTGTCTTCTCCAAGCTGTGTGTGTTTCTCTGCAACCCTAATTCCAACATTGCACACTTGTGTCAATGGATGCGAAATCATTTGCAAATTTAATAGTCTTTTCAACCTTTGGTGATATCTCGACACCTTGACTGAATTCATGCAAGAATTTATTGTTCAAAGAATCAATTTTAAGCTCTTCAGGTGCCTGTGCATCTTTATGCTGATTTTGAATTTGCAGTGATTTTACTAGTGCTTCTAATGGTAATGCAGAATCATCTGATAGCATTAAAAATGTTGAGTTAAATGCACTTACATCGAGATTCGCATTTCCAATTTTCTCTGTACCTTGCTTAACATTTGATGTATCCCCGTTGTCTGGATTTCTTGGACAATCTTCAAAAAAATGTCCACAGTTTCATCCACAATCTGAGCAATATGCCATGACTGGTGGTATTTCAACTGGATCTATCATGTCAAGCTCATGCTGAGAAGTTCCCGCTTCTATGCTTGCCAACTTGTCAGCATCTTCTTTCAGAACACTGAGCATCAAGTTGTAGAATGCTTCGTCTTGACCTTTGTACCGTCTTTGGTTTGGTTCCCCAATTAGATTGGCTTCAATTGGTTGATCTGTTGGATCTTGCAATTGTGGCTCTCGATTGTAGATTTGACCACTGTAATCCATGTACAATGATTCTGATTGCATATGCACCAACTGAATGGTTTGTTGGATTGTGCAGATTTCTAGATAAAGACTTGGGTCAACTTTCTCAACTTCTATCTGCACTTCATCTTTGAGCTTGCAATACCTGGCTTCAGTGAAGTCTGCGAACATCTGGGAGTTCTCTAAATCAGGCTTTACTCTGATCAACAGGATCTTGGCTCGTGTGCTGCTTTTGCTGTTCATCAAGTATCTATGGCCTTTTGAATCTGTATACAAGACTTTGTCTCCATTGTAGCCATATAGCTGCAGAATCTGGTCTGTTGCACTTATGCAGAAGTTGCCACTGCTACTGGCTTGCTCTGCTGTACTTGAACTATCGGCTCGACTTGAGTCCATGTCGGCTAGTTCTATAAAAACTGTCACCTAGCAGATTTTAGTATCGATTAACAGAATTTCTCCTGCTTTGGTTTCGATTAAATTGCTTTAGCTAAAGCACTTTTGTAGTTGACTGCTCATATACTCACAAGAGTTGATTAACTCTAGCTTGACAGTTTCAAAATTAATTGTAGCCTTTGAAATGATGAAAATCTGGGCCTTGAACAAGTTAATCTGCAATCCCCGGTGATCAATCGATTTTCGGCTTGATTTTGGCAAATTTAGAAATTTGTATGCTGCTCACAATTTTGAGTTGACTGTTTTCTCATCGGCTGATCTGATTCGCTTTTGCACGGTTTGCTCGGTGTGTCTCCGATGGTGCTTTTTTGCTAATTTTGCCTTTTTTCGGGCTTTTGTTGGCTTTTTGCGTCTTTCTGATTTTTTTAAACTATTTTTGGCACTTCCTTTTCATTTTTCCTAATTATTTGTGAAATTTTGAAAATTCTAATTTTTTGGTCTTTTTGTGATTTTTTACGATTTTTTTTGGGAAAGTTTTGATCTTTTACAATTTTTTGATAATTTTCTAAAATTTTTGTGAATTTTTCGAGTCACTTTTTGTTTTTTTTTTAGCTTTTATGAAATTTTATGGTTTTATGAATTTTTAGTGATTTGTTGTGTTTTTTCTAGTCAATTTTTGAATTTTCTTTGAGTTTTTTATAATTTTTGTGAATTTTTATTTTTAAAATGATTTTCTATGTGTTCTTTTAATTTTTTGTGAATTTTCTATGTTTTTTCCTATTTTTTAGATTTTTGTTAAAACTTTTTTATTTTTATTTTTATGAGTTTTTATTTTTTGTAAATTGTTTCTTGTGATTTTTTATACTCTTTTTAAAAATTTTGTGAGTTTTTTTTTGTTGAAATTTTTTAAACCTTTTTATGATTTTTTAAAATTTTATTTTTTGTGCTTTGATTTGATTTTATTATTATTAAATTTTTTGGTAATTTTTGGATTTTCGGATTTGAATTAATAAAAAACTATAGTTGACTAACTTAACCTTAACTAAACTAACCTAAGCTAACCGAACTACTTGGCATGAGCGCGTTGACTGCCGGATTTGAAGGCGACTGTCAGCGTCAGCAGTGCAGCGCGCGGCAGGTCAGTAAGCGACAAGGCTTCTGGTGCGGGCACCGAGGCACACAGAGAGAGTAGAGAAAGTAGAGAAAGATGGCGCAACACCTCATGCGGGCACGGGAGTGTGTGCGCGCGCGTGGGAGACAGGAGACAGCAGGAGAGAGAGAAGGCGCGTCCTCAGCGTGTGACAGGGCAGTAGTCTAGTGGGTTTGGCGGCTTGGTGCACACGGCGGAAATAGACAAGGTGGGGAGAGAGTGAGACAAGAGAGAGAGAGAGAGATAAAGGGAGAGATAGAGAGGAAGGTCCCGCGCGCTGTACACTTTCCCTAACCGCAGAAAATAAGGGCCAATTTGAAATTCACCCAGGTTTTAGGTCAAAATTTGAAGCTTTTGATGGTAAGTGCTGTGAAAATTTTCCGATTTTGTTCAAGTCAAGCTCAAAATCTAAACGGGATTTCAGCCAGTTAGAATACATTGTACCCCGGTTTTTTTTTTCCTAACACTGGAGAGAGGGGAAGTTAGAGAAGAGAGAGAGGGTGAGGGGTGTGTTCACGCGGAACGAGCGCGGGGGACAGAAAGAAGAAGGTTTTTTTTTAAAGTCGTCAGATACTGTCCCAAGAGACCGTGAAGGTCTATCCGACAAGGAGTTTTATGTGCCACAAGGCACATAATCAAAGTCGAACCCGGATTTTTATCAAATTTTTTATTTTTTTATTTCTAATCGTCCAAAAATGCCAAAAATAGGCCGAAAATTAGTCGAAACTCCAAAAAGATTGCCAGAAAATCCCAAAATTTGCCAGAAAAGTCCAAAAAATTCCCGGAAAATTCTGGGAATCTTAGAAAATTACCGACATTCACAACCGAATATTTTGGACACGCAAAAGCACACCAAAAATAGCAAATTTTACCAAAAACGCAATTTACGACAAATATCAACCCGACTCTCGAAAATAGCAAAACGCTCAAAACTCGACCATGGAGGGCTCAAATGCGAACAAAATGATTCCGTAAATAAGCAGACACAACATAGCTCTTAAAGATCGCAAAATCAAATTTTATGGAATTAACCAAAAATTAATGCAAGAATTAGCAAAAAATTGCCAAAAATTATCCAAAAAATACCCAAAAAATTTGTACAAATTCTCCACACATTGGGGAATAGTGCAGCCAAATAAAATCACACAAATCACATCAATTCAATTGCCAAAAATTTTATCAATAAAATCAAGAGTAGGCAATTAAACCGGCAAAATTACCGACAAAATTGTAGACATGTAGTAGTGTTAGTGTATATACGCGCTTCACCAGGGGCACTTTTCTCCCACTGGGTTTTTCCCCCTAGACATTCGGTGTGAAAGGACACCTTATCTCTTAGGGTTTCATATAAGCTTTGTAGCTCTGAGTTTGTATACACTATTATTCTAATACAGAGAGATAGACTACAGAGATCTCGTACACAAGCTCTGTGTCTTCTCCTTCTCCATCTTCTTCCTACTCTCAGTTGCTGTCTTCCTTCTGTTTCCTGTTTCATCATCTTCAACAATTGGTATCAGAGCAAGGTGATTTCCAGAGCCTCTACTTGCGTTTTCTCGTCCGCGCGCGCAATCGCAGTTTTCAATCAGTTTTCAGAAAATTTGCTCGTGGGAGCATCCTCGACGTTCCGGGAGTATTCTGAACAGGCGACCTGAGGTTTTATCCCCCCCTTCGAAGTCGTTCGAGCCCTCAGAATTTTGTTCTGAGCAGCGTAGCAGAAGTTACTTTTCAGAGGCGTTTAGATCAAGAGGGTGTGCTTTTTGACAGATTTTCTTTAGGTAAACAGTTCTTTTGGGAAGCAGCTTGTCTTAGCTTTGTGCTGAGATTTTGTGTAGAGTTTTGCTTGCATTGGAGAGGAGATTTGTGAATCTCTTGGAGGTTCTTTTGCTCTCTTGTGTGCATCCACAGTATGGCTCAATCTACGGAGAAAGAGATTTTTGGTGCGTTTACATCCGAAGACAAATTGGATGGTACCAACTATTCTCTTTGGTCTTTTATGGCCAAAAATGTTTTGGTTGGTAAAGGATTGTGGGATTATGTATCTGGAGATGAAGTTCGTCCAGGTAGCATTGCACCTGCCACGCCTGGTCGTGGTGCAGCTGTTGGTGCAGGACCCTCACAAGTCACTCCAGAGCAAAAGAGATGGGATACTAAAGATGCACAAGCTATGGCTGTGATTGCCTTAACCATAAAGAGGACAATCACACCACATATCAGATCTTGCAGAACTTCTGAGGATGCTTGGAACACTGTGCAAGCTATGTTTGGAGGAAGAAACGCTGCAGAATAGAGTTTTTGAAGAAACAACTTGACAAAATACAGATGGACGAAGGTGACGATATTGTAGAGCATCTTACAAAAATCAGGGATCTTAAAGAGCAATTGCTTAGCATTGATGAAGTGATTCCAGAGAAGGACTTGGTTTCCAAAACACTCAATTCACTACCACCATCTTATCTGACTTTTCAGACTTCTTTGACTCTGTCTTTGCGAGCTAATCCTGAGCCTCTTCATTTTGAAGAGTTAGTGGCTTTGCTATTGCAGGAGGATCAATCACGTAAGAACAAGTCTTTACAGGTGGATGGTATGGATCATGCTCTTGTTGTACATAACAAAAACAAGGGTAAAGAGAGTGCTCATCACTCCAAGTCTAGTGCAGGACAATCTTCAGAGAAGTCTAAAGGTGATTCCGACAAGTCCAAGAAGAAACGTAAATGTCACTACTGTAAGAAACCTGGTCACTACATTAGTGAGTGTAAAAAGCGAATTGTTAAAGAAAAGAAGAAAGAGTCAAGTTTGGTTGTTTCAGCTTCTGGTGATTCTTCTACAGCTAAAGAAGAGTCTGCAAACTTTGTACAGGATTCATATGCTTTTGTAGTATGTTCAGATTTTTCTGCTTACAGTGTTGACAAGACACAAATGATTTGGTACTTTGATAGTGGTGCATCCAGGCATATTACTTCAAGAAGGGATTTGTTTTGTTCATTGGATGCAGCTCCAGCAGGAAAGAAGGTGACATGTGCAAATAATGCTTCTTATCCAATCAAAGGCGTTGGTAAGATTTTGATTACCATTTCAGATGGTTCAGATTTATGCTTGCCAGATGTCTTATATGTTCTAGGGATCAAGAAGAATTTGTTGTCTGTATCCTCTCTTGCAAAAAATGGTCTTCGGGTCATTTTTGAGGATGACAAATGTGTTGTACGAGATCAAGAGAATGGTTATTCTCTTATCACTACAGGTACGTTGGAAAATGGACTATTTGTGCTAGATCGTTATGAAAAGCAGATTCAGGTATGTATTGCAGAAACAAAGACTCGGGCCATGCAGGATGTTGAGTTGTGGCATGCTAGATTCGGGCATGTTAGTTATGGCAATTTGATGACTTTACAACGTCATAATATGGTGCATGATTTGTCTTTATTGGAGATGCCACCAAGACATGTATGTGAAGGTTGCGTTCTTGGAAAGATGCACAGATTTGCATTTTCACGGGATGGTTCAGTTAGAGCGACACGAAAGTTACAGCTTGTACACAGTGATGTATGTGGTCCTATGAGGACGCCATCTTTGGGAAACAGCCTTTATTTTGTGACCTTCATTGATGACTTTTCCAGGTTTTGTTGGGTGTATCCGCTCAAAGCAAAGTCAGATGTATTTGCAGTTTTTCAACATTATGTCGCCATGGTTGAAAATGAAACAGGTTGCAAAGTACAGACTCTTCGTACCGATCGAGGAGGTGAATACATGTCAGGTGCATTTAAGGATTTTTTGGGAAAGAAAGGCATTAAACACCAATGCACTATGCCATACACACCACAACAGAATGGTGTTGCAGAAAGGAAGAACAGGTCTTTAATGGAGACGGCTAGATGTATGCTCAAGGCTAAGAGTTTGACTCATAAGCTATGGATGGAGGCAGTTGCTTGTGCAGCACATGTTTTGAACAGGTGTCCTACTCGTGCCTTGAAGACCATTACTCCATATGAAGCTTGGTATGACAGAAAACCTTCAGTCAGTTATCTTCGTGTTTTTGGTTGTCTTGCTTATGCTCACACCCCTCAGCAATTACGTGGGAAGCTTGATGATAAGGCAATCAAATGTATATTTGTGGGGTACAATAGTGGATGTAAAGGTTATAGACTTTACAATCCTGCTACAAACGAGATTTTTTAAAGTTGTGATGTAATTTTTGCAGAAACTATTGCTCAACCTATGGTTGCTTTTGATGTACCTCATATGCAGACACATGATGTATTTGAAGGTTTGCTTTCTTCTTTTGTGGAGAATCAAGAATCACAACAGGTTGATAATCTTGATCAATCTTTTGATCAGCATGTGACACCTCATGATGTAGAGGAAATTGTGCGTGAAGAGCAAGAAGTTCTCAGGGAAGAAAGAACCTTGCCTAAATGGGTTCAGAAAACTTTGCAAGATAGCAAGTTGGATGCACTGTTGCCACGAAAAACACGTGCTGGTACTACTTTTGGCAGAGAGCAAGTAGATTTGGCTTGCTTTAGCACTCTTTGTGATGCAGATGAGCCTGATTCATTTGATCAAGCTTTAGAGTGTGTTCAGTGGAAAGATGCTATGCAGCAAGAAATTGATTCTATTCATAAGAATCATACATGGGATCTAGTGGACTTGCCTACAGGTAAAAAACCTATTGGTACAAAGTGGGTTTTTAAGGTAAAAAGGAAACAAGCTGGTACTGTTGACAGGTACAAAGCAAGGCTTGTGGCAAAAGGCTATGCGCAACAGAAAGGCATAGATTATGATGAAACCTTTGCTCCCACTTCTCGTGCGTCCACAGTTAGATCACTAGTTGCAATTGCTGCTCATCATGGTTGGAAAGTGCATGAGTTGGATATCAAAACTGCTTTTTTGAATGGTGATTTGCAGGAAGAAGTTTATGTAAGTCAACCAAGTGGTTTTATTGTAAAAGGTCAAGAGCAAAAGGTATGTAGATTGCGTAAAGCTTTGTATGGTCTCAAACAGGCTCCAAGAGCATGGTATGAGAAGATACATACTTATTTGATTGGCCAGGAATTTCAGAATAGTCCAACAGAAAGTACTTTGTATGCCAAAAAGAGAGATGGAGTTCTCATTATGCTAACACTTTATGTGGATGATATGCTTCTTACAGGCAATAGTGCAGATGAAATTGAAGCGTTAAAAGATGCTTTGAGAAAAACCTTTGAGATGTCTGATCTTGGTTTGCTACATTATTGCTTGGGTATTCAGTTTGTGCAATCAGAAGATGGCATATACATGTTGTAGGCAAAATATTTGCATAAAATTTTGGACAAGTTTGGTATGCAAAATTGTAAGCCAATCTCTACACCCGTAGAAACTGGATCAAAGTTGAGCATGCACGATGCTGGAGAACCTTTTGATGTACATACTTATGCAGCAGCGGTTGGTTGCTTGATATATTTGGCAGGCAACACTCGTCCAGACATTCAATTTGGGGTTTCACAAGCAAGCAGATTTATGTACAGCCCAGGTATGCATCATTGGTAGGCTGTGAAGCGCATACTTTTTTACCTTTCACGTACCCCTAATCTTGTCATGTTCTTTCCAAGGGGGGATATGTATGGAAAGCACAGTTCTATGCAGCTTCTTGGTTACAGCGATTCAGATTGGGCTGGTGATTGTGACACACGACATTCCACAAGTGGGAATTGTTTTTTCTTGGGAAATGCATGTATATCTTGGCTAAGCAAGAAGCAACCCACAGTGGCTACATCAACTTGTGAAGCTGAGTACAGGGCAGCTTTCACGGCAACAGTTGATTGTGTATGGATACGCAGGTTATTGACAGATCTTTGTGAGTGTCAACAAGCACCCACTACCATTTTCAATGACAGTCAAAGTGCTATGGCAGTTGCAAGGAATCCAATATTTCATGCAAGAACAAAGCACATAGAGGTTCACTACCACTATGTCAGGGAAAGGCTACATGCAGGGGAGATCACTGTTAAGGCGGTTACGCCGCTAGCGGAAGCTAAATAGCGAGAACTCAACCAACAACAGAATTTGTCAGACGAGGACGGAGCTTGACCCGCAGGCGCATGGAAACAACTAGGTGGGTGTCAAATCACCTACTCGACCTTCTAATGAAAATCACTACTAAGGAAATCAAATCTAAGTTCTAAAATACGCAAGTGACTGAAATCCGTACTACGAACGAATGCTATACGAAACAGGATCTAGAATCATTGAATCGATCTCAAACTCAGGGGAAGTCTATACACTAGGTAAGAACAACACCCTAAAGACTTGAACTGCAAAATCAACCTATAACCACTCCGTGCGGTAAACGCGTATGAAGACAGGCCGAAAAATACAGGTGATCGAAACTTGACCCCGATGGTACTAATGTGTAGCTCTACTCGTTGTGGTTCTATAGATATGCTGCACGCTCTATTCCGACACACGAGTTGGAAGAAAACTCACACCGAAGCTCGTAGGAACTTACCACACATAGAAGCCGATAGCGCGCACTCTTGTATCTGTGCGTAGCTCTCGCCGTTGCTAACACAATGGCGGTGTCGCTTCTCCAATGGCGGGCCCGTAGCTCGCGTAGCAAGTAGTAGACTCTCTCTCTCTCTCTCTCTCTCTCTCCTCCTCTCTCTCTCTCTCTCTCTCTCTCTCCTCAGACACAGTCACGGCGCTCAAAAACTCACTTTGATTAATAATCTCCCTTAGGTTACAAAACTTTGGCTTATATACCTCAGCCTTGGAGGTGAGAACATCTCTAACTAATTACATCAGCAAGTGAAATTACTTCGGGATTACAAGCTGGAAACTCAATTGAGTCTCGTTACTTAATGAATGGCTCAAATCAAAATTAATGTCGGAAAGACATTTATTACAATCAATGGTTACAAAATGATGAGTGTGAGCAAAAATGTGGGTGTGATCCTCTGTTGGCTCAACACTCCCCCCCCTCCGCGTTCATGTCGTCCCTGACATGACTTTTATGCTTGGTCAATAAAGTCCTGTCGTCTTGAGTATCTGCAAATGTGATTCGTATCGTAGGTTGCCGATGGTCAAGGTTGGGCCGAATATTTTGCTTTCGTGGGTGAAAAAGCCGGTGTAGAAAGCTTCTTCGAATGTTTGCATGTGGAAGCTAGGCAAAAACATAATCCTTTGGTATAGGAGGTGTAACACTTTTGGAGAAGGCTGCAATGAAAGATCATACATCATATCAGTCACTGTGTCGGCCGTCGATAGTAGACTCGAGGTCGTGGCTTTATCTGGCGCGAACACTTCAATGCAAGCTAAGAGAGTCCTGCAAATTTTCTTGAGCATCTGACACGAAAGGTCAGGAGAGCCAGTAAAGAGCTTGATGGTGCCCGTTAGGGTTTTCACCATGTAGGCTTTACCTATTCTCTCTCCTGCCTTTGGTCCTGGCATCCTGGGGTAATTAAGCCAATTTGGCTTCTTTTCTGCAATCCTGCCATGCTCTTTCCAGCTTCTGACTCTTGGCACCGGGCAGAAGGTTGCATCCTCCCGAATCTCCTTTGGTGCCTCTACCAAGTAGATGAGGTAGGCTGGGTATTTGTTCAGCCAACCTTTCCTCCATCTAGGTTGCGAATCTACAATCTTCTTTGATTGTTCCTCTTTTGTGATGTCGCCTTCGTAAAGAGCGACATACTGCTCCTCCTCTATTCTCTTTTTTCGTTTTATCACTTCAAATTTCATCAAAGGGAAAGGCAGGCTGGGTTGCATCCACTCTTCATGGAGCACTTTTGTGTGTCCCTGAAGTCTAATGGAGATTAGGAGTCTCCTCTCCCATTCCATTTCCGCCTTGGCACTTCCTCTGTTGACTTTTCTATTTGGTCATGGAGCCTTTGTTCTTCTTCTTCAGAGATTCCTGAAGTTGAGGCCACCTCTTGAACTGGGGCTGGATCTTCAATTGTGGTTGCCTCTCCAGTTTCTGGTAGCTCTATGGCTGCTCCACCTGATTCTTCTTGTGGTGTCTCTGTCTCTCTTCTTTGTTGCTCTTGTAGATCTTGGAGCTGTTTGCGGAGGGTCTCATTCTCTGTTCTTAGTGTTTGATTTTCTAAAGTGAGCCTCTCCTCTGCTGCCAATGATCCCTCCGCAATGTGCAACCTTTGCACTTGCTCTAATCTTAGCTCTCTTTGTAAGCTTCGGACCTGGTCTTCCAGAGCTGGTACAAGAGCTCCCTCTTGTTCGGTTCCTGCTCTGCTAGCTCTAGGGGTAGTCCTGAGTCTAGTGATTGTTCTTTCTTGGAGCTCGACTCTTTCCTTAGCTCAATGAGCTCATCTTTAGCGCCTCCAAGTCATCTTCTATCCGCTCCTTGCTTCCTGTGCACTTGTTACTTCTCTTGAAGCCTCGGCTAGCTGGAGTATCAAGCCGTCTCTCTCGTTTTCCGCGTCGTAGAGTGATGCTTTATGACTTTCAGATTCAGTCATAGCATTCTCTAATTTCCTCTGCAACTCTGCTTCCCTTTGTTTGGCTGTCTCAATCTCTACTTCCTTTGCCTTGGATCTTTCTTTGATCTTGCTGAGCAGTTCATGCACCATGTGCATGTCTTTTTCATCTTCATCTGTCAACTCTAAAGCTTTTTCTGCCACCACCTCCACTGGCTTCGGCTCTTCTAGTCGTTCTGCTCGTCCAGTTTCTCTTCACTCTCTTTTGTACTCCTTTTTTTTTCCCTGTCTCTCCGATCATCTTGTTTTTGTAGGGGGATCCCATAAACTGCCTCAAGGGCCTCTTCTTCAGTGTATCCTATCGCTACCAGATCCTCATAATCATTTTTCTTTTGCTGAACTGGATCTATCTCTTTTCCTTGGTCCCGGCCTCCGGCTTTTCCAACCAGCCGTGTCCATCTCTATGTGTGGTCTCTTCCACAATAATTTCCGTCTTCTTCGGGCTTGGTACATCAGTAAAGGAGGGCTGATTGTCCTCAGTCATCTTGGCTTTCCCTTTGTTTGCTTGCCCGTCTTTCTCTTGAGGTTCAGTAGACTCATCTACTTTCTTCTTCCCCTTGTCGTCCTTTTTCAGCTCAGCTTTTAAAAGCTGTACTTCCTCTTCAGTGTATGGCTCGACAGGTTGCTGCTCCAGTATAGCCTCTGACTCCTCATAAGCTCTAATATATTGATCATATTGATCAACATGTGGCCTGGCTGAGCTAGTTCCGACTTTAGTGGGGTCTGGCACCCACTTTTCTTCAAAGTCCCCCTTTAGAGCTCTTTCCGCTCTAAACTGCTCCACCAGTCTTTCCATTCTTGCCGCTTTCTGACTTTTGGTTTGCTTGGGAGCAACCTTCTTCTTTGCTTTCTTCATAAGCGGCTCGTCCACATCCTCTTCAGGTTCTGAAACTATTTCTAGTTTCCGGCGTGCTCTTGTGGACGCCCTCTTGGATACTTCAGGCTGTTCTTCCTCCTCATCGGCTTCTCTAAGCCACTCATTCTGGGAGGGAACCTTTGGCCATTGATCTCTAGCTCCAATAGCTTCATAAGCTATTCTTGTCAGAATTTCAGCTCCTCCTATGTACTTTGGCTTCTCGTTGTGCATGGCAATTACTTGCTCGTGGATGTGTTGAGCGTAATTCACCTCTTTTGGCATATTGCTCTTCAATGCCCATGTGATGGTAGTTGCAATGGCATGGGGTGGTGTCGTATACTTTTGCGGTCTTTTACTGCAAACATGGAGAAACTGGTTGTACAGTCGGCAAAGGGTTGCCGCTCTTTGGTCTGCCATATCTCCATAGGTTGCATTCTGTTTCTTGGACCCATAAACCTCTATAGCCTCCCTTCTTTCCCTGACAGAGCTCCCTTTGTTGTGCAGCTTCAATGCATCTGCAATGAGCTGTGGAGTGATCTGTACTTCTACTTTCTCTCCATCCATGGCTGTCAATGTGGCTTTCCATCCTTCTGAATGGATGTTGCCAACTCATACTCTTCTTGTATCTACACCTGATGGTCTCGAGGTGAAGAATCTGTGCAAGTCTGCCCTTTCCAGGTACCTGCTGATGTTCTCTGACCTGCTATAATCCACCAATTCTTGTGGGATCATCGGTTATCCACCGCTTGCCCTTGAGGATCTCTGAAAGTCCCCTGGTAGATCTTTATTCCCTCTTCCAGTACTGCTTCCTCCACCCAAGTTTTGGTTGGCTTGAGGGTTTCTGCTGGAATGTCAAAGGTTCTGCTTCTGCAAGAGCATCTTTGATTGTCGGTCTTTTTCTCTTCGTTGCCGATGACTTGGCGGAATCCATGGATCCTGTAACTCCAATTTCAGAAGTTAGCGTCTTTTTAGTACTGAAAGCCGAAATGAAGCTTTTAACTATTCAAATGACTTGAAAATTGAAACATGAGCTATTCAGGGCCTAAGGATGCAAGGTAGGTGAAAAAATATGCAACTGGGCTCAAAATCATGCTGGAGACATCATACGCGTATGATGTCTTTTGTGTCAAAATGACTTCATATTGGTTGTGCTTGTAGCTGATAGTGTATACATGAGTATCATATGCTTGGATTTGAGTTTGGATCCCATTTGGTCAAGTTTTGGCCAGTTTAGTCCAGTTCAGGCTCTTGGCAAAATTTTGAAAGGGAATTGGATTTTATGATCCAAATTGGATAAAACTTGGTGGTTCACTTTCAAATGGCATGTAGATCACTTCTGTTTGGTGGTTGAAGCCCTGAGGTGCCAAAATCACATAGTGAGACATCATACGCGTATGATGTCTTTTAGTGTATTTTTGGACCAAATTTCTCTATAAGCTTGGATTTGGCTTTAGATAGGCTTATTCAGTGGATTTATGAAGTTTGGATAGATTTTGGCTAAAAATGGCTCTGGAGACATCATACGCGTATGATGTCTTTTTCATCAATTTTTCATGGGATTGGTTCTGTGGACTCCCCATGTACTAGTGAAGGACTATATACTCAAATCTTGGTTTGGACTTGAGTATGTTGGATTTGGGCCAAAATAGGCTTTAGGTGAAGGATTTTCCTTCAATTGGGCTAATGGGGTGATCCACTTGACCAAATGGTTCCAAAATTCATATGTAGCATGTATTAGATATATATAATGGATGTATGATGACAAATGAGCAGTTTTGGCTCTGTAAGTGCAAATAGACATCATACGCGTATGATGTCTTTTGTGTCAAAATGGTGCTTTTTGGTTCCAGATAGCTTGTAGATGTGTTAATCAACAATCCTACAAAGTTTCAATGAGTTTGGAGTTATTTTGACAAAATTAGGACCAAAAATCAATTTTATGGCCTACTTTGCGTCTTTTTGGTTTTCCTTGGGTTTTCTAACTCCAATTCTCATGATACTTGGTTCATAGGATGTGATTAACATGTGGAATGAGGCTATGCACTCAAATGTTGAAATGGATGTGAAAATCATGCTGTGAGACATCATACGCGTATGATGTCTTTTCTTGAAATGTTGGTCTTTTTGTGCAAAGAATGCTTTGTGCTAGTGCCCTAAGCCCTGCTAACTAGTTTTCAACTTAAAAAGTCATCAGTTTAGCTAAAAAGCCCCCTTATAGGCATTTCAGTCTCCGAAGTCGTCTTTTTGCCTTGGAGTTGAATTTCTTCAACTTTTCTTCTCGAGAGTTGCATTTCCAGCTCATTGGATATGTTGTGAAGCCACCTATTTGGTTGAACTTGACTTTGGCTCCCCGTTCTCCATCTTTCTCCATTTGGTTGCCCGAAAGCGTCTTTTTCACCATCGGTAAGTGAATCAGCTTTCTTTTGGGTTTTGCTTGCAAACATAAGTCATCCATGTATATTTGAAGCTGCTTGTGAAGTTTCATGTCATTTGGTCGTCAATTATTAGCCCGTTATGCCAAAATGACCTTTGTGTGTCCGCAGCCGAATTCGGTTGTTCCGACCTACATTGGGGTGATCCAAACCCGGAGATTACTCCATGGTTGCATTGCCCTCAATGTTGTTAAGTTTCCTGAGAAGTTTTGTGTCGTTTCGACAACTTTTTCCTGTTTGCCTCTTGCAGGCTCTGTTGACCTAGGGTTTTTCAAGTCGTTCTTTCTCGAGCTTTGAGTGTTAGAAACCATCTTCTATGCTAGGGTAACCCACCTCTAAGTTCTTGCAAGGTTTGGTTAGGCGGTTGTGCCCCTACCTAGCGTTCTTTCCCATTCCCCGTCTGCTCTTGTTTCTTGGTTTTGGTCAGTTTTTGCGACAAAAGTTAACGATAAGCATCAAAAGCTTATGGCAACGAGTCTACCTCTCATGTTTGGTGTCCTATGAGCTCTCGTAGCAGTCGTAGAAGGCGGTAGAAGTTCGGATGCTCCTGTGTGCTCTTTGCTCTCTCCAAGAAGGTAATAGTGGAAATGAGCTTGAAAGTGAAGTGAAAAATACTTAACTTCGGACTTCCCGGATCACTTGTTACCAAATTTGACATGTGCTCCTATCTCGTCGTGAAATGCACTTTAGGATTTGAAATTTCTCAATTTGGACTCCTTTTGACCTGTTTCTGAGAAATCTGTCCACTTTGCCAAAATTCTGTCATTTCGGGCTTTTCGCAACTTTTTTCAGAATTGTACCCAATTTTTACCATGGGTTGCCCTTGTCATTAGGACCATCACCGTCTATTCTTTTCTTTTTTCTGATCTCATTTCACCTGCTTTTTTATTTTTCTTTTACTTTTATTAAGAAAATCATAAAAAATAAAGGAAAATAGCAAATTGAAGCCAAAAAATTCCAAACATACACGATAAATAGCTGGTAACTCTGTGTATATGAATATACAATTATTTGTGATTTCTGGACTTGGATTACCACTTTTTTCCACTTTTTAGCTCCAAAAACACTCTTATTTAGTGATATTTACACATCTAGAGACCCAAATTCATCATTTGATCTCTTCTTGTTGCAAAACAAGGTATATAAGGGCATAAATATTATCAATATCCGCAATCAAACATAAAAATTGCAAAATCATGTAAGACACTGCCCTTGTAATATAATTTTTTGTTTTTCTTTGTTTTTTGTTATTTTTCGCTTGTAGCTGCTTTGTAGCTCCTGTATACCTGTATACCTCCCCCCCTCCTAGTCTGAGTCCTCCCGGACGACTATGAAGTGTCTGTGGACGAAGCATTGTAGTTGTTCTTTCCAATAAAGCTGATACAACATCCTTTCCAATAAAGCTGCTCTTTGTTTGATTGAAAGATTGTTGGTCGGGTTTCGGGTTGGTTTTGGCACTTCGGTAGTAGAATCAGTAGATGGATTCTTCTTTGTCTTGTTGTTCTTTTTCACAATCCAAATCTGCTTCCGCTTTGCTTGTGCTTGCCACAAACTCTTTGCGACCCAAACCTGCTTTGTTTTTTGTGTTGATTTCCTCGCCCTGAAATACCTAGGAGTTTCCGTTGATTGTACCGAAGGGAGTTCCTGTTTACAAATCTTTGGGATCCAAATTTGCTTGCTATGGCTTTGTGCCATCATGAATTTCTTTGGAATCCAGATCTGTTTCACTGTCCTTGATTGTCTGGAATCACTCTGTTGTCTGGTATTGAAGACTCTGTTTTCCACCTTTGTTTTCTCTGGCACAACCTTTTTTGGTCTCCATACCAACTTTGACTCCGTTTTTTTCCAAGGTTGAGTTGTTATATTATTGCTTGTCTTCCTTATCCAATGTTGAGAGTTCCTCGTTGAAGAGCAATCCGGTTGTGTAGAAACTTTTGGTTGCCATTGCTTCTTCTTTTTCTCTGGTTGTTGTTTGCCCTTGTTCGTGGATTCTTCCTTTGTAGTTGGCTCTGTTCCTTTGGTGAACTTAACTGATTGACTTTCACCTTCATATTTGATAAGCACTGATTCAGCACTCCACTCAATCATTGCATTGTATTGCTTCTGCCATGGTTGTCCTAGCAATAATGGATGTTGTGTAGCTTGGTCTTCAACCACGTAAAACATATGAGGATACACATACTGGTTAATCTGGATATGTAAAACTGTGCATCCGACAGTTTTGATTGAATTCTCAGAGTAACTCTTTAACTCTTGCTTGGCAGTTTGTAGTTTAGTGTCATTTGTCAATTGTCTATACAAACTGAGTGAAAGTAGGTTAGTTTGAGCTCCTGAATCCAATAGTGCTCTGGCTTTGATTTGGTTGGTTCCTACTTTGCATTCAATGATGGGTTCTTCTTTGTCATTATCCATTTCTGTTATACTGACTTCGTTTATTCGTATTGCTCCTTCATTGCGCTGTTTCTGACGCAGTAGTTTTCTTTTCTCCATTCTTTCCTTCGCCTCGGCTTGCGCTTCCTCCAAAATCATTTTCTTTTTCTGGACACGCAGCTTTTCTTGATGTATTTTGAGAAGCATGTCTTGGGTTAGCGGCAAAAGATACTTTTTCACTCTGCATCCACTAATCCAATTGGGCATTTCTTCTCCGTCTAATGTAGCAAGCTTGACGGCTCCACTTGGTGATAGATCTTTAATCACCAGAGGTCCTATCCCTCGCTTTTTAAGCTTCTTAGCATGCTGTTTCAGAGTGTAAACTAGGACATAGTCCCCAACCTTAAACTCTTTAGTCCGCACATGCTTATCAAAAAATTCTTTTTGTCGCCTTTTTTGAGCGTAGATAGAAGCTACTGCTTTTAGGCGAAGCTCATCTAGCTTTTCCAGGTCATCTATTCTATCAGAAAGCTCGTGCCCTGTCCACTCTAGATCCTTAGCCACCCTTAAGGTTGAAATCAAGAATTCTATTGGTAAGATAGCATTTAGCCCAAAAACCATGTTATATGGGGTCGTTCTTATTGATGTTTTATATGCTACCCTATATGCCCATCATGTTGAATGCAACTTCTGGTCCCAGTCAGTTCTCGACTCAGATACAATCTTCGTGAGGACCGTACATATGGTTTTGTTTGTTGCTTCAGCTTGTCCGTTTGCTTGTGGATGATACGGGGCTGATTTCCTATGGATTACCATGAATTCATCTAGAAGGATCTCTATCACTTCATTTATAAAATGTGTGCCTTGATCACTCACAATTTCTATTGGCAATCCATATCGTACAAAGACGTATTCATATAGAAACTGTGCCGTGGTCCTGGCATCTGCTTTTTGAGTTGCCTTTGCTTCGACCCACTTTGTTAGATAATTTGTAGCCACAATGATGTATTGTACATGAGTCTTATATGCAGGAGGTGAAATGGGTCCGACATAATCAATCCCCCATTTTGCAAAAGCTCTTGCCCCCATCATTGGTCTAAGCGGCATATCATCTCTTTTAAGTGGTACTTTGGTCCACTGACAGTCATCGCACTGTCTAACGTATTCCTCAGCGTCCATATGTAATGTTGGCCACCATATTTCTGCGGCTAAAACAAGTTTTGTTGTTTTATCACCTGAGAAATGGCCTCCACCTACTCCTCCATGAGCTTGCTCTAGGATTATCACATACTCAGACTCTGATGCGAAAATCTTAAGCTGGTTGTCTTTACATCTCTTATAGAGTTGATCTCCTATTAAAGCGTAATCTCGAGCTTTTGTCGTTCCTTCTGGGAAAGTTCTATTTGTGCGATATTCAACAATATACTGACTCCATTCTGGAGCGATCATTATCTGATATAATGTCGAATACTCTGCTGGCGGTTTTGATGAACATACAATACATACAGTGACATATGCATGTACGCTTTCTTTCATTCCTGGCCAATAGACTCCCAATTGTAACAAATTCCTATATGTGTTCCTTCTTGAACAATGAAATGCACCTTCCTGAACATGTGCTTCACGCAGATACATATTATATTCCTCAGGATTGATGCATAGTCGTAAAACATGATCATTTCCCAATTGATAAAACCTTCCTGCAACCAATTGAAGATTCTTGGATTGCTGAATAGCAATATGTTTCTGGTTGTATTCTCTTTTATCAAACTCTCCTCCATAGGTTAATAGGCTAACGACATTTTGAGACCACTTCGGTATCATTTCTATGTTGAACAAGTACGTGTCTGGCATGTCGTCATCTACTCCTATAGGGTCTTCTCCATTCGTCAATCGCGAAAGATGATCAGCTCTAAGATGTGTTTTTCCTTTCTTTACTACTACCGTGAAGTCGAATTCCAGTAAGATAATGAACCATCTCACTATTCTCCCGGTATTGCATGGTTTATTCACTAGGTAGAGCAAGGCTTGGTGATCCGTAAAAAACACAAACTTGTTGGCTAGAAGATAATGCCGAAATTTCTTCACAGCATATATCATTCCTAATCCCTCTCGCTCTGTTGTGGTGTAATTCTTCTCTGCACTGTTGAGCTGTCGACTGGCGTAACAGATAGGAAAATCCATGTTTCCTTCTTCTGGCTGAGCCAGAATGCATCCTATTGCATATGCCGAAGCATCTATATGCACATGGAATATCTTCTCCCAATCTGGTGATTTCAAGACTGGAGCAGTAATGAGTGCCTCTTTCAATTTCTTGAACGATTCCTCACACTCCTCTGTCCATTCAAAGTTCACTATTAGCCTGTAAAGTGGTTGGCCTATTATAGCGTACATGTAAATGAATCGTCTATAATATCCGCAATGTCCCATAAAGCTCTGTACTTGTTTCGCATTGGCTGGTCTAGGCATATCCACTATAACTTTTATCTTCTCTAAATCCGTGGATATTCCGTTTTGTGAGACAATATGTCCCAGAATTCTGCCCTGTCGGACCATAAACACACATTTGTCAGGATTGAGACAAATGCGACATGTCCTACATTTCTCAAATACTTTTCTTAGGTGTTCTAGATGCTCATCTCTCAGAAGAGAATGTACACATAAGTCATCCATATATATTTCTAGAAACAACCTTAAGTATTCTTTGAAAGCATGTGTCATCAGCCTCTGGAAGGTTGCGGGAGCATTGGTTAGACCAAAAGGCATAACCCTATAAGCATAGATTCCCCACTCAGTTGCAAAAGCTGTTTTATGTTGATCTTCCAGTGCTATGGCTAGCTGGTTATATCCTGAAAAACCATCAAGAAAGGAGTAGGCTGTTTTCCCTGATACACGCTTTAGAACATGATCAGTTATCGGCAGGGGATAATTGTCCCTGATTGTTGCAGCATTCACTTTCTTTAAGTTGACACACACTCGGAGTTTTCCGTTCTTCTTGGGTACTACCACAATTGGAGATACCCAATCGGTGTGTTCAATCTCGTATATGAATTCAGCTTCCATTAGCTTATCTATCTCTTCTTTGATTCGCTTAGCAAACGTATCATTATATGTGTATGGTCTCTGTCTGCTAGGCTTTGCGTCTTGCTTCAGTGGGATTGTGTGTTGGCATATCGATGGGTCAACTCCCTTTAAGTCCTTATAAGACCATGCAAACACATCCCTATACTCTCTGAGAAGACTCAAAAGTCTCTCTTCCTCGCCTGGAGACAAATCTGTGGCTATGTACACCGGTCTAGGTGGCTCACCTGGAGCTGCTAAATCAACTTTTTTTGCATCCTCCGGTCCGTCATAAGATTCGTTCTCCTTTCTCTCTCGAATAGGTGGGGTTAATACCACCTTCCTATCCTCTATTGTGAATTTCCTATAGTGAGAGGGAACATCCATGTTTTCCTTGATTTTGGCGTTTTCGTCCTCTCCACTCTCAATTTCTGTCGTCCAAACGTCTTTCAGAGTTTTCTTGAGCTCTCTGTACTTGTTTCTACGTTCTAGCTTGGACTCCGTGTGTTCTCTGTTGCGCTTGTTCTTTTCTAATTTTTCAGTTTCAGTTTTCTTTCCACTCCTTTGAACTCGATTTCTTGAGCCTCTTTTATTTTTTCGTAAGCTCTTTTGATCATTGCGTCTCATTCTTCCAAAAACCTTGTCCTTAACACAATCTTCCGCCTTTACTAGCATTAGGAATTGATTTTTTCCTCTTATTCTAGGCATCGGATTGGTTCTAACCCCCTTTGTTTTTTTCTTTGCTCTATAGCATTTTTGGCGTTGTTTAGTTCTGTTCGGAAAATCATAAAATCGAACATCCGTTATAGTTTCTTCGTTTCCGCTTGAATTGTCGGTTGACTTGTTGTCTGCTTCATTTCCCCACTCTGGATGATCGGGAATGTCGTGAAACACCTCTTCTTCATCTTCCTTTTCCAGTGTATCGTTCTTTTCAGTTTCTTTTTCAAGTACAGTTCTCAACATGAAGTACGGAACCACGTCGTACCCGTCCTTGTCACAAAATTTCGTTGTGGGACCATTCGGAATTGCACAAACATCTAGGGTTGCTAGAATGTGTGTCCATTCTAATGGTTCAAGCGTGTCCTCTGGAAAGGGTTCTCCTATATAAGTTTCGTCTTCGATAGCCCTTTCTAAAACACATTCTTCTCGTTTCAGACTTCCACATTTCGAAGCTCCACACATCCATAACTCCTTGGGTTTACCTAACCAAGCTGGAAATTCGGATCCTGCCAAAGTAGCTGAATCAAACTCCTCCACCGGTGTTCGGTTCACATCTTTGTAGCTATGGTCTTTCAAGTTCACACGTGTAGTGGTTTCCATATTTGTCAGGTATATGTGATCGTAGCCCCAATCTTGGACCATTTTCAACTGTCTTTGTAGCTATGGTCTTTCAAGTTCACACGTGTAGTGGTTTCCATATTTCTCAGGTATATGTGATCGTAGCCCCAATCTTGGACCATTTTCAACTGTCTCATGAATGGTCTTCCCAATATGATATCATAGTTATTCTCCTTGCCAAAATCGACAATAGCAAAAGTATGTTCGTATTCAATGCCGCAAGAAGTCACTACGACTTTCTCTAATAACCCCATAGGTTTCTCCATGTGTCCATCTGCTAATTGGAGTTTCAACCTAGTTTTCCTTATTGCTGGTTTCCCCCATTTTTTCCAGATTTCTTTTGTAGCAATGGCTACCCCAGCTCCGCTGTCTAGTATTGCCATCGTGTTTACTCCTTGGAATTCAACTGGTAAGGTTGTATTCCCCTCTTCACCTTCGCAATAATCTCCAACCTTGTTTAAGGGTACAGGCTTAGCGTTCTTTTGTGGTTTACTCAGCTCTTGTATACCCTCTTGCAGTCTCGATGTTGGGTCTTTTATCCCAAATTTCTCCAAGCATTTTCCTACAGTGGTCCACATATGTGGTCTTAGCCTCAAAAGCTCAGCTAGAGTGATAGTGCATGTCACTGGTGTTGACAAGATCTCTATCAATCCTTGCGAGTCCATGACTTTTTCTGATGAGATTCTTCATGAGGGAAGTGCTCTAATCTCGGATTTTGCTTCATACTCTCCTAAGTATGAAGGTAAGGTATTCAGTGAATGAGGTTTGCTCTCCATTGTTCTAACAGAGCCCCCATCTCCCCAGTAAGATTGCAGATCCAAGTCCACTTGAGATCCTGCCTCAAATTCCACTATGGGAGGATTCCTGATGTCCTTTTCCCAATTTGTCTGACTAGCTTGGCAACTTAGCTCGTTTGCAAAGTTTGCCTCTCTCACTTGTTTCCAAAATTCATTGTAATCCTCATCTCTTCCGTAAGACCTCTGTATGACTGGATGAAAACTCTCTATCTCCTGATCGGTTGTGTTCAATACTATGCGGTCATCCTTGTGTGTATTTTCAGGCTTTTGTGCACTAGGAGTCTTTTCAGCTACCCGTGAAATGATAGTCTCCTGCTGAATTGGGTTTTCCGTTCCACAATTCATTGTTTCTTTCGGTGGTTCTAATAAGGCTTGTGCAGTCTTGATCATTCTCTGACACATTTCAAGTCTCTGCTTTTCCAATTCCGCGTTTGGGTATGTCATCCACCTCTGCTCTTGTGTTTGGTTGTTCTTTAACCTAGCTTCGTAAGCTTTCATCAGTGCGTCCAATGGTTCGTGTACTTTGTCGACTAGCACTGATCCCCCTGAGCTTAAGCTCGTTGTTTCTTTGATACTCTTTTGTTTCGTTCTTTCCGGGCTCATCTCTCGTTTCCCGTTTTGACTCTCAAGTTTTTCTAATCTATCTTTCGTTCGCTTTAGTTCCTCAGCTAAAATAGCGTCTTCACGTTCTTTTCTCAACTTCATGCGTGCTTTTCTAGCTTTCCATTTGTTTTTCTGACTCCGCGGTCCTGGACTAACCATTTCAGTCGCTAAATTTCCATTCTCAGGTTCTCTAGTGGTTTTCTTAGCTTGAGCTCTAGTAACAACTTGCGTTGGTATCAGAGTTTCATTTTCAAACCCACTGCTGGTAGGAATAGTTTCTAGCATATTCAATGTCATCTTTTGCACTTTGTTTGGATTCTTTGAACAATCCTCAATGAAGTGAGTAACCCCACACTCAGTGCAATAAGCGTTAATTCTAATGATTTCCGTATGTGGACAAACATTCATCAGATGGTCACCTCCACACTTGTAACAGGGTCCTAGTGCTGGTCTTGATCCCACTTGATTCGTCCTTTGTGGATAGGATGGTCTTTGTCCTGTTAACCCTCCATGAGCTATGAACATCAATGTTCTTGCGTCCAAATTGTATCTCTCTTCATCAGCAGCACTTGTAACTGTTGGTGTTCCAACATTCCCAATCATGCCCCATGGTTCTGGTTGTTTGGGTTCTTCTGGTGGGTAATACACAGTTGGAGACATGTGTGCACCAGATTCTTCATAATAGGCTCGAACAGGCACTAAGGCTTGTTCTTCCTGATTCTCTAAGGTTGGTGCATATCTAATGCCCACTGGTCTTGCTCCTGGTAAAGGTGGTTGTTGTCCCAATACCGGTTGCGGTCTTTCTATCCCCATAGGTCCTGGTACATTTTCCGTTGGGTATCGAGGTACTGGATGTACCTAAGGTGGTGCTAATTGAGCAGGAGGTGCATACTGACGCTCCCTTACATACCCTTTGTTGTAATAGCACTCCTCTGTTGGATGATTTGTCCATTTTTGTTCAATAGCACACCATTTCAGTGTTTTTGGCAATGGTTTTTGGTATGGTGCCATCTTTTTTAGAGCATCTTCTATCATTTGCTCTACATTTGGCACGGTTGTTGTTTGAACATTCTTTTTAGTGGTAGTACAATGCTTCTCTCGTTACTTGCTCGAAACTTGTACAAGCTTTCAAGTGCAAGTCCTTCTTGAGAGTGTCGTTCCTCAGTCCCTCAATAAAGAGAACAGATAGTCTGTCATCTTGTGGTCGTTCACGTACTGGACATCTCTCAATGTATTGTTTGAAGCGAAGTGAAGCTTCCTTCACTTTTTCGTGTTCTCTTTGTTTAAAAGCATATATGTGTGAGACCGTATTGTGCTTAATCCCTCGTTTTGAGAATTCCTCAGCAAACTCTCTTAGCAAATGGTCAATGTCCTGGAATCCCCCTATGTTCAGTGGTTGAAACCATGTCAATGCCGTACCTTCTAGAGTAAGACCAAATCCCTCGTATTGTGTATGGAAATCTGTTATCTACTCAGCTCTTAAGACTTGCTCAAAGAGTGACACATGTGCATACGGATCTCCTGAACCACCATACTTCTTTGGCATACACTTCGCTACTTGAGATGGTCTCATACGTCTATGGTCTGCTACCAATCTCATTGCTCCTGTGTCCCGGCTAAAGCTTTCTCTAGCATCATGGACTTCATGGGTTACCCTTGTCGGTTCCCCTGTCCTGAATCTAGTACTAGGAGGTAAATGTGATGGTTCCGCTTCGAACCTTGGACCTGGAGTGGTATATGTGGGGATTGGAACTGCACTACCTCGATTCGTATCCATTGACTCTCTGGAATGTAATGATCCCATTGGTCCGGGCTTCGAGTACTGAGGTTGACTGAAAGAGTCAGCAGCCTGAGTTCTTTGTCCTCCTGTCGTCATTGGGTTTTGCCCTCCATTTGTTGGTACTGGTCTTTGTGAGCTAGAAGTAACATAATACTGATGTAGTGGTCCCCCAAAGTATGTATATCCTTCTAATTCTTTCTTGCCCATTGTTGAGTATTGCCTCCCATACTTGTCGTAAGCAGCAATTTTCACTTCCGATCCCTCTGTGTAGGTAAAGACATAAAGTCTTTTTTGGTCTGTCAACTCTCCGGTGTAGGGTTCTTCACATCTATAATAGAGATCTTGCTCCCCATTATTATATTTGTATAGCCCCACATAGATGTTATCATTGTTGATCCTTGTAGTTTCATTCTCTCTTCTTAACCTCGCATCAGGGAAGTTCATTATTGGTGCTTTCTCCTCGAGTTCTTCATCTACGTTGGCTTTGGTGCCCATCAATCCCCACTTGTCCACAATGTTAGGGTTTAGGACTACCAAGTACATGGTACCCTCGTCATCTAGATATCTATCTCCGCTATAGCTCACAGGCACTAAGTCCTTGAACTCACTAGGTCTCTCCTCTATCTTTACACAATAGCGGTCCATTCCATCTTTGTAGATCCTGGCACCTTGCTCATTGTCGTACTGGTATTTTATGAACAATAGCTTCATTGTGGCGGAAGGGCTTGATGATCCTGCTGCCATATTTTCTCTGTTGTTCAGGCTCAAGTGTTCCAAGTGTTCGGTGAAAATCTCGTAAGATCTCTCCGAAGAAGTATCAGAGACACTTCCTTCAAAGATCGGCTCTAATGGTTGCACCCAACTTTGGTTTACACTTCCCTTGGTTGATATGACACTTGCTGGTTCCCCTTGTTTTGGTTGGTTATTCTGGAGGTTCCTGCCCGATCTCAAATTCAACAATTCCCCTCAAGGACTTTAACTTTTCCATCTCGGCAATTTGTTTTCCTCAAGTTTTTGTGGTCAGAATTGATCCAAACTGATTGATACTTGGTCAATTGTTTAATCTTGTCAGTTGGACAACTTCTGTTTCATCAAGTGAGAATTTTGTTGCAGTTATGCTGAAAAAGACATTATACGCGTATGATGTCTTTTTTCACAAATTTAGACTATTTTGGCTATGCTCACTCTCAATAGCCCCCTTATGCTCTTTCCACTCACAAAATTCAGTTTGAACTCTGTTTGAGCAAGTTATGGCTAATTTAGGCTTTTCTTGGCAATTTTCCGCTTTTGACTTGTTTTGGGTCAATTGTGATCCAAATGGGATGAAACTTGAAATATAACCTCTAGACAGCTATTACAATGGATCTATGTTAGCAAAGTATCAAAATATGTCTGAAATTAGGTCAAAGACATCATACGCGTATGATGTTTTTTTCATCAATTTGGGTCAAGACTTGATATTTATGCTTTCTACAGTGCTTGTAACAATCTTGTCAGGTCAAATATCAAAAATAAGCAGTGGATGTGCCAAAAGACATTATACGCGTATGATGTCTTTTGTCCCAGATTTTGACTATTCTTGGTTTTAAGCCTTCTCCAATGTTTATAATTGAGTTTCAAGTGTTTTTGTCAGGTTTGAATGTAAAAACAAGATCTGAATCCAACATTTCCTCTTCTTTGCGTTTCTTGGACTCCGACTTGTATTTTTTGTTTTCTTTGAGTGTTAATGCTCTTGTTTTAAGTTGAAATTAGGGTATAACCCCCCTTTTGAACACTCTGGTAAAGTCAAAATTTATGTTTTGGTCTCTGTTTGGTCATTTAGACATCATACGCGTATGATGTTTAAAGTTGCAGATTTCCAGTTTTTTGGCACAGAATCCTTTGTAAAGCTTTCTGAAGTGCTCAGCAACTCCCAGATACACAAAAAATTTCTCTGACTTTTGTTTATTGCAAGTTTCACTACTAACTCGACGGTTTAGTGATCTAACATGCAATCAACCATATCAAGCAAATACTCCAATGATTGCTAGCTCTAGATCAGGATCAAATGAAGTCCTACCTAAGCTATTCCTAATCATAAAATGGGTTTGGTAATTGTGATTTTAAAGAGATCCACTGCCACTCATGAACTAGCAAATTCTTCTTCTATCAACAACTACTCAACACCAACAAAACAACAAACAAATCTAAGCTAATCTAAAAATACTGTCAACACGGAAGACCTAGGAATACCCCACTTCCTAGTATCTCTCGAGATCTTCGGAGTCCACCACTCCTAGATCTTTTCTAACTAAAGTATACAAAGTAGTTTATACGACTCACCTCGTAGGATTAGTCTAAGGTCGCCTACTTGGGGCTCTCGTCCCCGGCAGCGGCGCCAAATGTTAAGGCGGTTACGCCGCTAGCGGAAGCTAAATAGCGAGAACTCAACCAACAACAGAATTTGTCAGACGAGGACGGAGCTTGACCCGCAGGCGCATGGAAACAACTAGGTGGGTGTCAAATCACCTACTCGACCTTCTAATGACAATCACTACTAAGGAAATCAAATCTAAGTTCTAAAATACGCAAGTGACTGAAATCCTTACTACGAACGAATGCTATACGAAACAGGATCTAGAATCATTGAATCGATCTCAAACTCAAGGGGAAGTCTATACACTAGGTAAGAACAACACCTTAAAGACTTGAACTGCAAAATCAACCTATAATCACTCCGTGCGGTAAACGCGTATGAAGACAGGCCGAAAAATACAGGTGATCGAAACTTGACCCCGATGGTACTAATGTGTAGCTCTACTCGTTGTGGTTCTATAGATATGCTGCACGCTCTATTCCGACACACGAGTTGGAAGAAAACTCACACCGAAGCTCGTAGGAACTTACCACACATAAAAGCCAATAGCGCGCACTTTTGGTATCAGTGCGTAGCTCTCGCCGTTGCTAACACAATGGCGGTGTCGCTTCTCCAATGGCGGCTCCGTAGCTCGCGTAGCAAGTAGATAAGACTCTCTCTCTCTCTCTCTCTCTCTCTCTCTCTCTCTCTCTCTCTCTCTCTCAGACACAGTCACGGCGCTCAAAAACTCACTTTGATTAATAATCAGAATCCCCCTTTAGGTTACAAAACTTTGGCTTATATACCTCAGCCTTGGAGGTGAGAACATCTCTAACTAATTACATCAGCAAGTGAAATTACTTCGGGATTACAAGCTGGAAACTCAATTGAGTCCCGTTACTTAATGAATGGCTCAAATCAAAATCAATGTCGTAAAGACATTTATTACAATCAATGGTTACAAAAATGATGAGTGTGAGCAAAAATGTGGGTGTGATCCTCTGCTGTCTCAACAATCACACTAACTTACTGTCCTACACAGGATAACATTGCAGATCTATTTACGAAGGCGTTATCACGAGATAAGTTTGAAGCTTTCCGAAAAGCTTTGGGCTTACTCTCATCAACATGATGATCTGCTACCTTGTACGGATTCACACTATCACTACAGGGGGGATATGTAGACATGTAGTAGTGTTAGTGTGTATACACGCTTCACCAGGGGCACTTTTCTCCCACTGGGTTTTTCCCCCTGGACATCCGGTGTGAAAGGACACCTTATCTCTTAGGGTTTCATATAAGCTTTGTAGCTCTGAGTTTGTATACTCTATTATTCTAATACAGAGAGAGAGAGAGAGAGACTACAGAGATCTCATACGCAAGCTCTGTGTCTTTTCCTTCTCCATCTTCTTCCTACTCTGAGTTGTTGTCTTCCTTCTGTTTCCTGTTTCATCATCTTCAACAAGTATAAAATTAGGTAAAAAATCGACACAATTAGAGTGTGTAAATCACTGTTTTGAGCACAAAAACATAGAAATTAATCATCAGTATGAATCAATCATACAAATTAAACACTTTTTTAGGCACACACACACACAAAAAAATTGGCAGTTTTTACCAATCTTTAGGTGTGCACAAAAAAGGGTTAAACTTGTTGGATTTGCAATGTGACTTCACAAATCATTAGTTGGGCATGATCACAACACAAATCAATCATCACAATTGAAAAATCATAACGCACACATTGATTTCTAGGCGTACAAACATGGGCAAAATAGTGCACACACACCTAAAAATAGCATACACACATATACTCAATTAGAATGCACACACACTTGATTTTAGTGCACACACTTGAAATTGACCATCCAAGCATGCAATTAACTCAATTAGGCACCCAATTAGCAACCCACAATCACCAATTAGCAATTGAAACTTGTCAAATCATATGCCACCAAATCTTTAAAAATTCGGCATTACGACAGCGTGAAAACAAAAAATCACAAAATTTTCAATCCATAAAATCAACATAGCATAGCATTATATTGCATCAACATTACGTTGCATCATGGTGGGATCTCTACACAATTCTACACATCCTTAGATTCTAAGGAGGTTGAGAATACCACCTTAATTACCTTTCCATTGAAGATCAATTGAATGGTCGAATGCTCCAATCTTTCATAGCACATTAGTAAGTTAGCAAAAATTAGTCAAATTAGCAAGGGGTTAGTGAGAAATTAGAGTGTGTAAACACACAATTGATAAGATATTGCCACACATTAGGGAATTATGAACACAATGCTTCATGCATACACATTCAAAACCCACAAAAACATAAAACACACAAGTGAAATTAGTTAAATTAGCAAGGGGTTAGTGAGAAATTAGAGTGTGTAAACACACAATTGATAAGATATTGCCACACATTAGGGAATTATGAACACAATGCTTCATGCATACACATTCAAAACCCACAAAAACATAAACACACAAGTGAAATTAGTGAGGGAACACATTCGATTATGCCACAATTACACTAGCGTAGGCCATCGTCCCTTGCAACGGCGATCTTGTGTTGGGGGTTCTATCATTGTAATAGCTCCAATGACCAACAAAATATCAATCCGGAGGGATGAGCTACCCGTCTAGAGCATGGAAACACTCAAACGGTTAGTGAGCTAATCGTGGCAACACAAATGGTTAACTCTACGAGATGAGCTTCTTGGCCTATGGAGGAGCTAAGCTGCAATGAAGGGAAATCTACATATCCACTTCTCTTCACCTCTAATCAACCCAATCACACACACTACGATTGCAAGATGCACACAACACTAATCCTATCATGCAACACACTAATCACAAGCGCACACACACATAGATCTATCGAGCACCACACTCCAATCAAACCTACATGCACACTCAAGCAAAAGAGGGCAATTACACAAGATTAGAGAGGGATTAACCACTAATTAGTTAAGATCTAGTTAATCTAAGCATCATAGACAATCATAAGAAGTAAGAGAGAGGCATAGTGAGAGAGAATGAATCAATGATTAGTGTTAATCAAGTCTCATGAACAAGGAGAAGCTCAAGGACTCCATAGCCACACACCTCAAGAGCTCTCACCAAAGAGTGCTCTCAGCAAATGAGCTTGAGAACGCTAATTTCTTTTACACACTGCCTTATATACTTATGTTAAAAATATGCAATGTCCGGGCGCCCAAGGCCTTTAGGGCTACACCACTTAGTGAATCTGCAACCTAGGCATAGTAATTGTCCTATTCTTTACAGCTTGGAACTCCCATTGAGCGCGTAACACATTAAAATATTACAATGGCTTGAAATAAATTGAGAATTTATAATACGTGACCATTTTGGGAAAATGTGAAAAATGTGTAACTCCAATCTTTACTGCTTCTTCATGTTGATCTTCAATGTGCATCCGTACGTTTTCAGTCTTTGCAGCTTTTGTTAACTGAAGTTGACTCAGTTAACACCTTGTAATTTTTTGGGATGATCAATATAACTCACTCACAATTGTGAGTTTTGAAAAAAAAATGTTATAATTCTCTAGCTAGACATATAGTTCTTTTTATCCAATGTTTATGAATATGAGTATAAGAGAGAGAGAAAAATGAGATAAAAACAAAAAGAGAGCAAGTTATATTCTCTAGCTAGACATATAAACAACGATTATAATAAGTCAAGAGGAGAAATACAGGCAGGGAGAGGCAGGGAGGTACATGGCAATTATTAGTATACTTTTTCTCTTGTTTGAAATAGGTGGTATGGAGACTCTAATTACTTGCTCCTTGACATGAAAGAAATATACCATTGTGTCATTCTTCTCAATAATAAAGACAATAAATAACATGGACTAGGGTTTGATGATCTCTATGTGGGATCAATATTCCCAATAATGCCTTCAAGAGTTGACAGTGCAATGTACTTGAGTTTTTGTTAATAATTTTTATATTGGCTTGAGTCCTTATATCTTAAAAGTTCAAGAATGACTAGGTGTGTGAACAATAGAGGCTTTAGCTGAAACTATCCATTTAGAAATAAGAGATTATACGTAGGAGTTATGTTAATTTTGATTTATAGACCTTAGAAAAAGGGGAGGGTTCAAGAGCCCTTACTTTTAGGAAAGTGGGTATTGAAAAAAAATTTAATGGCCCTAAAATTTCTAAGAGAAAAGAGCTCAAAAGATAGGTGTGAAAGACATGCATCCATAAATAGCGATGTGAGAGTTAGAGAGCCAAAAAGATTGCACCACAATTAGCAAGCCTAAGACTTGCCTATAGAAAGGGGCAGAGGGTGATGCTGAACAAACAATAAGAGAACTCTATAGTATTTTTTTTTTGCGGTGATGAGAGCACACAATCCCACCACCTTCTCCCCTCCAAGGTGGTAGAAAAGACATAGCCCTTGCCATACTTGGCAACAAAGCTTTAAAGGCTTCATTGGCACATTGGCTGTATGGGAGACACAACCATTTTCTTGAAGGCAAAACTTTTTGAGAGGTCACGAACTCAAGTAGTGTTCTGATTGAAGCGCACTTAACCGCAAGGTAACTAATTATTGAGTTAAACCTCTTTGTTGTTTATACCTCCAAAAGAAAGTTTACTTGAACTTGAATTTTTTGTTTGACTAAGCTCATGCATAGAATAAGCATACAAGTAAATATCTAGAAACTAGCTAAGTATGTGTACATAACTAGGGGATAGAATCCTTTCTTTTTGTGTGATTTTGTTCACTTGAATTGTCTCCTCTTTTTGTTATTGCTTCTCCCTAATTACCTTCTTCTTATCACATGTATGTGGTATATGAAGCAAGTAGGGGTAATCCACATGGTTGCGTGCCTAGGTGAATAGATGCATAACCCAATGCACTAGAATTGTGTCCTTATCTCATATCCTAATATTACCACCTAGTTTTTATTTTTTTATTGCATGAGAGATGGTTTTGAAGAGGAATACGTAAACTTTCACTGCCGTACCTGCAAGCTCGGAGAATCCTCAACCTATGGTGCAAGTAAATGAAAATGTAACCGGTGATCTTCATCCTTGCACCTAACTTGACAAGTCAAATTTTTAAAATTTTCTTTGTTAATACATGAATTAAATTTTCTTGGTCAATACATGAATCAATCATAGTAAGAGTGTTGGAATTAGGGTTGCAGGGAAACACACACAGCTTGGAGAAGACAAAGGAAGCTCAAGGCACACAAACGAGAGTGCATTACTTAGTGTGCAATGGAAAGATAGATAGCCCTAGGGTGATGGGCGTATATACAATGCACGGGGGAAAAAACCTTTTAAAGAGGGAAAAAATGCCCCGGCGGTCCTAGTGTGTTCACACACATCATTGCCACATGTATATGGTAACAAATCCCCCCTGGGAGTGATGCGGTGAATGAGGGATGGCACGAAGAGTAAAGGGAAGTGCAATGCCCTGAGGACAAGATCAGCCCACAAAGGGGAGCAAGCCCAAAGCTTTGTGGAAATCTTCAAACCTCCCTCGAGACAATGCCTTTGTGAAAAAATCTGCAAGGTTGTCCTGTGTTGGCACATAAGCCAAGCTGATCTCTCCTGCTGAGAGCCTCTCCCTGACATACTCGTAATTCACCTCAATGTGCTTTGTGCGAGCATGAAAAAATGGGTTTCTGGCAACTATCAATGCGCTCTCACTGTCAGTGTAGATGATGTTGGCAATGTCTTATCCAACACACAAATCAGCCATAAGGCATCTGAGCCATACACACTCAACCGTAGCTGTGAAGACTGCCCTGCACTCAGCCTCACAATTGGAAGTGTCCATAGTAGGTTTGCTTCTTGCTCAACCATGAAATACATGAACTGCCAAGCATGAAACAAAAACCACTCGTGGACACCCGCGTGTCATAACAACCAGCCCAATATGAGTCCGAAAAAGCATTTAAATGTGGCGGCAATGATCTCCCCTTGGGATAAAACAAGCCAAGATGCAAAGTGCCACTCAAGTAGCGAAAAATCCTCTTGACGGGCTATGCATAAATCCGTTGACCTGTGAGATTGCAAACTGAATATCCGGCCTCGTGTTGCATACATAAATGAGGCAGCCAACAACAGTTTGGTAAAGAGTGACATCAGCAAGATCACCAACATCATGTAGACTCAACTTCAAACTTGTTTCCATGGGAGTGGCAATAGGTTTGCAATCCTCAAGTCCAAACTTACATAGTAATGTCTCTATGTAACTTTTTTGACACAAGGCAATACCACCATCACATTGCTTAAACTGTATTTACCCAAAATACAACCTTTACAAACACGTTTGACAAGTGCTTCAAGAGGCTACAAAGAAGCAACTATATCAAATTTCTGCAAACGCAGCAAACTGACAAAATTTAGATGCCCAAAATGTGCATGCCACAGTTTTGCATCTGAAACAACCCTTGAATCTCCCACTGCATTTGCAAAATTTTGTCCACAATTGTCATACAAAGTGAGCTTATACAGCCCACAACACAAAAGGTCAGATGCAACAATTTCATCACCAAAACTGAGATCATGAACTGTACATCTGTCATCCACAAATTTGACTACGAGACCAAGCCTAGCAAGTGCAGATACAGACAAAAGGTTCTTTTGGATCCCAGGTACATACAATGCATCAACAAGTGTGAAAGAACTGCCATTTGCAGCAATAAGTACAATCTCTCTAACTCCTTGAACAGGATAAGAGGCATTGTTGGCACAAGTCATCGTATTCTCGTTAGGGACAAACTCAATAGAGGTAAACAAATCACGATGTGAGGTAATGTGCTTTGTAGCACCATTGTCAAAATACCACACATGTGAATCTGCAGCAATTGCCATACATGCATCATGAACAATATGATCATAAGTGCACTCTGCACTAAATGCCCATTCTGCATTAATATCAGCATCATAATCTCCTTTGATAGAAGACTCTACAATTCCTGCACTTGTATTGAACCATGTTGAAGGAGTACGAGCGGAAGTGTGACGCGAGAGAGAGTGCGAGAAGAAGAGCACGATGATATGGTGAACTCGCTCTACTGTAATGTGTAGAGCATAGTGAGTTCTTATTAGGTTTTAACAAAAGAATATGTGTACATACCTGGCGGCCCGCCCACATACCTGGGCGACCACATTGGGCTTTATACCCCAACAACCTCCCACTTAAAGTCCAATGTGGTACTTTAAGTGTGAGAGAAGCTACTATACAAGCTAATATACAAGAGATGTAGAGAAGTGATGTACTACCCTACACCTAACTGCTTGCGAAAATGCGCAAAGATCTCTGAGGGAAGTCCTTTTGTAAGTAGATCAACAGGATTTTCTGTGGTGTGAACTTTGACAAGCTGAAGTTGCTTATCCTCGAGCATTTCCCTGATGAAATGATACTTCACATCCACATGCTTTGTCTTTGAGTGATAAACTGGATTGCGAGCCAATTGTATAGCACTTTGACTATCACAATATAACACAGGCATCTCTTCTTTGATTCCCAAATCTGTTACTAGTCGATTAAGCCAAATTGATTCTTTGCATGCCTCTGATGCTGCAACATATTCAGCCTCTGTAGTAGACTGAGTAACACAATCTTGTAATCTAGAACGCCATGATACTTCTCCACCAGCCAATGTAAAGACATACCCTGACGTAGACCTTCGGTTGTCTAAGTCACCTGCATAATCTGAGTCTGTAAAACCCTTTACACTTAGCTCCTGACTCCCATAGCATATACGCATAATCTTTGTAGCTTTCAGGTATCTCAATACTTTCACTGCCTCCCAATGTTTCTTGCCTGGGTTTGACATGTATCGACTTACTACTCCCACTGCAAATGCAATGTCTGGGCGAGTAGCAATCATTGCATACATCAAAATACCCACTGCAGACGCATATGGAATCTTATCCATTTCAGCCTTTTCTTCCTTAGACACAGGACAATCTTGTTTGCTAAGTTTCACATATGGTGGCAATGGAACACTCAGTGCTTTTCCCTTCTCCATATTGAAACATTGCAAAACCTTGTCAATATACTCTGTTTGAGATAACCAAATCAACTTCTTTGATCTATCTCTCTCAATGCGCATACCAAGTATATGACTTGCCTCACCCATGTCTTTCATGTCAAACAATTTTTCCATCTTTGACTTCAAAGCTGAAATTTCTTCCAAGTGCTTGCCAGCAATCAACATGTCATCCACATACAAAATAAGGATCAGCCAACTACCATCCTTAGCCTTCTTTGTATATAGACAGTGATCGAACTCACTACGTTTGTAGCCTTGAGAAAGCATAAACTTGTGGAATTTATGGTACCATGCCCTCGGTGATTGTTTTAAGCCATAAAGACTCTTTAACAACTGGCATACCCAATCTTCCTTGCCTTTCTCAACAAACCCTTCTAGCTGCTGCATGTAAATTTCCACATCTAAATCACCATGCAAGAACGCTGTCTTGACATCCATTTGGTGCAACACCAAATCTCATATGGCAACCAATGCAAGAAAGAATCTCAATGTAGTTATCTTGACCACCGGAGAGAAGACTTCATCAAAGTCAATGCCTTGTTCTTGCTTAAAGCCCTTGGCAACAAGCCTTGCTTTGTACTTTGGCTGACTATCATGAGCGGTGATCTTATACCTGTAAACCCATTTACAGGGTAGAGCCTTTTTGCCCCGTGGTAATTTAACTAGCTTCCATGTCTGGTTTTTATGCAGAGCTGTCATCTCTGATTGCATGGCCAATTGCCAATTCCCGGAGTCCTTCATTTGCACTGCTTCCTTGTAACATGAAGGCTCATTGCAATCAGTCAACATGACATAGTTCATAGATGGAACAAACCTATCAGGAGGTCGCGTGACACGTCCAGATCTACGCACAATAGGTGGCTCAGGCTCAGCCACAACTTGTGGTTCCACTCTATCCTGTCCTTGCTCCTCTTGAGCCTTGACATTTTGTCTTGCACGTGCAGGTCCATCTTCTTGGAAGACAACTCTTCTTATCTCCTCAACCCTCTCTGGTTTAGAATGATATTTGGATTCATTAAAGTGAACATCATTGCTGCGAACAACCTTTCTGGATTCGGGATCCCAAAGTCTGTACCCCATCTCACCAGAATTACCATAGCCTAGAAAGATGCACTTTCTACTCTTTGGCTCAAGTTTGTTCCTAAATTCTTTGGAACGTGAGTATATGCCTCACAGCCAAAGACTCTGAGATGCTTGTATGAGGGAATTTTGCCTGACCATACCATCTCTGGCACTGAATCCTTCTACAAAACCTTGCTAGGAGATCTATTTACAAGATGAACAGCTATTGATACAGCTTCAGCCCAAAACCCATTTGGCAGCTGTGCATTAGACAACATACTTCTGACCTTCTCTTGTATGGTCCTATTCATCCTCTCAGCAACACCATTTTGAGGAGGATTGTAAGGAGCAGTAAGTTCACGTTTTATACCTTTTGACTCACAAAAGTCCCGAAAGGACTTTGAAACATACTCTCCACCATTGTCAGTGCGTAAGCATTTAAGCTTCTTGCCACTCTGATTCTCCACAAGTGTCACAAACGTTTTGAAAACACTAAACGCTTCATCCTTGTGCTTGAGAAAGTAAACCCATACTTTCCTCGAGTAATCATCTATAAATGTCATAAAGTAAGAAGCTCCCCCTAGAGATAGGTTAGGCATAGGTCCACACAAATCACTATGAACAAGTGCCAACTGTGTATCTCTTCTACTGCTTCTATGCTTATGTGGTTGCTGTGTTTGCTTACCATACAGACAATGTTCACAGAATTCAAAATCATTAAATGAAAAGCCAGGCAAATAACCAGAACGAGACAAGATTTCCATTCCCTTCTTGGACATATGTCCTAACCGGCTATGCCACAAAGAAACGTTCGGCTGCTCGATTACATTGATTACATTTTTAGAGACATTTGATACATAAATCATGTAAAGTCCTCCAGACTTTACTCCATGTGCTACTATCATAGAACCCTTGGATATCTTCAACATGTTCTGTCCAAAAGTGGTGACATAGCGAGCATCATCAAGTAAACCTGTGCTGATCAAGCTCTTTGTAATTGCGGGAACATGTCTCACATTCTTCAGCGTGAAAGAAGAGCCATTCTGAAACTTCAATTGAACATCTCCAACACCTAAGATCTCACATGTCTACCCATTGCCTAGCCGAACATGATCTTTAGTGGTCACATAAGAAGTAAACCACTCCTTGTTTGGAGACACATGAAGTGATGCCCCTGAGTCTATAATCCAGTCACTCAGTGCATTTCCATCAGATGCTGTAAGAAGAGCTGAGTCCATTGTATTCTTCAAGAAGTAGATGTCTCCTGACACTAGACTGTCATCCTCTGCAACAGTGTTTGTCACATTTATTTCTTGAATCTTCACTAAGGACTTGTTCTTCTCACCATGGTCTTCAGCTTTCTCTTTGCCTTTTTCTGCTTTCCATTCTCTGCAGTCTCTTTTCATGTGACCCTTCTTGCCACAATGGTAGCATTCTATGTCACTCTTGCCTTTAGCACTGCGGGACTTGCTACGAGACTGATTCCTCTTTCCACCTTTGTACTTTTCTTTGGTCCTTCCCCTGACAACTAAGGCTGTTCCTTTGCCTTTGTCCATTGTCTTTCTATTGGTTTCTTCAGTAAGCAGACTTCCTTCTACACCTGCTATGTTCAAACCATCTGGAGGTGCAGAATTACTCAAAGCTGTGAGAAAAGTGTCCCAACTTTCCGGCAATGTGATCAACAGGAACATAGCTCTAACAGGTTCATCAAACTTGACACCTTGAGCTGACAACTGACTATAGATTGTGTTGAATTCATTCAGATGATTGGACATAGGTGTCCCTTCTTTCATCTTCAAGTCAACAAGCTTCTTAAGCCAGTATACCTGTGAAGCTGCACTTTGCTTCTCATAAAGATTACTCACCTTTAACCATGCTTGATAAGCCGACATCTCGTCTGCTACATTGAAGTAAACGCTTTCTGCCAAAGTCAGCATAATGGTAGAATGTGCCAATTCATCCATTTCGCTCCATTCATCTTCGTCCATATCTTCTGGTTTTATCCCCTTGAGATTTATAGGTTTTATTTGCTTCTTTTGTACCAACATGTGCGAAATCTGCTTCTTCCACAATGGGAAATTGGTTCCATCCAGCTTCTTGATATTGTAAAGAGCAGTGTCCTATGATCCAGCCATAGCTACGCTTCACAGTAGTTTACTTTCCTAGGAAAAATTCGGCAGAGTTTCCCCTGTAAACTGACCTCTGAACCAATATCAACCTGTCAAATGAACCAAGAAAGCTTTAGATTCTGCAGAAATTTTGGCAGAGTCTCCTTTGTAAAATGGCTCTGGTGTACTAAAAACAGACCAAAAAACAGCTCAAAAAACAGTGTCTCTCTGACACTGTAAGCTGTGGGTAAACCTGTCCTGCACCTGTACAGTCTTTGACTGTTCTGTCACTGTCCTGTAAGCATAGACTGCGACAATGCCTCAATGGCAGTAAAGCAAAGATGCAATCCCAATTGTCTAACTCACAGTCAATACATCCTAGCTGCCTATCTAAGGGTGCTCGAGGGATCGCTCCAAGACCTGTATCACCGAAAGGATCTCAACATTCAAGAATCCCCCAGCTCAATAAAACCTCACTTGACCCTCAACAAAGGCTGCAGTAAATCTGACAGTACATAGACTTCCCATAAAGTCATACATCCACAAATTTCCCACTGTATGTTGTAACCGCTGCGGCGGTTGTTTGCTGCGTGACTCACAGCCAACAAACCCTCAACAGACATACATCATCTCTGACAATACATCCCATGTGGAAGTACCTGCAATGTCAGGATGAAATCTCGAATATCAAGCAGCAAACACAAGCTACCTGATGAACTAGTGGATGTCGCCTAGAGGCTGTGTGTAGATACGCCCGTGTCGTATGTTACACGCCTCCAAGAACTGTGAGCCGTCCTTCGATGTGTAGACAACCACAAATCAACACTCTGGGAGTGTCGATATCCTCAGCACCTGCAGTCGTAGGCCAAAAACCCCAAATTCGCAGAGTCGGATATACACCCACCGAGACCACGTAGTCGAAAATGGCCTGCGCAGACCTTTGTCGAAGCCGAACGGTGGCCGAGATGACCTCAGAATGAAATTCTGAGAACACCGAGTCCTTCGGGCTCACCCACAGGATTTGGGGCCGTGTCTTTGCCTGTCGAATTTCACTCCAATCTAAGCTGGTGACTCTAGTGTCCTGCAGTGCTGCCCCGAGCCTCGATCTGAGCTCTGATACCAATTGAAGGAGTACGAGCGGAAGTGCGACGCGAGAGAGAGTGCGAGAAGAAGAGCACGATGATATGGTGAGCTCGCTCTACTGTAATGTGTAGAGCATAGTGAGTTCTTATTAGGTTTTAACAAAAGAATATGTGTACATACCTGGCGGCCTGCCCACTTACCTGGGCGACCACATTGGGCTTTATACCCCAACACCTGTAGTGGATCCAACCTCTTTCTTCTGAGCCTCTTTTGCTTTCAATTTCAGACACTGCTTGATTAAGTGATCATTAGCTTTACAATAATGGAAAGGCATCTTCTTTTTGCCCTTATCACCAAAATTTCTAGACGAAGTGCTACCAACAAAAGCATTAGCTAGTAGCAAAACCATAAGAAGTGGTTACATTGTTGTTCCCACCTTTTCTTTGAGCTGCAATAAAAGCCTATTCAACTGCACATTGGCTAGTCTTAGTTTTTTTAGAAAGTGACTCTTGCAATAGCAATGTGCATACTGCATCAAACTTGACAACTTTCCTTGGGTCATAAGTCTCTAAGTACTAGCAAAAGTCTGGTAAGAATCTGATAAAGCATCAAGAATAGTCTGCACAAGTGAACTATCAAAAATGACTTCTCCCGCAAAATTAGTTGCTCATTAACATCCTTGACACCAGCAAGGAAAGTGTCCATTTCATCTTCCTCATGTATAATCTTCGATTCCAGCTCTTTATGCAGTAAAGCAATTTTAGCATCATTGCGGCTTGCATAAAGACCTGCTAGAATATCCCAAGCATGTTTTGTAGATTTTGTTTAACAGATGTGAGGAGTGATAGTGCACTTCACAGACAATGCAATCAATGCATGAGCCTGCGTATCTCTTACATCCCAACAAGCTTGCTCAGTCATAGGCAAAACAGCTCTGATAGCAGCAACCCTAGCAGCAAAACCTGGAGCATCCTCAACATCGCCTGCATCCAGAGTACCATGAAGTACATCAATGCCCTACACAATGTTCCAAACTCCCTTTGATAAAAGTACATGTTGCATCACGTAAGCCCACATAGGGTAATTGTCCCCATCCAATCCTTCCTCAACAACAAACATCTTGAACATATTTGTGTCGTTGTCAGTCATGGAAAATGCCTGCACTTGATGTGAAAATTGCTCGAAATGAGGAGAAACTGAGTGAGACCAGCACATGCTATATAGCACAACCCGCATTAGACTGTATGTGACCTGTTATGTAGTAATTGACACTGACAAAAATTTTGTACAAAATGACAAAATTGCCTATGCAGGCCTGGCTGTAGTGAAAATGGAGGTCGAAATGGTCCCAAAATGAAATTTTTCATTGACCTGATGTGACGCTCGTCAAAGCTCATTGAAATCTGAGAAAACGAATAGGGGTGTTCTGACGACGCTGACGACTAAGCCCGGGAGGACGTGACCTGCTCTGATACCAATTGTTGGAATTAGGGTTACAGGGAAACGCGCACAGCTTGGAGAAGACAAAGGAAGCTCAAGGCACATGACCGAGAGTGTATTACTTAGTGTGCAATGGAAAGATAGATAGCCCTAGAGTGATGGATGTATATACAATGCACGAGGGAAAAAACCTCCTAAAGGGGGAGAAAGTGCCCCAACGGTCCTATTGTGTTCACACACATCACTACCACATGTATATGGTAACAAAGAGAAATCTAGGATGTCCCAAAAATGGCTAATAAAATGTGAATTGCATCACAAGAGATAATCATGTGTTTTCCAAGTCATGATGAAAGGAAGTGTTTGATGAAGGTACAATTTGGTTTAAGGTCAAATGTATTTGAACACTATTGAAGGGAATTCCTTGAGAAGAAAGTTACTGATAGGGCATGTTCTTCTCATATGGAACTTGAGATTAGCGATAGGATCCTACTGTTAGTGAAGAATAAGTTATGGTTAACAACTCTTATACCTTGCATTAGCAAGTGTCCCCAATTGTTAGCAAAAGGGAAGGAGTACAAATTGTATATTTAAAATAGTACATGTCTCATATGGAGTGATAGACAATGAAGATTTAGTGGGATGCTTGTTTAATACATACACAACACATATGATAGTCTCAAGCCAAACCACAAGTGGCAAAGCTTAGATTTTGACCATATATTGTGCCAACTCCACACATAACCTAGTTTTCCTCTTAGCAGCACCATTTTACTAAGGGGTACATGATGTTGTACATTGGTGTTTCATCCAATGACTTGCCAAAAATGCATAAATTCTTTAGACATATACTCTCCCCCTTGATTAGAATCAAGAGTCCCCACATTACAACCAGATAGATTTTCACCCATAAGAAAAAATTGCATGAATCACATAAACACTTCGGACTTTTCCTTAAGCAACTATACCCAGGTATGCCTGGGGTAATCATAAAAAAAAGTCACCAAGTACAAATGACTCCAAAACAAGGAGTATGTATCAAACCACAAACATCACTATAGTCAAGTTGAAATTTGGAAGTAGCCTACACAAAACCATCCTTAGGAAATATAGCCTTTATAAACATGCTTCAATGGTGTCTCAAGAGGAGGCAATGAAGCAACCATACCAGATTTTTGCAAATGCATGCAATTGTAGCAAACTAGAAAAATAAGGATAACAAAGACTTGCATGCCAAAGTTCTACATAAAAAATAGCCTTAAAGTGAAAAATTATCTATGCCATACCTTCCACACATATCTTGTAAGCATTGACCTTATACATCCCACAAAACAAAGTGCTAGATGCCACATTAGTATTACTAGAATTGAGATCATGAATAATGCATATTCATCCATAAAATTGACTACAAGACCAAGTTTTGCAAGTGCAAATACAGAAAAAAGGTTCATCCTGATCCCAAGTACAAACATAAATTTTCCAAATCTTTTGTCAAAACCCCTCATGTAACCTCTCATTGGAAAGTGCTTCAAAACTAGAATCTCGATTTGCAATCTCCAACAAGTTCAAAGTTTTTTGTACAGTCAAATCAAAATTAAAGCTTCATTTCCAAAGTGTAGGGTTTTTTACACTTTACCCAATATTGCATTAAGTATCCAAAAGTGAAGAAGAGATGCCACTTGCTCAGCACTAAGCATAATCTTTTGGGCTCTCGTAACTAGATAGCATTGTTGGCACATATGATAGTATTCCCATTAGGGTTAGTCTCAAGAGAAGTGAACAAATCAAGATGAGACATAATGTGCTTAGTTGCACCACTGTCGAAGTACCACACACGATCCACACATTAAGTCTTTATCCATCACCTAAGCTGGGTTTGTCGTGGTCTACAACTTTGTACAAGAAAGTTTTATCAAAATTCATCACGGATTTTGAGATAATTTGCACACACTTTCTACACGTAAGTTTTTTTTTGTTGAACAAACATTTTTCAAAATCTTGATTTTTTTTTAGATAATTCTGGATGAAGTGCATATTGCTCTTAGTTATGCACATGTAGAGAGCATGTGAATGTGTATTTTTTACACATTTTGAGTGGTGAATCTCATGGTTACAATTATAGAAATTTTGTTACTCTCTTTAGAGAAACATATGCACTTATTGATGCCTCTTTGATGTGCTCCTAAGCGTCTTGATGCAATTGCTCATTGTGAGAGCTTTGATGTGTTGACAGCTCATGGATGCTTGAGTTGATGTGGTTTGATACCTTTATGATTATGGCTATGACCTAAGCATGGCTATGGTGAACTTGCTAGCTTACGATAGTTAATGTCATATTGAGAGCATTGATTGCAAAACATTTCTTTTATGGGAATTGATGTAGGTTTATGCCATGCTTATGAAGATCGTGTCCATCTACATTGATGCCGTTTTGAGATAAACTTTACTTGTGGTCTTGTGATGTGTGCATATGGCAATCTTGATGTGTTTTTATGGAACTTTAAGCTCTCTTGTCATCCCTTATGCATATTGACCAGTTTGTGGTAGATTTGTGTAGTTTTTTGGTAGTACTCTTGAAGCCTCTCATGCAAGATTGAGGCAAATTCAAATGAGGTGGGAGATTGTTAGTTTTGACTCGCTTGCTTGATTTGGCGTGCATACTTGCTACAATTGGCAGGTTTTGCTCTATCTCTCATGTTGTATGTATGAAGTTTGGGAATACTGCTTACTATACTTGTGTGTGCCAGTTTTGGCAATTACAACATTGTCTTGAGCCTTGAGTTTGCATAACATTTTTGTGAGGGTAGTGATGGAGTTTTTTAAAGCCAAGCATTGGGGAATGGTATCCATTGTGAGGTGGATGGACTAGGTCTCTGCCCGAATATCCCCTATCGCAGCCTCACAACTAGGTGCTCGATCGCTCAATTTATGCTTAGATCTTTGTGCACTATCTACTCCCAGCTTCACTTTATGCTTAGATCTTTGTGCACTATCTACTCCTTGCTTTATTTCCTACAAAGCCCCCACACACAAACTTAGATGGATTACTAGTGCATCAGACTGTGCACTTACTAACATCACTCATATGTTACAAGATGCCTTAATTCGATACTACCCGAGTTTCAAGAAATATGTGGAAAAAGGTTGAAAATGTACAAGGACTTCTTAGGGATTAATTAATGAAGGTGGAATAGCACTAAAAAACACAAGTACTTTGTCATCGTTTAGAAATCCACATTTTATGTATGTGAGTTGGGAGTTGGGTGACAATGCCCTTAGCCTATATTGACTAGGCTAGCTATGCCTTCATCTTGGTACATTGTAAGTATTTAGAGTTGGTTTTGAAGCTAACCTTGATGTTCTTGGTCTTGGCACTAAAATTCTTTTCTAGCTATCCCAAGATATTTTAAAATGATCACACTTATCTATAAATTGCACTAATTGTCACATAGAGTTGTAATAATTATACTTCAAGCTTGTTCATCTTTAGCTAGAAGTTGTGCACTATTTGTCCTACTTGTGTGACTTCACTTGAGCGTTGCGCTAAAGGGGTGCTTTTACAACTAACCACATGTCCTTTTGCATGAGATAACCCCTTCAACTTAGTATGTCTATGTTGCTTAACCCCTTGATTAGGCATTTAAACCTTTTCTCGGCCATCAAAGTGACTTTGTGCTTTGAGAGCATCTTCACACTCCCATCATAATAGTGTCTTGTAGTTGCTTGCCATTGCTAAGACATAAGTGAGTTTGGATTAAATTGGCCCTGCGGCTTTTGTACTCTTGATTTTGGTTGTGTAAGTGATGCTACTCTAGTTTCTTAAGAGTTTTGGACGCCCACTTTGAGAAGTACGAGCAATTGACTTCCTTTTGAGACTTGCTTTTGCTACTTGATAAAGAGCCTTTGGTCTTCCTTTGGAGATAATTATAACCATGGTTCCATGAGTTTGAGAGACCTTTTACTTTTACTTTATGTTCATCAGGCTTTCTCACTCATGTAGCTTTGGGAAAACCCATCATAAACATTTTGACTAATTAACTCTTCATTGCATTACATTGCATTCGTCTCATGCAAGAAGTTAGGCAACATAGGAGCATTTAGCTTTTTTATGTATGCTTGCCTTGCCCTTTAGTTCATGGATCAATTCTTGAGGTTTCATTTTATCTTCAAGAAAAGGCTCAAAGACATAATTTTCAGCTTCAAAGGGTAACATTATCTACCTCAGTGGCTTCACACAAAATGATGCCAAAAAGAGGATTCGCAATTATAGGCCTTTGAACCCCCATCTTTAGTTGATGTAACAAACCCAAAATTTTCAATTAGGAGTTGTGCCACATTTCAATAGTTATGGGTGAGTATGTTTAGCCTTTGTGATTGCATTACGGTGACGTAGTTAGAGGTAAACATAACTCCAATCTTCCACCACTTAAGAGGATGCACGACTAAACATCTTGGAAGCACTTGTTACTCTGGATCACATCCAAACTCTACTACAACCAAGTTGTGCTTAGACTCAACTACACACAATGTAATGATTATGTTTTTTAGCACACCTCGGGGGGAAATTACATCTACACAGTGCAAGCAATGTTGGAGATTATGGGAGTAAATAAGGGTTGCATTCTAGATGAATTAATCATAACTTACTAGACATTAAATCAATCAATCAAGAGATAAATGAACTCAACAAAATAAAGATAAGAGATGGACAACAATACAATCATTGATTACCACGAGATAGCTCATTAACCAAGAAGCTTTTTTCAGCACGAGAGATTCCACTTAAAAGAAAAGAAATTTAGGGATATAGGCTCAAGTTTTTGTAGCTTCTTGCACAAAATATACAAGTTGCAAGTGTAGGTTAATAAGAATCTTCCAAATGGCTACAAAAACTCATACATGACCGTGACTGGTGAGGGTACATCTGGAAGAAACAAAGAGTTTTGAACTCTAACAATCTTCCCCTATATCTCTTTGTGACAAAAATTCTGATAGGAAAATCAAGATGAAATTATGATAATGGCACTTGAGACAACACGCTTCCCTCAAACAAAAGGTTAGCAAATATATAGACCAACCAATAGTACACCAAGGCTATCTGCAAGAGCAACGCTACCTTACTAGCAAAGAGGGACAAGCTACAAAAATTTCAAATGACCAAACAACAACAAAATTATTTACAAAATATCATTGCTAGCATCATACGTGAAATGGGTATGAAACATTGATGTTCTTCAACCATAGTGTTTGCCTGTGACTTTGGTATCTCTACCCTTCTCTTTTTCATAGCGTTCTTATCTTCTATTGGTATAAATTACTCAGCTGCAAAGGGTATTTGCAAGTTCTACCCTAAAACCATCAATTTTGCAACCAAATGGAGCTCATCTAGTGGTTGATTACCTATCTATACACCAATTTATTTGTTCTACTCTAAAACCATCAATTTTGCAACCAAATGGAGCTCATCTAGTGGTTGATTACCTATCTATACACCAATGTGTATGTAGGTTTGCCTAATTGAGGTGAGCACTACCTAGCAACAACATCAATTTTGTAGCCATTATATCATGCCACATACACAAGATTGACACAATAGTGACAAACCGTTAGGCTCTACAATCCAGCTAAGGGATGGAGGTCATGTTTATGTAATGGGGAGCTACATACACATGGACTGCATAATTGTGTGTCAATGTGGTGAGCTCTACATCCCACATAAGGCATGCATGGGAAGCTATATAATGGAGTGCCAATGTTGATTATTTTCCCATTAATCATATTTTTTTGCTTATGTTGTAACATACATTTATTGTACTACATTCTCGAATTGCAAAGTGACAATGTGGATATATGATGCTAACTCAACCTTGACTAAGTTATAGAAAATATTTTCACCTCCATTCTTAACCCAATTTATTTTTAAGAGTGTGGACCTGAAAAAATCTAGTGAAACCCTAGGTATACATAGTATTTGTAGACTCTTGCCCTATCTCCAACAAGCTCTCCTTCTTCATCTCCAAGCTTTGAGCTCCACGCTTCCATAGCTTGAGGGCTTGGCTTTGTATCAAATTTTGAATGTTGGAATGGAGGTGATGGGTATGTAGGAAATAGATTCTATCCTTCAAAAATATCTTATCCTCTCCTTTGAGCTCATTTTCTCTTTCCTCTCACATTGCAAGCATGTGTATGCACTTTTGTGCATAATTTTGTGGGTGGAAGTGATCTCTCCAATGTTATTGTGCATTCCGTTCTTGATAGATGAGTGTGTATTGTGTATACATTGTTGATTGAGGTTTAGTTTGAGGGTGTAGACTTGAATGTGTAAGATTAAGTAGGAGCGCTCTATGTGAGTGTGTAAATTGTTGTTCTCACAATGTACATGTACAGAGACTAGATGTCAACAAATGAAAATATGTAGGTGATAAGGTGTGACTAGACTCAATGATAGACTAGATACCGATAGTCCCTATTGATATCTCTAGACTAATGCATGTACAAAGACTAGATGTCAACAAATGAGAATATGTAGGCGATAAGGTGTGACTAGACTCAATGATAGACTAGATACCGATATTCCCTATTGATATCTCTAGACTAATGCATACAATGAAAAATTATCTCCCATAAGTGGTGAATAGATGATGTGGAGAAGGGGATTATGCCTAATGTACACGTAATGCTCCGATACCACTTTGGAGGAGCACGTGCTTATGAAAGATGGATATTAGTAGAATTCATATCGACATAATTACCCTCAATAGGCACAAAAGTAGAACCAATGCATTTAGGATTAGATTAGCACCAATTTTTTTTTGTCAAAGACTTTTCCACTTATAGATAGAGTGGAGCTAGTAGATATTATGAGTGGCAAGAGGTGGTGCATCCACATGGGTAGCGAGTGCGCATAAGGAGCTTTAGAACAATGTATACTCCAAGTGGTAGGAACCTAAAGACTCTGTTGAGTTTTTTGTAAGATCCTCAAACTCTCTTTGAGTGGAAGGGAGTGAAACAATCTCTTCTTTAAAAGCCAAGGAATTGCACATTTTGCAAGAAAGAAGTCACATTCAACCGAGAACTTTCTATCCTCTCTACGATGGGAAAGTGAGAATCCCAAGAAAGAAAGTTATTACACGACTACTCAATGCCACAATTTGAATTAATGCTTGATTTTTCATGTTCTAATGGTGTTCATAGCCTCCATACATTGGCTTATCCAACGAGCCACATATGTAACATCTGGCCTTATGATTGTAAAATAATGAGGGTTCCAATCAACATCTTAGAAAGTGTGACATCCTTATAAAGGTTTATTGACTTGCAATTTTAACTTTTTAGGTTGTCTTCATTAGTGTTAGAATAGGTTTGTGTTGGTTACATGGTGTTAGAATAGGCTTGCGTTGGTCCATCTAGAACATTGTGAAAAGTGACATAGCTTACATCTGCTAAGAGATGACAATAAGGTCATTAATTCTCTAAATTCCCATATGAGACTCCTTGCTTACAGGAAGAGGCTACTACTACAACAATATCTAAAGACATAAGCCACCTCAATAGCTATCACAAAATCCATCTTGCCATGATAAAAGCAAACAAATTGAAGTTGTACATCACTTTATTAAAGAAAAAATACTTTCCAATGAAGTTGTTTTATGAAATGTTACATTTTAAGAAGATGAAGTAGAGGTCTTCACAATACTTGTTGTTTCCAATTGCTCTCTTCAACAAGTATTAACACACATTTGGATTCCAGTAAGGACATTCTGTTTAAGGGACAACGAATGCTAAACAAGTGGCTCCTCCAAGAAAAATATGTAGCAATAGCACGTGACATAGTGACAAATTTCAACCTTATAAACAACAAGGAATGTCTCTATGGCATCACCAAAAGGATGACTTGATTCAGACTTACAATTTTCATTCTTGCAAATAACGTTAGACCAAGTGGTCACCTAGGCTCCTTGAAACAAACCTATCTAGAAGGTGAAGTATCAAGACTTTTACTTAAGCTTCCGTCAATCTACTCCACTTACTCAATCCCTTTGTTAGCTTTATATACATAATATAAACCTCAATTTACATGCACATGTCTCCACACATGAGCACAATCCGGAGGTCCATGATAACTCCCCATAGAAGTGCCGACTATGCAACTTTAGATACTTTTAGTACATGGTCAGATTACTTTTCTAGGTGATCAAAAGTACCTACCTATGTAGCCAAAGTAGACAAATAGCTTTGTTGGTTCAATCACCTCTGTCTCTTGTGCGTATTGTCTTAAATATGTGTTGCATTTGAGCGGTCAATCAACTCTTTTTAAGCTAACAAATCCATTTTTTCTTACTTGTTTTCCAAATGGTACTTGGCATTTAAGATTCAAAAAATGTGATTCTAATGTCCACAACAACTTGGCCACATCATCACCATCATCTGTGATTGCTATGGAATTGCAAGCAACAACCCTCTTGGATACCAAAGCCAACTTTATCATTTCAAAAATTGAGGGTTCCAAAGAAGTTTGTACAAGCTAGTCCACATCTTTAGATCCCCAATAATACTTTCCGAGAAAGCACTCACACATAGCAAACTAAATAATTTCAAGAATTGAATGTGGCCAACCACCCAATTCATGCTAAGGCCATATAAAATTTCTTATTGTTGAAGATTTTAACAAAATTAATGAAATATTTTCAAACAGACGTGATCTATAACCACAATGTACAAGAAATCAAAATTGGCATAGTCAACAATACCGTCATAGATGGGAAAACACGATTTCTTAGCAAGACATATAATTGGCCATAGAAAGTTGGATTCTTTCAACTTACCAAGAAAGGTACGGTAACATTTTTTTGGTCCATCAGATGAAAATCCCTCATCACATACTTTGTTACTAAAATTGGTCTAGCTAGCTTGGCCAAGATAGTAGATCCAACTCCAAAGCTCCAAATGACACCCAAGGCACTCTCTCTTCATCAAAAAAGCTACAAGGAGAGTCACAATATCACTATGCATGAGGTGGTGAGCATGTGACAACTTCGACCATACACTACAATCAGAAAATTACGTACATCAAGAGGAGTTTCCTAAGCTAATGTTCCTCTTTAAAATCCAAGAAGATTGTCTAATGATCAAGATAGCTAAAAGTTACCAGAAACCTAATAGATGTTCGAAACTTAAGAATTTGACATTTAAATGGGCTTAAGTGCAAGGTGCCATGGGATTAAATGACACCAAGGCTTTGTAGGGATCATTAGCTAAAGTTAATCTGCTTGATCAAGGGTGATCTCCATCGTGCAATCTTTGTCATGAATTGTGTGTGAAATATGTGTGAACATGTATGCACTTTGTGAGCTATTTGTGAATTGTGTGTGCACCTTAGACCTTTGATCTTCTCTAACATGAGGTATCCTTTAGTGCAATGGGGAGAGTGTCTAAGCACTTACAGAACAATAGGTGTTATTAATAAGCTAAGAAATCAAAATGTTTTAGGGTGCCACATACAAAATATCTATGATCACAACACCATCTTCTCAAATACTAGCTTAAATTAAAGACAATTATACATTATTCAATTTCATTGTTGCTATCTCAAAATGAGAAAAACCATTATTTAGTGGGAATCCATTATTTAACCAAAGGCACAAGCAAACCTAGCATATACAAGTTAGAAAATCAAAAGCGGCCGCTATTAACAAAATGCAAGCATTCGGAAGATAGATAACATATTCTTTTGAGTATGAATGTCAAGATATGGAGTTCAACTTTCAAGCACTATTTTGAACTAAATATTATGCTCATCTTGTCAATTACACACAGTAGAGTGGCAATGGTAGCACAAGCTTCCAAGCGGGCTAAAGGAAACAGGCTTGTTGCAACCTCTGCACCCCAAAAGGTGGAAACCCCTGGTGAAGAGATTAGACTCAAGGATGCAACAAGGGTATTCATAAATTTGGGCTTGTACACCTATTTCAACGCGGGCAAATGTGAAGTAGATTGCAATAACGTGTATCAACCATAAATTTGAAGGACTAGGATGACTGACAAGTCAAAACCACAACTTGTGGTGCAAAAGCATTGAAGCATTGAGCTGTTTATTTACCAACTAGAAAAGACAAAGCTCTTATTTTGCCTGACTTGTGTCATGAATGAAAACTTATACCAATTTCCTCCTGGAAAACACCATTGCCAAGATCTTCCCTTCTAGGCTCCAAAAAGGAGAAAGAGGCAACGTTCTCGTTCTTAGTAACCAAACGATTTTATGTACGTTTCGCTCCATCGTCATTGATACTCCATAATGTATTCTCATCCAAAGTTTGGGCGACAGATGTTCTGCATTCAAAGGTTGCTGCTGTTCAATTTAAGTTTCTTGTATTGAAGCCTTTAGAAAGCACATCAATGTGACCAAAAGAAAAAATGTTTGGCAGGAACTCTTCAGATTATTGACACCCAACCCTCGTGCCATACAATGACAGTTTTTGCGCTTTGAAATGTGACCATTGACAAGACACAGGCAATAATGCTCCTTTCTCTCAACCATACAAAACAGAAACACTAGATTAAAATGACATAAGGTGTGCCTTGAGCAATGCAGGTGTACAAGTTTCACATCATAAACCTTTGGTACCCAGGTACCAGCAAATGACAACATAAACTGTTACATATTGCTTCTAGTACCACCTTCACAAAAATCCTTCCCGGTTTAGCTGCCTGCAAGAACACGCTCTTGTAGAAATTCACCTTAAGCGAGTCTTTGCCTTTTCCAGCTCCTCTGAAACAAAAGAAGTAGGTAAAAACATTAATGTGTCCACATTAAACGATCAAACAATCACTGGCAACTTCTTGTAGTGTAGAAAAAAGCAAGAACTGGACCAAGAAAATTACTCTGATGCAAACTTGTGAGTGTCTTAACGTCGCTTTGGAAAAAAAGAGCACCTCGTTTGTGATACACACTCTGCAAAAAAAAAAAAAGGGAAAAGCAATCATGGCAAAATCGTTTGAAGGAGAGATCCCGGTTTAAGGACATTAGGCTAACTGTAGGCTTAAATAGAATTATAATTTTATAATGCTATGTTTATACAATTTTCTGATTTAAAAGGCAAGGAATCGCATTGAACATTCAAATCATCACATCTGTTGCGGTCTTATTATGGACCTCTAAGGTAAGCATTCAAAGCAGAATGCACTTGAAAGTAAGACGGTGCGACACTTGGTGTCATCCTCAATGAAAGAGTCAAGATCTTCTGCATCAAAAGCCTTGGAGCTGCTCTTCCAACATTCCAAAGGAAAAGAATCGACAACAGAAGTTCTGCAGGAAAAAATTACTTTCAAAGACGTTCCCAATGATGCACTTTCAACCACCTAGACGACTCTTATAAGCACTACCAATCTATTGCAAACTCCATCTATAACCAATAGTCAGTACACTGCAAAGCCCATTGAACAATGGACACCTCCATTGCAGCACCATCAATCTGTCTCCAACTCCTGTGCTTACTAGTCATCCAATTAGTCAGTTTCTTACATAGCCCCTTGCAGAACTACTGCTGCTATTCCTAAAGAACAAGATTTGCACAATCCAAAACAACCACCAAGGTTAGAGGAGACCCTATCCATGCTCATTTATGTTGGGCTGCGGGCACGCTGCATTTCAATGTGGTGAGTACCTTAGCTTGAAATTTTACTCATCAAAAGCCGTCACGACTTCTGTCAATTGTCAAGACCAAACAACACCGCTAGCTCTCAACAAAATGGCACAGTTGTGAGCTAATCATTCTGAGATTCGGAGTTTTTCATAACATACAACCATCAGAGTTGAATTGGGAGGCCCTGACAATGGTATTTTCGACCATGCTCTGAACTGGTAGGCACTTACTCTCATAGGAGGTAAACTTTTCAACTCAGCACAAGCCACTTCCAGTTTTTGTACCTGCATTCGATTGAAACACAACACAAGTTCAAAAACTCTGGTGCATAATTATGATGCTGAAGGGTTGACATTTCTTATATGTAAACTGGAATTAAAAATCAAGTGTTTTTTTTTTTAAATCATAATTTTTTTTTTGTAACGAAATTATGCAGCCAATTATTGGAAAAATAAGCTACAGATAGTATTTTGAAAAAGAGGCCACCTCACTTGAAAAAGCAATGACCAGGAAAAAAGTTTGTTTCATAATAATGCATGCTCACAATGCCACTTAGCTGGAGCCTCACACCCCATGAGCCTCAAGGTGCAAAGTTCAACTACCACCTCAATTCCTAAGTAACGGAAAAGGATTGAGATACCATGTCGACATGCGCTATAGCTTGAATGGTCTCTACCAGCGGGAGATGACAGAGATCAGAGACCAATTCCACCGGGAGACTACAAAGCGCCTGGCTCAGCTCAAATCAGATCAGGCTCTAGCATATTCTTCAAGTAGCTACTGACATCCCCATCTTTGTTGTATACCATGTCCATTGGCACCTCACCTTTGAAAGGTCTCAATAGACTCACATGAAATGCATTGTGAATCTTCCAAGTATCTGGTAACTTCAATCTGAAGGATACATCATTTATCTTTTCCTGAATCTGGAAAGGGCCATAGATCTCATACTCAACTTTGAGAAAAGTTGCTCCTTACCCCTTCGTTTCCGTAGGCGTGCCTTCTCAAACCGTAGAAGCACCCAATCACCTTCCTTTGATTGCAAGTCACGTCGATGCTTGTCCACTGCCTTCTTATGCCTTGCTTGAGACTTCTCAAGAGTCTTGTGCACCTGGACAAAAACAGTATCCAGATCTAGATCATACTGATCTGCTTCAAAAATCTTATCCTTGGTGCTTGGAATAGGTGGAACCTTCTTAGCACCCAATGATCTCAAATGGCGCCTTCCCTGTAGACGTATGTACTGTGTTGTTGTAGGCAAACTCCACCAAAGGAAAATACTTCTCCCACTGAGCCTTCTGATCAGAGATGTATGACTTCACAAGTCCAAAACCACTTAATTTGCTTTCTCCAATTGCCCATCTGTCTGTGGGTGGAAAAAGGACGAGAATTGTAACCGTGTACCAATATTCTCCCAGATTGCCCTCCAAAACAGACTAGTAAAACGGGGATCTCTATTTGAAACTATACACTGAGGCATGCCATATAATCGAAATATCTATGAGACAAACAATTTAGCCAAATGATCGGGATTAACTGTCTACTTGACCGGAACAAAATGAGCTTGTTTACCAAACCTGTCGATGATTGTCCAAATATCATCATGCCCACTCTGAGTCTTGGGAAGATAAAAAATGAAATCCATTGCTATACTTTCCCATGGTTGGCTAGGTGCTGATAAAGGTTGCAAAAGACCTCGTGCCTTATGCCAGAAGGTCAAACTTGACCTTCTGGCATATTAAACAAACTCGTCCACATCCTTTTTGAGTCTCGCCCAGTAGAAGAACCACTCCACACCTTTCAAGGTGGTTTCTATGCACGATGGCCTGAAAAGGTTGGACAATGGCACTCTGTCAAAACCTTATTTCTCAGCGCTTGTGTAACATACAAGAAGTTTTTCCGCATCAAATAGCCTTCCATAAGCGAATACCCCGCAACCACTTCCCCACTTTGCAATCGGTCAAAGATGTCTGCAAAATCCGAATTTGCGGCATACTGATCTATTGTATCCTCAAAGTCTAGTGATGAACTGCCGAAACAGCCAAAACCAAAGTCAATCTCAAAGTGAAATTGTGACGAACACATCTGCTTGTCCGAAAGCCGTTTCGGGGAAATAGCGCAAACTCTGATAATCGGTGAATGCTGCAAAATCGGCTCCAAGTAGAAAGTGCCGCCACTGAGTAAGAGCATGGATAACTGCCAAAAGCTCCACTCTCATAAATCTATGCAACCCGTTTTGGTCTAGAAAACATTTAGCTCTCATAAGCTACAACATGTTCTTCCTCCATTAAGACCGCTCCCAGACTGTGACCACACGCATCACAATGTACCTCAAATGGCTTTTGCAAGTCTAGCAAACCCGACACTGGGGCAGTTGTCAACTTCTCCTTGAGAGTCTTGAAGGCCGCAATCTCATATGGTCCCTATGCGAAAGGAACCCCTTTCTGTGTCAAAGCATTTAGAGGAGAAGCAATCTCCACAAATTTTTTAATGAACCGTTGGTAGTAAGAGCACAAACCCAAAAAATCATGCCAATCTTTGATGGTCTCAACCTTGGCCAGATCCATTTTGACACCCTCCACAGAGACGATGTGTCCCAAAAAGTGGATCTCGGGTAAGAAAAACTCGCTCTTCTTCCCGTTCACCACGAACCGATGTTGCCCGAGTGCCTGGAAAACCTATAATCGGTGGTGTTGATGTTTTTCCTCGTTCTTGGAGAATACGATGATGTCGTCAAAAAGGTGCCCCGAAATTACCTATAGTCTCGAAAAATCCTATCCATCATCCTGTTGAACGTTGCAAGAGCATTCATGAGACCAAAAGGCATCACCAAATACTCGTACAATAAAAAAGACGCCCTCAATGTTGTCTTATAGTCATCCCCAAGAGCAATTCGGATCTGATGATAACCACTCTTCAAGTCAATTCTGCTGAAATAAGTAGAACCCTGAAGTCTGTCTAGTATATCATTGATCCTGGGAATGGAAACCTGTTCTTGATGGTGATTTTATTGAGAGCCTTGTAGTCAATGCACATTCTTCAATATCCAACGCTGAATGAGACCCTTCTCTAGAAGCTCTTTCACTAGGTTCATAATTTTCCTCTTTCTTCTCCAAAATCCTCTAATAACCTTGCATCAGGTTCCCTTAGTTCGTCGGAACCCTCAGATGTGCTACGATCCGATTCTTGTACTGCTCTGGAATCTTGAGATGATCTGTCATCTCGTTCCCCTGATTCATTCTCTTTATTGGAAGACTCTTGCCTTGAAGAGGTCAATACTATCCTATCCATAGGATAAGTCAATGAGCCAGCATACATCCCAAATCCTTGCTTAGCATGCGCCATAAGTCTCTAAATAGAGTAAGACTTCTCTTGTAGACAATACTCTTGAATCTTTTTTGGCAAACCACAACAAAACCGCTCATTCCGGTCCCTCAAAGTTTCTTAATCATTCTCAAACGATGCCAATTTGTGCTGAGATCTCTTTCATATTCGTTTAATATTCAACTTGACGTGAAAATTCTCTTGAATTTTACTCACGTCGTAGGTGCTTCTCTGCATAACGACAAAGTAGACCGCCATGTCTGTGCAATTCCTTTCAAGTAAGATGTCGCCCTTTGCACCTTAGAGAGTTCCGTGAGAAAAAATGTAAGGTGCAGCAGAACTGAATGTTGAACTTTGCTCAAGATGAGTGCTCCGAACTGTGCTCAAGGGTTCCTTTTACTTACGGAAGGGAGAGCCTTCCGTTCCTTTAATGAGATAGTGCAAATGATCACAAACAAAGTGGAAAAACACCGTGAAAGAAGGTGTTGAGACTAAGAGATAGAGAGAGAAGAATACGACACCAAAATGTTGCCAAACCCTCCTCCAAGGGCCCCCCTCTCGATGGCGAGAGAAGTCTATGCTATTGATTGCACAAATCTGATACAAAGGTGCTGATGCAAGTTCTTGATGCTATGATGCAATGAGGATCTAAGTCGGAGACGACGGCAGCGACGATGACGCTAATGATTGCTGGCTGGAAACGCTGATTTGATGGCTGCAAACGCTGCTTTATCTACTGCTGTAAACGCTGATTTGTCTACTGCTGTAAACGCTGATTTGTCCTCCTGGAAACGCTGATTTGACATGCTGAAAAACGCTGGTACAGTAGGCTGAAATCACTGGTTCTGTCATGGGACGTGGCAATTGTTAACTATGTCACGAGGACGTGGCAACTGCTAACTTTAGTTGTTGGTTTCTTTCCAATGGGTTTTGTTTTATTTTTGAGACCCTCTTCTTGAAGTAGCAAACGGTCGGACATTGTATGGCCAATGTGAACGGTAGTTTCACCCGCAGATGGGTAGTGGTCGGCACTGGAATTCGTATGGTAAGAGGATGTCTAGGCTCAGAGCAAGATCATACAGGTCCCCCCGTCGCACTTAGCAAGTTGGTGGGTTCTAGGAAGTGAACTCAATAAAGGCCTAAAGTCAAGGTGTGACTACCAACAGAAAGTATCCGACAGTTGGGCCACATTGCACTTTTGGACGCGGTCCCAATGAGGATAGATGGTCAGATGACCACAGGGAGCCCAACGGAATCATTTCCTAAAATTTAGGGAACTGCTATTTTGGGCCGTGAAATGTGTTCGTGTCATTACCTCCAGTATGACTAGGGGAACAATTTACAACTCTGCCGCGAAGTCAACTGGGCGACCAGTTGGGAGATTTTTAAGCGGCGAACCCGAAACGGGAAAATGCTAGTAAATGCGCCAAGTGGCACACTTTGGTGCACTTTCCTCGTGCAAGAAGAGTTGGCGCTGAATTTGATGCTGGGAGAGGCCTCATTTACTCTCTGTCACCACGGGTGCCAGGAGTGATGCCCTGCATGCTACGCACTGCTCTCTCTCTCCCCTACGAGCAGTATGTTATGCCCCACTAGTGGGCTTTTCATTTGACCAATGTACAGTTATGTGGGTTCATACGCGATTGCCGAGGCAAGAGCCTCTTGCACAGGTACTGGATTAGCTAGCGGCTAATCTCCAGCAGGTACAGGTGAATTTGGAGAGGTTTCACGTTAGAAATCTCGTCCGATTCAAAGGGCAAGTAGCCCTACAGGTGCGGGAGCTCGAGGTCTTGCTACAGATGCGACCAGCACGCAAAACGGAGCCCAAAACAGGGAATTACAGCCTGCTGTGTATTTTTGCAGGTTTAGGGTTTTGGCCCTAAACGGACCCTAATACCCCCAGGAGGTCGGGGATGCGAGGGGACCGCTGTATAGGTGAACTGGCGCATTTTTGGGGCAGAAAACAGAGAATTCAGCGTGCTGCAGATTCTCGCCAGGTTTTGCAAAGTATCCCTATGCATCGGGAAAGTCACCTATTGCGTGGGGATACTGACTATGAAGTGTCCTAGCACAGTTATGTTGCCGAAATCGGGCCAGAACAGGTGTTTCTTAGCCTAGATTGAGCGGGGCAGCTTGTAAGAGATCACAAGTTTTATTCCCTCTGTTAAAGAATAAAGAAATACCGAAAGGGGCGCCAATTTTGGGGCCTACAGGTTGTCGGCGTCTGCTCGAGCATTCTAGCTCTCGAGCCGTGTGTGTACTTAGGTGTTAATCCTCGTTACACGTTACCTTTGCAAAGTACTCTGTGTCTATTTAAAGTAAAGAATTTCGGGTGAAAGCCAAAGCCTACCGCACTACGGGCCGGTTTCATGGTTCCGTTGTCGGGACATCAACCACTTTTTCCTTAAAGAGTGAGCTTGGATTGTTTTGGGTAAAGACACAGAGTGCAGGAACGCGGAATTACACTATGGCCGACAAGGGGAAGAGCATTGTGGAAGAGGGTTCCTCTTCAAAGGATAGGCAAGAGATCCCTATGGTTTTCGAGATTGGCAAGAGCTCACGGCCAGGTCGATCTGCCTCCTGTCAACGTGAATGTCCCTCCAGTAGTACAGGGCTTTATGACTGGGCAGCTTGAGGATGATGCGTTCAAGACTCAGTTAGTTGCCGCGGTGAATGTCTTTTCGCAGCTGGTGCAGAATCCAAGGTTTATGGAGTTCTTGCAAGCACCACCAGTGCAACAACAAAATAGGCAACCTACGCCGCGTACGGAGCTTGTTGATGCTCAAGCCCAGGTACTTCATGCGGCTCATGAGGAAAGGGAACACTCGCATGTTGCGGAGTCAAGGGCTCCAAAACAGGTTCCTCCTGTGCTTGAACAGGTGGCTAGAACGCCTATTCCACAGGTTATGCCAATTCAGCCGGCCACCTTTCAGAGACAGCATGCTGTCTTGAATGGACAGGGAACTGGATACCAAGCTATGCACTCAGTTTTTTCACCACCCACGGTACATCCTAGGTATTTCGGGGGTGGATCAGTGTTCCAAAGTATGGCTGGTTATGTGCCTAGAAGTCAACCGTACATGCCAGGAATAGTGTTCGGGGGTATGCAAGGCATCATGCCAAACCCCATGTATGGTAGTATCGGCATGCAGCAAGGTTTTCACTGCAACCAGGCCAGTTTGGGGTTCCACAAGGTCATTTTGGCATGGCTGGTTTTTCTGGACAGCAGCTAGATATCGCACCTCTGACGCAAAATGTAAATGGCCAAGTTGTGCCGATCATGCCTACTACAGTGCCCATGTTGTAGACCATCCCTTATGACAACTTGGGGGCACTAGAGAAGCCGAAGGCTTACAAAGAAGGTGGTGCAGCTGTAAAGTTCAGTACCTTCAGTGGTTTCGAGGATAAGACAAAGGCCCTCACCTTCCTCCAGCAGTTTGATACAGCTTATGCAGGAGGGAATTTTACAGAGGCCTCGAAGGTCAGGAAAGCTGCCACTTTCTTAAAGGACCATGTGCTTACATGGTGGACGACATTGTTAATGCAAGGACAGGCACCCGCCACTTGGGTTTACTTCAAGCAAATGTTTGCATCTGCTTGGCTGTCAAATGAATTTCAAGCCAACGTCATGACAGATTGGCACCAACTTACTTCAGCTTCGTGCAAGAGCTTGCTGGAGTACAATAGGAGGTTTTGTAAAGCGTTACTCTCAGGCTCTTGATGCGTCACAAGGGTCAGAAAAGGTCACCAAAGACAAGGATTCAGCCGGGGCTTCTGAAGTGCAGGCAAAGAAACAGAAAAGGAAGCCTTTTGTGCGCAAGTTGCTCAAGGAAAAGAAGGTCCTAATGGCTGAGAACAAATGCCTTATATGCGAGCAGCCTAGTCACTTTTCTATCAATTGTCCACAAAGGAAAAGACCAGCTAACTTAGAGGATAAAGAAGACCAGAAAGGCAAGAAGCCTAAACCCACGACAAGTTTAGTGACAGACGTGGTGGGTGACAGGCCCAACAAAGATGCCAGTGAGTTATGCAGGGCATGGGGTAAAGTTAGGGATCAGACGGCACTCATCTTCTTTGATCCAGGTGCCAAAGCCAACTTTATCTCACCAAAGTTAGCTATGAAGCTGGGCATTAGAGCTGAAGAGATGGGGTACACAGCAGAGGCAAGTTGGCATGTCCTGGTGTTAGGTGCAGCGGAATGATTGTTTGCGCTTTGCTCAAGATGAGTGCTCCGAACTGTGCTCAAGGTTCCTTTTAGTTCTTATGGAAGGGAGAGCCTTCCGTTCTTAATGGAAAGTGCTATGATCACAAACAAAGTGAATGGACACTGTGCGTGCAAGTGTATGAGACTGAGAGATAGAGAGAGAAGAGAGATACGACACCAGAGACGTTGTAAAACCCTCCTCCGAAGGCCCCACTCTCGTCGGCGAGAGTGGTCTACTTTTGATTGCACAAATTGGTACAATGCGCATGCAATGGACTGATGCAACTTGGACTATGCCGATGACGACGACGGAGATGACGACAACGACGACGACGACGACTTGATGGCTGAAATCTGTGGTCTTCTATCTGTTGATTTCCGGGGCTGTTTCGGTGGCTGAAAATGACTATTTTGGCTGCGTTTTCATGGGCTGAAATTGGGGGAACTTCTGCAACCAATTGGGACTGTTTCTATTGCTGTACTATAGGCTGAAAACGCTGTTGTTCTACTGCGGTAAATGCTGAAAATGAAATCGTTGATGCCTTCCTATTGCTAGCCAAAAACGCTAGGCTGATCTGGGCCTGAAATCCAAAAACGCTAATGCTTGCTGATGCTAGCAAAAATGCTAGTGTTGATCTGGCGATGTGAGGAATCTGCAATGGCTATGGCTGTTGATGATCATGCAAGACTGGGGAAAAACGCCAGGAAAGGGGAGTTGGCCTAGCGCTAGAAAAACGCTAGGGGCTGATGTGTGTTGGCGAGGATTGGGAGATCAAACGCCAAGAGTTCTTGCGGGTTCTGCTGAGAAGGTGCCTGTTGAGCCTGTGCTCTTGCTGCCTCTTCTGCCATTGAGTGCTAACTTGGGTTTGCTTATATATTAACTTAGCAAAATTGCCCTACCTACTTTTGTTGGGAAGTCACTTAAAATAATAAGTGAAAAATACCAAAAATAGGAAAAATAGGCTAAATGCACTGGAAAATTCCCCTGACTGAATCTGATGGATTCTGAAGGGAATACTGATGATCATGTTGTGTGCAACCAGAGGATATGCATCTACACTAAGTGACTGGGCATGCACGGTCTACGAATAGACTCACAAAAGTGCCAGATCACTGCTAAATCTAGACTGACTGGACTGACTGAACCCATGTCATGCTGTAGCTTGTCCACGGACACATAGGGTTGGATGTCACGTGACATCCCCTCCTTTTCAAAGTGAGGTACTGGTACCGAACTGTATGGCGTCGAAGGAGATCGCCAATAGCATCCGGAATCCTAGAAGGGACTCTTCGCCAGCCCACTCTGATGTGTGGGTCGTGCGGTACTTGAACTTCATAAAGGTCTGCAATGCTTGCTTCTTTGGGCCGCGCCGAAAGCGACACAAGGTCTTTTGTGGCTCCTTCGTTGCGTCAACTTCGTCTAGAGTCCTGCTTCTTTCTTCTTCAAGAATCTCCATGGCTGAAAATTCCTGAAACCATTTCCAACACAAAACCATGAACATACCCATTCCATGTAAAGTGAGTTAAAAAAATCTTGTCTTTTCTAAAGACTGTGTATGCAATGTAGATGAACATAAAGACGAAGTGACAACCCGTTCATCAAACACATGCAAACAATGAAATCGAATCTTTCTCTTATGATCTAGAGCAATCAGCTTTGGCAATACACAATGGAAATGCCCACTCTTGGCGCTCATACTTTCATGTGCTCGTTCGGAAACTGTGTCATGCCAAGGAAGAGACATGGAATGTGACTTCCTTACATACGTACTTTTCAGCTTTTCATGAAAAATCCGCATACATTCGTGCTCATCCATGAGAGAAACGTGCTCAACATACAATATGTCATGCCTAGGAAAAGGGATCACATAACGATGCTGAGAGGGTTCGTTAGACCTAGGCTCGAGAGCCAAGATCGGTTCTTCTTGAATGATCGAATCGTCCTGTGGGGGTTCATTGGACCTCGACTCGAAAGCCAAGATCGGTTCTTCGTGATTGATCGAATCTGCAACGAGGTTAGCTTGGCTAGAAAAAGCATCCACTAACACATCATCCTGGTGAACAATCACATCATCTTCATGCAACTCATTATGCTTGTGAGAAATCACATCTTGATCATGCAAATCATCATGCTTGTCATTGTCATCCAAATCATCATGCTCATCATTATCATTCAAATCATCATGCTTCTCACAATCATGCAAATCCTGTGTGTCATGCTGTGGAGAAAAAGAGACTGAGAGAGTCTCCTTATCTCGAATCCTTTCAATCTTGTCCTGCAGATTAGCAATGAGAGATGGAAAATGAGCAATATCCACTCCCTGAATGACAGTAGGAGAATCACTTTTGGCATTGAGAGTTAAAGTGTTAGCCTCAAAATCAATGAGAGCGTTAGTATCACGAAACCATCGAATGCCCAAAATCATATCACATCCTGAGAGAGGAGAAACAACAAATCTTTTAGTGAAGGCAGTCTGTTGAATTGCAAACAACACATCAAGGCACTCCTCCGTGATGAGATCGTCCATACCGGGACGAAAGCCAGAGACCTCGATAGGAGAGCTCGGACTAACTTCGAGGAGGGCTCTTGTAACAAACTTGGACACTCCAAGTCAAGAATCAACCGCGACAGCACCAAATAACCACTTCAAAACAATTCACAGATCACAATAGATTTGCACTGGCCCGGCGGAGTTCCGTGCCTAGAGATATTGGCCCCAAAGACTGGCGCCCCTTTCGGTATTTCTTTTTGTATTAATCAATCATCAAAGTACAAGAGAGCGGTTAGGGTTTCACTCTCAGACTCTGCGTCCAGATGCTCTGAGAAGTGAGGCCCTCACCACTAATTTAAAGGTTACAAGGGATGCCCAAAAGCAAAGCCCCAAAAGCTTTTAAAATCAAAAGCATCAGTTCTCTCTCTCTCTTAGAGAGTCTTTTCTCTTTTTTTTTTTTAAAAAGCAAAAGCAAAATTCGCGTCGCTCATCATTTTCCAGAAAAAAAAAAAAAAAAATTATTTGTTTTTTTTAATAATCCGCCTCCGCGATTTCCGGAAATTAGGGTTTTTGGCAAAAATTAGGGTTTGCAGGAATGTTAGGGTTTCTAGCAGAAATTAGGGTTTTTGATGTCCGCCACGTCATCACTTTGTGACATACCCCCCTCTTGAAAGCATTGTAATCGACCGCGATTACACCTGCAAAACCGACAAAAGCCATAAACCGTCTTAGCAGACACTGACTGTTAGTACCTACGTACTAGGAACGCACATCTAGCACATGTACAAAATCGACAGTCACATCACACGACATCACAGGACATGACATGACATTCAACATTCATTCGGATCTTAGACCATGATTTATCGACAATGTAGCTAGCAATCACATCTAGGTCCAATCGGGACCTCATCGATGTCCGATTGACTAACCCCTATTGCAACCATGTCTATTCGAGATCAAGTAGACCAAAATGCTGCAGTCATTTCGTCTATCAGTTCCTGCGCTCACAAGAAGTCAAGAACAAATCACTATCATAATCAGGAATTCCATTTCATAAAGTCATCCAGCAGAATATTGTCAGCTCTCAGTATCCCTGAAGCTCAAAGAGACATCAGTGACTTTAGTATCAAAATCAAGGCATCTGTTGACAAGGGAGCAGAGTAACTCCCCTCTTGTGCATCCCACTGCACCAGATCTTCGGCCAAGCTGAGTTCTGGGTTCCGTTTGGAGTAGACTATGCTAAACCAAAACATCGAGGTAAAGTTTCACAATCCGAGGAGTATCTGCTAGGTCCTCCTCCTCCATCCACTTCGCATCAAATGCAGAAAAGTTCTTGAACTTAACCAAGAACCGCCTTCGGACTTTACCTTTCTTCGTATCATTATGTGCCAAAATCTGTTCAAGAACAAGGATCTCCTCGTTTTCTTCCACTTCGGGTTGCTCATCAGGCTCCCCATCATCAGGCACATCACCCTTAACAGGGTTCAAGAGACTCACATGCAATGCATTATGAATCCTCCAAGTATCTTGCAGTTTCAATCGGAAGGAGACATCATTTATCTTGTCAGTAATCTGGAAAGGTCCGTAGTATCACATACTAAGCTTTGGAAAAAGCCTCTCCTTTCCCTTTTTCTTTCTTAGGTGTGCCTTCTCAAAAGTAAGAGCACCCAATCATCCTCCTTCAGTTTCTAGTTGCGACGATGGCGATCCGCTGCCTTTTTCTGTCGTTCTTGAGACTCCTGCAAAGTCTCGCGAACCTTGGCAAAAGCCGTATCCAAATCTTGCGAATATTCATCCGCTTCAAATTTCTAATCTTTCGTGCTCAGGAAGGATGGAACCTTCGCAACAGTTCCAACAATCTCACATGGCGTCTTCCCGTCGAAGAGTGTATCGTGTTATTGTAGGCAAATTCCACCAAAGGTAAGTTCTTTTCCCATTGAGTCTTCTGATGCGAGATACAAGACTTCAATAAATCTAAAATCATTGAATTGGCAATCTCAGATTGCCCGTCAGTCTGCAAGTGGAACGATGACGAGAACTGCAACCGCGTGCCAATGTTCTCCCAAATTGCCTTCCAAAACAAACTCATAAATTTGGGGTCTCTGTCGGAGACGATCGTCTCAGGCGTGCCATGTAATCGGAAAATCATCGTGATCATTCTGTATTCTCGGGAGATCAAAAAAAATGAAATCCATTTCAATATTTTCCGAGGGGCGGGTGGGTATGGGTGAAGGCTGTAACAATCCCTGTGCCTTATGCCTGTCAAACTTGACCTTCTGGCATACCAAGCAACTGCGCACAAACTCTTCCACATCCTTCTTCATTCTCCGCCAAAAGAAATCTCTCTCTACCCCTTTCATGGTGGTAGCAATGCCGCGGTGACCCGTAAAAGGTGGACAGTGGCAATCAGTCATAAGCTTTTCCCTCAACGGCTGTGTAACGCACAACATAGTCTTTTTCATCAAGTAGCCTTCCTGAAGGGAGTATCCAGCTATTGTCTCCCCATCCCGTATCTGTGTGAAAATATCTGCAAAATCTATATCTGTGGCACACTGATCGACCATATCCTCGAAGCTCCTATGATGTATCGCGGAAATAGCCAGAACCAACGGTTTTCGAGACAAAGCATCTGCCACCACATTCTTTTGTCCCTGCACATGGACAATCTGGAAGTGGAACTGTGACAAGATGTTCACCCACCGCATCTGCTTTTCCGAAAGCTGCTTCTGTGACAAGAAGTAGCGCAAACTCTGATGGTCTGTAAAGACAGTAAATCCGCTCCGAGTAGGTAATGCCGCCACTGAGTAAGAGCGTGGATAACCACCAAAAGCTCTTTCCCATAGATCTGTGCTGTCATCTCCGGCCTAGAGAACAAACGGCTCTCGTAAGCTATGACATGGCCTTCTTGCATCAAGACCGCACCCAGACTACGACCACAAGCATAACAATATACTTCAAATGACTTCTGCAAGTCCGGCAAAGTCAAATCTGGTCCCGTAGTCAATTTCTCTTTCAATGTCCGAAAGGTAGTCACCTCTGTGGGTCCCCACGGAAAAGGTACTCCTTTCTGTGTCAAGGTATGCAAAGGGGAAGCAACCTCTGCAAACTTTCGTATGAACCGCCTGTAGTACGAACACAGTCCCAAGAAGCTTCTAACTTCATGGACATTCCTCAAATCGGGCCAATCACGGATAGTCTCTATCTTGGCCGGGTCCATTCGCACTCCTGCTACTGACACAATGTGTCCCAAAAAGTGTATCTCTAGTAGGAAAAATTCACTTTTCTTAGCATTAATCACTAACATGTGATCTCGTAATTGCCTGAAAGACTTGAAGCAGATGATCTCTGTGTTCTGCCTCATTCTTGGAGAAAACAATGATGTCGTCAAAGAAAGTGCCAACAAATAGTCTGTACTCTCGAAAAATCCTGTCCATCATCCGGTTAAATGTCGCAGGAGCATTGGTTAAGCCAAAAGGCATCACCAAAAACTCAAATAACCCAAAAGTCATCCGAAAAGCTGTCTTGTAGACATCTCCTGGTGCTATCCTGATCTGATGATATCCACTCTTCAAGTCAATCCTGCTAAAGCACGAGGATCCCTGTAACCTGTCGAGTATATCATCGATCCTAGGAATCGGAAATCTGTTCTTGATGGTGATTTCGTTGAGAGTGCTATAATCGATACACATTCTCCAAGATCCGTCTTTCTTCAAAACCAACAACATTGGAGAGCAATACGGTGAAGTACTAGGCTGGACAAGACCCTTTTCCAAGAGGTCTTTCACTGAGTTCATAATCTTTTCATTCTGTACTCGGCTCACACGATAAGGTGGCCGATTCGGTGGCGTGCTTCCAGATATCAGATCAATGGTATGATCTTCAGGCCCTCTCAAAAGCAATCGGCATGAGCGTGGAGAAAAAAATCTTGGCGTTCTTTTCTTCAGGTCAAAACATATTCAACTTTTATCCATCGTTCAGTTCTCCCAAAAGAATGAGTAAGAAAACTGAAGTTCATCAAGTACAATCTCTAAGCCCTTCATTTATCAAAGTCGCTTTCTCGGCCCGGTAGTCAACCACGGCGTAGTTCTTGTGGTACCAAGGGATCCCGAGTAGAACGTCACTCACGTGCCCTGAACACCCCTGTCATTGCAAACGAAGTTTGCCAATGCTCGGTGTAATGGCAACATCCCATCCGGGTGCCAGTCGAACTACCTCCGCCTGTGGCGTCAGTCTGTCGGGCGTAGTTCCAAATCGAGCCGCCAATTCCAAGTGAAAAGAAGTTGGCCTTGGCTCCTTCAAAAGAGCTTCCTGATCCTTCGCTTTGCCCCGAAAGCGGCAAAGTTTGTACTTTCATTCATTAGATTCGGTGCAGGTCCCACGCCATGTGGTACCAGTTCTGCTTTTCTATCTGCCTTTTCTGCCACATTCCTCAGCTGCTCTCGAACTCTCACACCTGTCGTCGTCTTTATCATTCTGTTCTTTCTGTGCCTTATCAGGGCACTTTGCGGAAATATGTCCATGTTCCCCGCATCCAAAGCACTTCCCCTCTCTGATGAAGCGAGCTGTCTCCTCAGGAGTAAGCTTGGGTCGTGCATCCTTTTTTTTTCTCTGGGTTGCTCTTTTTTCATTCTACTTTCATTCCCAGAAGTCTGTTCGGCTCGTTGTGTCATGGCCTCATCTGTGGGGTAGGTCAGACTGCCAGAGTGAATGGCAAAGCCCCGCTTCGCATGACTCATCAACTCCTGAATAGAAGCTGACTTCTGTTCCAAGCAGTGATCTCGGATCTCTGTAGGTAGACCCAAGGTAAACTGCTCAATCTGTTCTCTGAACGAGATCTTCTTGAATGAAGAGGCGGGTAGAAAAGAGCTCCAGAATCTTTCACAATAAGAATTCACTGTATCGCTCTTGGTCATCCGGAGATGGTTCCAAGCAGCTCGTATATCTCGCTCAAACTCTTGAGTCAACCAAGAAGAAATAAAAAGCCTCTTGAATTTCAGCCATGTAACTGGCACAGTCTTTGCTTAATAGAAGCGTGGACCACCAAGTACGAGCATTCCCCTCAGAGTAAGAGGCAGCTCTCCGAATCTTGGAGTGCTCTGAATAGCGTCCTCCCGCGAAAGCGATGTCAAACTGCTGTATAAAAGACAAAGCCTTCGAAGCATCTGAGTATCCTGAAAAGTATCAAACTTGATCGAGTGGCCACCTTCCTTAAACTCTCGGACTTTCTTGCTATTATCTTCGAGAAAGTCATACTGGTTGGCTTTGTAAAAATTCTTCTTGTTCGCATAAAACTTTCCGTCATCGGAATCTGAGCTGTCTGTAGACGAGTCCTCAGTAGAACTGTCAGTCTCTGGGCGAGATGTAGCCTTCTTTGCCTTTTTCTTGCCTGTTCCGAAGCTTTGTGTCTTGCTTCGCTTTTTGCTTTTTTTCTGTCTTCTTCGCTCTAATCCGAGGAGCTAGAAGAACTGTCAGAAGAAGAAGAAGAAGAACTGGGTACTCCTTCAAATCGAACACGCTTCTTCCGTTTCTTTGCTTTGTCGAATGTCGACTGACGACCCAAATATCCCGGGAAGTCAGTACCTTTGTTCTGCTTTTTGCCGTGCTTTTTGCCTTTCTTTTGCACGTCGAAAAGCTTAGCAATCCGTGTATCAACCACGTTCTCCAGTTCCTTCTCCGTATATTTCTTGGAGGCAGAAGGTTTCTTGAGAGCGGGTTTCGGGAGTGGTGTTGTGGTTCTCTGCCACTCCATCTGTACCTCTTTCAAAGAGGTCTGGTTCATATATTTTACCATCTTCGGGTCCTTGGCAAAATTGAGCATCATCTTTGTTGCATCGCCAATCAATTGACGACGCTCCATCTCTGTTTGCTCCGCCTGAGTAGGCCGAGGCGGGCCATACTCTCTGTCTGAATCTTCGTTGTGATCCCAGCCCACATCTCCAGATGCAGAGGGAGTCGACTGATCATTGCCTGAAGCCATAGGTGCCGCGGAAAAAAATTCGGGGATCGGATTTCCCGTAGAAGAGAAATCGGCCGTGCTCTGATACCACTGTAACAAACTTGGACACTCCAAGTCAAGAATCAACCGCGACAGCACCAAATAACCACTTCAAAACAATTCACAGATCACAATAGATTTGCACTGGCCCGGCGGAGTTCCGTGCCTAGAGATATTGGCCCCAAAGACTGGCGCCCCTTTCGGTATTTCTTTTTGTATTAATCAATCATCAAAGTACAAGAGAGCGGTTAGGGTTTCACTCTCAGACTCTGCGTCCAGATGCTCTGAGAAGTGAGGCCCTCACCACTAATTTAAAGGTTACAAGGGATGCCCAAAAGCAAAGCCCCAAAAGCTTTTAAAATCAAAAGCATCAGTTCTCTCTCTCTTAGAGAGTCTTTTCTCTTTTTTTTTTTTAAAAAGCAAAAGCAAAATTCGCGTCGCTCATCATTTTCCAGAAAAAAAAAAAAAAAAATTTAATAATCCGCCTCCGCGATTTCCGGAAATTAGGGTTTTTGGCAAAAATTAGGGTTTGCAGGAATGTTAGGGTTTCTGGCAGAAATTAGGGTTTCTGCCGTCCGCCACATCATCACTTTGTGACAGCTCTCTCAACAAGAGAGAAACTGATCACATCATGCATACTACCTGGGTCAAACAATATGACAAAACGGTGCCCCGACGTACGACCATAACATTTAATGAGAGAATCATCAATGGGAGGATCCTGAGAAACTTGGGGCACGCTCATGTTATCATTCATTGCATTGACAGATGTAGTGGGTGCTGTGGGTTCTTTAGATTCATTCGATTCAAGCTTCGAACATGTTCTTTTTATGTGACCCTTAATGTGACAATGAAAACAACAACCTTCTTTGTAATAAGTGCTTTGTTCTTCCGACGTGATGTATCCTCCTACAATGCCTTGTGCTACCTTTTCATCTGGAGTAAGCTTAGGTTTAGCAATTGTGTTAGCCTTACCCTTAGATTCATTGGAAGAATTCTTTGATGAGAGACTGTTGGAAGATTGGTTAGAAGAGTTATCATTCTTACCATTCTTACCGTTCTGCGGGTTCCGAGAAGTTTACGAGGTACTTGTGGAAGTCTTGTTCTCCTTAGGCTTTCCCTTGTTGTGCTTCATCTCCTATGCGAGAGCAATCGCTACCGCCCTGTTGAGATCGACTGGATCGAGTACCTCGACATCGTACTTGATATACTCGTCCAATCCAAAGAGAAAAGCCTCTTTGCGCTCATCATCCGATTTTCGTAATTGACCTAGCTGCAAAACACGATTAGAAAAAGACATAACCGGCATACCATTTTGCTAGAGAGAGCGCCAATCGTCTTTCAATCGTGCGAGGTACTGAGGTGGCATAAACCGCGCCTTGAGCTTGTCTTGGAAATCAGCCCAATCGAAGGAAAGGGACGTGAATCCGTCGGGGGCTGCCTCTAGGTGCACGGCTAGCTGTGCCTCTTGCCATGCGTGGTACCAATTGATGGCATCACCGGCAAGGTACATAGCTGCCGTCAAAATTTTGCTATTTCCTGTCTTCTTAGTTGTCGCAAAATAAGCATTAAATTGATGCAACCAAGAATGAATAACCGTAGCATCCATCTTACCGTCATACTTACTGAAAGTCAACTTCTCTGTGACTGGATGGTTGGAATCCGCGTCGTGGCTTGCACCACTTGAGGAACTCCCACAATCTTTGGGTGGTTCGGTCTTCGAGGCTAGGACTTGGGAAATAAATTCTTGAGTGCGTAGCTCCCTTTGAGCTTCACGCTCGGCCTCCAAGGCCGCGCTTCGTGTTGCCGCTGCCTCCTTTCTTAGTTCTTTTCTTTCTTTCCTTGCGTCGCGTTCGCGTTCTAAAGCAAGGCGTTTGTCTTCTTGTTGTGCGTCTTGTCTGGCGTTTCTTTCGTCACGCTCGCGGTCCTTGGCTTCCTGTTCTGCGGCAATTCTTGCAATTCTGTCGTCGCGCTCACGGTCCCTAGCTTCTTGTTGTTCTGCTTTGCTTGCGAGTTGTGCCAATGCAACTCGATTCGTTTCTTGTTGTTGTGCCATCATGTCTAACATCGACTTGACCATCATCTCCATAGGAGTGAGTACAACTCGTGGCGTAGATGGCGAAGGGGGAGGGTCGAAAAAGTCTTCTGGTGGGGAAAAATCTTCGCCACCTCTCTCATGCTCATCACCTGTATGCGAAGTATCCATTCCGCTTCGGGTGACGACCATGCACTACGATCTTTGGTTCTTAAGTTCACGAGGAACTTGGGTTCTTGAGAGTCTTGGTTCTTGGGTTCTTGAGGGTCTTGAGGTCCTTGAGGTTCTTGAGGTGTTCTTTCGCTTGCAAATCGTGTTTGAGAAGGATTTTCTCTTCACCCAAGTTGTACTCTTTTCCGCGGGCGCACCCCTTTGCGGCCTTGCGCTCATACCAAGGTTACTTTTTCCCACCTCACGTCGATTGGCCGGCCGCTAAGTGCATGGTCCGCTCTCAATGAGTGAAAATAGACACAAGGAGAGGCTGGACAAGCCCTTCTTTCTTGGGATTCCTGTCACTCTTCAACAAAACACGATTAGGATTCGACACGCGCAAGTGAACTTGGGTTCGTGCGACCTCAACAAGCAAAAAAAATTCTTGTGGTTCTTTCCTTGAGTGATACAGACACTGCCAAAGCTCTGATACCAATGTTAGGTGCAGCGGAATGATTGTTTGCGCTTTGCTCAAGATGAGTGCTCCGAACTGTGCTCAAGGTTCCTTTTAGTTCTTATGGAAGGGAGAGCCTTCCGTTCTTAATGGAAAGTGCTATGATCACAAACAAAGTGAATGGACACTGTGCGTGCAAGTGTATGAGACTGAGAAATAGAGAGAGAAGAGAGATACGACACCAGAGACGTTGTAAAACCCTCCTCCGAAGGCCCCACTCTCGTCGGCGAGAGTGGTCTACTTTTGATTGCACAAATTGGTACAATGCGTATGCAATGGACTGATGCAACTTGGACTATGCCGATGACGACAACGGAGATGACGACGACGACTTGATGGCTGAAATCTGTGGTCTTCTATCTGCTGATTTCCTGGGCTGTTTCGGTGGCTGAAAATGACTGTTTTGGCTGCGTTTTCACGGGCTGAAATTGGAGGAACTTCTGCAACCAATTGGGACTGTTTCTACTACTGTACTATAGGCTGAAAACGCTGTTGTTCTACTGCGGTAAAGGCTGAAAATGAAATCGTTGATGCCTTCCTGCTGCTAGCCAAAAACGCTAGGCTGATCTGGGCCTGAAATCCAAAAACGCTAATGCTTGCTGATGCTAGCAAAAATGCTAGTACTGATCTGGCGATGTGAGGAATCTGCAATGGCTATGGCTATTGATGATGTTGACGATCATGCAAGACTGGGGAAAAACGCCAGGAAAGGGGAGTTGGCCTAGCGCTAGAAAAACGCTAGGGGCTGATGTGTGTTGGCGAGGATTGGGAGATCAAACGCCAAGAGTTCTTGCGGGTTCTGCTGAGAAGGTCCCTATTGAGCCTGTGCTCCTGCTGTCTCTTCTACCATTGAGTGCTAACTTTGGTTTGCTTATATATTAACTTAGCAAAATTGCCCTATCTACTTTTGTTGGGAAGTCACTTAAAATAATAAGTGAAAATTACCAAAAATAGGGAAAATAGGCTAAATGCACTGGAAAATTCCCCTGACTGAATCTGATGGATTCTGAAGGGAATACTGATGATCATGCTGTGTGCAACCAGAGGATATGCATCTACACTAAGTGACTGGGCATGCACGGTCTACGAATAGACTCACAAAAGTGCCAAATCACTGCTAAATCTAGACTAATTGGACTGATTGAACCCTTGTCATGCTGTAGCTTGTCCACGGACACATAGGGTTGGATGTGTCACGTGACACCTGGCCACTCAGAGTGTGTTACTCCCATCATTGGAAAGCTGCGTCTGCATATTCAATCATATGTGGACACAGAAGAGTTCTACATCATGCCGCTGGAAGGTTGTGACGCTTTGTTGGGGATCCCGTGGATGTTCCGAGTGCATGGAGTCTTGGATGCCTACAACAAAAAGATCACTGTACGGCATAGGGGCAAAACTCACATCTTGGATGTAAAGCTTAAAGGAGAGTCAGTCCCTATTGCATCTGCTTCTGCTATCACTTCTGTAATAAAGAATCATCTTTCTATGTACTTGATTTTTGCACGTGATGTCTCAGATAGTGATCAGTCAAATTTATCTATGTTAGATAAAGAAAGGTCAGCATTTTTGCAAAAGTTTAGTGACTGTTTTTCTGATTCATTACCGTCGCAATTGCCGCTAGAGAGACCTGAGGACCATCGGATAGATTTGGTGCCAGGGTGTAGCCCACCAAATAGACCTCCCTACAGGGGTAGTGCGGCGCAGCAGAAAGAGATTATGGGCCAAGTTGAGGAGTTATTAGAGAAGGGGCTGATTCAGCCTAGTTCTTCACCCTTTTGCTCCCCAGTGCTCCTAGTGCAAAAGAAGGATGGCTCATGGCGCATATGTATTGATTACCGTGCGTTGAATAAGAATACCATCAAGAATAGGTTTCCTATTCCTCGGATTGATGATATTCTCGATCGTTTAGAGGGTGCTACAATTTTTAGCAGGATAGACCTTAAGAGTGGGTACCATCAGATTCGTATAAGGCCAGAGGATGTGCACAAGACTGCGTTTAGAACGACATTTGGTCTTTATGAGTTTCTAGTGATGCCGTTTGGGCTAACAAATGCTCTTGCCATGTTCAACAGAACGATGGACCGGATTTTCCGCTCGCATCAACAATTTGTTGGAACGTTCTTCGATGACATGATAGTGTATTCGAAGAATGAAGAGGAGCATATGCGTCACTTGACCATTGTGTTCGGAGAGCTGCGCAGTCACAGGTTACTGTTCAATCCTAAGAAAAGTGAATTCTTCCTCGAAGAGATCCACTTTCTGGGCCACATAGTCTCAAAGGATGGTGTTAGAATGGATCCCGCAAAGGTCGAAGCTATCAAGACATGGCCAAACTTGAAGACTGTGCACGATGTCAGAAGCTTCTTGGGATTGTGTTCCTACTATAGAAGGTTTATCACAAATTTTGCAGAAATAGCATCGCCTCTTCACGCTTTGCAAAAGAAAGAGGTCACTTTCAGATGGACCCAAAAAGAGGTTTCAGCTTTTAGTCTCTTAAAGGAAAAGTTGACTTCAGATCCAGTTATTGTTTTGCCAGATCTCAAGAAGTCATTTGTGGTCCAGTGTGACGCGTGTGGCAGTAGCATCGGAGCAGTGCTAATGCAAGATGGACGCGTAGTAGCTTATGAAAGCCGAATTTTGCAAGGGCCAGAGAGGACTATGCAAGTCTATGAGAAAGAGCTCTTGGCCGTGATTCATGCGCTTTCTAGCTGGAAGCACTACCTCTTAGGTGCTGATTTTGTTGTCCAAACAGATCATTAGACCTTGCGATACTTCTTGACACAGTCAAAGTTATCCGAAAAGCATATGCGATGGGCAAACATTCTTTCCATGTTCCACTTCCAGATTATGCATGTGGAAGGCAAGAAGAATGTTGTGGCTGATGCGTTATCAAGAAAGCCACAAATTTCAGCTCTGTCAATTCCTTATCATCATGAGTTAGATGACATGAAGGAATAGTATACTGCTGATGAAGATTTTGCAAGGATCTTTGAACAATTACAAGAGGGGCGAATCAATGGCCTCATGCCATCTCGAGCGAATCTCATTCATCGAGTAATTCTTCAGGTGTTTCACATATTTCGGCACTCTGGCAAACTTCCATGTTGAAAATTTGCCCAATTCTTCATTCTTTTCTTCAATTCCCATGCCGAATTTCAACTTTTCTTCGCCTTTCCACCGAGAGGTGTTATCTCTGTCAAATTCTTCCGTGAGAAATGTGTACTCTTGGATTCTTTACGGCTTAGGTCTCTTAAGACAGAGCGATGAAGATAGGAGCCCGTCCGATGCGTGATGGACAAAGGATGGGAGTTGCTAATAAATCCGGGGTCGGGACACGAAGATTATTTAACAAACAAAGCTCTTGACTGCTCTATCAGATTCTCCTCGAGAATCAATGTCTGCTCTTGAAGGGATCGGATCCTCCATAGAAGATCAAGGTACAACTCCCGAGGGTCCTCTGCTCTCAGACTCCGCGTCCGGATGCTCTACAGAGTGAGAGGCCAAGGGCTCTTTTAAACGTACAAGGGATGCCCAAAAGCAGAGCCCCAAAAGCAATCAGTTCAAAAAGCATTAAATCTCAAAAGCTCTGGTCCCAAAAAGCTAGCATTGGAGTCTGCAAAAGCTCCCAACGAAAATCTGTACAACCTGCCGCGTCAGCACAGCAACGTAGAATGCGGAAAATCCATACAACCCTGCCACGTCATCGTCTGCACGGACTACCACGCCAACATATCAACGCATTTTACGGAAGTCCTCAGAGTTCAAGCTTTTGGTCTTTTCGGGGTTTTGAGCCCCACGACCGGTGCTTCATAAGTTCTTTCAGATGGTTGGCTCAATTTCTCTTCCCCTCAGCCATTTCTCTTCCAGTTGGGCATGCCACTCATCACTTTGTGACATGATCTGGTCGTGCCTCGGATTGCTATGCCTGGCCGTCCTTGTCACCATCCCCTGCTACTTCTATCTCCTCAGCTTCAAAGTCCTCTTCAATCTCTTCCACATACTCGTACTTCTATTCTTAGTTGTGATGACTAAGAGGTGCTACGTCCATGGCTGGTGGTGAAAAAATTAGACTGAGCTCGTCATAGAAGAAGAATCGATCGGAGCTCTAATACCACTGGAAACATGAGTCACCTCCCAAGGCAATTAAACATAACAACACCACCATGAACAGACTGAAAACAATGAGCTTGAACTGAAGTAGAGCACAAGAGATGAGACACAATGGAGTGGAGTTCCCCACTCATATATACTAGCCCCTAAACTAGGCGCCCCTTGCGATATTTTTCTTTATGAGGCCAGTTGTGTTGTTTACGACTACCAGTTTGTGCAATGTGTCCACCAGCCAATTGGCTAGGTGCTTATATCTTTTGTTCATAACTAGTCCCAAAAGTTCTTAAAAGGCAATGCGTTCCATAATCAGCTACCCAAAAGCTCACCACACATAAAAAGTGCCACGTCTGCAGATTCGTACACAGAGCCACTTCAACAGCCACACCATCAGTGGAACATCTAGTCAAGACACACGGGAGTGAGGTCATTGTTACCCGGAACAGGAAATCGGAACGAGGAACGGGGGACAGCAATGGGCATCAAATGCCATTCCCTGTTACGGATACTCACTCCTGAAACACGGAACGGGGATTCAGAATGGGAAGTTGGAATGGAAACGGGGAACGGAGACCTGAAAATGGTCACCCTGTAACTATGAGTGAGGTTTCCCACTTTGACAGATTGGCCGCTTTTGGAGAAATTGTAAATAACAAATTTGCTTCTTAGGGCCAAGTGTCTATAAGTGAGAGGCCAAGGTTCCTCTAGCACTCAGATTATATGACTAGGCAATTGTAACTGCAACAGTTCATCAACATAAAAAAAAATATTACTTGTTGAGGACTTCTTACTATATGTCATTATAAATAATTGGCGCCCAAAAAACACCCCTACTTACAGTTCAGTCACTTCAGTGTTACCATGTCGGCACCGTATGATGCCACATCATGAGTCTGTACGGCTGTAGAGATGTCCGAGATTCATGCCGCAATTCCTGGGCTGTTGCAGCTAGTTTCGGGCTCATGGGTGCAGCTTGAAGTTGGCTCTATTCTGCTCCAGTCAGGTACGGTCTTCACATGTCCCTTACATGCCTTCTATTTGCTTGGTCTTTCTAGCGATTGGATGGTTGACAAATCTGCTAACACCTAGTGCCCACCCACTTCGTCTTTACATTCTACGATAGCAAAAAATGATGCCATGTATGCTTTTTACTACCGGGGTGAATGCCACAGAACACGTATCAAGCTGTCATCAAGGAACTGGAAACGCCTTTTCTGTTTGTACTGTCATGAAATACAACATGAAGCATGTAGCTGCACACCAGAGCTGTTAACATTCAGACAGCCACAGCTGTTGGATTTGATTCAATGGCTTAAGATAAACTGCTTCTATGTTATCAACTTATGTGCTATTACGAAGCCTATCTGAACACAGGAATGCACTGCATAGCCATGGGTTCGGATCTCCTACCTCTTGTCTCACGGCAGCTTGATTATCCGAGTCATCATGATGAGAATTGCCTTCCATTTCGAGGACCCTGTGCACAAATTCAAGAGGCAATTTGCAAATAAGTAGTAGCGAACAAAGGCGAGAGAGGAGTATTTGAATCAGACACTTTGCGTTAAGCCTCGTCTATATATGGCACGGACATGAGGCTCGGAGGGGATCTAATGCCCAAAATTGAAGAGGGGGGGGGGGGGAGGGGGGGAGCCGGCTTTAATCTCAGCCGTTGGATCATTCAATGAACTAGGGGTGGGTGGACTAAAGGTACTAGGGGCGGGTAAACTAGGGTGTGACCTTTAGTTCATTAGGGGCGGGTAAACTAAGGTGTGATCATGTGCCGTGCCAACATGGGCAATGACATGCGCTAGCGTGTTGGTGGCATTGGTGTGGCAATCGAGAGGTTATGGATTCAACCCACACCCCACAAGGCACGTGAACTAGGAGTGAATTAAGGGTGAACTCAAGGCACCATTTTGTCCCAAATTCACCCTTAGTTCACCCCCTAGTTCAGGACTGCTGAGATGAAAGCCGCTCCACACCCCCAAATTTGGGCCTTAGATCCCCCTTGGCTAACCTCGTGTGAGACAGTGACGAGGATAAGCATCAACCACTTTATTGAGGCTGCTTACGCGTTGCATGCTCGTGCTTGGACGTGCGGATGTGGAATTCAATTGGCAAAATATGATGGGCTGCAAAAAACAGGCAGCGCCCAAAAGAATGGACAATCGGACCCACCTGTCCAAGCATGGAAGGGTGTTGAACTTCGTACACCTCAGCAAGGTTCCATCGTCAAACCGGTAGGCTAAAGCCACACAACAAGATTCTTATCACTTTTTTAAACTCATACTTCCCATGTGCAAAAGTGACGGGTAGGCACATAGGCAGTGTGTATCCAGCCTGCGGTGTTCTTGGTAGATATCCAACTCAATTAGCAGAGATCCGACTGCTTCAACAAACTCGCTTTCTTATTCATGTACTGGATTAAGGAATGCTTCAGCATGGTCCACCATTTTATCTGCACATATTTCTCCTTCATCAACCACATATCTTTCTACGCATCGCAATTCGCAATCGAACGAATGTTTGGCTTCGCATGCGGCTTTTAGCTTAAGAGACCTGTAGAGTAATAATAGAGAGCAATTCATTGCTAACTTGCTGATAATTGGTAAAATTTTTATTATACCTTTTAAACCAAATGTACCATAAATATTTACCTCACATAAAATTCCCTACAAAAATGTGTTGCCACGACAAATTTGAACATTTAATGCTGACTAGCTATTTCAAAATGTGCAAGGTAGTTTTATTATAATAAACAAATGATAATTGTCTTTTTGAGCAGATTTGTAGGGTTGGAAAATCCCATCCCAAAGTCCATACTTAGAAGTTGAACACCTGTCCATATACTTTTGTGAAGAATTAACCACAACCAATCGGATTTATTTTAAGGGCAAAAGGTTTAGCCAAATCATTGTAAATTTCTACTTCCATTGTCTATTGTTCTTTGTAAAGGCCCCATCTTTTATTTAATTTACTATGAAGAGGTGCTAATGTGGGTTGTTGGAGTAGGGGGATTTTATTGAGAGGCCACCAATCTGTCCATTGTAGTCGCCTTAAATCTAGGCATCTTTCAACTATGACCTTCAAGAAAAAGGATTATAGAGAAAAGTGGTGTCATTAATTGAGAGGTCAAAAATATTAGTCTGTTCATTTGCTGAAAAGAATCTACTTTTTCCTTTATCCCATAAATCTTGTCAAGGACAGATGCCCTTCTTAAAAATCTTGTGGACTTTATGAATATCATGAGGATCTAGACGAGGAATATTCATTGTAGACCACTAGAGGCAATTGAATTTAATGTTATCCCAGTGAGATATATCATGAATATCAAAGATGAGGAAGGGTTTGTATTTGTTCCATGCTTGCCACATTCCTTTAATTAGCTCTAAACCTTTGTACTTAATGGGAAAGGGTGACACAAATTTAGGCAATACAGGAAGACCTTTCCATGAGGAGGCTTGAGTAAAAGAATATTGTTTGATATCTTCTGGATAAGCTAAGCCCAATCACTATGTGGAGCAAAAAAGATTCCATGAGTTATCCGTTGTTGTTGAGATATCAATGATATCCAAACCCTCTTTATCCTTAGGGAGGGGATAGAACTCCCAGTCGACTTTCGCCATGCCTTTTTTAGAGGGGTCCACCTTCCATAAGAAGTTTCTGCAAACCTTATGAACTTGTTGGAGATCTGTTTTGGGGGGGTCATTAGCAAGAGTTATAAAACAATAAGGAGGACACAATATAAAGATTTATGATAAAAAATCCACTTGTCATGTTGAAAAGAAAGCCTTCCCATATTTTAAGATTAGCTTCAAATTTAAGATAGATCCAATTACACTGCTAATTTTGACTAATATCAAAACAAAAAAGCTCCCCTTTTGCTATTTCTTGACAGGCATGTGCTCTGATCTTGATTGAGATGCATTTTGTGGAGGAGTATATGCCCGTTTTGGAATGGTTGATCATTGAACCTAAACATGGTTGATCATTGAACCTAAACATGTGCAGAAGAAGTCTATGCATTTCCACAATTATGCAATGGAATGGTCATCATTGTGAATCACGCCGGTGGCGTCGTTTGTAAGTAGTTGGTCTGATTGCCTTCAAGAAGAATAATTCCCTTGATATTGCCTTGTTGAATCCTATCTTGGACCAGGCAGGTTAAACCTTCAGAGACAAAGGAGGGGTGCCAACGGGCAACCTTTCCTAATAGATCTCATGAGATTTATTGGATTGGTTAGCATCCATTGACACAAACCTTTGAATTAGCATTACGTAGGAGGGTTATAATACCCAAGATTAGATGTGGGCCCATCCCATATCTTTCAAAGATTGGATGAAAATTCCATTTTATTCTATTGTAGGCTTTGTCAAAATCTATCTTTGCAAAGAGAAAATCTTGGTTAGTGCCTTTTGATATTTGATACCCTCCCATAAAGCAATGATGGCATCCAAAATAAATCTTTCCTGGATGAAACCTTTTTGTTCCTTATTGATCTAGACTTGAGGGTGAAAATGGAGCATGAGAGAGTGAGGACTTTATCCAAGATTTTGTAAGCACATGATAACATGCTGATAGGGTGACAATTGATGATGGCCGATTTTTGTCCCTTTTTGTGTATAAGCTTGACATTGTGTTAACAAAATCGGGTGGATATTTATATTTAAGAGACCTTCCCATAGTAGGAGAATCTTGGGTGCAAGCATGTTGATGAAGACATAGAAGAACTCGGGTGGGAGCCTGTCATATCCTGGGCTCTTACTTTTTTAATAGATTTGATGGCTTCTTTGATCTCTTAAATAGAAAAGAGGGAGTCTAGCTATTGTGCTAAGGAACAACTTTCCTTCTATGTCATGAGATTTCTTCTTGGGCCCGTACCTTGGTTGTGGAGCTTGATGGTGGAATTGCAAAAATGTTGATGAATAAGGGCTAAATTTTCTTGGGCAGATGAGTATTCCCCATTGCCTATGAGAAGTAGGGGGTGTTATCTTTAGCCTTTTTTCGTCTGAGTAGCTTGAACATTTTTGGGTATGTTGGAATTAGGGTTGCAGAGAAACACACACAGCTTGGAGAAGATGAAGGAAGCTCAAGGCACAGAACTGAGAGTGTGTTACTTAGTGTGCAATGGAAAGATAGATAGCCCTAGAGTGATGGGCGTACACATCACTACCACATGTATATGGTAACAAATTCCCCCTAGAGTGATGCGGTGAACGAGAGCTGGCACATGAGTAAAGGGAAGTGCCATGCCCTGAGGACATGATCAGTCCACAAAGGGGAGTAAGCCTAAAGCTTTGCGGAAAGCTTCGAGCTTCTCACAAGACAATGCCTTTATGAAAAGATCTGCAAGGTTGTCCTGTGTTGGCACATAAGCCAAGCTGATCTCTCCTGTTGAGAGCCTCTCCATGACATAGTGGTAATGCACCTCAATGTGCTTTGTGCAAGCATGAAAAACTGGGTTCCTCACAACTGCCAATGCACTATGACTCTCAGTGTAGATAGTGTTGGCAGTGTCCTATCCAACACCCAAATCAGCCATAAGGCGTCTGAGCCATACACACTCAACCATAGCTGTGAAGACTGCCATGTTCTCAGACTCACAACTAGAAGTGGCCATAGTAGGTTGCTTCTTGCTCAACCATGATATACGTGAGCTGCCAAGCATGAAACAAAAACCACTTGTGGACACTCGCGTGTCGAAATAACCAGCCCCCAATGATCCCCCCTTGGGATAAAACAAGCCAAGATGTAAAGTGCCACTAAGGTAGCAGAAAATCCTCTTGACAGCCTGCCAGTGAGTAGACCTTGGGCTATGCATAAATCTGATGACTTGTGAGACTGCAAATTGAATATCCGGCCTCGTTCTGCATGCATAAATGAGGCATCCAACAAGAATTTGGTGAAGGGTGACATCTGCAGGATCACCAGCATCATGAAGACTCAATTTTAAACCTGTTTCCATGGGAGTGGCAATAGATTTGCAATCCTCAAGTCCAAACTTACATAGCAATGTCTCTATGTAACTTTTCTAACACAAGGCAATACCACCATCACACTGCTTAAACTCTATGCCCAAGTAATGATGCAACATCCCCAAATCTTTCATCTTGAAAGTAGCATTCAAATCAGCCTTAAATTCAGCAATATGTCTCTCATTTGGTCCAGTGATCAGCAAATCATCTACATAAAGAACCACAATGAGAAGTACATCACCCTCACACTTTACATATAATGTGCTTTTTGTTGGACTGTTACAAAAGCCTCGTTTGACCAAATGAGTGTCAGCTTTCTCATACCAAGCACGAGAAGATTGCTTCAACCCATACAAAGACTTATTACATCTACACACTTTGTCCTCTTGTCCTTTCTCGACAAAATCGTGAGGCTGTGTTACATAAACTTCCTCAAATATGTCACCATTCAAGAAAGCAGTAACAATGTTTGATTGATGTACATCCCAACCAAAATGAACTGCCAATGCACATAGAAAACGCACAGTAGTCATAGGACAAGTGGGAGCAAAAGTCTCTTCATAATCTATGTCTTTTTGTTGTGCATAACCCTTTGCAACAAGTCGAGCCTTATGGCGATCGATCTCACCATCCGGCTTGCGTTTCAACTTGTAAACCCACTTTGTACTAATGGCCTTTTTGCCAGGAGGAAAATCACATAAAGTCCATGTGTCATTTTCTATAAGTGCGTCATATTCTGATTGCATGTCAGCCATCCAATTTTTTTTATTCTGTGCTTCATCAAAAGATAGAGGTTCCTCAACATCATGTAAGCTAGACACAACCAAAGCACAACAATCTGATGCATAAGATGCATGGCAAATGCATAACAATCTGATGCATAACATCTATCATTCATAAATTCAACTACAAGTCCAAGTCTAGCGAGTGTAGATACAGACAAAAGATTCTTCTTGATCTCAAGTACATAAAGTGCATCAACAAGTGCAAAAGAACTGCCATTTGCAGCAGTAAGCACAATCTTTCCAACTCCTTGAACCGGATAAGAGGCATTGTTGGCACGAGTGACTAAATCCCCATGAGGGACAGACTCGAGAGAGGTGAACAATTCACGATGTGAGGTAATGTGCTTTGTAGCACCACTATCGAAATACCACACATGTAAATTTGCAGCAACCGACATGCATGCATCATGGACAACAGGATTGTAATTGCACTCTAGACTAAAAGCCCATTCTGCATCAACATCGGCATCACAGTCTCCTTTCACAGAAGACTCAACAATGGCTGCATTTGTAGTGGAACCATCATTTGCAGTGGAACCACCCTCTTTCTTTTTAGCCTCTTTGGCCTTCAGCTTAGGACACTGCTTGATCAAGTGATCATTAGCTTTACAATAATGGCAACGCATCTTCTTTTTGCCTTTATCACCAGAATTTCAAGACAAATTGCTGCTAGCAGAAGCATTAGGAACATAATTTTTTCCACTTGCAGCAGAACCATAAGAAGTGGCTGCATTGCTGTTACCACCCTTTCTTTGAGAAGCAATAAAAGCCTGTTCAAGTGCACACTGCCTAGTCATGTTTTTTTGGAAAGTGACTCTTGCAACATCAATTTGCATAATGCATCAAACTTGACAACTTCATGATTTCCTTGGGTCATAAGTTTCCAAGTACTAGCAAAAGTCTGTTAAGAATCTGGTAAAGCATCAAGAACAGTGTGCACAAGGGAACTATCTGAAATGACTTCATGTGCAGAAATAAGTTGCTCATTGATATCCTCAACACCAGCAAGGAAAGTGTCCATGTCATCTTCCTCATGCATAATCTTCGATTCCAGCTCTTTACGTAGCAAAGCAATTTTAGCCTCATGTTGCGGCTTGCATAAAGACCTACTAGAATATCCCAAGCATGTTTTGCAGATTTCACTGAACGAATGTGAGGAGTAATGGTGGGCTTCACAGACAAGGCAATCAATGCATGATCCTGCGCATTCTTTACATCCCAACGAGCTTGTTCTGCCATAGGCAAAACAACTCTAATAGCAGCAATTCTTGCAGCAAGACCTACAACATCCTCAACATCACCTACATCCTCAGAACCAAGACGTACATCAATGCCCTGCACATTATTCCAGACACCCTTTGACACAAGAACATGCTGCATCATGTAAGCCCACATAGGGTAATTGTCCTTGTCCAATCTGTCCTTAGCAGAAAAAATCTTGAACACATCTGTGTTGTTGTTAGCCATTGAAAATGTCTGCACCTGATGTGAAAACTGCCCGAAATGAGGAGAAACTGAGTGAGACTAGCACGTGCTATATAGCACAACCCATAGTAGACTGTATAGGACCTGTTATGCAAAAAACGGCACTGACAAAAAATTTGCACAAAATGACGAAATTGCCTGTGCAAACCTGCCTGTAGTGGAAATGGAGGCCGAAATGAGCCCGAATCTGAAATTTGGGCAGACTGGGTTCTACGGGCTCACCCAAAATTTTTGTCGACCTGTGAATGCTCGCCAAAGCTCACATAAATCGGAGAAAGTGAGCAAGCGTGTGCTGGAGCTGCTGGTGACTAAGTCAGGAGGACGCAACCTTCTCTGATACCAATTGTTGGAATTAGGGTTGCAGAGAAACACACACAGCTTGGAGAAGACGAAGGAAGCTCAAGGCACACAACTGAGAGTGTGTGTGCCTTGAATAAAAAGATAGATAGCCCTAGAGTGATGGGCGTATAAAACAATGCACAGTGAAAAAACCTCCTAAAGAGGGAAAAAATTCCCTGGTGGTCCTAGTGTGTTCACACACATCACTACCACATGTATATGGTAATAGGGTAGGCTTGTCCACCTTGGGAAGCCACCAGTTTTTGAAATAGATTCGCTAACAATTGAGCTCGTGAAGTTCGCATTTGGTCAAAACCTGCATCATTATCTGCAACTAGGACAGCCACGTCGACTTCAACAAATACTGCATGCTGGTGTGCAAGAAGGAGACAGTGGTGGAGGGGGATGTAGTGATGAACTTGAAAGCATTGGCGATGGTGTGCACCAGCTCTTTGCAGAAGTCGGGGTTGGAGGCGACCCACTTCGGAGGTGATCTATCTGGTGAAAACACCCAGTGCAAAACCCTTCAAGGCCACTTTTGACCTTCAAGAGACGTGTCAAAATTTTGAGAATTTTCCTATGAATGGCTATTTCAAAAATTTGCCCTCCTTGTGAAAGGGAAGACCAAAGACAATGTTTCCCTTGAAGGGCACTTTTTTATTAAAAATCGATACATATACATGCATATTATATAGTACTAAGTGTAATACGATGATTTTGTTATGAGGGGTGGAGGTTGGAGACCAATTTTTCATGATTGCACTTTCAACTATTTGACTTGATTCATTTTTGTGTTGAATTTGGCTTTAAAAATGAAGTGTAGATTTTGTGATTTTATATGTTGTAGGGCATGAAAAAATGTATGTATCATTTGAAGGGATTTTTTTAAAAAGTTCTCTTCATGAAGAGGGGTAAGTTCAGAATTAGACCTTTCAATAAAAGGTAGAGGACCACCTTGCAAGAATGAAGGATGTTGTTGAGATCTTCAACCATCAAGCCAAAGTTAAAGCTACCAAAGACATGCATTAAGCTTTGAATGGAAATCCCGAAACAACAATAGCGGAGGATAAACCAGGTGTGCCTAAATGCATATTGCCCTCAGCTATAGTTAATAAGTATGAAATAGAATATGAAAAAAGGGCTCTTGTCTTTATGCTTTGTGGTGCACATCCACCTTTAGAAGTAATGTGTACATGGTTTAGGGATCACTAGCTAATTTGGGTATTGAGGTCCAACAAGTTCAAGTCCTACCTAAAAATTTATACATTATTATACTTAAAAATGAGAACATGGCCAAACAAGGTTCGCATGTTTGGCAATGGGTGTTTATAGATGCACCCCTCTATCTTTTTTGAGAGTCACGATCCTTTTGTCTAGAGGGTAACAACCTTGCTCTTCACCCAGTGTGGATGGAACTTCCACACCTTCCCCAACAATACAATAACTTTCTCAAAACGATAGCTTCACGGTTGGGAAGGTTCTAGGTAGTCATCCTTCTCGGGACTTTAATCCTTTTTGGCATCCCCAAATCTTTGTTGAAATGGACTTGGGCAAACCCCCACCTCAGTATGTTAGAATTATCTTGAGGGACCTATTTCCTACAACATCTTGTAATAAACACCAACCCCATGTGTGCTTCCACTGTGGCCTCAAATCACAAAAAAATAAAGATTGCCTTGTGCACAATCTTAGAGAGGAGGCTCAACAAGTTTCTTCAACTCAAACTGAGAAAAAGGACACCACTCCCACCCACCCCTTCTCTGGCAAAGTACACCATCCCACCCCTTCTTTCGTGAAGCCAACCACCATGTAGGCACCAGCTCCCTTAGATACTGGCCTCCTCGTCTCAACCACCTAAAGAGTCATAGAAGGAAAAGCAACCTCGTAAGCCTCAACAAGAAATAAAACTTTCTCCCAATAGGTACATGTTACTGGCTCAACTAAATGATGAAGAGTTCTTCCCCTTTTGGTGAACACCAAACAAGAGAAGTCATCTCAAGATCAAAGATAAACTTAGCCATTTGAGTGGTAAACTTACTCATTTGAGTAGCCGCTGTAAAGATTCCAAATGGGCATTGAGTTTCCCGATGTCGTGATGCTCCGCGTCCACTAGGAGAAAAGCACAAAAATAATAGAATTTTTAAAAGGTTTTTTGGCAAAAGAATGTCAGCTGCCATGCGGTGTTTTGCAGTGCTTTGGTTGATATGTAAGTCAAATGTGGTGGACTTTAGATAGCACAACAAGTTCTTGAGGAGATTCTAGTTCGAAATGAAATTTCTTGAAGCATATGAATTGCAAAAGCATCCAGTATGACAGTAGCAAAGAAAATTTGGATTGCTTTTGTTAGCAATGGACATTGTGCTTTGCAATGCTTGGAATGATTTGTATACCAAATAAGGTGCAAGTCACGGAGTACAAAAGTTTATGGGATTAGGGAGGATGAGAGAGAGAACCATTGTAATAGCATGCTAATCAACACTTAATCACAGAAGTATTACACAATAGAATTGGGATAGAGTGTAGACACAAAATGCTTATCTTATTGCTTGAAAATGACTACAAGAAGGCTCTTTATGTAGAGCTAGGCATAGCATCTCATCTAACATCATGTGTGACCTCATACAAAGGTTCCAAATCAGCAAATACCACTTGCAAACTCATATCCTTGCTCCAGGATGCCCCTTTGCAAAACAAGATTCATTGGGTTTCATTATTGGAAGGGATAAGATTACAAGGGGTGCCTATGGTATAAGAAGGGAGATCGCATCTTTCAAATGTAAGTCCCACTTATATAAAGAGTGATATATAATATACATTGTGTTGTCCAATGCAACCTCACATTCTATTTGGGCTATATGTGGCTTCATAGAGAGGGTTTGCTGGCTCAAGTTCTTAGTAGGGCATTGCAACTAGTATCACAATTTTTGGATGTGCTAGGAGAGATACCTTTGCCACATGATTGCACTATGGGCTTCTATCTTGAGGAGATTAAATTTGGTGCTCCATCATGAAGCATATGGATATTTTGAGTGTTTTGGTGGCCGTGTTGAGGTGATACACTTGTTCCTACATCAATATTTTACTATTTTGTCTTATTGCTTACTCTAGTACAATCACTTGCAATGTAGCATCATTGCTCTCTCCTCTTTATGGTTCATGTAGTAGGTATGCATCTACCTTTCTTCATATCACAGAGCACCGCCCTATTTTCTCGCCTTGGTATGCAATCTTGTGATTCTTTCATGATGCATCATTTTCTAGAGCTCTCCCAGGCTATATCATCTTTAGGCGAGTCATTGTGAGGTGGATTACAGTGGAGCCATTCCTTCATTGCACGTTTTGTGGAGATGCTTTGTGGACATGGAGGCATTTATTTGGATCTCGATTGTGGTACAACTCTTGTACTTGTAGCTTGCAGGGCATTGGGACGGGCATGTGTTGTGGTCGACATTGATGAGCCACTAATTTCAGGATATGTGCTACCATTGCTCTGTCCTAAAAAGAGGAGTAGGGAGGAGGACTCCACATCTCTAAACATTGATGATCATGGTGACATACCATCACATGTCAATCCCTATGAAGACTAGTGAGCCCCACCACTTACTATGACATTGACATCACTCTCATGTTTTTTATCACCCTTTTTGTACTAGTGTTGGTATTTATGGATCGAAGACATTGCTTTCATGTTTCATTTTGTGTTTTGCTTTCAAGCTGAAAGAGTGCCTTGACTTTTGTTTCTGTTTCATGGAAGTGTACTTCTAATCTATGTCAAGGGGATGGCTAGAACCATGGCGACAGATACACGGTACGATTCCTTGAGACGCATTGGGGGTGCAGTGTCTTCATTGATTATGAGTGCAAATCATCATAAGGACTATGCAATCACATTGGATATCAAAAAGGAAAAAACACATTTATGTATTGCTATGTATAAATGGATGCTGCTATGTTTTGATATAACTTTTTTGAGTGGATATGCAAATTTTGGGTTGTAAGTATTTTGTGAATGGATTTGATTAAGATTTGAAATCCTTATGCGAGGTGCTCATAAGGGTTATGGTATTTTTTGAGATATTTCTCTATGTACGAAAGGAAATCTGTCCATTTTTTTCAAACCTAGTATGTATTTTTTTTGTTCTAATGTGGTTAAGATGTGAAATCCTCATGTGATGCCCTAAATGTAGTTATGGTATTTTTTGAGAATTTCTCCATGTACATTGGGAACTCTATCCATTTTTTCAAAAAGTAGTATGTATGTTTTGCTTGGGTCGTTAAGTGACGTGTCCCAAAGGATTATGGTATATTTTGATGTGGTTCTTTTGATGTGACACAATACGATCTTTGTATCCTTGAGACGTGTGGGGGGGCATAGTGTCTTCATCAATGATGAGTGTGACTCATCATAGGGATTGTAGAATCACATTTGGTATCAAAAAGGGAAAAGCACATTTATGTCTTGCTATGTATACATGGATGTTGTTTCTAAGAGAGAAGGGACTGGCACATCCAAATAACCACCCAACCATGCCCTATATAGGCCCTTGGCCATGCTATTTATAAGATCCCCTTTATCGCATCTTCGTGATGGCCCTTGGCCTACCCGATCTTACCCTAGGCCTGACATTACTCCCCCCTTGGAGAAGCTTTTTCATCCTCGAAAACAAAAGTGATGATATCTTCATAAGAACAATAATGTTTTCCACAGTGGCATCCTTCATGGATCAAACTGTAAATTTGACTAGAACACGGTTTAGTAGGAGGTTCAATGAAATCAAGAATAACATCTTGATTTTTCCCATTGTTGTCCCTTTGCAACCACTTATATCCAATTTAATGTGTAAAATCTATTTATAACTCACTAGAGTATGCTAACGAGTTACTACAACTAAGAGGTGTCTAAAAGAATACCTCTTCTTACTTTCCATGAAAGTAACTCATCATCAAAGATGAAGTCCATGACTTGTTATCATTCTTCATTAGTAAACAACCCCACCATAACTGGTGATCAAGGTTGAGAACTTGATCTAAACATGAATGGACAAAACGTAGTCACAACATGCTTTGACTCATGGAAAGCAAACTCCAACTAGAGAGACAGCCTTTCCAATTGATTGCTTGATGCAAACGTACGCGTTTAGTATATCCTTTAGCACAATATTAACACTTGTAATTTGCCTATCGTCTCTCGATTACTGGCAGTACTGAGGTGTGTTTCCCCACTGTTTACAGATAGTCCTCCAAAATGACTGGTAATTAGGGATCACAATACCTTGAACATTGTTGAGTAAGCAACAATGTTATAAATAACCAACTTGGGAACTTGAGAGATTGGAAAAGTGGATTGAATAAACTATACATAATTTAATCAACTTATCTATCACTACGCAAATCGAGCCATGACCTCTATTGATGATTGATAGACCCACAATAGTCTCATATAGAGACAACACAAAAGAGTGCAAAATGCTTTAGAAGCTACTTATGTCACGAATGTGCATGCCGCTCTAAATCAGCCTTTGCTAAACACTAGGGTCTGTAACACCTAGTGTGTATGCATTCAACAAAAACAGATCCGGACCTGCATACCCATGACCATACTTGCCAATGCTTATGACTAACGTTATGCTCAAATCTCACAGGGAAAGAACTAAATACTTTCTATGTGAAAGCATGCTAATGTATTTGGACCATAATAGAATGTTAAAATTGATCACACCTAGGTACCAAATGAAACATGTTCATTGAAAAAAGCATAGCTTTGCTACATGTGTAAACAACCATGTATCCAGAAATTTTTGGCTATCAAAATTGTTCCTGATATGACGTGCTCAAAATGGTATTAAAAAACGGATTCAACCGGTACCTAGGGACTCTATCATGACATATATCTGAAATAACGGGCGCCAATGTTAGTTCCAAAGACTCATATTCTCCACATGTGGAATATGTCTCATATGAGGATGTCTCAAAAAAATGACATCCATCAAGTATGAGATGTACCCGTGTGTGGAGTTAACTATAAACACTTAGCGATGTGAGTGAGAGGACCCTCAAAAACCTTGCTCGATACTTGGCTAAACCGAAATCCATGAGCTCCTAGACCATGTTGCTCTGCTTGTGACAACATGTGCCAAACAAAACCCTACCATGTAGGTCCATAATTGCATAATGTAGAAATGTATTTGGGACACTACGACCCCAAAATTCTTTGCTCCTACATGACCTTGTTATGTCTTAGAAGAGAAAAATGATTGAAAGAATTCAAGCTTATACATCCTACTTATCAAAGTCAATAAAAAATCCTATTCCAAAATGAAATAAAATTAAATCATATGCGTACTTGGAGGTTGAACATAGTATTCACTTACCTGTAGTCAAATGCTCATGACCAAATCTCGTACTTGAAAAGGCCTAGCAACACTAACTGAAAGATTAATGAAAATCAAGTAAATGAACATATTTTTCATTTACCCGTAGTCAAATGCTCTAGACCAAATCTCGTACCTAAAAAGGCCTAGTAACACTAATGGAAAAATAGCAAACATCAAGTAGTAATGCATTGTTAACCCTGGGTGTTTCCTTTGCAATCAAACCCCTTGGTTAAAATCTATAATGTCCAACCCCTTGGTTAGACTCTGTATGAAAACTGCTCAAACAAGCAATCAACGATGAAAAACACAATCTAAAATGTCTAATAGTGATTGGAATCAAATTGGGAAGTTTAACTTGTCCACTACCCCTTGGTAGATTGCATACTTCTTTCCTTGAAAGTACAACTGTGATGAGATCAAATTGTGACCCTCAACACCTATGGAGTGATTGTGTATTAGGTGGGTCATACCCTTGAAAATACCACTCCTAGAGACATAATTAGTGCCGCAACTTAGCAATAGATCTTCTCAATTTGGAATCTTATTCACAACTAGATTGTGAAAGAATCTTATCTCTCCATGAATAGAAGAGAAATATGTCTAACACCCCAAAGAAGGTAGTCATACTGAATTTTCTTGGGTGTTCAAACAAGATATCCCCTACTTTGACGCTCTCTCAAGTTATTCATGTCATCTCATGAATTAGCTTCTTGATAACTAGACCATGCCTACTTGCTACCACAGAATGCATCATCTCTATTGGTTGCACCTTGTGTGTATGCTATAGAGGAAGTGTAACAAGGATTCAATGGAAAAATAGTGTGATAAACCCTTGGCTATGATAAGCCCTTAGCTTCAATGACACTCTCAATAGTTTGATCCAATGCCATATACGTGCCTTGCATGATTGCTCTGGCATGGATACATCACAGTTCGTTGTTGCCAAGCATAAATTGTGAGCTTATCCTCTTATTGCCAAACCTGTCTGCCATTATCCTTGATTCTAAGTCTATGGACAAAAATTTGGCATGGAATCGAAGCCTAAGCTTCTTTTGAAGTCTTTCAAAGCACTTTGCTTTGCACAACAAGGAAATATTTTCCAAATGAAAGGTTAATCAAAGAAAAACAAACATAACTTGAAACTGTTTAACCTTGGTGCCCCTCTAAGGCCAGTTGTCCTGTGAATTCAAAAGGAAATTCTTACTTAAGAAAGGAAGTACCGTCTAATTTTCTCATCTAGGCTTGAACATGGCTCATAGCCATGTATGAACCATGCATGCCCTCCTGGCTTGGTTCATAAGTTCGTATGCTAATAGTATATTCCCAAAATATTGATACTCATAGAGCTAATAGATGCTCCGATTGACAAACAAATGTCAATGCAAAAGAAAACCAACTTTGTCAAGCTTTCACAGAGTCAGCCTTGTTGAATCATGCACCTTGTGGTATGGTTGTCGATGTTGTATTCAACTCATAGCTGTGGAGGTCAATGTACTTCCAATGTGCTTCATGTATTGAATTTTCCTGTATTGTAGCAGAGTGATAGCATAAAAAGGTGGTCAATTTTTGAGGAAAAAATGGTGGATCACTTTGGTACTTTCACGTTGGGTGAGGGTCTAGTTTAACTTGTTAAGTGTACCAAGATTTGGGAGGTTCATTTCAAGACTTCATTATTTTTTGAAATGCAAGCATACTGGCACTTGGGAAGTCCAGTGATCGTCGAGGAGCCTTCCATGCAAAGAGGCCCGTGAGCTTCGTACGACTTGTTGGAGCAAATTCAGCGCTACTCTCTGCTGAGTGACACTACCACGATCTCCTTCATCCAGCAGGCAAGCCATTTACTACTCAAGGCTGGTTAGAAGTGTGTGTGTGTGTGTGTGTGTGTGTGTGTGTGTGTGTGTGTGTGTGAGAGAGAGAGAGAGAGAGAGAGAGAGAGAGAGAGAGAGAGAGAGAGAGAGAGAGAGAGAGAGAGAGAGAGAGAGAGAGAGATGTTGCTTGTCAACTGCCCAATGCTGGGCCATATTTCTTTGTGTGTGTGTGAAATGTTGCTTGATGGCTGCCCAGGTTTCTATGCGCATGCCTCTCTCCCTCCCTGTGTGTGTGTGTGTGTGTTTGAGAGAGAGAGAGAGAGAGAGAGAGAGAGAGAGAGAGAGAGAGAGAGAGAGAGAGAGAGAGAGAGAGAGAGAGAGAGAGATGCTGCTTGTCAGCTGCAACAATGCTGCATCATGTCTTTGCAAATTATGCTCTCTCTCTCTTGAATGGTGTTGCATACATTTTGAAGATTTGATGTTTTTTAATGGGTACACCAGAAATGAAGATGCCCCCACGAAAGTGCACCTTACCAAACAAATCGCCCGCTGAGGTGTCATCCGCCAACTTGCATTCTAGTAGCAGCAAGCCCAAGAGTGGGGTAAGTATGTCGTCAAAGGACACCTTTCCTGTCTCTGATAAGAGCAATGGTAATCACCCATTTCCTTCTCATAAATGGCTCACCCTGTCATGATAGTACTTTGTGGTAAAAGTTGTGCCTGGTTGTTTTACATGCACGTTTGCTATTTTTCTAATCCAATGCTAGCATCTCGGAAGGCGCAATATCCCAAGCAGACCAGATTCTGCTTTACACGACATGACCTACATGAGGAGTACGGTTTGAGCTTGGAAGGCAAGCTATACCAACATTTGTTTGATGAGGAGTGACAGATGAGGATTGGCTATCAGTCTTCACAAAGAAAAGGGAGAAAGGTGGCAGGCTCTTCTTGCATCAAGTGTGGCTAGAATATGCAGAAGAATGTAGGTTATTGTTTCTCAAAGTGTATCAAGCCATGCCAACCAACAAAGAAATCACGCACAAGTTTTCAACCCTTTTTGTATATGAGAGATGTCTAGCTGACATGCAGAGTCCAAAGGGTCAGCGGAAGGTTGCATGGGCTGTTTTTGGTGAGCAGGTCCTAGACCTTTGCAAGAAGCTCCCGGGTGGGATGGAAAAAAAGCTCAAGAATTGGGCTGATTGCAATGAGGGCAGTGAGCAGGTGACTCAGACCACACAGTTCACTCCGAAGTCTCTCATTGACCATGGGAGGATGACAGGGAAAGGCTCTATTTCTTGCAGTTTTGGGCCCTTAGTCTAATTTGAATTGCAGCTTTGTTAACCTCCAAATTTTGGTAGAAGTGGAGCAGATGTTGGTTGCAAGAAAGACAGAACTAGAGTGTGTGAAAAGCACACTAGGTGCAACCCAAGTCCAACTACAAGAGAAAAGCCAAAGCATGTGGAAGATAGAGGGAACATCATCAGCTGTGCAGCTGTGCTTCAAGGGCAATTGAGTGAGCTACAAACATTACAGGCCAGCATGAAGGGAGCAGGTGGTGCCTCTGATTCTGAAGTTTTGGTGAATGATCCAAAGATCGTTGCTCTCTCAAGTGCGTTGACCGTCCTTGGGGCTGATGCAAGCCACTCCCAGATTAGAGCCAATGTTGATCGTATAGAGGTACGCGTCAAGAGTGATACATTGTGTATTAAAAGTAAACCTTGTATTTAGGTTTTACATTATGTCTAAGCACCATAGGTATTTTAAAGGATAGTGTAAGTACCATGTTGACAAGATCAACTCTCAATATTCACCACTTGACTGGGATTGTGTTTCACATGGTACTTTCTACAAGTGCCAATGGAGTCTTATTGGTACTTAACAAGACAATGTAAGTAGATAGAACTACTTAAACTCCACCATTTCACAAGGGTTAAATATGACATGGTACTTTATATAAGTACCAATGGATCCTTATAGATGTTTCACTCAAGCTTAGGGATGGTAGAAACGAAGTAGGACTGTCAAATTTCACCGCGTGAATGCGATAATATACACCATGGTACTTTTATAGTACCCAATGAGACATTATTGGTGCTTTGTAGAGCTTAGGTGCGGTAGCAAATAGGTCATGCTCTGAAAATTTACCATTTGACAATGGTTGAATAAATCATGGTACTTTTTGTAAGCACCAATGGAAGTTTACTATCCACTGCTTCACAAAGCTAAGGGATATTGGTGGAAATCACAAAGTCCATGTATGTGAAAATGATTTAAGGTACTTTTTGGAGCTAATTAATACGAAAGATTTTTGTATGGTAGTTCAAATTGAAGGTGCAACCATGAGTACCACATAGGCACTTGTACATATTGTTGTATTACTTGGTAGAATTTACAGTACCTGTCATAGGTTTATTTAAGGAATCATATGCATTTATCTTTCAAAGTACATATTTCTTGGGCCCAAAGTACATATGCCTCTTTTTCAAAGTACCATGCAGGTGTTTGTACATTGTGAAATTACATATACCTTTTTTCAAAGTACCATCTATGTGTCTGTACATTGTGAAAGTATATATATGCCTTTTTGCAAAGCACCATGCATGTGTTTGTACATTGTCAAAGTACCTATTCCTTTTTTGCAAGTTCCATGAGTTCCACATAGGTTCTTTGTACATAATGTTGTATTACTTGGTAGATTTTAAAGTACTTGTCATAGTTTTATTGATAAATCATATGCATTTATCTTTCAAAGTACATATTTCTTGTTTCCAAAGTACCATGCATGTGGTTGTACATTGTGAAAGTACATATGCCTTTTTCCAAAGTACCATGCATGTTTTTGTACATTGTGAAAGTACATATGCCTTTTTTCCAAAGTACCATGCATGTGTTTGTACATTGTAAAAGTACATATTTGCCTTTTTTGCAAAGCACCATGCATGTGTTTGTACATTGTGAAAGTACCTATTACTTTTTTGCAAAGTACCTTCAATGGTAAGTTCCTTTGATTAGTACTCTGAGCCTATCCTTGGTACTGTCATAAGTCCCTACAGTGTATCCTTGCTACTTTTTTGATAATACTTGCAATTGGTGGTTTCAACATACCCTTGCTATCCCTTGGTACTATATGTATAAGTAATCATGATAGTTCATTTAATCTTGGACAAATGGACTAATATTTACTTCCCCTTTGTGGTGCAGAAAGAACTGCTTCACCTGGTAGCATTAGAAGCTACATGTGCTGCTCAAGTCAAATTTTGTGAGAGCTTGCTAGTGCAAGTGAAGAGAGGTGATTCGATGTTGCTATGTCCCACAGCTGGCGAGCATGGGAGTCAACTGCAGGCCAAAGTGACTGTTCCTGGAGCTTGTGCTGCATGTGGTTTAGGTTTTGTGGGTTATGACGTCGTGTGTATGTATACACTAGCATGTGGTGATACATACCATGTTTTGTGTTTTGCTCGATGGGCTGTGTCAAAGAAAGTATGTGCCAACCCCTCCTGTAAGCAGAGTGTTTCGGAATCGGCAAAGTCAATGCTTGTGCATAATGGTTGGTTTTTTATTCTCCATGTCTGCCTTGATTACTAGAGTTTGTTAAGAATGCTTTTAACTTATTTTGCACACTTTTGTGGTGTAGTGGTAGGTTCCAGTCATATGCCTTATGCAGTAACATTACCAGCTGAGGTGCCAATACAGAATGTTGATGCAACTCCCGACGCCCCCACTGTGGACACAAACATGCAATTTGTTGATTAGTCAACTCCAGCTGGTAGGGAAGGCTCATCCTTGGCAGGTGACAAAACTCTGGCTGGCGAGGAAGGCTCGCATGTGGCAGGTGACAATACCCCAGCTGTTAAGGTGGAGCCCTCTGAACAGACAGAAGGTGAACCAAAACAAAAGGTAATTGAACCAATGGAAAATGCTGATGTTACTTTGACGGATGTTGTAGCGCAAGAGGGAGTGGAAGCCGTGCAAAAAATGGTTCACGGTGATGCAAATCCAGATTCTCCTTTCTTCCTTAGTGATATGGTGAAGATCTCAAAGAAACGAAAGAAACACGATGATGGTAAGTTGTTTTGGCCACAAGACTTGGATCCCTATAGGCATTGAATGATTTTTATTGTCCCCCCTTTATGGTGCAGCTGGACAGTCCAAAAAGGCGCGAGCAACAGATATCACCCATTCACAACAGGAATCTAACAAAGCAGAGGATGAGAGTGATGGTGAGACCCCCTTTACGCATGAATTGTTCAGGAAAAGCATCTTAGCACATAGAGGAAGTTTGTAGGTTCAAGGTCATTGACAATGTCATTTCTGTAACTTATGTTCATGCTCAACTGCATCTAAGTCGAGTGGGTCTTGGTTTCAGGTGGAGATGGAAAAGTGACGAGCAAGGAAGTTCCGGAGTCACTGTCTCCCTCGAAGAAGTTCCCCATGAAAAGTACTCCCCTCCGACATCCCAGTAATATTTCCCACCCCCCAAAGCCTCGTGTTTGCAAGAAACTGTGACATTTGTCACTTAGTGTCTTCACTCTCTTGTAATGTCAAGAATCTTTGATTCTTGCTTTTGGAATACAAATGAGAATTTTATGTTGGCCTCCATTTGTCTCTTTTGCTTTATTGCAACGGTCACGTTTGTACAGTGTTCAAAAGGTTCTTAGTTTATTCCTTTTCAATTTGCAACCATGTCTTTTACAGAGATACCAAAAGAAAAGGGGACTCTCAAACTGCCTGTCGAGGAAATAATAATCATCAGAGATCCACCGCCCTATGTTCCAAGCACAATCACATCGTTGCCATTCGATAACCTTACACGACCAACATTAGTGTTTGATCTTAATGGTGTTCTCTGCGGTTCATGGTTTAAATCTAACCCTCCTGATCTGGAAACTATTGCATTCGACCTCATCCAAGAGGCGAGGGATAGGTTGATTGAGCCTTTTTTAGGATTTTTGCTATATGTATGATTTATGCATGCCCACCGAGCGGGAATTGTTGTAGTTTTCAGGTACCTCTTCGTTCCCAAGGATGCAAAACAGTTCTTAGCTTGGGCTGTGGGCTGGGAAAATATTTACATCTGGAGTTCAGCAATGCTGGAAAGAGTGGACAGAATAGTCTCTACAAGTTTTAAGGGGATTGGTGACTACTTCAGCGGATGGTCAGGACAACAGCTATGTAATGTAGCCACATTCTCCATGGCAGGTGGAAAACTAGTTTTTTTCAAGAATTTGAAAATTTTTCTGAAGGTGGTTTGATGATACGATGCGAGCAATGTAAACAGTTTTTATAAATGCCATTATAATCCTCCCGATTCCTACATCATTGTACCTAGCCTAGAGGAGCGGCGTAGTGACTCCTTGTCCAGGGTCATGAAGGAGGCTCTTGTGAAATGGCGTGATGCTACAGATCGGTCAGCCAAAGCTGTCACCTTCAATAATGTGAAGCCTACATCGGAGGACGACTATGTTAAAGCTGCACTTCGGCGTGGTGGAAAGATGACCAGTTATGAATAATACTTGAAAGGGCCACAATTGATGCCAATGCTCTTTAAGCGCTAGTGTCTCTACATTGTCATGTAGTGGTGTATTTGTAAAGAACTTATGTAATTTTGTGAAGCCAAGTTTTGTAGCAACCCCTTGTATAAGCAGACTTGTCATTACAGCTACCTATTTGTAAGCTAGCACTCTCCACAAAGCCATGTATATGCCTACTTCCCATGAGGGATGTTTTTTCTGCCAACATTCAAAATGCCTCTGTACTGACTGCCTAACATGTAACTAGCCGGCAACACGAAAATTGAATTTATAATTATTCCATTATGTCACCATTGTCGTTTTGGACTCAATTTATTTTGTGGGTAGTGTGTGCTTGGTTGTGGCTGTGGATGGTGTGTGAGACAGGCAAATGAAGGCTTCTACTACCCTGCTATGTTTCAAGATTGGAGGCCTCTTGTCATTACAATCATGCTGTTTTAGCATTCTACCACTGGAAAGTAGCACTACAAGTACCAACCATGGTACTTGGTGTACCCAATGTGCAAACAGGTATTTTAAAAAGGGACTGTGTAACCACCCACAATGGTACACTATCTTCAGACAAATACATGTGACAATGCTGGGAGACTACCAGCAATGGTACTTAGAGTACCAAATTTACAGATATGGTGCATTCATGATACTTAAAGTACCTAATCTGCACACTTCTACAATGAAGAACATGCACTTAGAACCTGTGATTGGTACTTTAAGACTACCTAGATACCCCCTATAAGTACCTGAACAAGCAGTAAAGTGCTTGAAACCTGAACTATAGTACTTAAAGTACCAAATTTAATGATATGTTGCAAAAATATAAAAGGAAGAATCAGGAGGCTACATTTGTGATTATGTGTTTTTGGAGGACTCAAATACAACGAACAGTAATTGTAGCAAAACAATTGTTTATCAGGCTCCAATATAGAAAGACCTACAAGACCATTGACATGCTGTTGTACACATTTTCATAAACTTCTGCAGATAATCTGAACTTATGTGGCTCACCATGTAAGGGTTCCAAGGGTATCTTGATGGATCGAACCAAGTGTGATGCCAACAACACTTTTGGCTATTCAGGAGGGATGTAATAAACATCCTCGATACCATCAACTAGCTCATAGTAGTATCCCTCAACCAGATATGAATTTGGAAAAATACAATTGTCCCAAGAATCTCTTAGTGCTCGTGCTGTTTTCTATTTCTCCTTTGAGCACCTCAAGAGGTAGAAGTCTGCTCCATCTTCGTTTGCATTTGTGGCAAAGTTGTCACCTACACGCAGAGTGTCACTGATTGCATCGTGATGTCCACCATACATAGGCGAATCTGATCCTTCGTTGTCACTTGGTTGATCGCTTTCTCCATCACTGCCATCCAAGGGTACGATGCTGATGTACTTCCAGTTCTCGACGTGTGTGTTGTTAAGGCATCGCCTCCAACGTTGTGACATACAAAACAAACAAAAACATGAGAGAGATCTGTAGCGCAATGCACACTTGTCATTCCTAGAGTGTCCATTCACACAATGCAATGAGCGTGACCCTTCCACTTGCTTGCAATTCCATTTCCTCTCCCTAGGTACATCAGCCGCTTCGACATCCCAAAAAATTCGAATCACCTCTGACTGGGTGTTTTCATCATGAAATTTATGTTTCAATAAATTGACCACATCCTTGGCACACATCATGTGCCAAGCATCAGGTTTCAATTGCTCATGTGTCAGAGCCCTTTTGACGATAGCACCAGCCCCATCCTGCTCTCCTTTGCCATGGCCCGATGTAAAGAAACTCCATAGTATCTCAATGCCAGTCAAAGAGTAGTACCTAGATCAATCACACATCTCAAAGACTAGGCAAGAACACAAAACTCGCACACTTGTTTAAGAGTCAAAGGAAGCTAGCATACCTTGACACAAAGAAAAATGGTCTAGATGCCTTGAATTGAGCAACACATCCGTCTGACCATACCCAATGCCGCTTCAAGAAGTTGAAACCTTGCTCCTGTAGCCACACACTATGAACTTGCATACAATGCTGTACAAACAATGTGTCATGCTCTTTGTCATCAAATATGTAAAAATGTATATATTTTAAGACCCTGTCAGCCTCGTCCCGAACATAAGTGATGTGCACCAAGATTGTGACTTGTGAAGAGTACCAATGCATTGAATGGATTTCATTTTGCTCCTTGAAAGAGTAATTTTCATCAAAGTCTATAACAGAGACTACCACGTCTTTAGGAAACCTTTGAATGCAGTCTTTGAATTGTTGAGATTGCCACCTGGCAATAAAATTGTGTTTGATGTAGATGGTTAGATGATTTTAAAGGAAGGATTTAAAGTCCTTGCATCCCATCTCCTTGACCAGTAGATCCTTGCGCTTCTTGCCTTCTTGATGGGCTGACGCAACGTTTTCAAACACCTTTACTGAAATCTGGAATGCATTTTCAGATTTTTCTCTTGGACAGAGCACTAACCGCTTTGATCCACATTGATCACATTCTCCCTTCAAGCAAGACAGTTTATGAAATGTAGACTCATCTGGCTTTGGACATAATACCATCTCAGCCAAGCTATTGATGCTACTATGTGTGTACACAGCAGCTCCACACTTTCCTAGGACCTCTTCTGTGAAGCATATATCACAACTGCAGCCACACCCTTCACTGTGCACTCCTGTCTTGTTTTGTCTCATCTGGTTGAATGCTTCCTTGATGTATATCATCTATATGTGATCAATACAGTAGCCAGTGTACATCCTTCAACTTGCGAACAAACCAAGGCTTCAATCCTTCTAAAGATCAGAGAGAGATCTTGATGTGTGAATACTGCATTTGGAATCTCCTATAGAGCTCCACCTGTCCAATGAAAAGTAAATCTCATCAAAACCTGTAGTCAAAACAAGGTCAAAGTCATTGTAACTTGAATTTTCTACCTAACATGGTACTTTCCTAGACCTTTCATAAGGTATTAAAGTACCTTAGACATTGTAAATGGTACTTTAAGAAGTATCAATTTCTGCAAAGTACCTAAGCCTCTGCAATTGGTACTTTAATAAGCACCACAAAGACTACCTCTAAAGTACCTATATACCTAGATTTGGTATTTTGGAAGTACATGTTTGGTCTCATGCTAGCTTTAAGAAGTATCAATTTCTGCAAAGTACCTAAGCCCCTGCAATTGGTACTTTAATAAGCACCACAAAGACTACCTCTAAAGTACCTATACCTAGATTTGATATTTTGGAAGTACATGTTTGGTCTCATGGTAGCTTCTACCTAATCTCAAGGTACCTTTGAAGCTTGCAAGTACCCTAAGAGAACCTAATAATATACATGCATGGTTATAAAGGACCTATGAGTTCACAAAGGTTGTTTTTGTTAAGTATGGAGCCTGATTTACCCTTGTACTTTTCTGTGGTAAAAGCGCACATTTGTAAGGCCCCCATTATGAGGAGAAGCCATCGTGCATGAAGGAAAATAACTCACCGGAAACAAAAATTTTCACGGACAAGAATCAGGGGCCGGAATATTATGGCCGGACGGCGGCCGGAAAGTGGTCGAAAAACACCGGTCGGTTGGCCAGTGGCAGTAGTCAATGGCCGATGACCGGTGGCCGGAAGACAATGGCCGGTGGCCGAATTCAAAAGCGGACTTGTCTTCTCAAGGGCGGCCACACATGGGCGGATTGGAGGGTCCGATTTGGACTTATTCGCACAAGGGCTGCTACACATGGCTGTCTCTCATAAGAGAGGGCAGCCCTTTTGGCCTATAAAAGGAGGCCATTTCTACACACATTTCATAGTGTGAAGTTGATGCAACAAGGTGAGTGTGAGGTGGTGAGAGTGAAGCAAGGCGGGAGCTCCATTAAGGGTATAATCCCTTTGTAAACTACTTCTTGTTTTGAAGTACTAAAGCCATTGAGTGGCTGCTTTCCCGTAGACGTAGCCCACATTGGGTGAACCACGTATATTGTGTGTACTCTCTCTCTCTCTCTCTACTCTATAATCTCGTGTATGTAAATCTGTCTCTCTCCATTAAGTAATCTACTCAATTATCTATTTAGCTACGTCTTATTTCCTAACAACTGGTATCAGAGCAAGGTTTGCTCGTAGCTAAATTATCTCAAGGAAAGGATTCCTTGAATTGAGTGGGAGTTATGGCGGAGGAAGGAAAGCTCAAGATTGAGAAGTTCAACGGCAAAAACTACCAACATTGGAAGATGCAGATTGAAGACTATCTCTACCAGAAGGACCTCTATTTGCCACTAGGCAGTCTTGCGAAGAAGCCCGCAACAATGGCAGATGAAGCATGGATTGTCCTTGATCGAAAGGCACTGGGAACAATCCGGTTAAGCTTGCATCAATGGTGGCCTTCAATGTTTCGAAGATGAAGACCATGGAGGACTTGATGAAGTCACTTGACGACTTCTACGAGAAACCATCGGCATCCAATAAGGTATTTCTTATGAAGCGCTTGTTCAATCTAAAGATGGCAGAGAATGGTTCAGTTGCAGAACACCTAAATGACTTTAACACAAACATAAGTCAACTTCGATCTGTGAAAATCAATTTCGATGACGAAGTGTGAGCTCTCCTTATACTATCATCTCTACCGGATAGTTGGGACAGCCTTGTGATGGCTGTAAGTAATTCTATCTCTGGCACAAATACTCTTAAGTTTGATGATGTTGTGGGTGTTCTCCTAAGCGAGGAAATGCGAAGGATAAGCACAGGAGAATCATCAAGTGCTGCACTATCAGTGGAAACAAGAGGAAGGCCTAAGGAGAGGTTCAAAAACCAAAAGGGTCGTGATCGCTCAACGCGGAGCAAGTTACGCACAAAGTCAGTTCTTGAATGTTGGAACTGCGGCAAGAAGGGCCTCATCAAGAAGGATTGCTGGTCCAAGAAGAAGAAGGAGATAGAGTCTCAAGACAACAAGCCAACATTGGAGGCCAATGTGGCAGGTAAAGTAGAGCAAGATGCTCTAATTCTCTCATTAGACAATGTGTCTAATTCCTGGATAGTAGATTTCGGGGCTTCATTCCATGCGACACCACACAAGCAACATTTCCAAGACTACACCAAAGGTAATTTTGGGTATGTATACTTGGGAGATGATGAAGCTTGTGAGATTGTCGGCAAAGGTACAGTTTCTGTCAAAACTGCTAACGGAAATGAATGGAAGCTTAAAGATGTTAGGCATGTTCCTTCTCTTCGAAAAAATTTAATCTCTACAGGACAATTGGACGATGAAGGTCACAACATTGCATTCGGAAATAAACGGTGGAAGATCTCAAAGGGATCTTTGGTGGTTGCCAAGGGAGAAAAGGTGGGTACACTTTACTTGTGTACTATTAGCACGTAACCTTCAGCTTGTGCAGCAACTACAGAAGTTGATAGTGCAGTGTGGCACTATCGACTTGGGCATATGAGTGCCAAAGGAATGCAAATCCTTCAAACAAAGAAGCTTCTACCAGGTTTGAAAGAAGTGGACTTAGAGTTCTGTGAAGATTGTGTTTATGGTAAACAAAAGAGGGTAAAATTTCAAAAATCAGGAAATGAAAGAAAAAATAAAAAACTTGAGTTGGTTCATTTTGATGTTTGGGGTCCTGCAAGTACACCATCACTTGGTGGCTCATTGTACTATGTAACATTCATAGACGATGCGACTAGAAAAACATGGGTTTATGTCATGAAGAATAAATTCGATGTATTTTCCATATTTCAAAGGTGGAAAGCCTTTGTGGAGAATGAAACAAGTATCAAGGTTAAATGCCTCATATCCGACAATGGAGGCGAATATTGCAGCCAAGCTTTTGAAAGCTTTTGTGCTAGCAATGGCATTCAGAGGCAAAGGACAACCCCAAGGACACCTCAACAAAATGGGATTTCGGAAAGGATGAACATGACAATCATGGAACGAGCACGAAGCATGCGGCTACATGCAGGCCTATCGCTTGAGCTTTGGGCGGAAGCTGTAAGTACGTTTGTGTACTTAGTCAATCGGTCACCCTCAACGGCATTGGATGGGGGCGTTCCAGAAGAGGCATGGACAGGTAAACCGGTGAATTATGCATTTCTCAAAGTGTTTGGGTGTGAGGCTTTCATGCACATAGATAGAAGCCTAAGATCAAAGCTAGATGCAAAGTCCAAAAGTGTTTCTTCATTGGCTATGGAGAAGGAGACTTTGGGTATCGCCTATGGATTCCTGAAGATGGTAAAATCTTAAGGAATAGGGATGTAATTTTTAACGAACAAAATATGTACAAAGATTACTTGGAAAGTAAACAAACAAAAGAAACAGGTGATGAGTACATGGAGCTTGAGGATGGTTAAGACTCAAGGACTACAAACGGTGACAATGTGCAGAAACGTCAACCAAATGAGGAGCCTCAACCTATTCCCCGCAGATCTACAAGGTTTGTTCCTTCCTTCAACCATCTCTTGATCTCAGATTCTGGAGAGACGGAATCATACGAAGAAGCTATGCAACATGAATCCAAAGAAGAATGGACGAAGAGAATGCAAGCGGAGATGGACTCACTACATCGCAACCAAACATGGGAGTTGGTTGAGTTGCCTAAAGGTAAGCGGGCACTTCAAAACAAATGGGTGTACAAGCTGAAGGAAGAAGAAGGTGGGAAGAAAAGGTACAAGTCTAGGCTTGTGGTAAAAGGTTTTTCTCAAAAGAAAGGTATTGACTTCAATGAAATATTTTCTCATGTTGTAAAAATGAATTCAATTAGGCTTGTCTTAAGCCTTGTGGCTACTCATGATCGAAATCTCGAGCAAATGGATGTAAATACGGCATTCCCTCACGATGACTTAGAGGAGGAAATCTACATGCTTCAACCAAAGGGGTATGAAGTAAAAGGTAAGGAGAAAATGGTTTGCAGATTAAAGAAGAGCTTGTATGGTTTAAAGCAAGCATCAAGACAATGGTACTTGAAGTTTGATCGATGGATGTTGGATCATGGATTCACAAGATGCAACTTGGACCACTGCATCTACACGAAGAATTTGGGAGATGGGAAATTCAGCATCCTAATGTTGTATGTTGATGACATGTTGATTGCAAGTGCTAACATGCAGGACATCAAAGACCTAAAAGAGGAGCTGTCCAAATATTTTTCAATGAAAGATTTAGGTGCTGCAAAGAGGATACTTGGTATGAAAATATCAAGGGACAGGACGAAGAAGACAATAAAGCTATCTCGAGAAGGTACTAGAAAGGTTTGCAATGCAAAATGCAAAACCAGTTTCTACACCTTTGGCTGGTCATTTTAAACTAACGAAGGATATGTGTCCAAAGACACAAGAGGAGATAGCCTATATGTCTAAAGTTCCATATGCTGCAGCGGTAGGTTCTCTAATGTATGCTATGGTCTGGACAAGGCCAGACATTGCACATGCAGTGGGAGTTGTGAGTAGGTTCATGGACAACCCAGGTAAAGAGCATTGGCAAGCTGTGAAGTGGATACTTAGGTATCTAAAAGGGACAACAACAAATGCTTTGTATTTTGGAGGAACTGATATTTTTCTAGAAGGGTATGCTAATGCAGATATGGCAGGTGACAAAGATACTCGAAGGAGCACTACTGGCTATGTGTTCACGGTTGGAGGCACAGGAGTAAGCTGGGCTTCAAAGCTACAGAAAGTGGTTTCAATTTCTACCACGGAAGCAGAGTATGTAGCAATGACGGAGGCAAGCAAAGAAATTCTGTGGCTTCACAGATTCTTAGATGAGCTTGGATTCAAATAAGACAATTGTGTCTTGTACAGTGATAGCCAAAGCGCTGTCCATCTTGCGAAGAACTCATCCTTTCATTCAAGGACAAAGCACATTGAGGTGAGATATCACTTCATACGCACTCTTTTGGAAGAGGGACAGCTAAAGCTAGGAAAGGTGCAGACATGTTTACAAAGGTGGTCAACAAGGAGAATTTGAGCTTTTGCTCATCTTCAATCGGAATTCAAGGATAAGAAGCCAAAATGGAAAGGAGTCACAGGTTTGGTTTGGAGATTAGTTTCCAAGTGGGAGGTTGTTAAGTATGGAGCCTGATTTACCCTTGTAATTTTCTGTGGTAAAAGCGCACATTTGTAAGGCCCCCATTATGAGGAGAAGCCATCGTGCGTGAAGGAAAATCACTCACCGTAACCAAAATTTTCACGGACAAGAATCAGGGGCCGGAATATAATGGCCGGACGGTGGCCAGAAAGTGGTCGGAAAACAACTGGTCGGTTGGCCGGTGGCCAGTAGTCAATGGCCGATGGCCGGTGGCCGAATTCAAAAGCGGACTTGTCTTCTCAAGGGCGGTCACACATGGGCGGATTGGAGGGTCCGATTTGGACTTATTCGCACAAGGGCGGCTACACATGGCTGTCTGTCATAAGAGAGGGCAGCCCTTTTGGCCTATAAAAGGAGGCCATTTCTACACACATTTCATAGTGTGAAGTTGATGCAACAAGGTGAGTGTGAGGTGGTTAGAGTGAAGCAAGGCGGGAGCTCCATTAAGGGTATAATCCCTTTGTAAACTACTTCTTGTTTTGAAGTACTAAAGCCATTGAGTGGCTGCTTTCCCGTGGACGTAGCCCACATTGGGTGAACCATGTATATTGTGTGTACTCTCTCTCTCTCTCTCTCTCTCTACTCTATAATCTCGTGTATGTAAATCTGTCTCTCTCCATTAAGTAATCTACTCAATTATCTATTTCGCTACGTCTTATTTCCTAACAGTTTTAAACTACCATTGAATGTACATTGTTCATCCAAAAGTACCCAAATAGGACTTATGAGTTTACATTGGTGCTTTTGAGCACCAACCCATGACAGGAAAGTATTACTACCATCTACATGTAGGTACTCAAGGTATTCTTCAAGCTAATATACACCTACAAAGTAACATATAGAAAATTTGGTAGTATTGAAGAGTCTATGCAGCTTGGCCCAAAGCACCTTTGATTGCTTTTATGTATACTTGAGATACTTGACTCCCCTCATGAATGCTAGTCCTCCAGAAGTACCAAAAGATTACCTTTTGGAGCCTACACACCTCTCGGGCTTGATAGACAGCATTATACTTGATGTTATACTACCTATATGTAGCTACTACATATGTACGCATGGTACCTATACTATTGCATACAAAAGAACAAAATAATTCAAGCATTTTCAGAGCATACATGTGACTCGTCAAGCAAATGTATTGGATGCTTAATGTAAGATTTTCATCCGAGACGTTTCCGGCACACATCCTTTTTGTTTGGCGACACTCGCGTCTCCGTTTTCCAAAAAGCAAAAACATTGTCTCTTATCCGTGTGTGATGCAACGGCTTTGAGGCTGTTGGCATCGGCATAATTGCAATGGAAATGCTCCCGCCTCAGCCTGTTTTAATCGTTCATTAGCTGCTGCAAAATTTCGGCGATGCAGCCCTGTGAACCTCGCCATCTCCGAATTGCTTATAGACCTTGATGGATCCCCTTCGCTATTCACCAGCATCATGCATAAAGCCCTTTTAAGTTTCAGCTCCGCTTCAGACAATGATGCTTTGACTTTGGTGACTGTACCCAGTATGTTGGAGAGTATAGATTTCTCTACTCCATGGTGCAACCGTCGAAAAGCTGGCTTCTCTAAAAGCAACCGAAAGGTGGCTTTCTTAGCTTCACAACTCATGCCTTTTGTAGCTTCTTGCCAACAAAGCACCATTGTTGTGCAAATTGTACTCATATCTTCCGGCGTTGACAAGCATGATGCATCACTTTCTCTGTTCCTTTGACGACTCTCTCGTTTTGTCATGGCCCAATACTGTCGCATCTTGCGTGTGGCTTCTTGGCGAATTGAAGTTGAGTACTCAGTGCGGCCATGAGGGGGCAGCCCATCATGTATTGGATTGTCTTCTACATGATCTTCAGATGAGTGAGACCACTCCATTTGATTTGAAGCTTGCTCATTGCAACCAAACTCATTGTCTGCAATCATGGGCTGCCATCCAATGTGATCCACATTTGGATGTTGTTGGTGTCCAAATGCTACCTCCGTAGATGTGGGATGCATTGCAAGTTGCAAATTGTGTAGATAATGATTCTGGTGCACACTCCCCTCTTCCAAACTGTTCACACCTACACACATGGGCTGGTGCTGAATTTCTTCTCCCAACCTATTGGTGCGTGTATTCGTGTGGGGTTGCCAGTGCCTCCGGTGCAACATCCCCTCCTCTTCCAAGCTATTCTCACCCTCACAAACATGTTGGTGCTGAATTTCCTCTCCCAACCTACTGATGCATCGATTTGTGGATTGCCATCCACATTGAGAGTAGAGAGAAGGCTGTTGCTGTTCAAATTCTTGCTGCCAAAACTGATCAGCCACACCAATACCTTGCTGCAGATTCTCTCCAGCCATGATTCTCTCCAGCCACACCAATACCTGTCAACTATAATATGGCTTACATCAAGCCAGGTAGACATTAATGAGGTAGAGGGCTACACAAGCCATGCTTGCTTGCTTCAAGAGAAGGCTCATGAGAAATGGAGGCAGATTATGGAGGAAAATTGTTGTAGATTGTTGCATGGCATGTAAGTAGAGATAGAGAAAGAGATCTCAGACTCCAGGGAGAGGGAAAGAGAGCTCAGACTCCAGAGAGAGGCGCTCAGCTATAGCAGCACGCCCGAAAGGCAGACGGACAGACAAAAGCCAAGAAATCGTTAAAGTCGTTGGCGGCAAAGTTTTAAAAAACTTAAAATTATTAGTCTTCACAAGAACCTAAAAAAAGTGTGCCAAAGCACCATCCATAATTGCCATACAAGAAGTGTCAAGGACACTAATTTTTGCATCACCTTTTCATGCTATCACCCAGCAAGGGACATAATTTTTTGGCGAGCATTTTCCGACGAGGACTTTTTTGGAATTTGGCGAGCAGAATCCAAGAAGATTCTTTCTCCCTTTTAAACTTCATTATCTCTCTTGATCCTTCATTGGTCTCTCTCTCTCTCTCTCTCTCTCTCTCTCTCTCTCTCTCTCTCAGGTATGTGTGTGCTTTGACGATGGTTGTATGTGTATTCAAGAAAAAGTAGTAAAGGGTTGTATCACTATACCACCCAAGCTTCTTCTTCTTCTCCATCATCATCTGCTTCTCTCTCTCTCTCTCTCTCTCTCTCTCTCTCTCTCTCTCGATCAAACATTAATAATTTATAAATCTCTCTGTCACTATCACTCATACATGTGACTTGTCTTCTCAAATGTTGTGATATCTGTTGGGCAACAAAATTAACCACCAACGTGATAAGCGTCCTTCTATTTTGTCACACTTGTGAGCACTTGTACACATGCAACAAGTCAATTTCAATGGATCAGACTCCATAATAATGAAATTCAATTTTGAACAACATTTGAAGACTACAATTAAAACACACTAGACTGTTATTAAAAGGGTTTAAAGCACACAAATTAAAATAACAACTACAATAAGATAGATATGGAGAAAAAAACAGTACAATCTGCTAATATGGTGTCAAGGCCTTATTTCTCCAACATTAGCGAGGAAAGGTGAGATATAGTTGTTGTTGTTGTTGTTGGTTCCATTGGCTATTCCTTGCACAACAATGTATGCCATCCACACTTCTACCCAAGTCTCCACATGTCGTTCAAAGGATGCACACTCTTGTGGGGTGCGAAAACCATGTTCCCCCCAATTCATACTTGCATTCTTGGCTAGTGTGACAACTTGATCGATATCCTGTTCGATTGGATGTGCATTAAAATCAAGGTTTTGCATGGTGTTGAATATAGAGCTCGTGGCCTCGTCGACTGCACGAAGAGAGTCCATGTAGTTGTGTGCACTTTGTGTTGTGCATACTACATTCATAGGGGATTCATAGCATATACACTATTGAGAATATAATTGGCGTGCACATTGTTGATGGGGTCAACATGGGGAGGGGTTGACCATGTTGACCATGTCGATCGCATGATAAATATGTGAATGAGAGTGAGAGAAAACACAAAAAATAACTGTAGAAAATAGATACTTAAGTAACGTGACTTGCACATGAATGAATGAATGAAACTAGTGTTCTTCTGGCTATTTATGAAAAAACCCCAAGCGTCTTTACTTCAAAGGTCATTCATGCCACAATATTTTCACTTAAAATATTATGAAGAAAAAAAAAACATTGAAAGATTAACCACCATCGATTGACTTGCCTTCAAAAAATTAAACATAGTCACAAAAACTTAAAAAAACATAGAGCAAATACATATCATATTGAGCAAAAATTAAAACATTCTATAACCAACCGGTAAGTTTAGGTGTGCCATTACATAGAAATAAGTTAACATGAAGTAATCAATACAAGTCAAGATTTAGGTTCCGTGTGGCCGCAAATCCTATGGGGGTTGCACTACTGGGGAGTGTGCAGGTGGGGGACCCATGGGCAGTGTGGAAATAGTGGCTTGGCCAACCGGGAACTATGGTTGAAGGTCTACTTGGAGGAGGAGCAGATGACACAATAGACTCTTGGCAATGTCGTAAAGGAGACGGGGGTGGCTGTGACTGTGCTCTACGTGATACCTTGCGTACATGATGAGTCGATCCTAGCCGTTGCTGCGGTTGAATACGTGTCAAAAATAATCTCTTGGCCTGATCAATGCTGATGCAATGTCATTGTAGACTCTCGCTCACTCCATTGCCGAGCCACCACAACCTGCAAGACTATCTAAAACTGCATCCTCAACTTGTGTGAAGGTACCCAACAACCACTTGTTTACAAAAGCATAAACATTAGCAGACATTTCAATGGCATATTAGCGGACTAGTTCAATGGCAAAAAACGAGCATAAAAGTGCCCTCCTAGACTTACCGAGCAAAGAACTCACTCTTCTCCACTCTAGGCCAAAATGGTGCTCCAAGGGCATCTAGCATCCATGGCGAGTTCCGTAGTGGCTCTCAGATCATGTCTCAATCAAACTCAAACCTATCGTTGTCAACTACCACATCTTCTGCTTGACGATCATATAATCGAATCACTGGAAGGCCTTCAATTTTACATGTTAACATGACCAGCAGTTGAGAACTTACTGAATCCATGAAGTCATCTACCATAGCGTATGCATGTGACATCATACGAAGAAAAATAGTACAAAAATAGAGAAAATCGTACAGGCGGGCCTCCTCGATGATGAGTGCTAAGTGGTCTACCCGGCACGCCATGACTACTGCGCCGGCCGATAGTAAAAACTCTGCAGCCAGGGTGAATACACTGGCAACAATGAGCTCAACAGAGAATACATTCCATCGAGGTATGCCACCAATGCCGAAATCAAGTTTGCAATGTGTGGGAAGGTCTGTCCACACAAGTCGCACCCCTCCAAGCCGTTGATCAGGATCCATTTTGCTAGAGTGTGAGAGAGATCCAATCAAACGTTGGATCACTCGAAGGCTCCTACAATACATAAATAACATGCAAAAGAAGATTGAGAGAGTTCTTACCAAATTCAAAGTGGTTTCCAAAGTGTCATAAACTCACTTAGAAGAAATCTTTGGATCCATGATAGCCTTCCGTAGATTGCATACTTTAGCAAGTACTGCAAGATGTACTGGGACTAACCCAACACTTAATTTTTTTTTTCCATTTGTGCGTCAGAGTAAGCCGAAATGTGCAAACCCAAAGTTTAATGAAATGTTAGGTACCACAATTTTGTTATTCTCAAAACAGAATTTGTTTGTGGTGGCATTTCTTACTTAGTGGAAAGGAGTCAAGTGGTTCGGGTGGCCGAATAGAAACTGGGTGGCTACCCTCGCTTTGTCCAATAGCATGGCTATGGTTCGCTCGGGACCCCGAGATCTTGAAGCTTGGGACGGACTAGGTCTCTATGACTCAAAGTGACGTTCAAAATCACCTTGCTCATGATCTGACCCGCCACCTTCATGCTCGCTCCTTTTTCTCTGAAACTCCTACAAGAACTTTGAAAAATCATTGATGACTGGTCGTCCTCTCTTCTTACCTTATTTAGGTATGTCCACTGCAATTTTTGGGCTTCGACGTCCCTTGGTAGTGTAGGGGAAATGGCATCAATGGGAGGTTGATTGATGGTGACACTTCTGCTTTTGTCCTTACCCTTAACCTTCTTGTGCAATGGTGCAAGTCCAAAAAAAAGTGAGGACACTATAGCAAACTAAACACATTAGTTGAACAAGAAAAACATTACTTACCATTGCATGCTTCAGTTTTGTCTTTGAGAAATTCGCCATCCGCATAGTCCAAAAACCATGGACAGTCTCTCTAAGTTTCCTTACCATGGAGCTTCTCTATCCAATCGTCAAGATAGAGACCACTCTCCTCTCTCTCAAACTCCACCCACACATCACTGGGATGCTTGAAGTATGGACTGAGAAGACCTATTTTAAAGACACCCAACCACCATCTACAAGAAACAAGAGGAATACTTCCATCATTCATAACAAATGATTTTAATATTGTTCTTAACCCTTACAAACACCCTATCACCTTTGACGGATGCCTTATCACTTATTTGAGTCATGGACCGGGCTTGTAGGTCCTACAGGTGTGTAGGTGATTGCTGATGAGAGGCGCACCACTTGTCTTATTTTTACAGTATTTTTACAACGATCGGTCAATGTGGGTGCCCATGTGTGAATGGGTCAGATTCTTATAAAAGGTCCATTTTGACCTAAAATCCTCATTCTTGGAGGTGCACGCTAAGAAGTGCTCTTGGTCTAGCTCTATGTTCTTCTCCATTATGTGCTCACATGTGGATGTGCATGGGTGTATGCTTGAGAGAGAGAGAGAGAGAGAGAGAGAGAGAGAGAGAGAGAGAGAGAGAGAGAGAGAGAGAGCATTGTGGCGGCGGCAAGGCAGTTGAGTGTGACGATGGTGGCTCCCTCTTCTTCACGGCATTGGATCCTTCCTGATGGAAAGCATTGAGCGATGAGTGACACACCATTGCCCCTTTGAGCTTGCCAGGATTGTCTAGTTGTGTGCTTGTAGCCAGTTGTGGCTCGCACACAGTGTTTAACAAGCTCCCAACCTCCAACACGTGCGGCAAAGCGCAGATTTTTGGCGCCACTATCGGGGACTCCTTTGCACTAAGCTTGAGGAGCACACAGTGCTACCTTATGAAGCCATTCACTTTTGGCATTTTTGGTTTTCTTTGAGTTGTGTAAGATCTGTTCCTGGCTGTAATATGTAGGTTTAGCAAGTTTTGTTAGAATCTGTTAGTGTTGCAATGTGCAGGTTTTTGTTGGATCTGCTAAGTTCTCTAATGTGCAGGTGTTAGAAGGTCTGTTAGTTAGTGTGCTGTTCTGTACTGTACAGTAGACAATGAGTAGTAGATAATGTGTGGTTTGTTGTGTTAGGAAGTGTGTGTGCAATGCTAATTAGTGTTAAGTACTATTAGCTGGAGGTAACTTAGATAGAGCTGCCAGGGGCAGTTGTGTGCGCGCGTGTGAGCCCGGCTCCCATGCGCAACATTATCCACATAAATTTTTTTTAATAAAAAAAAGTATGAAAAAAAATGCTCGAAAAATTTGAGACCAAAAGGAAAATTAAAAAACAGGAGGAAAAAAGAAAAAATCTTATTTTAAAAGGAAGGGATCGGGATCTTCTCCCAAGCCCAGGCCCATGCCTCAATCCTCAGTCTTATGATATAGTATAGACACTACTATATATATAAAGACTAGTATCTCAAGTGAGGGGAGGGCATGTGGGACAAGTCCTTCAAGTCCTGCACCATTCCCTTCACACTTATCCCTTGAAATTACTAATTTTAGCCTTCTTCCCGAATAAAAAAAGACTGTTTTAAGATTTTGAGGGCTTTAAGTAGGCGAATTGGGGGCCATAAAGTGCGACACGTTCTCTAACCAAGATGCTCGTTTTGAGCTATCACACGCCATATTCCTTGGCTTGGTTAGAAAAAAGGATCATAATAATAAAAAAATTGGGAGTAAATTTGGGTTGCATATACCCAAAAGACTACGTGAGTGGCCTTCATGGACACTCACCAACACTTATAGAGTGTTAAGGTCATATGCACCTACTCTTTGGTCGTGTGCTAGAGGACGATCACATAGAGAGTGTCTCCGTTTATGCAAGCACCCATTATTCCTCCACATTAGGCTCTAGGCCCTCGGTGGGAATTTAAGGTAGTACCACTCAGGACCCACATATTGCATCTAGTGACTCTTCCTCTGACTACGACATCATGGAAGGTTACCCGATGCCTAATCTCGATAGTTCAAGCCAAGACATGCATGCCATGGGCCCATGGTCCGGGTCAAGCGTGTTTAGCCGCTTGAAAGAGACTTTGAGTAGAGCCACTTGCTCCGAATATGGAGCTATCAGTGTAAATGAAGGGGGTGGGAAAGTAAATTCACCATTCTTGACGAACGTAGACCCCATGCTCTTGGAGAGTGTGCATGTGAATACTCCATTCAATGCACCCCCTGACTCTTTAGAGCTATTCCCCTTTGAGGTTATATTACCCGATGGTAGAAGCCTTTCCGAAGTGCAAGAGGTTGAGCGATATGTCCTTGCAGCTAGGAAAAAGGAAATCAAGAGCTTACGCAAGGCAGAGCAATGGAGAGAGCTAAAGGCGAAGGCCGCTATGTCAACATCCATGCTAGTCGAGCAATCGAGTGCTCCTGAATTAGCATAGAGAGCCACATTGCATCTAGTTCAAAGGACACCTCTAGCACCTCAATCCTAGATGGAGCGTTTCTAAATGAAAACTGGAAGTATGAACTACAAATGGAGACTTTAACTGACCTATACACAGGTCACACCTATCATGTGGGTTGGTTAGATGTCCTACAATCCACAATGGATGCTACTAGAGTAGAGAAGCAACAACAAAGAGTTTGTGACGTCATCCAGGGGGTTATTGAGTTGGAAAGGCAGAACAAAGGGATCCACATGCCTTCAACGGGTCTCATGAGATTCTTGGATATAGGAAAGGATAAGCAGCCAACTTTATCACAAATGGAGACTCCCTCAGTAAGCCCGATGGATCCTCCATATGTTATTTTTCCAGAGTCCCAGTACAATCAGAGCCCACAAGCGATAGCTTTACCTTTCCGAGTTTAGCTCATCTTTCACTTGATGACACCATGGCTACCATGCCTACCCCAGTGCGGGCATGACAAAAAACACGCCATGGACCTCATTTATTAGTAAAGCACCACTACATGGTGGCCCAATGCCTACAACAGTACCTACAAGTGTGTATCAATCATATGCACCTATAGATCCTCGTGCTCATGTAGCTCCTACCCCTCCCATTGTTTCAACAACTTATGCTCCATGACCACAACATCCAAGCCCTTATTTCAAAGAGACAATACTAGCTAGCATTAGCATGTCACATCCTACAACTGCTATGCCCAGGGCCACACATATGAACTTTGGGCCACCACATGGCAGAACATCGTACCCAACTTGGAACCCAAGAGCTTACTATACGCCAAACCCGATGCCAACCCCCATTCCACATGCAGTCTCAAGAGCACTTGTCCCCACTATACCTGCTAACTCGGGTGACTTGGAAACATTTGCTTAAGCTATTGGTCAATCTTTTGCTGAAAATATGCGTAACACACCTAATAGAAAGCCTAGAAGTAAGGCATTACAAATAGCCAAGCTCAGACAAAAATTTAGTGGAGATGGGGATGTGAGAAAGCATATCGAAGTATTTGAACAAATATGCGATTTCCTAGGAGAACACAATGACTTGCATAAGAGTAATGCTTTAAGCCTGACCTTGAGTGGGAAGGCTGGGGATTGGTATAAACCCTAAGGGTGGAAGAAAAAATGATTTACCCTACTCTTAGGAGATTGTTCTTGAAAGAGTACATACGAGAGGGAGTACTTTGGGGTGTAGCATCTCAGCTCTAGAAAGCCCAAAGAGAGGAAGGGGAGTCCGTTAGATACTTTATTAGTCGCTTGAAGTATTTGAATTCTCGTTGTAATCCAAATGAGCTCTTCATCAATAACCAGTTTCTTGATAGATTCATTAGGTGACTACGACATGAGGATATCTACAATGGCCTAGTCATTAGAGGAATCACTACTTGGGAAGCAGTCACCACCAATGCGATCCAATTGGAGAACAATTAAATGATTCAAGGAGAAAGAGTGTCTGTTGAGCCTAAATCTACTAGCTCACAAGCATCGGGGAATGAACCAATGACCATAAAGCCTATTGCTAAAGAGCCAAAGATATCTGAGATGAATTTAGCAGATCTCACCAAGGACATTCAAGAAAGTCTTAGAGACAATCGTGCTCCACAAAACAACCATATGTATCCAAGAAGGGAGCAACAATGGTGCTCAGTTTGCTATGGTCCACGTAGTACCAGTGAATGCCCTACGTTTAGAGTAAAAGTTAATGGGAATTGCAATGCATGGGAGGTATGGTCATCAGGCCAAGGATTGCATAGTATTTAAATGTGTGATGGCCAATAGACCAACCTTAGCATGGACGGACACGCCTTGAGTGCCTGCATTGATGCCGGATCCACCTCTTGAACAACGTCAGAACACATGGTCACTAGGGCCCAAAATGTTGTTCAAACAACACCCTTACTGCCTTTAGTGCTAGGACTGCAACCCTCATATCCGAGAATCACTTCTATGAATCAAGTGGGTTGTGAGTCATCTATTCCTTGTTTGGAAGGCTGTGAGGAAGAGATAGACCCTAATATTGCCTATGGGATTGATGCACTTGAAGAAAGTCCACAATACTATATGGAGGACTATTGGGGACAAGTCAAATCTGTCTATCAAGTAGTTGCTCTTACGGAAAGAGGCAAAAATATCAATTTCATTGCCAAGAGACCACCTCTTCAATGCTACGAGTGTGGGGGTTCACACCGCGTAGCCCAGTGTCCTATTAGACTACAAAAGAATGCCCTAATGCAAACCAATCAAGCAAGCACATCTACAATGCTGATACTCATGTAGTATAGATAATTTGATTGCCCAATGTCCTAATAATTCAAATGCGTCAAAGATCACGCCATTGAACTTATTTGAGGTTATCGAGGAGCCATCAGAAAGTTTATATGTGGTACCAATAAATGTACTCACACGATCGATGCTCCAAAACCAAAATTATACTCTTGAAGAAAGAGAAACAACATCAATTGCCTAATCTCAGAAGAAGAAGAAAACACAAAGGAAGAGATTGCAAAAAGCAGCAAAGTCAGACCCCAGTTCAAAGACCAACATAAGGACTCGTGACGACCCCGTGTATATGAGTGACGCTGAAGCAATTTTGATTTGAATGAGACCATGGAGACTAAAACAACCACTAGAAAAGAAACAAACAAGGTAGATCGTCATGAGCCACAATGGCCAGGACCCAAGGAACCCAAGAAGAAGATAGGAACTTACCTAAACCCTACAGAGGAGATCGAGCGAGTCAAGAAATTAATGGGTTTGGTAGAAGAGACCCAAAGGGATCTAGAGCCACAAATGTAGATTATCGACACAATGTTCCCTACACAAAGTGAGCCTCACAAAGACCGTAGACCACTTGCTATAAGTAATGGGAAAGTGGGCGTACTCTCTTCTTGTTGGAGAGAATGTTCACAGAGGGATTACTTGACCCTATCGAAGAAATGGAGATCCCATCTTCCCCACATCAAGGGACTCAGCCCAAAAGGTGCTGTTAAATATTGCCAAATTGATGGATTTCATGGCTTCAGAAGTTAGAACGACTATCATGTCTAAACTATCTGGAGATCCCGAGCTATTCTTAGCTCTTTGAGCTTTCCTCTTTGGAGAACTAAAAGTTGGGCTACCACAATTTGCATAGATGGATGGAGCTATAGGGAGGTGCCAATAGAGGAGGAACACTTAGATCCACAATCCAACCTAGATGAGAACTCTGTTGTTGAAATACCTGTTAACAAGTTGGGACAATACTTTGAAGGTGATGAATGCAATGCAATCATACCAATCACTACCAAGGGATTAGCTGTGAAGGGAATCCTTGATGGTGGCACTGGGGTTAGCATTGTAACTAAAAATTGATGGGAAATTATAGGAAGACCTCACCTTGGGACTACAAACATAGTGGTGAAGATGGCCAATGGGACTATTGTTAAACCTACTGGGATGCTACAAGATCTCAAGATCAAGATCTTTGGACACAAAATAAGGTATACCTTCATTGTTATGGATTTTTCCAAGCACACTATGTCATCTAAGATGATCTTAGGACGTCCTTCCATGAGGGAATTAAAAATGGTGCATGACTAGTCTAAAAACCATGTCTACTTGCAGTTCCAAGACTCTATCATTGGAGTTGATCTTGTAACTGGTTGAGCACATCCTCTAGGGAACACATTTATAATTGATCATAGATCTGACACCACAATTCACTCGGAGCCATTGCAGTATTGTTACACGTGCAAAACAGACACTGATGTTGATTTGAGGAAGATTCTCCTTATATGGATGTTTTACTTGGGATGACTGAGTCTGACAGTGTGGATTGGGTCCACTTAGCAGCAACCATAGACACTTGGGGAAATAAGGGGACAACCTGGGTAACACATGCGGGGGATGAAATGGCACAACTCGTACCTTTAAATATGATAGGAGCAATGCATATAGCTTCTGATGACCTACCAAATGAAGGCTTGACTGACATTGGAACTAGTAGCATCTCAAAAGATTATAACCCACGCGATTTGGAGTTGTAATCATCAATTGAAATTGACTCTGAGTACGAAAAATCTGAGTTGAATCTTGGTGCAAATGTGGGGACGAACCATTCAAGGCCCAGTGGTACCCTAGATGACAATTTATTCGGGAGAGGAGAAGACACAAGTAGCGATTCATCTAGTGAATCTTCACTAGAGGAAGGTCGTAATAAAAAAATAGACAAGAGGAGTGAGAGATATAAGAGGCGACGATATCAAGCAAATGTGCATGCCAGGATAAATGAAAGGAAATCTATAAAAAAATGGCTTAATTATATAGGGGCATGTGATGCTCATCGGAAGCTGATAGATAATCGGGGTGAAAATACCTTCAAAGCATCATGTGGTGTACTCCACAACCCATTGACATCGCATAGCTAGAAGCTACAAAGAAGCCAAAGTTGAGCCTTACTGTAAGGAGAAGACAAAATCAAGAGCTAGTTCAACAACAAAAGGAAGCAAAAGAGAAATCACAGTCCACAGAACAACAAGACCCCACAGACTTACACCCTACACCTGATTATTTCAAATCTGCGTAAGGTTGTGTATACAAAGGCCTAGAGAATACCCATCAATGGAAGTAATGAAGTCTATGATGGTCCTGTGATAGTTAAGGAAATAGAGTTAGTAGAGATGAGGAGTCCAAACCTGTTTTCATTGCCCAAGATCTGACACAGACTGAGGAATATGTACTCAAGGAGCTTCTCAAGGAATTCAAGGATATATTTGCTTAGATATATCATCTATTTTACTATATTATGGCAATCCTTATTCAGGCTTGCCAGGTGGCTGCAAATGGGAGGGTCGGTGTGTGTGAGCCAAGAACTCAGGGCAACGTGAGAGTTGCAGGCTGGACCGTGAGGAGTGGGGACAAAGAGGCCATAGAAGATGGAAAAGGTGGGCAAGAGAGAGAGAGAGAGAGAGAGAGAGAGAGAGAGAGAGAGAGAGAGAGAGAGAGAGAGAGAGAGAGAGAGAGAGAGAGAGAGAGAGAGAGAGAGAAGCCAAGGATTCCGATATCCACTTGGAAGTGCTGCTCGCGGTTGCTGCTGAAATCCCTTGCTCCCGTAAAGTACAAAGCCCAAGGCTTGGTTGTGGTCATGGCCCATATGCAAGTAGCAAGAAAGCTATGAATATAAATTGGGAGCCTAACGGCCACCGCCACCGTCCCACCACCACTTGCAGGCCCTCTCAAGCACATCATGAGCCTCAACTGGACTGCTCCTCTCACACGTATGGAAGCAAGCCCAGATATATCCATTGCCCTCTGCTCTATTGCCTAACGGTAGACCTGCACTCAGGCTGATTAAGAGCCTTACTAGAATGCTCTATTGTGGCTTGCCTTGATGCATGGCACGCAAGCTCTCCATTCATAGCACACACGCAACGGGTTGCGGCTACAGGCGTATGGACACACACACACAGAAGAATTGAGAGGATCGAATCACACAAAGTGAGACTCGCCCACTCACCCCTGCATAATTACATTAGTTATACAATGTTGAATAAACGAATCAGTTGGGCAAAGGTTTTTTAACTAGACTTTACCATGAAAATGTAAACTGAGGGATATTTATCCATAAATGTGGAAAGTAAGCGGAATATATGATGGAATTGGCATCTAAGATGGCCAAGCTTTAAAACAAAATCTCATGAAATGGTTTCAACTGATGATGGAAATGGATGGGTGGATGGGGGCATCCAAGGGTGACACATCATAATGAAAATATTATTCTCTAAATAAAACCTCCTCCATCAACTCATAAATGAATTTTATCCCAAAAAGTGGCAGAAAAATCGTAAACATTGCTTTTCTATCCATCCAAAAACCTTATGAATGAGACACTCTAGGTTTTGCATATCTATACGAGCTCACGCTACCCACCCTCGGAAGAGCGCTTTTCAAGCCTACCATGTGGCAATTGAGAAGACTCAGATGCTATTGAAATTCCTGATCAGGATCCGTAGGCCTCAAGGGGTGAACAACTATGAGGGGCACTGAAGAGCACGCTCTCTCTCTCTCTCTCTCTCTCTCTCTCTCTCTCTCTCACACACACACACACACACACACACACACACACACACACACACACACACACACACACACACACACACACACACACAAAATGACATAAAATGGGAAATGAAATTTCCCTAGGCCGATAATATTTCCTTATTCATGTGTAACTAAGCTTAAAAAATCCTTTTAAGGTATTTTTCACTTAGTATGGTTTACTAAATTGAGGAAAACCGAGATCGAATAAATAAGGGGGTTTCGGTAGAGCTTTGCAGTGTGCCTACTCAACCGACAAATTCGGGAATCTGCGCATCTGTAGAAGAGGAAAGCTGGCCAGGCACATGGCCATTCATTGAAATCTACCTCCGCCGAATGCAAGGATGTGGATGATCGGCTGGACGCTATGTTTGGGCTGTGTGAATTCGGACTGCTCTACAGCAACACAATAAAGGTGAGGGTCTCCCTCACTTAGCTGGCTTGTATATACCTTTGTATTCTCTGTGTGTAACGAGAGTTAGTTCCTGAGAGGGTGAGCTTGGAGTGTATTACATTATGGTGAAACAAAAGCATGTCTTGGAAGTCCAACCGTTGGCTTCGGCTGCTTCGTCTCAGGACGAGTTCCTTATCTTGATTAATAATGAGTAGAAAACATTGGTACTATGAAACACATGTTCAAATTGCTATGTGTGTAATAGGAAAAAGGATATGAGCTGCATGCGGTATCCCTGTGAACCTGTATGGTAATGAGAAATACTACTTTAACTGCTAGTGAATATATCTGGTTGACAGTTAACCTGGTCGATATGCAGGTCTTACTAGTAGTGTACAATATTTATAAAACATGAGAAAACTAGCTTGGTAGTTAATGTCGGAGACTAGTTATTCATCGTAAGCTGGCATTGCTTATACCTCATTAAAATGTAACCCCTGACCTTACTTTTTCGTTGGCGTGAATTGAGGCTGTAGAATGTCTCGACCACAGATAGAGGCCCATCCTTGGGTAGATTAACTGAGGTATATCCGAAGGTATGCAATATCGAGAGTGAAAATATATATGTTGATTAATAGTCCAGGCTGTTATGGTGTACTTGCTATGCTGATCGGTTGCTTGTTAAGTATGGAGCCTGATTTACCCTTTGTAATTTTTTGTGGTAAAAGTGCACATTTGTAAGGCCCCCATTATGAGGAGAAGCCATTGTGTGTGAAGGAATATCACTCACCGGAAACCAAAATTTTCACGGCCAAGAATCAGGGGCAACTTTAGGGGCCTCGGGGGCGGAAGCCCCCAAGACTATTTTTCCCTCGCCGGAATATTCCTTTTTGTCAGAATATTATGGCTGAACGGCGGCCGGAAAGTGGTCGCAAAACAACCGTCGGTTGGCCGGTGGCCGGTGGTCGGAAGTCAATGGCCGGTGGCCTGTGGCCGAATTCAATGGTCGGTGGCTGAATTCAAAAGTGGACTTGTCTTCTCAACGGCAGCCACACATGGGCGGATTGGAGGGTCCGATTTGGACTTATTCGCACAAGGACGGCTACACATGGCTGCCTCTCATAAGAGAGGGCAGCCCTTTTAGCCTATTAAAGGAGGCCTATTCTACACACATTTTAGAGTGTGAAGTTGATGCAACAAGGTGAGTGTGAGGTGGTGAGAGTGAAGCAAGGCGGGAGCTCCATTAAGGGTATAATCCCTTTGTAAACTACTTCTTGTTTGAAGTACTAAAGCCATTGAGTGGCTGCTTTCCCGTAGACGTAGCCCACATTGGGTGAACCACGTATATTGTGTGTACTCTCTCTCTCTCTCTACTCTATAATCTCGTGTATGTAAATCTGTCTCTCTCCATTAAGTAATCTACTCAATTATCTATTTAGCTACGTCTTATTTCCTAACAACTGGTATCAGAGCAAGGTTTGCTCGTAGCTAAATTATCTCAAGGAAAGGATTCCTTGAATTGAGTGGGAGTTATGGCGGAGGAAGGGAAGCTCAAGATTGAGAAGTTCAACGGCAAAAACTACCAACATTGGAAGATGCAGATTGAAGACTATCTCTACCAGAAGGACCTCTATTTGCCACTAGGCAGTCTTGCGAAGAAGCCCGCAACAATGGCAGATGAAGCATGGATTGTCCTTGATCGAAAGGCACTGGGAACAATCTGGTTAAGCTTGCGTCAATGGTGGCCTTCAATGTTTCGAAGATGAAGACCATGGAGGACTTGATGAAGTCACTTGACGACTTCTACGAGAAACCATCGGCATCCAATAAGGTATTTCTTATGAAGCGCTTGTTCAATCTAAAGATGGCAGAGAATGGTTCAGTTGCAGAACACCTAAATGACTTTAACACAAACATAAGTCAACTTCGATCTGTGAAAATCAATTTCGATGACGAAGTGTGAGCTCTCCTTATACTATCATCTCTACCGGATAGTTGGGACAACCTTGTGATGGCTGTAAGTAATTCTATCTCTGGCACAAATACTCTTAAGTTTGATGATGTTGTGGGTGTTCTCCTAAGCGAGGAAATGCGAAGGATAAGCACAAGAGAATCATCAAGTGCTGCACTATCAGTGGAAACAAGAGGAAGGCCTAAGGAGAGGTTCAAAAACCAAAAGGGTCGTGATCGCTCAACGCGGAGCAAGTTACGCACAAAGTCAGTTCTTGAATGTTGGAACTGCGGCAAGAAGGGCCTCGTCAAGAAGGATTGCTGGTCCAAGAAGAAGAAGGAGATACAGTCTCAAGACAACAAGCCAACATCGGAGGCCAATGTGGCAGGTAAAGTAGAGCAAGATGCTCTAATTCTCTCATTAAACAATGTGTCTAATTCCTGGATAGTAGATTCAGGGGCTTCATTCCATGCGACACAACACAAGCAACATTTCCAAGACTACACCAAAGGTAATTTTGGGTATGTATACTTGGGAGATGATGAAGCTTGTGAGATTGTCGGCAAAGGTACAGTTTCTGTCAAAACTGCTAACGGAAATGAATGGAAGCTTAAAGATGTTAGGCATGTTCCTTCTCTTCGGAAAAATTTGATCTCTATAGGACAATTGGACGATGAAGGTCACAACATTGCATTCGGAAACAAACGGTGGAAGATCTCAAAGGGATCTTTGGTGGTTTCCAAGGGAAAAAAGGTCGGTACACTTTTCTTCTATACTATGAGCACGCAACCTTCAGCTTGTGTAGCGACTACATAAGTTGATAGTGCGGTGCGGCACTATCGACTTGGGCATATGAGTGCCAAAGGAATGCAAATCCTTCAAACAAAGAAGCTTCTACCAGGTTTGAAAGAAGTGGACTTAAAGTTCCGTGAAGATTGTCTTTATGGTATACAAAAGAGGGTAAAATTTCAAAAATCAGGAAATGAAAGAGAAAATAGAAAACTTGAGCTGGTTCATTCTGATGTTTGGGGTCCTGCAAGTACACCATCACTTGGTGGCTCATTGTACTATGTAACAATTATAGACGATGCGACTAGAAAAACATGGGTTTATGTCATGAAGAATAAATTCGATGTATTTTCCATATCTGAAAGGTGGAAAGCCTTTGTGGAGAATGAAACAGGTACCAAGGTTAAATGCCAGATCCGACAATGGAGGCGAATATTGCAGCCAAGATTTTGAAAGCTTTTGTGCTAGCAATGGCATTCGGAGGCAAAGGACAACCCCAAGGACACCTCAACAAAATGGGATTTCGGAAAGGATGAACAGGACAATCATGGAGCGAGCACAAAGCATGCGGCTACATGTAGGCCTACCGCTTAAGCTTTGGGCGGAAGCTGTAAGTACGTCTGTGTACTTAATCAATCGGTCACCCTCAACGGCATTGGATGGGGGAGTTCCAGAAGAGGCATGGACAGGTAAACCGGTGAATTATGCATTTCTCAAAGTGTTTGGGTGTGAGGCTTTCATGCACATAGATAGAAGCCTAAGATCAAAGCTAGATGCAAAGTCCAAAAGTGTTTCTTCATTGGCTATGGAGAAGGTGACTTTGGGTATCGCCTATGGAATCCTAAAGATGGTAAAATCTTAAGGAGTAGGGATGTAATTTTTAACGAACAAAATATGTACAAAGATTTCTTGGAAAGAAAACAAACAAAAGAAACAGGTGATGAGTACATGGAGCTTGAGGACGGTGAAGACTCAAGGACTGCAAACAGGTGATGATTACATCGAGCTTGAGGATGGTGAAGACTCAAGGACTAAAAACGGTGACAATGTGCAACAACGTCAACCAAATGAGGAGCCTCATCCTATTCCCCGAAGATCTACAAGAGCAATTAGACCTCCAGAAAGGCTTTTTCCTTCCTTCAACCATCTCTTGATCTCAGATTCTGGAGAGCCGAAATCATACGAAGAAGCTATGCAACATGAATCCAAAGAAGTATGGAGGAAGAGTATGCAAGTGGAGATGGACTCACTACATCGCAACCAAACATGGGAGTTGGTTGAGTTGCCTAAAGGTAAGCGGGCACTTCAAAACAAATGGGTATACAAGCTGAAGGAAGAAGAAGGTGGGGAGAAAAGGTACAAGTCTAGGCTTGTGGTAAAAGGGTTTTCTGAAAAGAAAGGTATTGACTTCAATGAAATATTTTCTCCTGTTGTAAAAATGAACTCAATTAGGCTTGTCTTAAGCCTTGTGGCTGCTCATGATCTAAATCTCGAGCAAATGGATGTAAATACGGCATTCCCTCACGGTGACTTAGAGGAGGAAATCTACATGCTTCAACCAAAAGGGTATGAAGTAAAAGGTAAAGAGAAAATGGTTTGCAGATTAAAGAAGAGCTTGTATGGTTTAAAGCAAGCATCAAGACAATGGTACTTGAAGTTTGATCGATGGATGTTGGATCATGGATTCACAAGATGCAACTCGGATCACTGCATCTACACGAGGAATTTGGGAGATGAGAAATTCATCATCCTAATGTTGTATGTTGATGACATGTTGATTGCAAGTGCTAACATGCAAGACATCAAAGACCTAAAAGAGGAGCTGTCTAAATCTTTTTCAATGAAAGATTTAGGTGCTGCAAAGAGGATACTTGGTATGAAAATATCAAGGGACAGGACGAAGAAGACAATAAAGCTATCTCAAGAAGATTACATGAAGAAGGTACTAGAAAGGTTTGCAATGCAAAATGCAAAACCAGTTTCTACACCTTTGGCTGGTCACTTTAAACTAACGAAGGATATGTGTCCAAAGACACTAGAGGAGATAGCCTATATGTCTAAAGTTCCATATGATGCAGCGGTAGGTTCTCTAATGTATGCTATGGTCTGGACAAGGCCAAACATTGCACATGCAGTGGGAGTTGTGAGTAGGTTCATGGACAACCCAGGTAAAGAGCATTGGCAAGCTGTGAAGTGGATACTTAGGTATCTAAAAGGGACAACAACAAATGCTTTGTATTTTGGAGGAACTGATATTTTTCTAGAAGGGTATGCTGATGGAGATATGGCAGGTGACAAAGATACTCGAAGGAGCACTACTGGCTATGTGTTCATGGTTGGAGGCACAACTGTAAGCTGGGATTTAAAGCTATAGAAAGTGGTTTCACTTTCTACCACGGAAGGAGAGTATGTAGCAATGACGGAGGCAAGCAAAGAAATTCTGTGGCTTCACAGATTCTTAGAAGAGCTTGGATGCAAACAAGACAATTGTGTCTTGTACAGTGATAGCCAAAGCGCTGTCCATCTTGCGAAGAACTCATCCTTTCATTCAAGGACAAAGCACATTGAGGTGAGATATCACTTCATACGCACTCTTTTGGAAGAGGGACAGCTAAAGCTAGGAAAGGTGCATACAAGTGAAAATCCTGCAGACATATTTACAAAGGTGGTCAACAAGGAGAAGTTGAGCTTTTGCTCATCTTCAATCGGCATTCAAGGATAAGAAGCCAGAATGGAAAGCAGTCACAGGTTTGGTTTGGAGATCAGTCTCCAAGTGGGAGATTGTTAAGTATGGAGCCTGATTTACCCTTTGTAAATTTTTGTGGTAAAAGCGCACATTTGTAAGGCCCCCATTATGAGGAGAAACCATCATGCGTGAAGGAAAATCATTCACCGGAAACCAAAATTTTCACAGCCAAACCAACGGTTGTTTTTCGACCACTTTCGTGCTGCGGTGGCCGGTGGTCGGAAGTCAATGGCCGGTGGCCGGTGGCCGGTGGCCGAATTCAAAAGCGGACTTGTCTTCTCCAAGGGCAGCCACACATGGGCAGATTGGAGGGTCGGATTTGGACTTATTCGTACAAGGGCGGCTACACATGGCTGCCTCGGCAGCCCTTTTAGCCTATAAAAGGAGGCCATTTCTACACACATTTTAGAGTGTGAAGTTGATGCAACAAGGTGAGTGTGAGGTGGTGAGAGTGAAGCAAGGCGGGAGCTCCATTAAGGGTATAATCCCTTTGTAAACTACTTCTTGTTTTGAAGTACTAAAGCCATTGAGTGGCTGCTTTCCCGTGGACGTAGCCCACATTGGGTGAACCACGTATATCGTGTGTACTCTCTCTCTCTCTCTCTCTCTCTACTCTATAATATTTTGTGTGTGACATCTGTCTCTCCCCATTAAGTAATCTACTCAATTATATATATAGCTATGTCTTATTTCCTAACATTGCTTTGGTAGCTTTCATTTACTGGTTTACTTTAGAAGCTAGTCTAGTCCAACTAATGACATTGAATTACTCTATACTCATTTAGTACTAATGATGTGACATTATACTAACCTTTGTAGACTTGAAACAGTATAACCAGGTATGTGCGGGGTGAGAAATTGGGTTAAGGAGAGATTTACTTACTAGTTATGTTTGTGCAGGCTCATTGCTGAATTTTAGAGTGTATATTAGCTTGAATTTGGATGGGATGTTCATTAAGCATGGATTATGGATATTTTCATGTTTACATCATACTAATGCAGGTTTCAGTAGACTCCAAAGTCTAAACTTCTTCCTAACCAGGAAGCTTCATTTGGATCATTGGACCAGGTCTGAAAGGGTACTATACCTGGCTTTCTGGACCATAGCTTGTTATGTTACTGAAATAGGGTTACGGATAAGGAGTGATGTACTTGATGGTTATATATGTGTGTGCATGCTCATTGCTAAAGGTTAGGATTTATATCAGATCGACTTTGGATATCAAACTCAATGGATGTTCATTGTATTTGGAAAACTTGAGAAAACTGGCTTGATAGTTGGCGTCAGAGAATAGTTATTCATCTTAGGCAGGCAAGGATGAGCCCTCATAACTGTGTACCCTTGACCTTACTTTTTCATTGACATGAAGTGAGGCTGTAGAATGTATCGACCACGGATAGAGGCCCATACCTGGGTAGATTAACTGAGTTATATCCGAAGGTATGCAATCTAGAAAGTGGTAGTATATATGTTGATTAACAATCCAGGCTGTTATGGTATACTTGCTATGCTGACCGGTTGCTTTGGTAGAATGTATCGACCACGGATAGAGGCCCATACCTGGGTAGATTAACTGAGTTATATCCGAAGGTATGCAATCTAGAAAGTGGTAGTATATATGTTGATTAACAATCCAGGCTGTTATGGTATACTTGCTATGCTGACCGGTTGCTTTGGTAGCTTTCATTTACTGGTTTACTTTGGAAGCAAGTCCAGTCCAACTGATGACATTGGTTTACTCTATACTCATTTTGTACTAATGTTGTGACATTATACTAGCCTTTGGCGACTTAAAATAGCATAACTAGGTATGTGCTGATGAGTAATTGGGATAAAGAGAGATTCACTTACTGGTTATGTTTGTGCAGGCTCATTGTTGAATTTTAGAGTGTATATTAGCTCGACTTTGGATGGGATGTTTATTACGCATGGATTATGGATATTTTCATGTTTACTTCATACTAATGCAGGTTTCACTAGACTCCATAGTCTAAACTTTTTACTAACTAGGCACGTTCATTTGGCTCATTGGACTAGGTCCGAAAGGTTACTATACCTGGCTTTCTTGACCATATCTTGGTATGGTACTGAAATAGGGTTACGGATAAAGAAGATGTACTTGATGATTATATGTGTGAGTGCAGGCTCATTGCTGAATTTTAGGGTTTATATCGGCTCGACTTTATATATATTTAATTCATGGGAAGTTTATTTGGATTTATTCTTGTTTGCTTCATGCTAATGTAGACTTCAGTAGACTTCGTAGTCTAGACTTCTTACTAAACAGGCTGTTTCATTCGGATCATTGGACTAGGCCTGAAAGGTTAACTGTACCTGGCTTTTTGGACAGTTGCTTGTTTTGTACTGAAATAGGGCTATAGTATGAGGTGATTTAATCACGAGATCTAGCTCAAGATATTACATTCTTGCTATTTTCATGCTGGATAGTTTTTGGTATAGGCCTTTTTGGGATTCGATTAAGCTTTATATAAGCTCGACCTCAGGCCCTTCTTAGGGATAAAATTCTTGGCCTTTCATATATAGACTCTGATAGGCTGGTCGTACTTATGATAGATTTAAAAGCTATAGTGCCTAGTTACTAGACCAAAACCAAAAATGTTGTGGATATGGGGCTATAGTCCGGTATTACTTGGAAATTAGCAGAAATATAGTGGGTTTAGCAGTTATAGCTGAGCATCGGAGCATCTTGGTTGTTGATGGGTTCTTGCCACATGAATTGGAATAGTGTCTCATTGCAGGATGGTGTTAGTCTCTTGGCTGGACTTCTTCCTGTGTCCGATTACTAACACTCCAAGGCTTTCAAAGTTTTTGGTTTTTTTCTACATAACATCATGTCTAGGACTTGGATAGGAGCTAGACCAGCTAGTGGCAAATAGAATCTCATTAAATAGATTTTTGATAAACTTTCTGACCCAACATGTTACTATAGCATGTGCAGATTACTTCAGGTTTAATCATGGTAGCTGTACTCTGGTGTTTATACAGTCCAACCACTTGAGGGCGTAGGAGGTCGCTCAAAACTATGGCAAAAATTGTCAGGGTAACATATATAAAAGAAATTTGCAAATTGTGTTAGTCTTATAAAATGATTTGTCTACTGTTATCAGGTTTTACAAAGTATAGGATGATTGCTTGGATGAGTACTATAGTTGATCCGATCATGAGAGCACAAATCTCAAAAAAGCTTAAGGCAACTAGGGATGAATATATATCACATCATTTGCGGCAAAGAACAGGGCATGGTCCAGGCAAAGAGCATATCTTGATCGAACCTGCAAGAATAAGGAGATAAATTATAAAGATACTTAAAAGAAAATCATTGGCAGTTTGTAAACTGATGAAGCTCGTTATGAAGTTGTAACTGACTACCAAAGTCTTGTTTAAATTCATTTTTAATGATAAAGTTTATTTGCAAAGAAAAGTTGAAACTTTCTGACATGGATACAACTAGGATGCCCATATATTACCTGCATACAAAGCCAATGCTAACAAAATGTTATGTTTTTCTTTGGGTGCAGGTGAGGGCTACTCTCTTTGGTTCAGCTTTTTGGTTGCTTTATGGTTTGGAGAAATGGCTGCTGGTTCGCAGTTTGTAAAAGAATGTCTACATTGGGATGGTGACTTGTACCAACCTGATTATATTCATTTATACAAAATCATGCTGGCTAAAGTTTGTTTTGTATAATAAACCTTGTATTTATATGGGTACCTTGGTCTTTGAACATATGTATGTTTGTCTGTGGGTAATATATGTAGATAACACACACACACACACACACACACACACACACACACACACACACACACACACACACACACACACACACACACACACACACACACACACACACACACACACACACACACACACACACACACACACACACACACACACACACACACACACACACACACACACACACACACACACACACACACACACACGGTTTTTTGGTGTGTTTCGTAGCACAAGCTCGTGAAGGTGGTGCTCAGGTCCATTGATTGCACTAGCAGTGCAGGTTCTAGCTTGCTCTTCAACAAATGAGTGCTTGCACTATACTCAGTAATATAGTTTTTGCTTTCAAGTGAGATGGTGATACTCCCCCAAACCTCCTTTGCTTTGGTTCCTTCCCTCTTCTGCCTCACTGCATACCTCGCCTCCTTCACCTTGCCTCCTTCACCTCTTCACTTTCTCCCTACATCATCTCCTCCGACTGATCAACAACCTCACTTGGGAGCAACAAGAGGGGCAGGTGGACGAGCACTTAGGGCTATGCTACTTGCAGTAACCGCACCACAAAGAGCTAATCAAAGGGGTGGTAGAGTAGTGCCTTGCAATGCCCCATACCTTCTTCCTTCCCTCCTTTGATGGAAGGGGAGGATGGAAGTAGACGAAAGATGTGCCCCATAGCCTAAGTATATGGCAAGAAAAAAAACAAAATACTATGGGTTTTGCCTTGATCACCTTGTCTAGCACTTCACACATGCATCTAGATCATAAGTAGAGCTCTTGTAGTTAGTTCAAGGATATTGAGCCAAGTCTGATTGATTGACCCACAACTCTTGCAGTAGCTGCACCATAAAGAGCTGGTGCACCATGTGGCCAACAAAGGAGGCTGAGATTGTGCTAGCATTGTAGGTTTGAGCTTGCTCTTCAACAAATGAGTGTTTGCATTTTTCTCAGTAATATAGTCTTTGCTTTCACGTGAGTTGGAGATACTCCCCCCACCCTCCTCTGCTTTGGTTCCTCCCCTCCTCTACCTCACTACATACCTCACCTCCTTCACCTCTCCTCTTACTCAACTGCCTACATCGCCTCCTTCGACTGATCAACAACATTACTTTGGAGCAACAAGAGGGGTAGGTGGACGAGCACTTAGGGCTATGCTTCTTGCAGTACCTTGACCACAAAGAGTTGATCATAGGGGAGATAGAGTAGTGCCCTACAATGCCCCATACCTTCTTGCTTACCTCCTTCAATGGAAGGGGAGTATGGGAGGAGAAAGATGTGCCCTAGAGCCCAAGTATATGGCAAGCAAAAAAAAAAAAAAAACTATGGGTTTCACCTTGAGTACCTTCTCCAGCACCTCGCACATGCATCTAAATTATAAGCAGAGCTCTTGCAGTTAGTTAAAGGGTATTGAGCCAAGTTTGATTGGTTGACCGAGAGCTCTTCCAGTACCTGCACCATAAAGAGTTGTTCACGAGCGAGGACAGTAGAGTACTGCCCTGCAATGCACCATACAGTCTTGATTCACTCCTTCCATGCTCTTTTCAAGCCCGCCATGCAACAACAGAGGAGGTTGAGATGCTATTGAAATTCTTGAGCAAAACCAAATAGGCCTTGAGTGGCGAACGGCTATGAGGGGGCATTGAAGAGCCATCAAATGACAGTTGAAAAGTGTGTGTGTGTGTATACATATATATATCTATATATATATATATATATCTATATATATATATATATATATATATATATATATATATATATATATATATATATATATATATATAGAGAGAGAGAGAGAGAGAGAGAGAGAGAGAGAGAGAGAGAGAGAGAGAGAGAGAGAGAGAGAGAGAGAGAGAGAGAGAGAGAGAGAGAGAGAGAGAGAGAGAGAGAGAGAGAGAGAGAGAGAGAGAGAGAGGAGGGCTATCGATAGCTATGCCAACTATCGCAACACCTATAAGAGAGAGGGGGAGAGAGAGAATGTTCTTTGGATCCCCTAACATCGGGGTTGATGTCCTACTGCACCATGTCTGCATTCTCCACACCTCATGAAGACTTGGTCCGTATAGCTACTGCTCCACGAGCTCTATCTTGCACAATGACATTCATTGTTGTTTTCGGTCGCCCAACACTAGCAGCAAGGCCCACTAGCGGTTTGCAATATCCCACCCTAGCCACTCTGATCAACCTCATATGCCTTTCTCCACCCTATAGCTTGCCACCCACTACAAGCTCTATATATTGAGCAACAAAATTACGTAATGATGTAGGTTGCAATGGAGGCTAGCCAAGTGCACACACACACACACACACACACACACACACACACACACACACACACACACACACACACACACACACACACACACACACACACACACACACACACACACACACACACACACACACACAATAGATGACTTGATCGAATCTCAGAAGCCTATTTTGCTGCACTTGATCTGGAAGAAAGCCTGTGGTAGTAACAACGGCTGGCATCAGCAGGAGCCACTAACAGATGTTAGAGAGAGCAAGGCGCACCAGTACTGTGTATGGTGGGGGATGGTGAAAGAAGCACCAATGGTTATCACTATGCAACTGATCTTTGGTCTCTCATCAATTCTCTCTCTCTCTCTCTCTCTCTCTCTCTCTCTCACACACACACACACACACACACACACACACACACACACACACACACTTATCTAGTTGACAATTATTGACTAAACCTGGGCTGACTTGTTCCCTCTTTGGTAATCTCATTTTGCTATCTCTTGTACCAAGATGGAAACCATAACTTGGCAATAAGATGGAGTACCTGCACTAACTTGGTATGAACCGACCCTCCTTTGATGAAGGGATATCGATGCTTTACCTCACAATTTGGGATTTTGTCTCCCGTGCTGAGATGGAGTACCTGCACTAACTTGGTATAAACCGACCCTCCTTTGATGAAGGGATAGCGATGCTTTACCTCACAATTTGGGATTTTACTGCGGGGTTTATCTTCTTTTCAGACCTTTTAAACTTTTCTTCTCATTTTCTCGTTAATCTTCATTCGTAGTTCTCCCCTTGTGAGTCCTCCCTACTCGGGTTACACATGATGGAATTTTAAAACCTCTACATTAAAATTAATTTTTTCCTATTCTAGGGTTGTGAACAACCGTGCCTACATGTGACCTACCTAAACTGTGGCTCATTCATGGGATACCTAACTGGAGTCAGTTCGTGGATATGCAATAGTTCTTTTGGTAAATCCTTCTCTCGATTGCGTTCTCAGCAGTGGTGAGGTTGCGACTCCTTCTATATGTACTCGTTGTTTCTCTGCGTTCTCAAGCACTAACACCCATACTTCGAAGTGCACATGTAAGCCTTCTTTTTACACTCGCTAGTCCTTGCTCTGAGAGTGCCAACCCTTAGCCAATTTGGCAGTTTTCACATGGTTTGGTTTTAAAACTCCTAGCTTTGATGAGCTGGAGTCTACCTAACTTGGAATTTTTCCAAAAAAAGGGGAGTCGACTCCGTCTGGCTATAACAAGCCTGCGGTTCTTTCTCTGTTACACATGCTGGCCGATACCGTGGCCTATAACATACCCTGTTCTTGTTCTCAGTCTATCCGGTTCGCCCTCACTCTGTCTGATCTAGAGACTAGTGACATACCTATGCTTAAGAGGCCCCTATGTTTAGAAGGCTGTCTCGAATTGATGGTTGTGCTCCATTATATAATATCTTCAATCTTGGGGTGCATCTGGTCCCCTTTCATTGGATCATTATCCCTTATCTACACTCTCAACAGGAGGACTCAGGAGCATATATTCGCGGGCTATATACGAGATGGCCCCTTTCTTTTGTTCTCAATAGTATAGTGTTGGGCCTTCTCTCTGCTGCGCTCTTAGAATAATGGGGCTACGTTTTTTCTCTGAGCACTTGCTTTCCTTGCGGGTTCGACTTTAACACCCAGACATGAGGCACGCAAATCTGTCTCTTCCTCTCTTCCTCTCTCTCTCTCTCTCTCTCTCTCTCTATCTCCTTGAGGAGCTCCTAGTGTGTAAGCCTATGGCAGTGCAGACGTCTATGTATGTAACATTTAATGGCCTAATAACTTGTGTGTAGCGGAAATTAACATGAACATAGTGGGCATTTCATTAGAATAGATTCCTAATGAGAATTACAAGAGTGCTTGGGTGGAGAGAGCAACAAAAAGCATAACACCTGGTTAGATAGCATCAACAATACTTTCAAAAGAGAGAGAAATTAAGCTATTGACAACAGTTGAGGACCGGATTTTCATGGAGCCAGTCCCCCCTCCAAAAGGCTTTGTATTATGGTTTCTCCCATCAAGAGAGACATTGTACAATACAATTCTTTGTGTTCCTTCAAGACTAGCTAGTGCAATGAAGATGAAAGCTTCATGCACTAAGCAAAACACTTAACAAAAACAACTTTAATTATCCCTGTTCTCAGACCCAAGACCTCACACACCTTCGAAGATGGTGAGAGCTAGTAGGGTATGAGAGTAGATTGAGAGGAAGAAGGAGTATCTTACGAGAAAGATGTACATCTCCTCACATAATCACTCATATTAGCATAGCTTTAGCTTAGTAATTAGCTTGGTAGAGGAGATGAGCATGCATTGAAGCTTGGCTCTTGGTTGGATTTGCATCCACAAGCCAAGAGTGTGTCGATGTAGGCTTCTATCTCACAAGCTTGGAGTAGGTGATGAGCTCTTCATTAAATCTTGGGAAGAGATAGTCTTCTCTTTCTTCACACATGAGATTGTGTGAGTGTGTGTGTGATAATGCTTTGCAAAAATCATCCCCCTCTCTCTCTTGGGCGAGCCCTCTTGCTATTTGCTCTTGCTCCAGCCTCATTGGCCCTCCCCAAGTCAAGCCAATGACCATTAAGCAGCATAAGTGATAGCCTTTTGACATGTGTCCCCCTTTCCCCTTTTGTGAGAGCTTTAGGTAATTTAATAATTAAACTAAACTCTCATTGGACCCCTTTGCCTCCTGGCCAATAGGAATCAGGCAAGCCATTGGGCTCCTGAATGCTCATTGGACCCCTTGGGAGACTGCCCAATAGTCTTCTAGGAGACTTAATTCTCATTGGTTCTTTTATTAAGTGTTTTTAAATTAATTAAACTAGATTTACTCTAGCCTAATTCTCATTGGTCCACCTCCAAGGCCATCCAATAGGAATTGGGCACACCTTGTGGGCATCTGGGCTAGGGAGCTGACATGTGTCCCTAATTCCCTTTGTGTAAAGGGAGCCTGTGTGTGTGTGTGACTTTCTCTCTCATCCCCTACTCCCAAGGCTCGCCCCCTCCTATGTAGGGATTTGAAAAGACTTTTTGGTCACACACAAAGCATCCAATTTCCCCTAGGGTTGACCTTTGGACACAACCTTTGAATTTTGGAACCTTAGCATTTTGGAAGTCTTAATGGGCTAAACCTTAGGGTCTTTTTAGCCCATTGTTGCACATGGCTCTTTTGCAGATGGACCCCCTTTTGGATCCCTATTTTCCCTCCTTTGGACCCCTACAGTGGCCGGTCTGCTAGCTTAACCAATATTCTAGCTTTTTCTCCCCTGGCACTTCCCCACATTAAATGATCAGTTTAATATGAGAAAATCATTTAGGAGAATTAGATATTTATTATTATGACAATGTACCCCAGGGTGGTGTGTCCTCTATTCGAGCAAATACATACCGGATTCTTTACTGCCGCCCCCTCGTGATGCTTTACTGCCGCCTAGGTGATACATCTCAACACGCGCGCGCGCACACACACACACACACACACACACACACACACACACACACACACACACACACACACACACACACACACGGAATGCGTATCAGGCTGAGACTACATGTTGGTCCTTTTCGTATGAGATTAGTTCTCTCTCTAATCTCCCCACATGTAATTCCTCTCACTATCTCTATCTCTTTCACACACACACACACACACCCACTGGCAGATTCTTGTAAGTTATCACCTATGAACTCTCACCCGCTCTCGATGTGTCTCTTTTAGCCTTGGATTGAAAAGATCGGCTCTCTCAATGGTTATGCCTGTTCTGCAATAACAAGATCTCTATCTACCATAAGGGAAATATGCAACAACCGCCTACACAGGTAGGTGCCAATTCACCTATTTAGAATCTGGTCATGATTGGTGTGTATGCTTTGTATAGAGTAATTTGTCTTGAACAAACTATGTTCACTTATAGTACATATGAATATTTTTAGCTCAATGCTTCTAGAAGTTGGGAGATGTGTAGGAAAATTGATTTATGTTTTGCATAAGAAACATAGGAACTATATCAATCTCATTTATGGTACTGTGGGTTTGTCAAGATGTCTTTGCCTTAAACATCCCTTGAAAAATCTCGAGAAAGATGGCACCATTTTTTAAGGATAGCTCGTTCTAAAGAGGAAAGGCTACCAAATTGGGTTGCGGTTATGTGAGGATTTTGGCATATCACGAAGTTTTTTTATGCTTCATACATTGGAAGTACAATTCTTTCAGGACTTCAAACCATCGTAAGGGAATATAATTTTAAAAGCATTATGGTAAGGTGACTTGGACCTTAATCCTCCTGTGAGGGTCTCTTGGTGAGATGGCATGGGTTTTTGGAGATGTTTTGAAACTTTATTCAAAATACAGGGGAGATGCTGCCGAAATTTCATAAATCTACTTAGAATTTGGTTATATTAAAATATGCAAGATAGTCATGATTTTGGAATCTATTAATAGACATACCCAGAATGCTAAGTCGTTTAAAGTTTTTTTATACTGTGATCATTATGATACACTGCTTGGTGGTTCTGTATGAAGAATGATGAGTCCAAAAAAACATTGAAGTTATAAAGATCTTATATATTACATTGCAAGGTAAAAAACATGTGTTGAACTAGCCTTAAAATCTATCTTAGAGTGTCTCGATAAAGATAGAAATCTGGTTTTTTTATGCAATTGTTCATTTTGCAAAATGCATAAACTTATAAACTGCCTTATGAGAAAGTGAGGAAAGGGTTGGTATTCTTTTAATGCATTGAAAAAGCTATGCTTTAGTGACTTTTTGCTTTCATAAATTAAAAAAGGAACTTGGGTGTATGCGAAGAATGTAAGCCGTAAACCTCCGGTGGAGTATCTCACTATGAGATGGCACATATTGAAATTTTGAAATTTTGTTCGATTTACAAACAAGATGCTGTCCGAATTTGGTCAGACAGACAATTTTAACCTTACACACTCAGATCCTATCCTTTTTGATTGGCATAAATGAATGGCTTGTAGAATTGTTCTATTTACAAACAAGAATCTGTCCGAATTAGGTTAGTCAGGCGGTATTGGTTTTGTTGCATATTGAGATAAACGCATGCCATTTTGGGGATGCTGTCTTACTTGCTTCTCTAAGACTAGTTATTCTAAATTTTGATGACAAACATCATTATGGGATGTGGGAAATATCTTATAACTTTCTTACTTGTGTGATTGGGTAAACTTAAAGAAATAGGATTCCTCAATCAAAGTCATTTTATTCATAGTCTTACAAGGTGTTTATGATAACTACAGGTTTGTGTTTTTTTTGGGATCAATTCTCATTACATAACATATAGACATAAAAGCAATCAAGGATATGTTTTTCGGAAACCTTTTTGAGATACAAACAAGATGCTACCAGATTTTTATAAGGACGGTTATATGTGCTATAGTGACATGTGATGTATTGCTAGGTTTTGACACATGACATACATGGTTTTTCCCTTAATGATGCCGTAAACCTCCTGTGAGGGTCTCATTGAGAGATGGCATAAACTGAGGATTTGAAATAGTAATCGGATTACAAGGGAGATGCTGCCCGATCTTCGTCAAGCAATTGAGCAAGCACTAAGAGAGCGAGCTTCATTTTTTTGACTCTCTTAAGAGCCTTGACTTGATTGCAAATGCTTGTAATGGTTCAAAAGGCTTTTCAAAGTGAATCCAACTAACAATAAATAAAATATTTTAATCAAGCACCTATTCTACTCTATAACAAGAAGCCAAATTTAGGCTAGGCTAAGTGGTGTAGGAAGAGAAAAGCAAGAAAAGGGGGTTGGTGAGTCGAGAGGCAGGAGATGCAAAGTCGAGAAGTTGATCAAGGGCTGTGAGTTGGGAGGTTAACAAGGGGGACAAGTTCAAGAGGCAGTGAAGAGGCAACACACACACACACACACACACACACACACACACACACACACACACACACACACACACACACACACACACACACACACACACACACACACACACACACACACACACACACAGATTCAAATGCTCATTTTTCTAGCTTGGTGAGTTAGTAGGTGGGCCTAACCTACAAGCTAGCCGTGTGCTTCTCTGCCTTTTCCTCTTAATAATGCACCAAGTTCTCTCAACGACTACTTTCCTCCTCATTTCCATGCTCCACGCATGTTTACCACTGCTCCTCACGCTGTTAAGGATTACCTAGCAGGCCATGATTGGCCGGTTTACCATGTACATGTTAAAGTGAGAGAGAGAGGGGTTGTGGGGTGGCTCAAATTTAACTCTCCCTCAGACACACCACCACTCTAAACAATAGCAAAGAGCTTTCATTACTTTGATCTTCCATAGTCTCTCTCTCTCTCTCTCTCTCTCTCTCTCTCTCTCTCTCTCTCTCTCTCTCTTTGTTCATTACTTTGATCTTCCATAGTCTCTCTCTCTCTCCTCCACACACACACAAAGAGAGAGAGAGAGAGAGAGAGAGAGAGAGAGTGGCGAGGGCTGCCAACAAGGTAGAAATAGAGAGAATGTGATATATGTCTTATGAATATATATAAAGATAGACACACGCGTACACATGCGGCACACACACACACATTTATATACACAATTAGGTACGTACACACATACATGTTTGAGCTTGAAACATTATATAGGAATGACCCCTTGGTAAGAGTGAACGAGACCCACTGGAGCCAGGTCACGTGAGCTCGTGATATGAAAGGTGTTCCATCTTTTGTGGTGCAACACACAATTCCCATGAATAGCATGGTTAAACTAATCTAGCAACAACCCTACCCAATGAATCCTAAATATGCAAAGATTGTTCAAGAAGTGATTGAAAAGCTTGTCCAATGCGGATTCATATACCCTATTGAGCACTCAGAGTGGGTGACTCCAATAGTTATTGTGCCAAAAAAGAATAGGAAACTCAGAGTGTGCATGGATCTGAAGAAGGTCAATGCCGCCACTAGGAGAGACCATTACCCCTTGCCATATTTGGAACATGTGCTTGAAAGAGTTGCAGGGAAGGAAGCTTATAGCTTTTCAGATGGGTACTCTAGCTACAATCAAATCACAATTGCATTAGAGGACCAAGCTAAAAGTGATTTTATAACCGAATTTGGGTTGTTTGCATTTCGTGTTATGGCTTTTGTCTTAACCAACGCCCCTGCTACCTTCCAAAGATTGATAAACACTACTTTTAGGGAATATTTGAGGGAGTTTTGTGAAGATTTCTTAGATGACCTTTGTGTTTATTCTTCTTGGAAAGAACATATATCATGTTTACGAAAAGTGTTTGAAAAGTGCAGATTGTATCGCATCTCATTAAACCCTTTCAAATCCCAATTTTGGGTTAAACATGGAGTCATTTTAGGGCACACAGTGTCCAAAAATGGGATTTCCACAGATGAGAGAAAAATTAAAGTCATTTCCAATTTGCTATCACCTACAAACTATAAAGGAGTTCAAAGGTTCATGGGCCACGTTGGTTATTATCGATAGTTTATTTAAACTTTGCCGAGATAGCTCGCCCATTGTACAAGCTTCTTATTGAGTTCCACTGGACTACGGAGTGTGACCATGCTTATGAGTTATTAAAAAAAACCTTAACAAGTGCTCCCATTCTATGAGTGCCCGATTGGAATGTAATTTTCCATGTGCATATTGATGCATCAAACTTTGCTATTGGGTGTGTTCTAGCTCAACCAGGAGAACATAAATTGGACTACCCCATTAGCTTTGCAAGTCGTTAGTTAAATGATGCTGAGAGAAACTACATCACTACAGAGAGGGAAGGTTTAGCTATGATTTATGCAGTAAAGAAATTTCTCTACTACCCTCTTGCCAACAAGTTTTTTTTCTATGTTGATCATCAAGCGTTGTTGTATCTAGTGAATAAATGTTGTTCCATAGGAAGAATTACACAATGGTTGTTAATTCTTCTTGAGTTTGATTTTATTGCTGTGGTGAGACCCGATAAAAAACATTTCATGGTGGATCATTTGTCTCGCATACCCAATGGTGAAGCCCCTATTGGAATCGATGATGAATTGCCTGATACTTCCCTGTTCCTAGTCAAGACCATGCCTGAATGGAGTGAGAAGATTGTGAACTTTTTAATTTATGGTTTTCCACCCAAAGATCTTCGTAAGGATATAGCTCAAAAACTATTAAAGGAATGTGAACCTTACTCTCTAATTGCAGGAACTCTCTACAAGCTAGGGAAGGATGATATTCTTAGATGTTGTGCTCGTGAGGATGAGTATTTATACATACAGCAGGAAGCCCACATGGGTATAGCCGGAGGACATTTTTCAGGGGAACTAATTGTTTGAAGGTGTTGCAATCAGGCTATTGGTGGCCTACCTTATTCAAAAATGCATCAGTTTTTGCAAAAGGGTGCGATGAGTGCCAACGTTACAAGATCACGCAACGAAAGGATAAGATGCCCTTACATCCTATTAAAGTGACTCAACCATTTGAAAAATGGGGTTTAGACTGTGTAGGCCCAATTAGTCTGGTAGATCGTAACACTCAATCTCGATATATTATTGTTGCCCCCATTGACTATGTGACAAAGGGGATAGAAGCCAAGGCGACACGCAAGGCTGATGCAAGGTCAACCGCCAAGTTTCTCTTTGAGAACATTATTACGTGATTTGGTTGTCCCTTTGAGATTGCGAGTGACAGTGGTACTCATTTTATAAATGGAGTGATAAAGGAACTCATGACAAACTTCATGATAGATCACCATAAGTCTAGACCTTATTATCCACAAGAAAATGGCCAAGGTGAGAGTACTAACAAGACTTTAATTTGTATCTTGACCAAAATGGTGGAAGCACATCACACATATTGGGATTTGAAGCTGACTTCAGTCCTCTGACTTCAGCCCTATGGGTTTATGGTACTGCTTACAAAGTGGCTATTAATTGTACACCATTCAAAATGGTATATGGCTAAGAAGCCATGGGAGTTTGTAATTCCTAGTTTGCGGGTAGCTTCACAAGAAGGTAGGGATGGTAACCCTTTAGTTGAGTGTTTATATATCCTTGAGAGGTTAGATGAAGAAAGACAATTGGCTGTGCAAGATGTACTGGTGGAGAAACATAGGAGAAAGAAATGGTTTGACCGTCATTTAAAGAACAAGGATATCAAGGTTGGGGATAAAGTCCTTATGTATGGAGTGCGTAACGAGAATAAAAATTTGAAATATGCGAAAAAAGGACCATATAGAGTATCCAAAATATCCCCACAAGATACTACATATTTCCACACTTTGGAGGGAACCTTTTTTTTCATCTATGTTAAAGAATGGTAGGAGGGAAATTTGTATGATTTAAACTTTCCGTGAAAGAAAACGTGGGTGGGGCAATAAGTAATGGGAGTGGTGTTTTGAAACCGTGCCAAAAGTCCCATCACAGACTGCATTTGTGAGTGGCGCAGTTGCTCAACATATTTTCCAGCTTCTACCTTGCTCTCTTACTACATCGCCTTCTGCAAACCACTACAATTGCAGGTAACAAGCTCCCCGGCTACTCACAATCAAGAAGGTGAGGACGCCAGCGAGGAAATCAGCAGCCAAAGCGTCACCGGACAATGGGAAAAAGAAGAAGAGGACAATGGATGCAAAATCCCCTCGGAACATCGACACCCCAAATACGAGGGCTAGCAAGGGGGCCTCCTTTGTGGAGAGGGAGAAACCTGCTGTGTCCATGGAGACTTCATTTAAGCCTGGGCCTCTTTTTGCCGATGATGAGACTCCATGGTCATCTACAACATCTAAAGGTAGGTGCTATGAGAGCTGTGCGTTTTCTGGTGATTTACCATTTTCTTTTCCATGCATGCAAGCTTCTACATGTCTTTTATCTGATGAGGTCTGCATTTGCTTTTTTTGCATGCAGCAAGTACATGTGCATGTTTGGGATCTTCTTAGGAATTTAGGGTTTAGGAAAGTTACAAAGTTACATGTATAAGCTGCTCTTTTGATTGCTAACTTGCATGCATGCAAGTGAAAAAATCAGTATATGTTGTGCATGAGCATAGCACAAAGTTGAAGCTCAGTAGGGATGTCAACATAACCAAATTTGGTTAGTACCAAATTTGGTACTAACCAGTACCAAATTTGATACTAATCACAACCAAAATTGGCTTTGTACACAACTGAATTTTGCAATTGTCACCTGAATGACATACATTCATTTCATTCCATGTGTTTTGTTTTCCACAACTGAAATGAGGCATATAATGAGGGCATGTCTTTACTTGCATGTTGTTTCCACATCGCAGGAAAAAACAAGATGGAGGAGTACCCTATCTTGACAAAGTTCTGCTATACAGCACAAGAGCTTCATGATGAGTATGGTTTGAGCATGGAGGGGGTGCTGCCAAAGGATCTTATAGAAGATGACATCCCCAATGACCAGTGGCTCACTGTATTCAGGCATTCCAGCCAGAAGAAGACAAAGATTTACTTAAATCACGTGCAGCCACGGCTTCAGGATGAATGTAGGTTCCTGTTCCATAAGGTGTACCAAGCCCCACCATCATGTAGGGAGATCACTACAAAATTTTCTCGTTGTTTTGCATATGAGAAGTGTCATGCAGCCACAAAGGACCCTGCGGGCCATAGGGTTGCATGGGCCAGGTTTGGTGAGAGTGTACTCAACATGTGTTCCTCCCGACCAGGAGGCTTGGAAAAGAAGGTTGAGAATTGGAGAAAGGCAAACGGTGCGTCCCAAGGAGGCCACCCGTCAAATACCAAGAAGCCCCGACTTATGCCAGTCGGTAGTAAGCCCCCTACACAGAAAGTCCCCCCTCAACGTCATGAGGAGAAGACACCTGATTATATTGCGGACCTTGAAGCTATGGTTGGGAGAGTCCCTCGGACATGTGTCGGGGTAGCCGATAGGCTGAAAGAGCTGACAATGTCTCTGAAGCAGAAGAAGGAAACACTCTTGAGGGCAGAGGGTTCCAATAAACTTGTCAAGCAGATTATGGACGACATCAAGGAATATGAGACCCAACTGGAAACACTGAGAGAGGCCAACACTGGCGATGACGCAGAAATCAATGTGATAGAAGCTGATTTGGATGCCAGTCGAAGGATGCTACGTCGATACGGAATCAGTGAAGATACGTCATTGCTCGACAAGGAGATTCTAGAGCAACAGGTGCTGGTAGTTTTGGGAGTTTTTGGTAGAACTGTTTATGCTTGGTTTTGTTGGATTGGTAGTGTTAGGTACCTTTGGTAGAACTGTTAATGCTTGGTTTGGTGGGATTGGTAGTGTTAGGTACCTTTGATAGAACTGTTTATGCTTGGTTTGGTGGGATTGGTAGTATTAGGTACTCATGGTAGAACTGTTTTTATTCTAGGTAGTTTATGGTTTCCTTCTGTCTTATGGTTTGGTATTTCTATTACTATGAAGAAGTTTTGGTACTTTAAGGTACTTTCTGAAAGTGCTGCAAAAGGTGTTATGGTAGTTTTATTCTGATAGCTTTGGTAGTTTTGCTAGTTTTGGTACTTTTAGGTACTATTTGAAAGTGCTGCAAAAGTGTAATTGGTAGTTTGATTTTGGTAATTTTGGTAGTTTTTGAAAGTGCTGCAAAAAGTTTTTCTTTGGTAGTCTTGGTAGTTTTGGTTGTTTTGGTACTATTTGAAAGTTTGATTTTGGTACTTTTGGTACTTTTAGGTACTATTTGAAAGTGCTGCAAAAAGTGGCTTCTGTAGTTTGATTTGGTACTTTTAGGTACTATTTGAAAGTGTTGCAAAAAGTGGGTTTGGTAGTTCAACTTTGGTAGTTTTGGTACTTTTAGGTACTATTTGAAAGTGTTGCAAAAAGCTTGTTTGGTAGTTTTGGGTACTTTTAGGTACTATTTGAAAGTGCTGCAAAAAGCTTCTTTGGTAGTTTGATTTTGGTAGTTTTGGGTACTTTTAGGTACTATTTGAGAGTGATGCAAAAAGCTTGTTTGGTATTTTGATTTTGGTAGTTTTGGTACTTTTAGGTACTATTTGAAAGTGCTTCAAAAAGTGGCTTTTGGTAGTTTGATTTTGGTAGTTTTGGTACTTTTAGGTACTATTTGAAAGTGCTGCAAAAAGTGGCTTTTGGTAGTTTTGATAAGGTTTGGGTAGTTTAGTTCTGCATTGAGGGTATTTATATGTTTTTGGTACTATATGATTCCCGAGTTTGGTAGTTTTTGGTAGTTTTGGTAGTTTGGGTTCTGTTTCGTAGTACAGTACTTAGAAGTACCAGTCTCGGTATGACTTCTTGGTAGTTTTTGAAACTAATTGGGACCGCTGGTTGTCAACAGGCTGAGTATGACACTCTGGAGAAAAAATGGAAGGAAGGTAAAGAGCATACCCTATTTGTGAAGGAGATGTTGTCTGATATCAGGCTTGGGAAGAGGTTCCTACTATATCCTAGGGCCCAGGTTAATGATTCGGTAAATGTGATCCCGGTGTTTGGTATGTGTGTTGCATGCGGTGAGCCCTTGGAGTGCACACATGTAGTCGGAACCTTGATGCTAGAGTGCCGACACCAGTATCATCCCTTGTGCTTCAGTGCTCTGTTACAAAGCAGGGATCAGTGTGTCAAGCCGGGTTGTAATATGGTAATCTCTGATTTGGCAAAGTCCTGGGCCAGTGGGCTTCAAGTTGTCAAGAGTAAGTATGTGTGCATTTTTGAATACATATGCGCACTTGCAACTCAGTGAGGTTTTCATACAAGTTAGTATGTGCTGTCTTTCTTTGTGTTTGCATAGGAGCAGGATGCTGCAGTTGCTGACCAGCACGCCACAAAGTCGGCTGCAAGTCGAATATGGGACGTGGATGAGGTGACAAGGGAGATATCAGATGTTCTCCACGATCTGAAGCAAGGTAATTCTGTAGGGAAAGACAATGTGACGGGACAAAGATGTGAGGCAACAGGTGATAGCGAAAGTAAAAGTGAGGAGGAGGCCAGAGATGATAAAAAGACAGGTGATAGCGAAAGGAAAATTGAGGAGGAGGCCAGAGATGGTAAAAAGACCAAGGACAAGGAGGAAGGTAAAGTCCCTGCTGTTGTGGAGCTGGATGCGGAGGAAAGCCAGGATGCTGCCAACACAAAGCTCGATGAAGCAACGGCCAAGAAGGGAGAGGAAGAACCCACAAAGGGGGGTGTTGGGGAGGGGGTGGAAACCACAAAGGGGAGTGAAGGGGAGGTCAAAGAGGGGTCGGAAGGCAACAAAGATCGGAGGGAGGCCGAGGATGAGCAGGAAGAAGTACTTGCGAACGATACTGTTGTGGATAGCACCGACGGGGGCGTTGACTCTACTGTTGCCGATGCTGTTTCGAAGCGGAGAGGTGATTCCCCTGATTCCGTGACCCTCCAGGAACTTTTCTGTTTGCAGAGAAAGAAGCGCAATCGCGCCCGTGATCAATTATCCCGTGCATGCAAACTGTAGCCAGTGAGAATCTATTGTATTCCGCACTTTGTGCGTTTTAGTGACTGAGTCAACTTGATTTTTTGGCCCTGAGCTTTATCTTTTCTCTCTATCTAGTTCTGTGTTGGTATGTTACCTTTCGTTACATTATTGTTTCAGTTGTCCTCACTATATGTGCATTACAATACCAAATTTGGTACTTTTTGGTACTGTTGAACTTGGGTGCACGTCTGTCCACTATTACAGTACCAATTTGGTACTTCTTGAACTTGCGATTTCGGATAGTCCTTATCACTTGTGCAATACAATACCAAATTTGGTAGTTTTTGGACCAGTTTTCTGTTTTAGATATGATGTTTGCACTGTGTATTTGTCCCCACTCATTATGTTTGTTGGTGCTGTAGTAAGTTGGTAGCTAGATGAGACACCGGCAAGCGCATTGTTGCAGCCTGATGTGGCTGCTAGACGCGGGCGGATGATTGTGCTTGATCTTAATGGCGTGCTACTAACCAGCTGCAACGAAATCCCCGAGGAACTTGAGTGCCTGCCAAAGGAGCACACGCCACGGGTAGTCCATCTCGGAGGGAATGCAATTTGTCTTGTAAGGCCGGATGCGGAGCAGTTCATCCTATGGCTTAAACAGAAAGCCAGCCTAGTGTTGTGGTCCTGCTGTAGAAGGGAAAAACTGTTACACATGGTGAACGCGTGCTTCCCAAACCATAGAAGGCAAAAATATTTTGCAGGTAAAGCATGCCCGCTTTGAATGTTGCAGGACATAAGTTACGCATACCTCTTAACCTCGTTTTTTGGCATTAGCAGATATTCTCTCCCAAGAGGACTGTGAAATATGGCGGGCCCGTATGTCGGAGGTGCCGGTTGTGCCCAAACACATGGGCGATAAGCCCATTTTCCTGAAGAAGCTACGGACGCTGTGGGCAAGGCACCCGAAGTACGATGCCAACAACACTATTCTTGTAGATGATTGTAGATACAAGTCTCTTAAAAATGACTATGAAAACTGTATGGCAATCCGATCATACGATCCCATGGTAGTAGGAACCGATTACCCGTTTTACTTGCTGGATTTTGTTTTGCCTTGGTTGCTCGAGTGGATAAGGGATCGGTACCCAACAACGTACACTCACAAAAACCCAGTTTTTGACACTGAAGACGATATTTCTGGGTACATTACCGATTACTTCATACAGATGGAGGGGTACTCCTATAAATTTGATCCCCCGAGGTAGCAGATTGCCATAATCATGTAAATAGTGGAATTTTGTAACCCGATACTATACATAATGGAAAACCAATTCTCTTGTTTAGACTGTCTTGGTATCTTGATCTCTACTGTTGAAACCCCTGACTAATTCTGTTGAAACCTCTTGGAGCTAACCAGGTTGACCAACATTTTAATTTTTGAGGTAGATAGCATCTATGTTTGGCATACCTCTCATGTTATCAACGTAGTTCTAGACATTGCTCAAGGTGGTCGTATCAAATACAAATAGACAAACTGAAAAATACCAAGAAATAAAGTAAACCATAAGTGATACAGCAAGTTCAAGGAGTACCAAATTGTACCAAATTTGGTACTGTAATAGTGGACAGGAGTGCACCCAAGTTCAACACAGTACCAAAAAGTACCAAATTTGGTACTGTAATAGTGGACCGACGTGCACCCAAGTTCAACAGTACCAAAAAGTAGAGATATAGTGAGGACAACTGAAACAGTAATGTAATGAAAGGTAACATACCAACACAGAACCAGGTAGAGCAATAAAGTAAACCATAAATGATACAGCAAGTTCAAGCAGTTCCAATTTGGTACTGTAATAGTGGACAGACGTGCACCCAAGTTCAACAGTACCAAACAGTACTGTAATAGTGGACAGACGTGTACCCAAGTTCAACAGTACCAAACAGTACCATAAATGATACAGCAAGTTCAAGCAGTTCCAATTTGGTACTGTAATAGTGGACAGACGTGCACCCAAGTTCAACAGTTCCAATTTGGTACTGTAATAGTGGACAGACGTGCACCCAAGTTCAACAGTACCAAACAGTACCAAATTTGGTACTGTAATAGTGAACACAGAAGCACCCAAGTTCAACAATACCAAAATGTACCAAATGCACATATAGTGAGGACAACTGAAACAGTAATGTAATGAAAGGTAACATACCAACACAGAACTAGATAGAGAGAACAGATAAAGCTCAGGGCCAAAAAATCAAGTTGACTCAGTCACTAAAAAGCACATAGTGCGGAATACACTTGGTACTGTTGACTACCAGATTTGGTACTATTGACTACCGGATTCAGTTGTTCAATCAGGGCTTCTCATTGCCCTCAAGTAACATGGACGCACCTTCGTCACTCTCATCATCATGATATGGCATGCTATTGTATATCCTCTCATATACTTCAGTAGACAACTTGTATTGTAAAATTTGACCTAGGGATCCTGCAATAGGCTCCATCGGGAAACGTATGGCCCTAACAAGATGTGAGTAGATCATTACCGGAGATGTGTGATCCAATAGCCGGTATGTATCAGCTTTTCCTTCAACTTGGCCATAAAAAAAGCCTTCAACAACCTTCCCTCCTCTAACAATTTTGTTATGCCACTTATCCTTTTGTGCTTTCACCGTTTGGTACAACACTTCTGTGCATTTGATAATGTAGAAGTCTTCGTTTGCCTCAACTGCTTTTACTGCAAAACTATCCCCTATGGACAACATGCCACTTAACATTTTAGGGCATCCTTCATATAGTGGCAGGTTGGACACTTGGCTCATCGGAATCGATGTTGAATCTCCACCCTCCTCCTCGTCATCTGATTCGTCATCCCTAATTGTATCCCCGGACTCTGGCACGGGTTTGATGCAACCATATTTCCATTATTCAATGTGCATTCTATTCCCGCATCTTCTCCACAACCCACGCATACACGGATCACAAAAGCATGAAAGTGATCGAAAGTGTATGGCGGTGCAGTTGTCCTGTGAATAGCCATCAGCACAATGAAATGAGCGAGAGCCAACGATGCGCTCATAGTCCCATTGCAAATTGCGCTGCACTTCATTCGTGCCAATAAGCCAAACGACTCTTTGCGTATTACACCTCTGAGACTGTTCTCTTGGCTGAAAAGTTGCTTTCAAAAAGTTGACAACATCGGCTGCACACTTCATACGCCAGCCATCTGGTTTCAATTTCTCATGCGTCAAAGTTCTCTTGATGATTGCCCCTGCCCCATCATGTTCACCTTTTCCATGGCCGGATGCAGAGAAGTTATGCATCATGTGCAAGCCTGTCATTTGATAGTACCTGGCCACAAAATAGTAAGGTCTACGGGCATTGAATTGTGAAGCAGCACCATCTGACCAAACCCAATGTTGTTGCAGAGAATGTCCTCGTTCTTTCAGCCACTTGTCATGCAGCAAGAAACAATGTTGTACAAACAATGTGTCATGCTGCTTGTCATCCGATATGTAGAAGTGTAGCGTCTTCTGTGTACCACCTGCTGCATTTCTTAAATAAGTGATGTGCACAAGTATTGTGACTTGGGTAGACCACCAATGCATTGACTGAATTGCATTCTGAACTTTAAAGGAATAATTCTTCGCAAAGTCAATAACAGATACTACAACGTTGCTAGGAAAATTCTGCAAACAGTCCTTGAATTGTTGGGCTTGCCAGCGGAAGACAAAGTTGTGCTTGATGAAGCCTATCAGATGGGCTGAAAATAGGCTAAGAAAAGTCCCACTTTTCATCCGTTGCACAATCAAGTCCTTTCTCTTCTTCTCACTCCCACCTTCGTGAACCTGTCCTGTTCCAACCTCCATGAAAACCTTCACAGACACCTCCTTGCTATCCTCTGCTATCTCATCGGGACAAAATGTCAACCTCCGTACTCCACATTGTGAGCAGTCCCTCATCAAGCATTTCTTTGCATGGTATTCACAATTTGGAGGCTTTGGGCACATGATGGATTCCCACATAACGGTGATGTGCTGACACAGTGCTTGGTTTGCAAAACACGTTCCTCTCTCATCACCTCTGCAACAAACGGAGCAAGTGCAAAGGTGACCTTTCCCGTGGTGCCCGAACTTGTTCTGCCGCATTTGATTAAGGGCCTCTTTGAAATAGAGCATCTGCACATGAACCACACAGCAGCAAGTATTTCTGTCCTTCAACTTCCGTACAAAGTATGGCTTCAATGCCTCGAAGCATCTAAGAGACACTACCACTGTTGGGTGAGCCTTCTTGAATCTTTGGTACAGCTCAACCTATGGCACAAAAACAAAACGATTCAGAAAAAAACCAACATCATGGTACTGGTAAAATTTCACTACTGCAGTAGTGCCAAAATTGGCTTTCGACAATTCCAAATATGGTACTATAATAGTGGACAGACATGCACCCAAGTTCAACAGTACCCAAAAGTACCAAATTTGGTACTTTAATAGTGGACAGACGTGCACCCAAGTTCAATAGTACCCAAAAGTACCAAATTTGGTACTTTAATAGTGGACAGACGTGCACCCAAGTTCAACAGTACCAAAAAGTTCCAAATATGGTACCGTAGATTTGGTACTGTCGGTAGGCTTTGGTACTCTATAGATATTATTTGGTACTCTACATATAGGCTTTGGTACTATCAAAAATGTGGGGTACCCTGTAAATATACTTTGGTCCTATAGTGGTAGGCTTTGGTACTCTACAGATAGGATCTGGTACTCTTCAGAGAGGATTTGGTACTCTACAGATAGTCTTTGGTGTTATCCGATGAGTTTGGTACTCTACATATAGGCTTTGGTACTATCAAAAGTGTGGGGTACCCTGTAAATAGACTTTGGTCCTATAGTGGTTGTTGAGCCAGCAGAGGATCACACCCACATTTTTGCTCACACTCATCATTTTGTAACCATTGATTGTAATAAATGTCTTTCCGACATTAATTTTGATTTGAGCCATTCATTAAGTAACGGGACTCAATTGAGTTTCCAGCTTGTAATTCTGAAGTAATTTCACTTGCTGATGTAATTAGTTAGAGATGTTCTCACCTCCAAGGCTGAGGTATATAAGCCAAAGTTTTTGTAACCTAAGGAGATTCAGATTATTAATCAAAGTGAGTTTTTGGAGCGCCGTGACTGTGTCTGAGAGAGAGAGAGAGAGAGAGAGAGAGAGAGAGAGAGAGAGAGAGAGAGAGAGAGAGAGAGAGAGAGAGAGAGAGAGAGAGAGTCTTATCTACTTGCTACGCGAGCTACGGAGCCGCCATTGGAGAAGCGACACCGCCATTGTGTTAGCAACGGCAAGAGCTACGCACAGATACCAAGAGTGCGCGCTATCGGCTTCTATGTGTGGTAAGTTCCTACGAGCTTCGGTGTGAGTTTTCTTCCAACTCGTGTGTCGAAATGGAGCGTGCAGCATATCTATAGAACCACAACGAGTAGAGCTACACATTGATACCATCGAGGTCAAGTTTCGATCACCTGTATTTTTTGGCTTGTCTTCATACGCGTTTACCGCACGGAGTGATTATAGGTTGATTTTGCAGTTCAAGTCTTTAGGGTGTTGTTCTTACCTAGTGTATAGACTTCCCCTTGAGTTTGAGATCGATTCAATGATTCTAGATCCTGTTTCGTATAGCATTCGTTCGTAGTACGGATTTCAGTCACTTGCATATTTTAGAACTTAGATTTGATTTCCTCATTAGTGATTGTCATTAGAAGGTCGAGTAGGTGATTTGACATCCACCTAGCTGTTTCCATGCGCCTGCGGATCAAGCTCCGTCCTCGTCTGACAAATTCTGTTGTTGGTTGAGTTCTCGCTATTTAGCTTTCGCTAGCGGCGTAACCGCCTTAACAGTGGTAGGCTTTGGTACTCTACAGATAGGATCTGGTACTCTTCAGAGCGGATTTGGTACTCTACAGATAGTCTTTGGTGGTATCCGATGAGTTTGGTACTCTGTAAATAGACTTTGGTTCTCTATACATAGGCACTGGTACTGGATAAATAGGTTTTGGTACTCTGTCGAGAGGATTTGAAAATCTATGGATAGGCTTTGGCACTCGATCGCTAGGATTTGGTACTCGATATACCGGATTTGGTACTCTACAGATCTGAGTTGGTACTCGATATACCGGATTTGGTACCCTACATATGTGCTTTGGTACTTTATAGATAGCCTTTGGTACTCGATAGACAGTATTTGGTACTCTACATATAGGCTTTGGTACTATCAAAAGTGTGGGGTACCCTGTAAATAGACTTTGGTACTATAGTGATAGGCTTTGGTACTCTACAGATAGAATTTGGTACTCTACAGAGAATATTTGGTACTCTACAGATAGTCTTTGGTGGTATCCGATGAGTTTGATACTCTGTAAATAGTTTTTGGTTCTCTATACATAGGCATTGGTACTGGATAAATAGGTATTGGTAGTCTATCATTCGTTCGTAGTACGTAGGAATTTCAGTCACTTGCGTATTTTAGAACTTAGATTTGATTTCCTTATTAGTGATTGTCATTAGAAGGTCGAGTAGGTGATTTGACACCCACCTAGTTGTTTCCATGCGCCTGCGGGTCAAGCTCCATCCTCGTCTGACAAATTCTGTTGTTGGTTGAGTTCTCGCTATTTAGCTTCCGCTAGCAGCGTAACCGCCTTAACCTTTGGCGCCGTTGCTGGAGACGAGAGCCCTAAGTAGGTGACCTTAGACTAATCCTACGAGGTGAGTCGTATAAACTACTTTGTATACTTTAGTTAGAAAAGATCTAGGAGTGGTGGACTCCGAAGATCTCGAGAGATACTAGGAAGTGGGGTATTCCTGGGTCTTCCGTGTTGACAGTATTTTTAGTTTAGCTTAGATTTGTTTGTTGTTTTGTTGGTGTTGAGTAGTTGTTGATAGAAGAAGAATTTGCTAGTCCGTGGGTGGCAGTGGATCTCTTTAAAATCACAATTACCAAACCCATTTTATGATTAAGAATAGCTTAGGTAGGACTTCATTTGATCCTGATCTAGAGCTAGTAATCATTGGAGTATTTGCTTGATATGGTTGATTGCATGTTAGATCACTAAACCGTCGAGTTAGTAGTGAAACTTGCAATAAACAAAAGTCAGAGAAATTTTCTGTGTATCTGGGAGTTGTTGAGCACTAGAGAAAGCTTTAGGAAGGATTCTGTGCCAAAAAACTGGAATTCTGCAACTTTAGACATCATACGCGTATGATGTCTAAATGACCAAACAGAGACCAAAACAGAAATTTTGACTTTACCAAAGTGTTCAAAAGGGGGGTTATATGCTAATTTCAACTTAAAACAAGAGCATTAACACTCAAAGAAACCCAAAAAGACAAGTCGGAGTCCAAGAAATGCAAAGAACAGAAAATTTTGGATTCAGATCTTGTTTTTACATTCAAACCTGACAAAAACACTTGAAACTCAATTATAAACATTGGAGAAGGCTTAAAACCAAGAATAGTCAAAATCTGGGACAAAAGACATCATACGCGTATAATGTTTTTTAGCACATCCACTGCTTAATTTTGATATCTGACCTGACAAGATTGTTACAAACACTGTAGAAAGCATAAATATCAAGTCTTGACCCAAATTGATGAAAAAGACATCATACGCGTATGATGTCTTTTACCTAATTTTGGACATATTTTGATACTTTGCCAACACATATCCATTGTAATAGCTGTCTAGAGGTTATATTTCAAGTGTCATCCCATTTGGATCACAATTGACCCAAAACAAGTCAAAAGCGGAAAATTGCCAAGAAAAGCCTAAATTAGCCATAACTTGCTCAAACAGAGTTCAAAATGAATTTTGTGAGTGGAAAGAGCATAAGGGCTACTGAGAGTGAGCATAACCAAAATAGTCTAAATCTGTGAAAAAAGACATCAATACGCGTATAATGTCTTTTTCAGCATAACTACAACAAAATTCTCACTTGATGAAACAGAAGTTGTCCAACTGACAAGATTAAACAATCGACCAAGTATCAATCAGTTTGGATCAATTCTGACCACAAAAACTTGGGAAAACAAATTGCCGAGACGGAGAAGTTAAAGTCCTTTAGGGGAATTAATGAATTTGAGATCGGGCAGGAATCTCCTGAATAACCAACCAAAACAAGGGGAACAAGCAAGTGTCATATCAACCGAGGGAAGTGTAAACCAAAGTTGGGTGCAACCATTAGAGCCGATCTTTGAAGGAAGTGTTTCTGATACTTCTTCAGAGAGATCTTACGAGATTTTCACAGAACACTTGGAACACTTGAACCTGAACAACAGAGAAAATATGGCAGCAGGATCATCAAACCCTTCCGCCACAATGAAGCTATTGTTCATAAAATACCAGTACGACAATGAGCAAGGTGCCAAGATCTACAAAGATGGAATGGACCGCTATTGTGTAAAGATAGAGGAGAGACCTAGTGAGTTCAAGGACTTAGTGCCTGTGAGCTATAGCGGAGATAGATATCTAGATGACGAGGGTACCATGTACTTGGTAGTCCTAAACCCTAACATTGTGGACAAGTGGGGATTGATGGGCACCAAAGCCAAAGTAGATGAAGAACTTGAGGAGAAAGCACCAATAATGAACTTCCCTGATGCGAGGTTAAGAAGAGAGAATGAAACTACAAGGATCAACACTGATAACATCTATGTGGGGCTATACAAATATAATAATGGGGAGCAAGATCTCTATTATAGATGTGAAGAACCCTACACCGGAGAGTTGACAGACCAAAAAAGACTTTATGTCTTTACCTACACAGAGGGATCGGAAGTGAAAATTGCCGCTTACGACAAGTATGGGAGGCAATACTCAACAATGGGCAAGAAAGAATTAGAAGGATATACATACTTTGGGGGACCACTACATCAGTATTATGTTACTTCTAGCTCACAAAGACCAGCACCAACAAATGGAGTGCAAAACCCAATGACAACAGGAGGACAAAGAACTCAGGTTGCTGACTCTTTCAGTCAACCTCAGTACTCGAAGCCCGGACCAATGGGATCATTACATTCCAGAGAGTCAATGGATGCGAATCGAGGTAGTGCAGTTCCAATCCCCACATATACCACTCCAGGTCCAAGGTTCGAAGCGGAACCATCACATTTACCTCCTAGTAGTAGATTCAGGGCAGGGGAACCGACAAGGGTAACCCATGAAGTCCATGATGCTAGAGAAAGCTTTAGCCGGGACACAGGAGCAATGAGATTGGTAGCAGACCATAGACGTATGAGACCATCTCAAGTAGCGAAGTGTATGCCAAAGAAGTATGGTGGTTCAGGAGATCCGTATGCACATGTGTCACTCTTTAAGCAAGTCTTAAGAGCTGAGCAGATAACAGATTTCCATACACAATACGAGGGATTTGGTCTTACTCTAGAAGGTACGGCATTGACATGGTTTCAACCACTGAACATAGGGGGATTCCATGACATTGACCATTTGCTAAGAGAGTTTGCTGAGGAATTCTCAAAACGAGGGATTAAGCACAATACGGTCTCACAAATATATGCTTTTAAACAGAGAGAACACGAAAAAGTGAAGGAAGCTTCACTTCGCTTCAAACAATACATTGAGAGATGTCCAATACGTGAACGACCACAAGATGACAGACTATTTGTTCTCTTTATTGAAGGATTGAGAAACGACACTCTCAAGAAGGACTTGCACTTGAAAGCTTGTACAAGTTTCGAGCAAGTAACGAGAGAAGCATTGTACTTAGTGGATAACTGTACGGTTTATGGAGAGGTGTCAGCGGATACAGATTTCGCATCCAGTAGCTCTTCCTCCGTAGTGAGCGAGACTACCACTAAAAAGAATTTTCAAACAACAACCATGCCAAATGTAGAGCAAATGATAGAAGAGGCTCTAAAAAGGATGGCACCATACCAAAAACCATTGCCAAAACCACTGAAATGGTGTGCTATTGAACAAAAATGGACAAACCATCCAACAGAGGAGTGCTATTACAACAAAGGGTATGTAAGGGAGCGTCAGTATGCACCTCCTGCTCAATTAGCACCACCTCAAGTACATCCAGTACCTCGATACCCAACGGGAAATGTACCAGGACCTATGGGGATAGAAAGACCGCAACCGGTATTGGGACAACAACCACCTTTACCAGGAGCAAGACCAGTAGGCATTAGATATGCACCAACCTTAGAGAATCAGGAAGAACAAGCCTTAGTGCCTGTTCAAGCCTATTATGAAGAATCTGGTGCACACATGTCTCCAACTGTGTATTACCCACAGAAGAACCCAAACAACCAGAACCATGGGGCATGATTGGGAATGTTGGAACACCAACAATTACAAGTGCTTCTGATGAAGAGAGATACAATTTGGACGCAAGAACATTGATGTTCATAGCTCATGGAGGGTTAACAGGACAAAGACCATCCTATCCACAAAGGACGAATCAAGTGGGACCAAGACCAGCACTAGGACCCTGTTACAAGTGTGGAGGTGACCATCTGATGAATGTTTGTCCACATACGGAAATCATTAGAATTAACGCTTATTGCACTGAGTGTGGGGTTACTCACTTCATTGAGGATTGTTCAAAGAATCCAAACAAAGTGCAAAAGACGACATTGAATATGCTAGAAACTATTCCTACCAGCAGTGGGTCTGAAAATGAAACTCTGATACCAACGCAAGTTGTTACTAGAGCTCAAGCTAAGAAAACCACTAGAGAACCTGAGAATGGAAAGTTAGCGACTGAAGTGGTTAGTCAAGGACCGCGGAGTCAGAGAAACACATGGAAAGCTAGAAAAGCACGCATGAAGTTGAGAAAAGAACGTGAAGACGCTATTCTAGCTGAGGAACTAAAGCGAACTAAAGATAGATTAGAAAAACTTGAGAGTCAAAACGGGAAACGAGAGATGAGCCCGGAAAGAACGAAACAAAAGAGTATCAAAGAAACAACGAGCTTAAGCTCAGGGGGATCAGTGCTAGTCGACAAAGTACACGAACCATTGGACGCACTGATGAGAGCTTACGAAGCTAGGTTAAAGAACAACCAAACACAAGAATAGAGGTGGATGACATACCCAAACGCGGAATTGGAAAAGCAGAGACTTGAAATGTGCCAGAGAATGATCGAGACTGCACAAGCCTTATTAGAACCACCAAAAGAAACAATGAATTGTGGAACAGAAAACCCAATTCAGCAAGAGACTATCGTTTCACGGGTAGCTGAAAAGACTCCCAGTGCACAAAAGCCTGAAAATACACACAAGGATGACCGCATAGTATTGAACACAACCGATCAGGAGATAGAGAGTTTTCATCCAGTCATACAGAGGTCTTACGGAAGAGATGAGGATTACAATGAATTTTGGAAACAAGTGAGAGAGGCAAACTTTGCAAACGAGCTAAGTTGCCAAGCTAATCAGACAAATTGGGAAAAGGACATCAGGAATCCTCCCATAGTGGAATTTGAGGCAGGATCTCAAGTGGACTTGGATCTGCAATCTTACTGGGGAGATGGGGGCTCTGTTAGAACAATGGAGAGCAAACCTCATTCACTGAATACCTTACCTTCATACTTAGGAGAGTATGAAGCAAAATCCGAGACTAGAGCACTTCCCTCACGAAGAATCTCATCAGAAAAAGTCATGGACTCGCAAGGATTGATAGAGATCTTGTCAACACCAGTGACATGCACTATCACTCTAGCTGAGCTTTTGAGGCTAAGACCACATATGTGGACCACTGTAGGAAAATGCTTGGAGAAATTTGGGATAAAAGACCCAACATCGAGACTGCAAGAGGGTATACAAGAGCTGAGTAAACCACAAAAGAACGCTAAGCCTGTACCCTTAAACAAGGTCGGAGAGTATTGCGAAGGTGAAGAGGGGAATACAACCTTACCAGTTGAATTCCAAGGAGTGAACACGATGGCAATACTAGACAGCGGAGCTGGGGTAGCCATTGCTACAAAAGAAATCTGGAAAAAATGGGGGAAACCAGCAATAAGGAAGACTAGGTTGAAACTCCAATTAGTAGATGGACACATGGAGAAACCTATGGGGTTATTAGAGAAGGTCGTAGTGACTTCTTGCGGCATTGAATACGAACATACTTTTGCTATTGTCGATTTTGGCAAGGAGAATAACTATGATATCATATTGGGAAGACCATTCATGAGACAGTTGAAAATGGTCCAAGATTGGGGCTACGATCACATATACCTGAGAAATATGGAAACCACTACACGTGTGAACCTGAAAGACCATAGCTACAAAGATGTGAACCGAACACCGGTAGAGGAGTTTGATTCAGCTACTTTGGAGGGATCCAAATTTCCAGCTTGGTTAGGTAAGCCCAAGGAGTTATGGATGTGTGGAGCCTCGAAATGTGGAAGTCTGAGGAGAGAAGAATATGTTTTAGAAAGGGCCATCGAAGACGAAACTTATATAGGAGAACCCTTTCCAGAGGACACACTTGAACCATTAGAATGGACACACATTCTAGCAACCCTAGATGTTTGTGCAATTCCGGATGGTCCCACAACGAAATTTTGCGACAAGGACGGGTACGACGTGGTTCCGTACTTCATGTTGACAATTGTACTCGAAAAAGAAACTGAAAAGAACGATACACTGGAAAAGGAAGATGAAGAGGAGGTGTTTCATGACATTCCCGATCATCCTGAGTGGAGAAATGAAGCAGACAACGAGGCAACGGACAATTCAAGCGGAAACGAAGAAACTATAACGGATGTCCGATTTTATGATTTTCCGAACCAAACTAAACAACGCCAGAAACGCTATAGAGCAAAGAGAAAAACAAAGGGGGTTAGAACCAATCCGATGCTTAGAATAAGGGGTAAAAATCAATTCCTAATGCTAGTAAAGGCAGAAGATTGTGTTAAGGAAAAGATTTCTGGAAGAATGAGAGGCAATGATCAAAAGAGCTTACGAAAAGACAAAAGAAGCTCAAGAAATCAAGTTCAAAGGAATGGAACGAAAACTGAAACAGAAAAATCAGAAAAGAACAAGCGCAACAGAGAACACACGGAGTCCAAGTTAGAACGTAGAAACAAGTACAGAGAGCTCAAGAAAACTCTGAAAGAAGTTTGGACGACAGAATTTGAGAGTGGAGAGGACGAAAACGCCAAAATCAAGGAAAACATGGATGTTCCCTCTCACTATAGGAAATTCACAATAGAGGATAGGAAGGTGGTATTAACCCAACCTATTCGAGAGAGAAGGGAGAACGAATCTTATGACGGACCGGAGGATGCAAAAAAAGTTGATTTAGCAGCTCCAGGTGAGACACCTAGACCGGTGTACATAGCCACAGATTTGTCTCCAGGCGAGGAAGAGAGACTTTTGAGTCTTCTCAGAGAGTATAGGGATGTGTTTGCATGGTCTTATAAGGACTTAAAGGGAGTTGACCCATCGATATGCCAACACACAATCCCACTGAAACAAGACGCAAAGCCTAGCAGACAGAGACCATACACATATAATGATACATTTGCTAAGCGAATCAAAGAAGAGATAGATAAGCTAATGGAAGCTGAATTCATATACGAGATTGAACACACCGATTGGGTATCTCCGATTGTGGTAGTACCCAAGAAGAACGGAAAACTCCGAGTGTGTGTCAACTTAAAGAAAGTGAATGCTGCAACAATCAGGGACAATTATCCCCTGCCGATAACTGATCATGTTCTAGAGCGTGTATCAGGGAAAACAACATACTCTTTTCTTGATGGTTTTTCAGGATATAACCAGCTAGCCATAGCACTGGAAGATCAACATAAAACAGCTTTTGCAACGGAGTGGGGAATTTATGCTTATCGGGTTATGCCTTTTGGTCTAACCAATGCTCCCGCAACCTTCCAGAGGCTGATGACGCATGCTTTCAAAGAATACTTAAGGTTGTTTCTAGAAATATACATGGATGACTTATGTGTACATTCTCTTCTGAGAGATGAGCATCTAGAACACCTAAGAAAAGTATTTGAGAAATGTAGGACATATCGCATTTGTCTCAATCCTGAGAAATGTGTGTTTATGGTCCGACAGGGCAGAATTCTGGGACATATTGTCTCACAAAACGGAATATCCACGGATTTAGAGAAGATAAAAGTTATAGTGGATATGCCTAGACCAACCAATGCGAAACAAGTACAGAGCTTTATGGGACATTGCGGATATTATAGACGATTCATTTACATGTACGCTATAATAGGCGCTATAATAGGCCAACCACTTTACAGGCTAATAGTGAACTTTGAATGGACAGAGGAGTGTGAGGAATCGTTCAAGAAATTGAAAGAGGCACTCATTACTGCTCCAGTCTTGAAATCACCAGATTGGGAGAAGATATTCCATGTGCATATAGATGCTTCGGCATATGCAATAGGATGCATTCTGGCTCAGCCAGAAGAAGGAAACATGGATTTTCCTATCTGTTACGCCAGTCGACAGCTCAACAATGCAGAGAAGAATTACACCACAACAGATCGAGAAGGATTAGGAATGATATATGTTGTGAAGAAATTTCGGCATTATCTTCTAGCCAACAAGTTTGTGTTTTTTACGGATCACCAAGCCTTGCTCTACCTAGTGAATAAACCATGCAATACCGGGAGAATAGTGAGATGGTTCATTATCTTATTGGAATTCGACTTCACGGTAGTAGTAAAGAAAGGAAAAACACATCTTAGAGCTGATCATCTTTCGCGATTGACGAATGGAGAAGACCCTATAGGAGTAGATGACGACATGCCAGACGCGTACTTGTTCAACATAGAAATGATACCGAAGTGGTCTCAAAATGTCGTTAACCTATTAACCTATGGAGGAGAGTTCGATAGAAGAGAATACAACCAGAAAAATATTTCTATTCAGCAATCCAAGAATCTTCAATTGGTTGCAGGAAGGTTGTATCAATTGGGAAATGATCATGTTTTACGACTATGCATCAATCCTGAGGAATATAATATATATCTGCGCGAAGCACATGTTCAGGAATGTGCATTTCATTGTTCAAGAAGGAACACATATAGGAATTTGTTACAATTGGGAGTCTATTGGCCAGGAATGAAAGAAAGAATACATGAATATGTCACTGTATGTATTGTATGTTCATCAAAACCGCCAGCAGAGTATTCGACATTATATCAGATAATGATCGCTCCAGAATGGAGTCAGTATATTGTTGAATATCTCACAAATAGAACTTTCCCAGAAGGAACGTCAAAAGCTCGTCAGAAATCTGTAGAGACAGAAGCTAGAGATTACGCTTTAATAGGAGATCAACTCTATAAGAGAGGTAAAGACAACCAGCTTAGGATTTGCGCATCAGAGTCTGAGTATGTGATAATACTAGAGCAAGCTCATGGAGGAGTAGGTGGAGGCCATTTCTCAGGTGATAAGACAACAAAACTTGTCTTAGCCGCAGGAATATGGTGGCCAACATTACATATGGACGCTGAGGAATACGTTAAACGGTGTGATGACTGTCAGCGGACCAAAGTACCACTTAAAAGAGATGATATGCCGCTTAGACCAATGATGGGGGCAAGAGCTTTTGCAAAATGGGGGATTGATTATGTCGGACCCATTTCACCTCCTGCATATAAGACTCATGCACAATACATCATTGTGGCTACAGACTATCTAACAAAGTGGGTCGAAGCAAAGGCAACTCAAAAAGCAGATGCCAGGACCACGGCACAATTTCTATATGAATACGTCTTTGTACGATATGGATTGCCAATAGAAATTGTGAGTGATCGAGGCACACATTTTATAAATGAAGTGATAGAGATCCTTCTAGATGAATTCATGGTAATCCATAGGAAATCAGCCCCGTATCATCCACAAGCAAACGGACAAGCTGAAGCAACAAACAAAACCATATGCACGGTCCTCACGAAGATTGTATCTGAGTCGAGAACTGACTGGGACCAGAAGTTGCATTCAACATTATGGGCATATAGGGTAGCATATAAAACATCAATAGGAACGACCCCATATAACATGGTTTTTGGGCTAAATGCTATCTTACCAATAGAATTCTTGATTTCAACCTTAAGGGTGGCTAAGGATCTAGAGTGGACAGGGCACGAGCTTTCTGATAGAATAGATGACCTGGAAAAGCTAGACGAGCTTCGCCTAAAAGCAGTAGCTTCTATCTACGCTCAAAAAAGGCGACAAAGAATTTTTTGATAAGCATGTGCGGACTAAAGAGTTTAAGGTTGGGGACTATGTCCTAGTTTACACTCTGAAACAGCATGCTAAGAAGCTTAAAAAGCGAGGGATGGGACCTCTGGTGATTAAAGATCTATCACCAAGTGGAGCCGTCAAGCTTGCTACATTAGATGGAGAAGAAATGCCCAATTGGATTAGTGGATGCAGAGTGAAAAAGTATCTTTTGCCGCTAACCCAAGACATGTTTCTCAAAATACATCAAGAAAAGCTGCGTGTCCAGAAAAAGAAAATGATTTTGGAGGAAGCGCAAGCCGAGGCGAAGGAAAGAATGGAGAAAAGAAAACTACTACGTCAGAAACAGCGCAATGAAGGAGCAATACGAATAAATGCAGTCAGTATAACAAAAATGGATAATGACAAAGAAGAACCCATCATTGAATGCAAGGTAGGAACCAACCAAATCAAAGCCAGAGCACTATTGGATTCAGGAGCTCAAACTAACCTACTTTCACTCAATTTGTATAGACAATTGACAAATGACACTAAACTACAAACTGCCAAGCAAGAGTTAAAGAGTTACTCTGAGAATTCAATCAAAACTGTCGGATGCACAGTTTTACATATACAGATTAACTAGTATCTGTATCCTCATATGTTTTACCTGGTTGAAGACCAAGCTACACAACATCCATTATTGCTAGGACAACCATGGCAGAAGCAATACAATGCAATGATTGATTGGAGTTCTAAATCAGTGCTTATCAAATACGAAGGTGAAAGTCAATCAGTTAAGTTCACCAAAGGATCAGAGACAACTCCAAAAGAAGAATCCAAGAACAAAGGTAAACAACAACCAAAGAAAAAGAAGAAGCAATGGCAACCAAAAGTTTCTATACAACTGGATTGCTCTTCGACGAGGAACTCTCAACAGTGGATAAGGAAGACAAGCAATAATATAACAGCTCAAACTTTGGAAAAAACGGAGTCAAAATTGGTATGGAGACCAAAAAAGGTTGTGCCAGAGAACACAAAGGTGGAAAACAGAGTCTTCAATACAAGACAACAGAGTGATTCCAGACAATCAAGGACAGTGAAACAGATCTGGATTCCAAAGAAGTTCATGACGGCACAAAGCTATAGCAAGCAAATTTGGATCCCAAAGATTTGTAAACAGGAACTCCCTTCAGTACAATCAACGGAAACGCCTAGGTATTTCAAGTCGAGGAAATCAACACAAAGAACAAAGCAGGTTTGGGTCGCAAAGAGTTTGTGGCAAGCACAAGTGAAGCGGAAGCAGATTTGGATTGTAAAAAAGAACAACAAAGTAAAGAAGAATCCATCTACTGATTCTACTACCAAAGTGCCAAAACCAACCCAAAACCCGACCACCAATCCTTCAATCAAACAAAGAGCAGCTTTATTGGAAAGACTGTTGTATCATCGCTCTGCAATTGCATTGGGAACTTATGACCAAAACAACTACATTGCTTCGCCCACAGACACTTCATAGTCGTCCGGGAGGACTCAGACTAGGAGGGGGGGGGGTATACAGGTATACAGGAGCTACAAAGCAGCTACAAGCGATAAAAACAAAGAAAAACAAAAATTATATTACAAGGACAGTGTCTTACATGATTTTGCAATTTTTATGTTTAATTGCGGATATTGATAATATTTATGCCCTTATATACCTTGTTTTGCAACAAGAAGAGATCAAATGATGAATTTGGGTGTCTAGACGTGTAAATATCACTAAATAAGAGTGTTTTTGGAGCTAAAAAGTGGTAATCCAAGTCCAGAAATCACAAATTAATGTATATTCATATACACAGGGTTACCAGCTATTTATCGTGTATGTTTGGAAATTTTTGGCTTCAATTTGCTATTTTCCTTTATTTTTTATGATTTTCTTAATAAAAGTAAAAGAAAAATAAAAAAGCAGGTGAAACGAGATCAGAAAAAAGAAAAGAATAGACGGTGATGGTCCTAATGACAAGGGCAACCCATGGTAAAAATTGGGTACAATTCTGAAAAAGTTGCGAAAAGCCCGAAATGACAGAATTTTGGCAAAGTGGACAGATTTCTCAGAAACAGGTCAAACGGAGTCCAAATTGAGAAATTTCAAATCCTAAAGTGCATTTCACGACGAGATAGGAGCACATGTCAAATTTGGTAACAAGTGATCCGGGAAGTCCGAAGTTAAGTATTTTTCACTTCACTTTCAAGCTCATTTCCACTATTACCTTCTTGGAGAGAGCAAAGAGCACACAGGAGCATCCGAACTTCTACCGCCTTCTACGACTGCTACGAGAGCTCAGAGGACACCAAACATGAGAGGTAGACTCGTTGCCATAAGCTTTTGATGCTTATCGTTAACTTTTGTCGCAAAAACTGACCAAAACCAAGAAACAAGAGCAGACGGGGAATGGGAAAGAACGCTAGGTAGGGGCACAACCGCCTAACCAAACCTTGCAAGAACTTAGAGGTGGGTTACCCTAGCATAGAAGATGGGTTTCTAACACTCAAAGCTCGAGAAAGAACGACTTGAAAAACCCTAGGTCAACAGAGCCTGCAAGAGGCAAACAGGAAAAAGTTGTCGAAACGACACAAAACTTCTCAGGAAGCTTAACAACATTGAGGGCAATGCAACCATGGAGTATCTCCGGGTTTGGATCACCAAAAGTAGGTCGGAACAACCGATCGGCTGCGGACACACAAAGCGTCATTTTGGCATAACGGCTAAAATTGACGACCAAATGACATGAAACTTCACAAGCAGCTTCAAATATACATGGATGACTTATGTTTGCAAGCAAAAACCAAAAGAAAGCTGATTCACTTACCGATGGTGAAAAAGACGCTTTCGGGCAACCAAATGGAGAAAGATGGAGAACAGGGAGCCAAAGTCAAGTTCAACCAAATAGGTGGCTTCACAACATATCCAATGAGCTGGAATGCAACTCTCGAGAAGAAAAGTTGAAGAAATTCAACCCCACGGCAAAGAGACGACTTCGAAGACTTAAATGCCTATAAGGGGGCTTTTTAGCTAAACTGATGACTTTTTAAGTTGAAAACTAGTTAGCAGGGCTTAGGGCACTAGCACAAAGCATTCTTTGCACAAAAAGACCAACATTTCAAGAAAAGACATCATACGCGTATGATGTCTCACAGCATGAATTTCACATCCATTTCAACATTTGAGTGCATAGCCTCATTCCACATGTTAATCACATCCTATGAACCAAGTATCATGAGAAGTGGAGTTAGAAAACCCAAGGAAAACCAAAAAGATGCAAAGTAGGCCATAAAATTGATTTTTGGTCCTAATTTTGTCAAAATAACTCCAAACTCATTGAAACTTTGTAGGATTGTTGATTAACACATCTACAAGCTATCTGGAACCAAAAAGCACCATTTTGACACAAAAGACATCATACATGTATGATGTCTATTTGCACTTACAAAGCCAAAACTGCTCATTTGTCATCATACATCCATTGTATATATCTAATACATGCTACATATGAAATTTGGAACCATTTGGTCAAGAGGATCACCCCATTAGCCCAATTGAAGAAAAATCCTTCACCTAAAGCCTATTTTTGGCCCAAATCCAACATACTCAAGTCCAAACCAAGATTTAAGTAGATATAGTCCTTCACTAGTACATGGGGAGTCCACAGAACCAATCCCATGCAAAATTGATGAAAAAGACATCATACGCGTATGATGTCTCCAGAGCCATTTTTAGCCCAAAATCTATCCAAAATTCATAAATCCACTGAATAAGCCTATCTAAAGCCAAATCCAACCTTATAGAGAAATTTGGTCCAAAAATACACTAAAGACATCATACGCGTATGATGTCTCACTATGTGATTTTGGCACCTCAGGGCTTCAACCACCAAACATAAGTGATCTACATGCCATTTGAAGGTGAACCACCAAGTTTTATCCAATTTGGATCATAAAATCCAAATCCCTTTCAAAATTTTGCCGAGAGCCGGAACTGGACTAAACTGGCCAAAACTTGACCAAATGGGATCCAAACTCAAATCCAAGCATATGATACTCATGTATACACTATCAGCTACAAGCACAACCAATATGAAGTCATTTTGACACAAAAGACATCATACGCGTATGATGTCTCCAGCATGATTTTGAGCCCATTTTGCATATTTTTTCACCTACCTTGCATCCTTAGGCTCTGAATAGCTCACGTTTCAATTTTCAAGTCATTTGGATAGTTAAAAGCTTCATTTCGGCTTTCAGTACTAAAAAGACGCTAACTTCTGAAATTGGAGTTACAGGATCCATGGATTCCGCCAAGTTATCGGCAACGAAGAGAAAAAGACCGACAATCAAAGATGCTCTTGCAGAAGCGGAACCCTTTGACATTCCAGCAGAAACCCTCAAGCCAACCAAAACTTGGGTGGAGGAAGCAGTATTGGAGAAAGAGGGAATAAAGATCTACCAGGGGACTTTCAGAGATCCTCAAGGGCAAGCGGTGGATGTACCGATGATCCCACAGGAATTGGTAAATTATAGCAGGTCAGAAGACATCAGCAGGTACCTGGAAAGGGCAGACTTGCACAGTTTCTTCACCTCGAGACCATCAGGTGTGGATACAAGAAGAGTGTATGAGTTGGCAACATCCATTCAGAAGGATGGGAAAGCCACATTGACAGCCATGGATGGAGAGAAAGTAGAAGTACATATCACTCCACAGCTCATTGCAGAAGCATTGAAGCTGCACAACAAAGGGAGCTCTGTCAGGGAAAGAAGGGAGGCCATAGAGGTCTATGGATCCAAGAAACAGAATGCAACCTATGGAGATATGGCGGACCAAAGAGCGTTTCTCCATGTTTGCAGTAAAAGACCGCAAAAGTATACGACACCGCCCCATGCCATTGCGACCACCATCACATGGGAATTAAAGAGCAATATGCCAAAAGAGGTGAATTACGCTCAACACATCCACGAGCAAGTAATTGCCATGCACAATGAGAAGCCAAAGTACATAGGAGGAGCGGAAATTCTGACAAGAATAGCTTATAAAGCTATTGGAGCTAGAGATCAGTGGCCAAAGGTTCCCTCCCAGAATGAGTGGCTTAAAGAAGCCGACGAGGAGGAAGAACAGCCCGAAGTATCCAAGAGGGCGTCCACAAGAGCACGCCGGAAACTAGAAATAGTTTCAGAACCTGAAGAGGAGGTGGACGAGCCGCTTATGAAGAAAGTAAAGAAGAAGGTTGCTCCCAAGCAAACCAAAAGTCAGAAAATGGCAAGAATGGAAAGACTAGTGGAGCAGTTTAGAGCAGAAAGAGCTCTAAAGGGTGACTTTGAAGAAAAGTGGGTGCCAGACCCCACCAAAGTTGGAACTAGCTCAGCCAGGCCACATGTTGATCAATACAATCAATATATTAAAGCTTATGAGGAGTCAGAGGCTATACTGGAGCAGCAACCTGTCGAGCCATACACCGAAGAGGAGGTACAGCTTTTAAAAGCTGAGCTGAAAAAGGACGACAAGGGGAAAGGGAAAGTAGATGAGTCTACTAAATCTCAAGAGGAAGACGGGCAAGCCGACAAGGGGAAAGCCAAGGAAGCTGAGGAAAGATACCCCTCTATGACTGATGTACCAAGCCTGAAGAAGACGAAAAATATCATGGAAGAGACCACAATAGAGATGGATAAGCCGAAGGCCGAGACCAAAGAAAAGGAGATAGATCCAGTTCAGCAGAAGAGAAATGATTATGAGGATCTGGTAGCGATAGGATACACTGAAGCAGAGGCCCTTGAGGCAGTTTATGGGATCACCCTACAAAAACAAGATGATCGGAGAGGGACGGAGGAAAAAACAAAGAGTACAAAAGAAAGTGAAGAGAAACTGGACGAACAGAACGTACTAGAAGAGCCGAAGCCAGTGGAGGTGGTGGCAGAAAGAGCTTTAGAGTTGACAGCTGAAGATGAAAAAGACATGCACATGGTGCATGAACTGCTAGGAAAGATCAAAGAAAGATCCAGGGCAAAGGAAGTAGAGATTGAGACAGCCAAACAAAGGGAAGCAGAGTTGCAGAGGAAATTAGAGAATGCTATGACTGAATCTGAAAGTCATAAAGCATCACTCTATGACATGGAAAACGAGAGAGACGGCTTGATACTCCAGCTAGCCGAGGCTTCAAGAGAGGTAACAAGTGCACAGGAAGCAAAGGAGCGGATAGAAGATGAGTTGGAGGCAGCCAAGGATGAGCTCATTGAGCTAAGGGAAAGAGTCGAGCTCCAAGAAAGAACAATCACTAGACTTAGGACTACCCCTAGAGCTAGCAGAGCAGGAACCGAACAAGAAGGAACTCTCGTACCAACTTTAGAAGACCAGATCCGAAGCTTACAAAGAGAGCTGAGATTACAGCAAGTGCAAAGGTTGCACATTGCGGAGGGATCATTGGCCGCAGAGGAGAGGCTCACATTAGAAAATCAAACACTAAGGACAGAGAATGAGGCCCTCCGCAAACAGCTCCAAGATCTACAAGAGCAACAAAGAAGAGAGACAGAGACACCACACGAAGAATCAGGTGGAGCAGCCATAGAGCTACCAGAAACTGGAGAGGCAACCACAATTGAAGATCCTGCCCCAGCTCAAGAGGTGGCCTCGACTTCAGGAATCTCTGAAGAAGAAGAACAAAGGCTCCATGACCAAATAGAAAAGTCAGCAGAGGAGAGTGCCAAGGCGGAAATGGAATGGGAGAGGAGACTCCTCATCTCCATTAGACTTCAGGGATTAGACACAAAAGTGCTCCATGAAGAGTGGATGCAACCCAGCCTGCCTTTCCCTTTGATGAAATTTGAAGTGCTAAAGACGAAAAAGAGAATAGAGGAGGAGCAGTATGTCGCTCTTTACGAAGGCGACATCACAAAGGAGGAACAGTCAAAGAAGATAGTAGATTCACAACCTAGATGGAGGAAAGGTTGGCTGAACAAATACCCAGCCTACCTCATCTACTTGGTGGAGGCACCAAAGGAGATTCGGGAGAATGCAACCTTCTGTCCGGTGCCAAGAGTCAGAAACTGGAAAGAGCATGGCAAGATTGCAGAAAAGAAGCCAAATTGGCTTAATTATCCCAGGATGCCAGGACCAAAGGCAGGAGAGAGAATAGGTAAAGCCTACATGGTGAAAACCCTAACGGGCACCATCAAGCTCTTTACTGGCTCTCCTGACCTTTCATGTCAGATGCTCAAGAAAATCTGCAGGACTCTCTTAGCTTGCATTGAAGTGTTCGCGCCAGATAAAGCCACGACCTCGAGTCTACTATCGACGGCCGACACGGTGACTGATATGATGTACGATCTTTCATTGCAGCCTTCTCCAAAAGTGTTACACCTCCTATACCAAAGGATTATGTTTTTGCCTAGCTTCCACATGCAAACATTCGAAGAAGCTTTCTACACCGGCTTTTTCACCCACGAAAGCAAAATATTCGGCCCAACCTTGACCATCGGCAACCTACGATACGAACCACATTTGCAGATGCTCAAGACGACAGGACTTTATTGACCAAGCATAAAAGTCATGTCAGGGACGACATGAACGCGGAGGGGGGGAGTGTTGAGCTAGCAGAGGATCACACCCACATTTTTGCTCACACTCATCATTTTGTAACCATTGATTGTAATAAATGTCTTTCCGACATTAATTTTGATTTGAGCCATTCATTAAGTAACGGGACTCAATTGAGTTTCCAGCTTGTAATTCCGAAGTAATTTCACTTGCTGATGTAATTAGTTAGAGATGTTCTCACCTCCAAGGCTGAGGTATATAAGCCAAAGTTTTTGTAACCTAAGGAGATTCAAATTATTAATCAAAGTGAGTTTTTGGAGCGCCGTGACTGTGTCTGAGAGAGAGAGAGAGAGAGAGAGAGAGAGAGAGAGAGAGAGAGAGAGAGAGAGAGAGAGAGAGAGAGAGAGAGAGAGAGAGAGAGAGAGAGAGAGAGAGAGAGAGTCTTATCTACTTGTACGCGAGCTACGGAGCCGCCATTGGAGAAGCGACACCGCCATTGTGTTAGCAACGGCAAGAGCTACGCACAGATACCAAGAGTGCGCGTTATCGGCTTCTATGTGTGGTAAGTTCCTACGAGCTTCGGTGTGAGTTTTCTTCCAACTCGTGTGTCAGAATGGAGCGTGCAGCATATCTATAGAACCACAACGAGTAGAGCTACACATTGATACCATCGAGGTCAAGTTTCGATCACCTGTATTTTTTTGGCCTGTCTTCATACGTGTTTACCGCACGGAGTGATTATAGGTTGATTTTGCAGTTCAAGTCTTTAGGGTGTTGTTCTTTCCTAGTGTATAGACTTCCCCTTGAGTTTGAGATCGATTCAATGATTCTAGATCCTGTTTCGTATAGCATTCGTTCGTAGTACGGATTTCAGTCACTTGCGTATTTTAGAACTTAGATTTGATTTCCTTATTAGTGATTGTCATTAGAAGGTCGAGTAGGTGATTTGACACCCACCTAGCTGTTTCCATGCGCCTGCGGGTCAAGCTCCGTCCTCGTCTGACAAATTCTGTTGTTGGTTGAGTTCTCGCTATTTAGCTTTCGCTAGCGGCGTAACCGCCTTAACAGTGGTAGGCTTTGGTACTCTACAGATAGGATCTGGTACTTTTCAGAGCGGATTTGGTACTCTACAGATAGTCTTTGGTGGTATCCGATGAGTTTGGTACTCTGTAAATAGACTTTGGTTCTCTATACATAGGCATTGGTACTGGATAAATAGGTTTTGGTACTCTGTCGAGAGGATTTGAAAATCTATGGATAGGCTTTGGCACTCGATCGCTAGGATTTGGTACTCGATATACTGGATTTGGTACTCTACAGATCTGAGTTGGTACTCGATATACCGGATTTGGTACCCTACATATGTGCTTTGGTAGTTTATAGATAGCCTTTGGTACTCGATAGACAGTATTTGGTACTCTACATATAGGCTTTGGTACTATCAAAAGTGTGGGGTACCCTGTAAATAGACTTTGGTACTATAGTAATAGGCTTTGGTACTCTACAGAGAGAATTTGGTACTCTACAGAGAATATTTGGTACTCTACAGATAGTCTTTGGTGGTATCCGATGAGTTTGATACTCTGTAAATATTTTTTGGTTCTCTATACATAGGCATTGGTACTGGATAAATAGGTATTGGTACTCTATCGAGAGGGTTTGAAACTCTATGGATAGGCTTTGGCACTCGATAGCTAGGATTTTGTACTCGATATACCGGATTTGGTACTCTACAGATCTGCTTTGGTACTCCATACATATGCTTTGGTACTAGATACACCGGATTTGGTACTCTACAGATGTGCTTTGTTACTCCATAGATAGCCTTTGGTACTCGATAGACATGATTTGGTGCTCTACATATAGGCTTTCGTACTATCAGAAGTGTGGGGTACCCTGTAAATAGATCCTGGTCCTATAGTGATAGGATTTGGTACTCTAGAGAGAGGCTTTGGTGGTATCCGTTGAGTTTGGTACTCTGTAAATAGACTTTTGGTTCTCTATACATAGGCATTGGTACTGGATAATTAGGTTTTGATACTCTATAGAGAGGGTTTTAAACTCTATGGATAGGCTTTGGCAGTCGATAGCTAGGATTTGGTACTTTATGGATATTCTTTGGTACTGTAAACACCCTCTGCCGTACAACAGACTACCAAATTTGGTACTGTTTGGACCAAATAAGCCTTAAGTAGCACCAAACAAGATGTACAATTACTAGAAGTTGTTGGTACCTGAGATTCGTCGAGTAGATGTATAGGATGTTTGACGACACTTTTCATTCCAATTCTCATCTTGCATATGTCTTTCTTGTTGGGTGAAACTCTGCTCTCTGATGTCCAAAAGGCATATAACAAATCTCTTGTTTCATTGGTAATAACGGTTCCTCGTGGCAATTGTCTCTCACAAGCACTCAATGGCAACACTTCATCTTCATCTTTATTCTCTAGCCGTGAGCTTGCTGCAGCTATATTCCTTCGATGGATCCCCAAGATACTAGCCATTCTGGATTGTTTTACTGATTGCGAGTTTGTACTATTGTTCAGAATCATTGCCAAAGAGCTTCTCTTTACAAAAAGTTCACTTGCTGAATGAGGGACCTTAATTTGAGTCAAAGTGTTGCGCACACCCGATACAACAGTGTCTTCAACTTTGCTGAAATTTGATGGTTGCAGCAAGGAAAATGTTTGGTGGTCCAGGAGTTGCCGGAATATTTCCTTCTGCTCATTCTTTGCAATCCCTACTGTTTGCTTGCGCCAACAGCGAGCCACCGTTGCACAAATGTTCTTTCTTGACTGGCTTCCCGTAATCCAAGAGCAAACGTAGGACGTCTTTCCTTGCTTCTCTGTGCGCGTTTCTTTGCAGCCCAATAATCACGAAGAAAAGCCTCATTACCGGCTGGAATACTAGTGCTAATGGAATTGATGTGCATCGGCTGAACATTGCTTGGGCCACCTTGTACCTCGTCAAAAGAGAGGAACTGTGCGTCACCTTCCATCTCGTCGATAGAGAGGAGCTGTGCATCACCTTCTACCTCGTTGAAAGAGAGGTCCTGAGCATCACCTTCTATGTCATCGAAAGAAAGGTTTTGAGCATCACCAAGACAGTAATCTCCTGCGCTACTATCCATTTGCACACACACACACACACACACACACACACACACACACACACACACACACACACAGAGAGAGAGAGAGAGAGAGAGAGAGAGAGAGAGAGAGAGAGAGAGAGAGAGAGAGAGAGAGGTGTTGGAGTGAAAGTTCCCAACCGTAACCCCACCCCCCGGCCCCGCCATCACCCCCACCTCTTCTTAGGATTGCATGCTTCTAAAGTTTAAAAAAAGTCCACTTAAAAAAGAAGTTTATTTGCCCTCCACAATTCCAAAAAAATGCCCATGGTTTTTACACACAAGAATCACCAAGCATATGTTGTGTCAAGGACACTACTTTTTGTACCACCAAACCATGCTTTGACCCAAATATAATTGTCAATCCATGGGACGAAGCTGAGTTGACTAGTGCATAGAGGCTACAAGAGGTTGTCAATCTCTTGGAAAACTACAAAAAACTCGCATCTAACTCAAGCTACACTTAAATGACAGAAATCACCAAAAGCTAATCGCTCATCGGCAAACAAATCACATCCGTTAGAGCATCAAACGACATCCAAATGTTGCGAAACTTCTAGGACATGTTTATACAACCTAAGCACACATGCTTATGGTCTGAAATATCACTTTAAGTCAAGTGCAAAAATCGTGATTATTAACAGCACAATGAGTTTTTGACCTAGTCGTTTTCGACCCAGAATGCATCTAAATGCTTAACAATGATGCCCCAATACCCTGCCTATACTTATTTTATGATTTTGAAGCTTAAATTCCTACTTATGATGAAATTAGGCCGCGGGTCGACGACGCCAAAAGCTAAAAAATACGATGAAATGCTTACGTCAATGCGTAGAGCTCTTACTTGCAGTTGCAACGCAACAAACGTGATTGCAATGTGACAACCGGGGAGGAAGTAGGAAGCGTGAGAAGGAGAGAAGTGAGTGTCGTTAGCTCCCTCTGTGTTTCTATTATTCAAAACTTATAAAAAACTTACAAAAAATGGCTTTTATGCCTTAGCCAAGGTTTTTGGTGGTCAAAACTAATAATCTGGGAGTTCTAACTAAAGACAGGTTGATACAATCTAGAAGCTTGTTGCCCCGGCTCTTAAATTACAATGTTTATCTAGAAAGTAGGAGTTACAATATTCTAGAGTCATCAAAATAATAAATGTTTTTACAATGAAAGCTAAAAAAAATGGTTTCCGAGTTAACTTGCTCCTAACATTCCCCCCCTCCTCGCCTGAATCGTCCCTTGACACAACTTTATGGGCTGAAGTAATCTTCGGGTTGATGACTGGCGAGGTGGTCTTTAAGCGCATGGAGTGATTTTTCATATCTTAGTCTTCTCTCTTTGTCAGGTACCTGCAAGAATTGCATAGTGACTCGGTTTTTAAGCTCAATGATTGAGTAGCCAACAAATCTGGATGTTAGGTTGCTGATTACTAGCTCAAATATCTTCGTTCGTCAAGTGAAGAACCCTGTATAAAATGCTTCCTCAAACGCCAACATATTGCTAGATGGCAAAAACATGCATCGGGCGTAGAAGCTATGAAGGACTTCTTCGGAAGGTTGGCCGCTTAGGTCGTAGCAGAGACCCTTATTGCCTTCGAGGAATGACATCCATGGTGCTCCTGCTTGCTCTGGCTCATGAAAAGCTTCAATACATGTGAACAACATTCGGTAGATTTTATATAGCATGGCACATGAGAGGTCAAGGAGACTTTTGAAGAAAGTCATGGCGCCCGTTAGGGTTTTCACCATGTATTCCTTTGTCGGTGTTCCATGCTCTGGACCTGGAAATCTTGGATAGTTCATCCATGTAGGCCGCTTCTTAGTCAGTGCTTCATGTGCTTGCCATGCCCTTACCCGTGGTACATGACAAAAGGTTGAGTCTTTCTGAAGGGCTGCAGGTGCTCTTGTGAACAAAATCAAATATATGGGATTCTTGTTCAACCAGCTCTTTCTCCAATTGGGGTGGATATCCTCTGTGCCTTATGCCTGCATATCTTTGTATAATCTTTCTTTGACCTATAAAATCTCTTTCGTGATCAAGGGATATGGCAATGATTGTTGATGCCATTGTGCATTGATTTGGTTGGGAGTGAGTTGAGTGACATTACCTGAGTGGAGAACTCTCAACTTGCAATCCATCACTGCTTTCCATTCTGCATCTGTCTCTTGGGCAACCTGCTCATTGAGTGCATCCTCCTCAACTTTAGACAGTTGGACAATGGGTACTTGCTCAACATCTGTGAGTGGTACTGAAACTCTTTTTCTCCTCCTAGCCCTTTTGTCGGCTGTGTTTCCATCTCAGCAAAAGAGACTGATGGAATTTCAACATTTGGTTGCTCTGAGGTACCAGCTTCTTCTTGTGTCTTTGGCTGTCCCTCTTGCAGTAGCTGATTGACTCTTTTTAGCTCTGCTATCTCCTTGAGCAGCTGTTCTTCTTGTTGTACCCGCATCAGTGCAAGGTCTCTTCTTTGGGATTGCTCTAGCTTTAGCTCTTGCTCGAGATCCTCGTTCTTCTTTTCCAAAGTTGTAGACTAAAACTAAAAATTTGACCTTATGCACTTACGTTCAGGATGCCATCTATTCACTTCCATATGGTCTAGAACACCATCTAGAGTGCCTACACAGGAAAGCGGAACCCAATATGTAGGAAATTTGGCTAGTTTGATCAGGAGATAGATATAAGTGAAGACACAGCGGGGGTGTTCTCTAGTGATCAATTATGTAGAGAGGTCATCATCGGCGACAAGGTGGGGTCCACTTCACGTGATTATGCATGGATAAGGCTAAAAAAGTTGGAGTTGTGGCAATGACACGGTGGAAATCCAGTGTATGTGGAGGCATGCTGGACGTGATAGTCACTGTTTTGAGCGGTTTGGGCCTTTCGGAGGTCAGTTATGGTCAAGAAGGGTGCCCAAGTGAAAAGGCTAAGTGTGGACACTAAAAAAACTTGCAAAAAAAGCCAGAGAATAGGCATGAAGAGGAGAGAATAGGAAAAATAAAAGTCGCTACCCTTTGTGGGTCCAAAAATTGGCTTGTTTTTGTTGTATTTTTCTCATTCGGAGTCGGATTGGGGCAAACCAAAGTTGTAGGTGGGGGTTTTTTGCCATTTCGGACGCATTGGTACAGTCTATTTTGTCCAATAATGATACCTTTTTCTACTATTAACAGAGAGCTTTATTATGTATGTGTGGGCACTCTATGTGAGTATTTGAGCTCCTCTGGTGTCATGAGCTCTGTGTATATGAGTCCCCCTTGTCACTCAATTTCTTGCATACCTATGGCTAAAAAAACCCAACTAATAACTGTCTTGTCATTGACTCTAGTTGGGCATAAATGTAGTGAAGCAAGAACACAATGCCTAAACGGCCTGAGGAATAGATGCACACTCTGATCTAGCCACAATATAGCATCCTTAGCTTGATGCCACAATGGGGTGTGTCAGAGGATCTTCCACCTAAATAACTGAAAGGATGTCAGAACTCGAGAATACCCCAGCTAAAAACCTCACACACTCACAAAGGATAGCATAAGATGATTGTTCTATTTTAACCACATTATGTAAAGTACATCCTATAATTGTCGATGACTGATAAACCTCAGTAGAGGTTGTTTGGTGTGTGACTCACTACCACCAAACCCACACTTATATACATTCACTGTCAATGCATTCAATGAGAGAGAGAAGCCCTCTCGTAGAGTACTTGTAATCAAGAAAACCTGTATGTGTAGTAAATCTCTACTCATGGGACAAGGAACAAACATGTGTGAGATCACACAAGTTATGAAGAACACCTGTACATGCACTTGTTTGAAGCCAGAAACTTGTGTCTACAAACCTGTAGCCTGAAGGTACTCAAAGAAGCGTCCTCGGTGGAGGGCACCACCAAATGAGATGTGGGGTGAAAGAAAAAAACACACACAACGCCTCTACAATCACCCAACACACACTCTTGGAATAACACACACACAACAGGGGCACCAGGATCAGGCCCAATTTGGCATGATGCCACACACACAACACCAATTTACCACAAAAGAGAGACTCACACCCTCAGACTCCTTGAATTATGACCCACAATGGAAAATGGATTCATATACACACCATAAGATCAACATAAGAGGGGAGGAAGCCCTTAATTAGCTCAAAAATTCAATAGAAGATGACTCCAATGACAAGGGGGACTCATATACACAGAGCTCATGACACCAGAGGAGCTCAAATACTCACATAGAGTGCCCACACATACATAATGAAACTCTCTGTTAACAGTAGAAAAAGGGCTCATTTTTGGACAAAATATAATGTACCAATGTGTCCATAATGGCAAAAAACCCCCACCTGGAACTTTGGTTTGCCCCAATCCGACTCCGAATGAGGAAAATACAACAAAAACAAGCCAATTTCTGCACCCACAAAGGTAGCGACTTTTATTTTTCCTATCCTCTCCTCTTCACGCCTATTCTCTGTTTTTTTTGCAAGTTTTTTTAGTGTCCATACTTAGCCTTTTCACTTGGGCACCCTTCTTGACCATAATTGACCTCCGAGAGGCCCAAACCACTCAAAACAGTGACTATCATGTCCTGCATGCCTCCACGTACACTGGATTTCCACCGTGTCATTGCCACAACTCCAAACTTTTCAGCCTTATCCATGCATAATCATGTGAAGCGGACTCCACCTTATCGCCGATGATGACCTCTCTACATAATTGATCATTAGAGAACACCCCCGCTGTGTCTTCACTTATACCTATCTCCTAATTAAGTTTGTAGACATTAAGTGAGATGGAGCTTCTTAAAAGTATTATTGATTATCTTTATTTAACTTAATTTTGTTTTTTCCAGAGTTTTTTTGGAGATGATAGAGTTGACAGTGCCTAAGGGATTTGTCAAGCATGACATGGATCTTCTTCTTTGTGAAGAATTAATATGGAAGAATTGGATTTACATAATCAAATCATATACTGAAGGAATTTTTCCAAACTCAAAGGGAGAGAAAAGAAGTACAAGTATCACAGAAGCACAAAAGAAGAGAGGAGTGTTGAAGGGGGGAAAAGTCCAACAAGCTCCAAGAACAGTGATAGTGGGACCAGCCTTATTTGGGTGTATTCAAGGCCTTCTTCCTCAAGAGGTAAAGACACTTCAAGAGTATATTCTTACTAAAATAATTATTGTCAAGAAGGGAAAAACTACTAAATCTTGGGATGATATGGAAGATGTAGCATGGCAAATGAAGACAGATCGAGTGCTTAGGGAATCCATTGCTAGAATTTTCTATGAATTTACTAGTACATTTGATGATTGGGAGACACTCTCATCAAAATATAATATAGGGGTAGATGAGTATACGAAACTATGCTCTTGGTCTTCTGATTGGGTAAAGCTAGCATTAAATCGATCAAAGGTGACCCCTCCTCTACCAATGCCGGTAATTTTATTCCTTTATTTCTTGTATAAAAAATCACGAGGTGAGGTTATTGAAGAGAATGTGATTCCATGGACCATCCTAACACATGGATATGACATTGAGAGCATTGGGGTTGCATGTATGCAATTACAACGGGTATCATGCTCGTTTGGTGATTTTGGATTTGCACTCCCATGGAAAAAAGTCTCTATCTATCGAGAGTTTAAGGTTTTAGTCAATGGATTAAATCAAATAAATGTTCAAGATGAGTACATCTTAGTTTGTTTCACTGAGTTCTCAAAGATTGGGATGATCTTGGATGTTGTCGGTTCCACATCACCAAAGTATCATTATGAAATTGGAACATTGGATTCAAATGCAGATGAGAGCTGGGCAAAGTTGCCAGTATCCTATGCAGTGGTTGTTATATTTCTTAGTAAGGTTGGTTCTTTTGAGGCTATCCACAAAGTGGATAAGAAGATACCCATATCATCAAGAATACCTAATGGGGAGAAGCTTCCAATAGATAACAGGTTCTTAAAGTATCTAATTGAAGGATTTTGCCCAGAGTATAAATTTGTCATTGATATAATTTCTTGTGGTGGATAAACACTTATTCAAAGTCTTCTCTTGAAAAGAAAGTGCATTGTTTTTGTCAAAGATGAGGTAGAGGCTTGCAATCTAGAGACTAGTTGTGCTATTCTTGCTTAGGAGAACAAGGAAGTATGTGAGTGGTACATATCAATGGGTCCTAGACCATCAACCATTGTGAATCTCGGCGAAGATTTGATAGCAGGTCTTGACAATATTGGCATGGATGGTCAAGTAAATGATCTTGGAGATGATGACCATGATAACATTGTTGCTCAAATAGATATATATCCATATACCTTACAGGAGGCAAAAGAGAATCTTCATAGATTCATAGTGAATACTACTCTAGATTATAGCAGCAGCAGTAGTGAAGAAGAAGAAGAAATGAATGCTACTACAATCTACACAAGTTTAATAAAGCATGATGTATCAAATGTGGCTTCTACATCCTGGAGAGGTAATCATCTATCTTTGATTCTTTTAATACATGTTAAGTTAAAAAAATCAAAATTTTCGTATATTTTCTAGAGAATTAGATAAAACATAGGCTCAAACTTATGTCAGATCCCCTCACAACATCTCAATATCTAGCCACACTCAATTTCATAAATTTAAGTTAGGGACTAGAAAATTCTAATACTTTTCAATGTTTAATAATAAATTGGAGTCAATCGAAGAAGCCTACCCAATATTTTAAGTTTTACTTCTCTTATGGGCCACTGAGTTATTTTGATTATAAATAGGCCAACAAGAGAGTGAAGATCATGGTTCTCAAGCAAGTGAATAGGAATAAAAATCTTCAGATCCCCCAAAGAAAGAAAACAATTCAAAAAAAGGTATGTGCTAACCAACAACATGCTATAAGTAGAAACACATCATCGTACATTATTTGATCCTTAGATTTTTCAACTAGGTAATGGATAAGTTAAGACTCTATTGGCTCAAACATAAGTTGGAGCCTCTCATATTTTCTCCATGAATCTCCAATTTGACGTTGACAATTTTATAAACTATTAAGGGATATATCTTATCCTCACAAGTTTGTCATGGAGTTTAAGACTTAGAATAAACTAAGCCGGAGTCATGAGACAATTAGACTTAGCTATCTTAGTATATGCATTATACATATAGGCTCAATCTTAAGTTGGAGCCTCAGCTTGTTTTCTCTATAAATTGTACACATAGATTATTTATCCTTATTTTATCTATGATTTATATACATAGACTTAAACTTAAGTTTGAGTTCTCTATAAATTGTACACATAGATTATTTATCCTTATTTTATCTATGATTTATATACATAGACTTAAACTTAAGTTTGAGTCTCTTATTGTGATATAGGACTGAAGCCTCTCCTTAAGATAAAGGACTCAAGCCTCTCTTATGTGTGTATGCATTATATAGGACACAAGCCTCTCTTATGTGTGTATACATTGCGCACATAGGCTCAACCTTAAGTTGGAGCCTTTACTTGTTTGCTCTATATATTGCACACATATAATGTCTATCCTTGTTGAATCTATGAATTACACACACAGGCTCAAAGTTAAGTTTGAGCCTCTCCTTGTGATGTAGGACTGAAGCTTTTCCTTGTGATATAGGACTCAAGCCTCTCTTATGTGTATATGCATTGCACACATAGACTCAACCTTAAGTAGGAAGACATCATCTTATGTTATTTAATCCTTAGTTTTTTCTAGTCTACTTTGATAAGTTAAGACTTTATCGACTTTGATAAGTTAAGACTCTATCGGCTTTGAATGTATTGTATGTATAAGAAATTAAACAAAAAAAGACTCAAACTTAAGTTGGAGCCTACCATAATATCTCAATAGTCAAACACACTCAGTTATGTACTCCAAATTATGTTATTTACATTGATATACTTCTTGAATTTACTATTGAATTGTATTGGTTGCTAATAGGCCAACCAGATGTAAAAGATCATAGTTCTCCAGCAAGTGGAGAGGCAAAAAAGTCTCAAGATCACCTGGTCCAAGAGAAACAAGATGATTCAAATGAAGGTATATGCTAACCTTATTTTACCCTCTCATAGTATCTTAATTGTCAACCACACCCAGTTGTGTACTCTAATTTAAGTTAGAGACTAAGAAATCCTACGCAAAAACCTACCTAATCTTTTGATACGGTTGTTATTTACATTTTTATATATCTCTAATTTGCTATTGAATTGTTTTAGTTACAAATAGGCCAACAAGATGTTAAAGATCATGGTTCTCTAACAAGTGGAGAGGTAGGAAAGTGTCAAGATCACCAAGAGAAACAAAATGATTCAAATGAAGGTATATGCTAACCAATCTGTTGTTACTATAAAGACAACATTGTATCTTATTTGATCCTTAGCTTTTTTAACTATATCAAGATTAAGTTAAGTTTTTATAGGCTTTGAACGTACTATATGTAAAAGAAATTGAATAAGAAAAGGCCCAAACTCTAGTTGGATCCTCTCATAGTATCTCAATAGTCAACCACACCCAGTTGTGTACTCTAATTTAAGTTAGAGACCAAGAAATCCTACACAAAAACCTACCCAATCTTTTAATATGGTTGTTATTTACATTGGTATACTCCTCGAATGTGTTATTGAATTTTATTGGTTGTAAATAGGCCAACAAGATGTTGAAGATCATGGTTCTCTAGCAAGTGGAGAAGGAGAAAACTCTACAAAACACCAAGAGAAACAAATTGAGTCAAACAAAGGTAAGTACTAACCAAAATTCTCTAAGTATGAAATTGTCATTTGTGAGTTATAATTTGTGCAATAACAAGACTATCTTATTAAGGTGATACAAGGAAGGTAGATGAACCTCAAGTGCATGAGTTACAAAGAGGCCATGAGGAGCAAATAGTTCATGAATCCCAAGGAGATTCAAGAGAACGTATACTAGCATCAATTCAAAATGAAACTGGCCTCCAAGCAAAGCCAAATGAAGATCAAGGTAAGTATTAACAAATTTTCTCAGCATTTTATCTTATTGTAGGTTAGTTGTAGTATATCTTCAAGTATTTCTATTTCTATTGAAGTGCTACATAAATAACTCTAGTTAATGTAAGATACTAAGGAGAAAATAGATGTTAATTTTTCTATATATTGACTAGTGAACGTTTGTCTACTATAGATCATATTGAAGAAAAGGGAATTCATAGAGGAGCATCTGCTTTGGGACAAGACAAACCAACCCCTACAGAACAAAGTCAACAACAAGCACGAAGAAGTAGGAAACTATTTCCATGATTGGACTGAGTGATAGAGACTTATAGGTTTAATACATCTCAGGAGGTCATCAATTTGACATTGATAAATTGTATTATTTTTTAGTTCAAGTACATTTTGTATGACATAGAGAACTCTATGATATTACAATTGCAGTATTGTACACTTGTTTTGTAAGTGGGATGTGGTGAATGTGATTTGGTTTATCATTTTAATTATGTATCTCAAGAGATTATATCATTGATATTTATAATAAGCTACATTGAATTCTCAAGCTATACTCAAAAGTTGAGATATATTATGCTACATTCTATCTCTTTTACTTAGGAATCCCTATAATATTTATATTTTCTAACTATGGATATCTTGGAAAAATGATATGTCTATTTTCTATTTTATGATATGTAGACAATGTGCCAAATCCAATCATCATGCAGAAACATGAACTTATACTTGACTTAAATGGTATCTTACTACACAAGAAAGAAAAGAAGCTCAACCCCACAAATGACTTGCAAATAAGGAAAGGAAAAATATCATTTTTTCTACGAAGAGGCTGCTTTCAATTTTTGGATGAACTTTTCAAGCATTTTTATGTTGGTTTGTGGTCTACATCATTACATAAAAATGTTTTGGCATACGTAAAAATGTTAGAGGACAATGCAAAAAAGCAATACCCTTTCTTTATTGTTTGGAGTCAAGAAGATTTCTACCAACATACACTTAGAAGGATATGTAGGCCTGATAAACCAAATGTTGAGGTGGTATTTAAGCCTCTTTTGAAGGTTTGGAATCAATGTAGAACTATATGTAACAAAAGAAACACCTTACTAATTGATGATAGTCCTTTCAAAGGATGTATAAATCCTATATAATTGTATTTATCCTCAAAACTATAATGGTGAAGAAGATGATATACTTTGTAATGAGTTGATGCCATATCTAGTTTGTATGAAGGATGCTCGTGACCTTCGAACCATCATATGCTTTGATCGATTTGGTCAAGCTCCTATAACAATACATCATCAATCACATCAAGATTTCAGTGATATAATAGAGGAGTGGCAAGCATTCCCTGATCGTTGCTAAGCAATGTTTCTACTGAAAATCCAAGCTCATATGGATCTTGTACCTTGTCACAATGTGGAGAGAAGATAGCTCATTTAATATCAAAGAAAGAAGAAAGAGAGTCCACCCACATAGAGGATTCTTCTTTGATTGCACGTAAGTATGGTGTGCCTAAACTCTCTGTAGACCAGATAGCCTTATTAAGAAGAGTAATACAAAATACATGTTTAAGCGACCAACATGCTATTGCTATTGCTCATCATTTGGGATATGATCGGCCCCCTTATATAAGCGACGTATCAGCAAAAGCCTACATATCAAAGCTACAAAAGTTTTACTTACAATTGTAGGTAGCAAAAAATGAGAACTATTCATTTTGGTTTTAGCATGTACACTAATAATTAATATGAAAAATTAAAGTTATTGTTATTTTTTGTCTTTGTGCAGGTAAAAGGAAAAAACAATATAAATCTTGAGCGATTATTGTGAAGAAAGCTTTCATATGTATCACTTATAATCTTGTGTACAACATATTTTATGTATCAAATACCAAAGTCTCTTTTGAATTTTACAGACATTGGGTTTGATGATGTTTTCTAATTTTTTTGTACTCTTTGATGGTAGGAAAGAGGAACATTTTGGATGGACAAATGATTAGAGTACCATGATGATTTGAGATGCATCCATGAAGAATTCACACTCATGGAGGAACACAATACTACCTAGCTTACTTAGTGTATGTGATAGGATATTGTAATACTCTCAATGAGAATTCTTGTATTGGCCCCAATACCTATTCCAAAATTTACAATGTACTTTGAACTTTGTTCATCAAGACTCTGTAAGAGACAATTCTCATAATGTAATTTTAACCAATTATGAGTCTTTCATTGTTACAATGTCATCATTGGTTGAGTAATTCTGTCTCTTTTATTGTAGTATTGATGTTCAAAAAGTACTTTGCTAAATTAAATTGTAATGAAAAGTTCAATAAATTATATGAAATATCAAAACGAGGATAATAGAGTATTATTTCTTCTAGAATGAATTAAGTATACTTTTCTAGTGCTTTTCTTTAGATTCTTCTTTGTATTAATGATAGTAGAATTCATTGAGGTGTCACATGCTCAAGCCTTCCTTGTAGTATAGATAAAGAAAAAGTGAGACCTTCAAATTCTTTTGAGCTCTCACAAAAATAAAGAACACAAGAGAGTGATATGATGCTAAATGAAACTAAAATGGTAAAAAACAAGACCATAGTAAAATGGTAAAATACATAACCATGGTAACAAACATTGTGTAAATAAGAAGGTAGAATCTTCTATTCTTAAGAGAATCTTGAAAAGTGAAGAGAGTAAAACATAAATTTTTTCATGACAACATTGAAAAGAGTGAAGCGCATCAAAATAAAGGATGGCTTGATCAATTTTATAAGGACACTCGATCCTAGATTATAGGTCCAAGATCTTGCTTGAATATTAAAAATGGTTCAAATTTTCACGAATTTACAAGGTATGTTTATCAAGGAAAAGAAAAAAAATTAATATTCCAAGGACAAATATTGGTTTCTTGGAATACTTTAGTAACAATCTTATATAACTAAATTTAAAAATGGCACTTAAATAAGTGCCAACTTTCCTAAATTAGTATTGCTAACCAATCACTTATGGATAGCCTAAATCAGATTAGAACTACAGTAACCACACTTGAAAGAGGCGGCCTATCACCATGAGCAAGGTATGGCTGATCAATGACTCAAAGAGCATCAAGATCACAACCAGGACAAGCAACATCGATAGTACCTCAATCCTAGCCATCACCACCACCACTAGCAAGACTATTATAATGGGCCTCAGAAGGCCGGTGATTGTCACTGAGGGCTGAGTCTTCTTCTTCTTTCCCTTCTCCTTGCATGAATGATGAAGTGTGTGCTTGTGTAAGTGCTTGAGTTAAGCAATGTTTATTTAACCATAGCTTGAAGTAGTGAATGAATGCTTGTGTTATTGTTTGCCTCCAAGTTTTTCTAATTCTTATGCATAAAATAATGAGAATTCTCATGAGCATTGGGCGGTGAAATCTATTAAGGTGGATCACGTAGATCTAAAGGACTCAATTCTCTCTTCTAAGGGGAAGGAGAACTTAGACCACTTACTAGCAAAGTACATTGATGTCTTTCCAAGTGATTTACCATTAGGTTTAACCCCTGCATGAGATGTGCATCATGGAATAGACATTGTCCCGGGTAACAAACATGTTAGGAAACCTCCGTATCGTATGAGTCCTAAGGAAGCGAAGGAAGTTGAGTGTCAGTTAGAAGACGATCTTGCTTGTGGTTTTATTAAGCCTAGCACTTCACCTTGGGCTTCACCCATATTATAGGTGAAAAAGAAAGATGGTACTATGCATATATGAATAGATTATCGTGGAGTAAATGTGATAACCACAAAAAATAAGTATCCACTACCTCGTGTAGATGAGTTGTTTGGTCAACTTCATGGGGCAAGATATTTTTCTAAGATAGATCGTCGACTCAGATACCATCAAGTGCATATTCAAATAGAAGATGTTTCCAAGATGGCATTTCGAACAAAGTTTGGATATTATGAATTTTTGGTGATGCCATTTGGGCTCACAAATGCAACAGCTACGTTTATGACACTCATGGATAGTGTCTTAACACTAGAATGGTAACATGACACTTTTATGTCCTTGGACACTTTTGTGTCCTGTTAAGTGACCATTTTGCTTGAATTATTTGAACAGTATGAAAATGAATTTTTAGGTGCTATATATCCACAAAGTTGCCTTATGAGCTGAAAAAAACTTAGCATTTTTTTTTGAGTATCGATCTCACCATTAACCTTACTCTTGCATAACATTTTTGAACCTAAACTGTGTGAAAAAACGGGTCCTGTTTTTGCCTTTTTTTTTTCAATTTTTGGCAACTATACCACTCTAAACTTCATGTTTGTGAGGTTTAGATGGCTAGAGGTTAGGCCTTCATAGTTCTCAACATGTTTTAATGCTTGTAGGGAGAGCTAAGTGTTAAAATTGAAAGTTATGATCAATTTACAAGAATTGCATAATCCTGTTTTTTTGCCAAAATCAGCACTTTTATGATTTTTTGGGTGGCTTTCTTGATATCCAAATTCAATTTTGATTGTGTAAGTGTAATGTATAACATAAAGCTAATCTTCCTTGAGTTTTGGGGGACCTAATATGCTATATAGCATAGTATATGATGATGGTTGAGTTTTTTGATTGCTGAAGAATACGATACATTTTAGAGTAGCAAGTATAACTTTCTCAATATTGCTAGTTTCTTAGGCCAATTGTGTGTATTTTGTAGGTAGTAACCATATCTAATCATAGACTACAAACTTGGCTAGATATTGAGTAGTTTCTATGGGTTTCTAGAGGTCATAATGCTAAACCCAGTTTTTTCATGTTTGCTGTATTTAGCACTTTATCATTGCCCCCAAGGTTCCAATTGTAAGAGATCCATTATCCTTTTGACATGCTCCATGGATCCTTTTGAATCCAGAGGCCCAAAGGGAACTAATAAAACATGTATATAGTATCTGTATTGAGCGTAAATATAGAAACTTTGATGATAGGTCCGCAGAATGGCAAAAATGCAACCTTTTTGTACCTATTTTTTTTGCCCAAAAAAAAATTAGTGAGGTAAAAGCAACCATATGTTTTGGTCACCAACCCATTGAAGTTAACGGGGGATTTTATCTCATGTCCTACAAAAATCTCCACTCTTATTTATATGCAATCAACCGTAAGAAATTGTTGTTTTGGGCAAAATGCACTGGTCCATCAACTTTGGAGGCTTGTAGTGACCAAGGGATGAGAAAAATTACAAGTTTCTCATTTTTTCCATATGTAGTAGTTATTTAACTATAAGCTCATGAAAGGATTTTTCAAAATGAGTGGATCTACGAAGGTTTTGGAATTTTTTCCCAAAACCCTGAAAGGACACTTTTATGTCCTGTTAGGTTACGATTCTAGTGTTAAGATCATATCTTGGGAAATTTGTTGTAGTTATCCTTGACGATATCCTCATTTAAAGTAGGACTGAAAGTGAGCATTCAAAATATCTACGCTCAGTGTTTGATAAGTTACGAGAACATGCACTACATGTTAAGCAGAGCAAGTGCGAGTTCTTTAAGATGGAGATTCAATATTTGGGTCATGTAATCTTCTATATTGGAATCAAGATGGATACAGATAAGGTAGTGGCTATTCTACGATGGTCCTTCTTAGGGAAAGTTGTTGGAAAGAGTCGTTATGCTATGTCAAACCTAAAAATGGTAATACTGTTGGGGAGTGAATAACCTAAGCTAGTGAGTCACTTGCATTACATAGGGTTACTTCTTAGCTCGCAAACCATTGGATTAGTATTACATTAGGAAAAGGTTTAGTGTTAAATTCAATTATTTTACATTTTTCAATCAAGAGTTTTGAGAGCTAAAAAACTATGAAAAAACCTCTTTGCACAGTTGAGTATCTTCCACATGCTCTTATCTAGATTTCAATTTCTTGTAGTAGCATGGTAAGTTAGATTTATTTTTGCTTTATTTTGCTTCATTGTTTGTTAAAAAAATTGAAAATGCATAAAAAAGAAGTACAGACATAGGTTCAAGAGTGGACACGATAAGGTTTAAAGCTTTATGTATATGTTCCAACTTTGTCGAGACCTGCATATGGTTCTAAATTCCATATGGTAGTGAAATTTGGTCAACAAGGGGGTTCAAGACTACTGTCTAGTTATTCCATCTCAACAAACCAAAAAATTGGTCATTTCAAGCTCAAATCTGGTTCAATGATAGCAAGGTTTAAATCTAGGTTCCTGAAAGTTAGATTTTGATGCTAGAAACACTGTTTTCTAACTATCGGTGGGCTAAGTTTTTGAGAATTCATCAAAGCTATAAGGGACCTACTCAACTAGCTCTGCTTGAAATCTAAACCTTTTTTATGTTGTCGATGGGCTCACTTGTTGATGGGGTAAATGGATCCTAGATTTAGATAGTTTTGGAAAAAACAAGCTAGTACTAAAGTTGCTCTCAGAAAAAAAGCAAGAAACCTTTTTCAAATTCTGACTTTAGGACTGTGATCTACATGTGTTGGACTACCTGTACATTAAAAATGAGCGTATTTTGAATTGTCTATGGGCTGAGGTGTCGATGGGGTAAATAGACCACAAAATTTGTCTTTAACAGTGAAATTACACCAAAAAATAAAAAATAAAAAAATTGAAAAATAAAAAATTGAAAAAAGAGGAAGGGAAAGAGAAGGAAAAGGAAAGGGGAAGCAGAAGGAGAAGAGGCCAGGGAGTAAAATGAAAAAGAGTCAGATTTTTTTTTCTAAAATTAGCACCAAGTTTTGGGAGTGTAAGTTTTGCATCACTGTGAGATGTACAATGCCTATTATCAAATTTTTTGACTCTAGACCTGTTTTCATATACTCAGCTCACTATAGGAAACTATTAAAAATCTAGCAATTTCGACTCGAAAAAAGAACATTATTTTTTTGTGCAGTATTGCTTATATAGAGTTAAAAGGACTTCTAACAAAGTTTGAGCATGGTAAAAAATAATTTCAAATATTAAAAAAATTTACTACATCTAGGGTATCTACCCAAGGAAGTAGTAACGAAATCCATATTAAAGTACTTTGACTAACCATAGCAGATTACTCTTGTAAGTCAAGCAAAAGAAAACCATTGTGCATCGCAAGAACTAAACCATCCAACCTCAAGGGTGATTTCACGTTTTCTTCTAAACACACATCCAAGAACACAATTCTAACGTTTGACAATACTGGGAGATTAGACTTTAGCATAAAGTCTTTTCTTTGAAGTTACTAATAAGAATGGTGCTAAGTTGTACTCTAACCCCCTGAACAAGATATCAATGAAAATCAAAGATATAACATCTCCATCGGAATCCATAGTCTGAATGAACTACTAAGGCGACCAATACATGGGACCCAATGGAGTGCGATATGTGTTGACAGATCAATACGAGTACATGGATGCATTTGGGTGGATTCAAGGCAAGAATGTCCTCCTAGCAACTCCACCAAATCAATTTCCTAGATACAAAGCCAAGGTAAGCTCTAAACCTACACAAGTTCCAATTTATCATATGCTAGTTGAGCATGTGTATGTAGACAATGAATTTGTTGTATTATGTGAAAAAAAAGGTGGTGTTTCTAAAAAACCATATCTTCTAATGAGCATGATTATCCACTTGATTTTGTCATATATGTGTATGAAAAATTTGAGAGTAGGAAGTTTAATTTCTATGATGATTGAGGAAACTTATACTCCATCGCTCATGCAGATCAATCGGGTCACAATACATGGCAAGGAAAACCAGTTTTTCTGAAAAAGGGGCTATCTTTGAGAAACCATGTAGAACCTATGGCTACAACTAAACCAAGAGACACCATGTTCAACACAACTACACCTAGATATAGGGAGTCCCTTTATCCCTTAATGGCTGGTTTGTATTTGTATCTAGAAAATGTAAGTAGAGGGATCCCTACGAGCACATAACTACTAGCTTATCTATACTGAGGGAGTCTTTGATATGCATACTAAGGTGTAAGGTTTTAGACTAACCTTGGAAGGTAGTGTATTGTCTTCTAAAAACTAAAGTTGTCAACACTTTAGATGTTCATAAAATACCTAATAGAGGCCCATTCAAATATTGGGATCAAGCACAACACTCTGCCCAAGATCCTAAACTTCAAACAAAAGGAGGGTGAAACCTTGAAAGGCTTAAGAAATACACTGCACAATGCCTAGTTTTATAAAGCCTAACAAAGAGAGGCTTATCTCATGTTTCTTAGAAGGATTGAGGGATGATCACTTCTCCATGACCCTATTCTCTTATAAGCATACTGACTTGGTGAGTATTGTTTTGAATCCCAAAGTCTTGATGACAACCATAAATGTTTGCACTGTGGTGATGAATCGGGGCCAATGGTTTCAAGTAGCACTCAACCAAATGTCGAAGCCATTTCTCTTAGCATTGTTGATATGGTAATCACAAGACTGATGCAAGATTGAAGGATGAATCAGCCATATAATCCCTCTCAACAACAAACTTAGCCATAATGGTGTGACTATTGTAGAGCATGGGTTGACCACATGGTGCTAGAATGCTATGGTAGGGCTAGATAGTTGGGTGAACAAAGACTTCATGCATCTCAAGCCAAGTCAAGTCCAGTTTTAAATGTTGATGAGACTAAAGCAAAGTTGGTCGTGGGAATGCACCCTCTTGCACCCAAGGAAACACTTGCACAATCTGCAGAACTCTTATAAGCATACTGACTTTGGTGAGTATTGTTTTGAATCCCAAAGTCTTGCTGACAACCATAAATGTTTGCACTATGGTGATGAATCGGGGCCAATGGTTTCAAGTAGCACTCAACCAAATGTCGAAGCCATTTCTCTTAGCATTGTTGATATGGTAATCACAAGACTGATGCAAGATTGAAGGATGAATCAGCCATATAATCCCTCTCAACAACAAACTTAGCCATAATGGTGTGACTATTGTAGAGCATGGGTTGACCACATGGTGCTAGAATGCTATGGTAGGGCTAGATAGTTGGGTGAACAAAGACTTCATGCATCTCAAGCCTAGTCAAGTCCAGTTTTAAATGTTGATGAGACTAAAACAAAGTTGGTCGTGGGAATGCACCCTCTTGCACCCAAGGAAACACTTGCACAATCTGCAGAAAAGAAATTAAATGAAAATAAAATGGAATGAGTACGTATTCAATATTATCATGCTTAAACAGAAGTAAGCACAAGTAAAATGGTCACATATCAACCTAAGGCTTCACTTGAACAAGCTTTGCATTGCTATCAATGCCATAGACTACATTGGACTAGAGATTGTCTTTTGTGATGAAGAAGGATATGATGTAATTTTGTTTACAATAGTGACCCCCATTTAGCTTGATGCAATGGGAAGTGAACATGAGGATAACCAGTATGTGGATCCATTCCACAGAGATCACTCTTGTCACTTAGAAGATGAATGTGGTAGCTACAACCATTATTGATTCTTAAAGACATTTCAATGTGTTACCATATGAAATTCGGGAATCATTGGGAAAGCCAAGTCATCTTTCTACTCAACTACAATTCATGAGCTTGTCTAAGATAAAAAATCCATGTATAGGTTCTTGTTACATAAAGGTATGCGTTCAAGATCAAGCAATATATAACCTATTTTATGTGATTGTTGACAAGAGTCAATCTTGTACAAGATAAAAATTCCATGTATAGGTTCTTGTTACATAAAGATCCGTGTTCAAGATCAGGCAATAATATAACGTATTTTATGTGATTATTGGCAAGAATCAAGTTGTGAAAATCATTGTGTTAGGTAGGTTATGGATGAAGAAAACCAACTTTCAAATGGACAAGGACCTAGACCAACACACCGCTAAGGTAAAATTTGAAACCTTCATAGGAAAAATCTCCAAAGAAGGAGAAATTACTTCAAGACAGGTTCTACCCTTGAACCCAACAATGTGTGTACAAGCTAACATGACTTCATTAAGGAAGAAAAAGTGTCCAGTCGCACCGTGTGATTAAGTGGGTGTACCAAAGACACTTCTAAAATATCAAGGATATTACAAAGGCAATGAATATATTTGGGTACCAAAGAAGTTGAGCTGCATGAAGGCAGAATGCCCAAAGACTGCATCCAAGACAAAGGCAGAGACAGAATGCCCAAAGACTGCATCCAAGACAAAGGGACAAATCTAGATACCAAAAGTTGGAAACCCACCAACCCTCTTGTTAAGAAACAAGCCATCTCCAAGCACAAAGCTTGTTTTCCTACCAAAGTTAGACACAATCAAAGACCGCACCAAAGATTCCTCATCCTCATAAATAATAGCTACAATGGGCACCAAAGTCTAATCAAAGAACCTTAAAGCCCATCATTCCATATCTGCGTGTGTGTGTGTGTTAACCCTCACGGCTCACGGACACCCTATCACCCGTTGAAGATGATGAAATAGGAAACAGAAGGAAGATAGCAACTCAGAGTAGGAAGAAGATGGAGAAGGAGAAGACACAGAGCTTGTGTACGAGATCTCTGTAGTCTATCTCTTTGTATTAGAATAATTGAGTATATACAAACTTAGAGCTACAAAGCTTATATGAAACCCTAAGAGATAAGGTGTCCTTCCACACCAGATGTCCAGGGGGAAAAAACCCAGTGGGAGAAAAGTGCCCCTGATGAAGCGCGTATACACACTAACACTACTACATGTCTACAAATCCCCCCTTTAGTGATAGTGTGAATCCGTACAAGGTAGCAGATCATCATGTGTATGAGAGTAAGCCCAAAGCTTTTCGGAAAGCTTCAAACTTTTCTCGTGATAACGCCTTCGTAAATAGATCTGCAATGTTATCCTGTGTAGGACAGTAAGTTAGTGTGATCTCCCCTACATGTAGCCTTTCCCTGACATAGTGGTAGTGAACCTCTATGTGCTTTGTTCTTACATGAAATACTCGATTCCTTGCAACTGCCATAGCACTCTGACTGTCAGTGAAAATGGTAGTGGGTGCCTGTTGACACTCACAAAGATCTGCCAATAACCTGCGTATCTATACACAATCAACTGTTGCCGTGAAAGCTGCCATGTACTCAGCTTCACAAGTTGATGTAGCCACTGTGGGTTGCTTCTTGCTTAGCCAAGATATACATGCATTTCCCAGGAAAAAACAATCGCCACTTGTGGAATGTCGTCTGTCAAAATCACCAGCCCAATCTGAATCGCTGTAACCAACAAGCTGCATAGAACTATGCTTTCCATACATATCCCCCCTTGGAAAGAAGATGGAAAGATTAGGGGTACCTGAAAGGTAATGAAGTATGTGCTTCACAGCCTGCCAATGATGCATACCTGGGCTGTGCATAAATCTGCTTGCTTGTGAAACCCCAAATTGAATGTCTGGACGAGTGTTGCTTGCCAAATATATCAAGCAACCAACCGCTGCTGCATAAGTATGTACATCAAAAGGTTCTCCAGCATCGTGCATGCTCAACTTTGATCCAGTTTCTACGGGTGTAGAGATTGGTTTACAATTTTGCATACCAAACTTGTCCAAAATTTTATGCAAATTTTTGGCCTGCAACATGTATATGCCATCCTCTGATTGCACAAACTGAATACCCAAGTAATAATGTAGCAAACCAAGATCAGACATCTCAAAGGTTTTTCTCAAAGCATCTTTAAACGCTTCAATTTCATCTGCAGTATTGCATGTAAGAAGCATATCATCCACATAAAGTGTTAGCATAATGAGAAATCCATCTCTCTTTTTGACATACAAAGTACTTTCTATTGGACTATTCTGAAATCCCTGGCCAATCAAATAAGTATGTATCTTCTCATACCATGCTCTTGGAGCCTGTTTGAGACCATATAAAGCTTTACGCAATCTACATACCTTTTGCTCTTGACCTTTTACAACAAAACCACTTGGTTGACTTACATAAACTTCTTCCTGCAAATCACCATTCAAAAAAGCAGTTTTGATATCCAACTGATGCACTTTCCAACCATGATGAGTAGCAATTGCAACTAGTGATCTAACTATGGACGCACGAGAAGTAGGAGCAAAGGTTTCATCATAATCTATGCCTTTCTGTTGCGCATAGCCTTTTGCCACAAGCCTTGCTTTGTACCTGTCAACAGTACCATCTTGTTTCCTTTTTACCTTAAAAACCCACTTTGTACCAATAGGCTTTTTACCTGTAGGCAAGTCCACTAGATCCCATGTATGATTCTTATGAATAGAATCAATTTCTTGCTGCATAGCATCTTTCCATTGAACACACTCTAAAGCTTGCTCAAATGAATCAGGCTCATTTGCATCACAAAGAGTGCTAAAGCAAGCCAAATCTACTTGCTCTCTGCCAAAAGTAGTACCAACACGTGTTTTTCGTGGCAATGGTGCATCCAACTTGCTATCCTGCAAAGTTTTTTGAACCCATTTAGGCAAGGTTCTTTCTTCCCTGAGAACTTCTTGCTCTTCACGCACAATTTCCTCTACATCATGAGGTGTCACATACTGATCAAAAGATTGATCAAGGTTATCAACTTGTTGTGATTCTTGATTCTCCACAAAAGAAGGAAGCAAACCTTCAAATACATCATGTGTCTGCATATGCGGTACATAAAAAGCAACCATAGGTTGAGCAGTAGTTTCTGCAAAAATTACATCACGACTTTCAAAAATCTTGTTTGTAGTAGGATTGTAAAGTTTATAACCTTTACTTCCACTACTGTACCCCACAAATATACATTTGATTGCCTTATCATCAAGCTTCCCACGTAACTGCTGAGGGATGTGAGCATAAGCAAGACAACCAAAAACACGAAGATAACTGACTGAAGGTTTTCTATCATACCAAGCTTCATATGGAGTAATGGTCTTCAAGGCACGAGTAGGACACCTGTTCAAAACATGTGCTGCACAAGCAACTGCCTCCATCCATAGCTTATGAAGCAAACTCTTAGCCTTGAGCATACATCTAGCTGTCTCCATTAAAGACCCGTTCTTCCTTTCTACAACACCATTCTGTTGTGGTGTGTATGGCATAGTGCATTGGTGTTTAATGCCTTTCTTTCCCAAAAAATCCTTAAATGCACCTGACATGTTTTCACCTCCTCGATCGGTACGAAGAGTCTGTACTTTGCAACCTGTTCATTTTCAACCATGGCGACATAATGCTGAAAAATTGCAAACACATCTGACTTTGCTTTGAGTGGATACACCCAACAAAACCTGGAAAATTCATCAATGAAGATCACAAAATAAAGGCTTTTTCCTATAGATGGCGTCCTCATAGGACCACATACATCACTGTGTACAAGCTGCAACTTTCGTGTCCCTTTAATTGAACCATCCTACGAAAATGCAAATTTGTGCATCTTTCCAAGAACGCAACCTTCACATACATGTCTTGGTGGCATCTCCAAAAAAGACAAATCATGCACCATATTATGACGTTGTAAAGGTATCAAACTGCATAACCAACATGCCCAAATCTAGCATGCCACAACTCAGCATCCTGCATGGCCTGAGTCTTTGTTTCTGCAATACATACTTGAATCTGCTTTTCATAACGATCTAGCACAAATAGTCCATTTTTCAACGTACCTGTAGTGATAAGAGAATAACCATTCTCTCGATCTCGTACAACACATCTGTCATCCTCAAAAATGACCCGAAGACCATTTTTTGCAAGAGAGGATACAGACAACAAATTCTTCTTGATCCCTGGAACATATAAGACATCTGGCAAGCATAAAGCTGAACCATCTGAAATGGTAATCAAAATCTTACCAACGCCTTTGATTGGATAAGAAGCATTATTTGCACATGTCACCTTCTTTCCTGCTGGAGCTGCATCCAATGAACAAAACAAATCCTTCCTTGAAGTAATATGCCTGGATGCACCACTATCAAAGTACCAAATCATTTGTGTCTCGTCAACACTGTAAGCAGAAAAATCTGAACATACTACGAAAGCATAAGAATCCTGCACAAAGTTTGCAGACTCTTCTTTAGCTGTAGAAGAATCACCAGAAGCTGAAACAACTAAACTTGACTCTTTCTTCTTTTCTTTAGCAATTCGCTTTTTACACTCACTAATGTAGTGACCAGGTTTCTTGCAGTAGTGACATTTACCTTTCTTCTTGGACTTGTCAGAATCACCTTTAGACTTCTCTGAAGACTGTCCTGCACCAGACTTGGAGTGATGAGCACTCTCTTTACCCTTGTTTTTGTTCTGTACAACAAGAGCATGATCCATACCATCCACCTGTAAAGACTTGTTCTTACGTGATTGATCCTCCTGCAATAGCAAAGCCACTAACTCTTCAAAATGAAGAGGCTCAGGATTAGCTCGCAAAGACAGAGTCAAAGAAGTCTGAAAAGTCAAATAAGATGGTGGTAGTGAATTGAGTGTTTTGGAAACCAAGTCCTTCTCTGGAATCACTTCATCAATGCTAAGCAATTGCTCTTTAAGATCCCTGATTTTTGTAAGATGCTCGACGATATTGTCACCTTCGTCCATCTGTATTTTGTCAAGTTGTTTCTTCAAAAACTCTATTCTGGCAGCGTTTCTTCCTCCAAACATAGCTTGCAGAGTGTTCCAAGCATCCTCAGAAGTTTTGCAAGATCTGATATGTGGTGTGATTGTCCTCTTTATGGTTAAGGCAATCACAGCCATAGCTTGTGCATCTTTAGTATCCCATCTCTTTTGCTTTGGAGTGACTTGTGAGGGTCCTGCACCAATAGCTGCACCACGACCAGGCGTGGCAGGTGCAATGCTACCTGGACGAACTTCATCTCCAGATACATAATCCCACAATCCTTTACCAACCAAAACATTTTTGGCCATAAAAGACCAAAGAGAATAGTTGGTACCATCCAATTTGTCTTCGGATGTAAACGCACCAAAAATCTCTTTCTCCGTAGATTGAGCCATACTGTGGACGTACACAAGAGAGCAAAAGAACCTCCAAGAAATTCACAAATCTCCTCTCCAATGCAAGTAAAACTCTACACAAAATCTCAGCACAAAGCTAAGACAAGCTGCTTCCCAAAAGAACTGTTTACCTGAAGAAAATCTGTCAAAAAGCACACCCTCTTGATCTAAACGCCTCTGAAAAGTAACTTCTGCTACGCTGCTCAGAACAAAATTCTGAGGGCTCAAACGGATTCAAAAGGGGGGTAAAACCCCAAGTCACCTGATCAGAATACTCCCGGAACGTCGAGGATGCTCCCACGAGCAAATTTTCCAAAAACTGCCTGAAAACTACGATTGCGTGCGCGGATGCGAAAATGCAAGCAGAGGCTCTAGAAATCACCTTGCTCTGATACCAATTGTTGAAGATGATGAAACAGGAAACAGAAGGAAGATAGAAACTCAGAGTAGGAAGAAGATAGAGAAGGAGAAGACACAGAGCTTGTGTACGAGATCTCTGTAGTCTATCTCTCTGTATTAAAATAATTGAGTATATACAAACTCAGAGCTACAAAGCTTATATGAAACCCTAAGAGATAAAGTGTCCTTCCACACCAGATGTCCAGGGGGAAAAAACCCAGTGGGAGAAAAGTGCCCCTGATGAAGCGCGTATACACACTAACACTACTACATGTCTACATCACCTACGACAGACATTGTACTATTTACTTGGTAGAGTCACGTACCGGGCTTGTCGGTCCAATAGGAATGGTTAAGGGTGATCGCCGATGAGAACGGGCAAACCTATATAAAAGTCAATCTAAACCTAAAAAACCTCATTCTCTCATTTGTGCAATTGAAGAGTGCTCTTGCTCCATCTCCATCTTCTTCTTCTTCATCTCCTTGTGTGTGTGTGTGTATGCGAGAGAGAGAGAGAGAGAGAGAGAGAGAGAGCATTGCGGCGGCACGACGGCGGTGAGGCGGTTGAGCACGACGTAGCGGTGTCTCCCTCTTCTTCGCGGCGAGGAATCCTCCACGATAGGAAGCGTAGAGCGGTGAGTGACACACCAACGCCATCTTTGAGCTTACTAGTTTAGGCTTGTTGTGTGCTTGGAGCCATTTGTGGCTTGCACATAGTGTATCGGCAAGTTCCTTGCATTGACATGTGCGCCATACGCGCACATTTTTGGTGCCATTTTCGGGGAATGCCATACACTAAGCTTGAATGGCACTCTGTGCTTCTTTTGTGGTGAAATTTCAATTGTAGAGAAGGTAAGGAAGGAGGGTGTGTGTGTTGAGAAGAAGGATTTTGTGCTACTACTGTGTATTTTTTTGTTAATGGAGTTTTCAAAGGTACTGTGTTTTTTTTCTCTGTGTAAGGTGTTAGTATTAAGGTTGTTAGTTCTGTGTAATATAAAGTACAGTAAGTAGGAAGTAGATCTATGAGAGCTAATGAAGTGTGTTAGTGTGTAACAGTAGGTGTATTAGTTGTAAGTAGGTAGGTAGATTGTGTGTGTGCTCGCGTGCAGCCCGCGGCGACCTTATCCCCCAATAAAAAATAAATAAAAAAATAAAAATTTAAATGTAAGACCGGGATCGGGAATATCTCCCAGACCCAAGCCCATACCCAAGTCCAAGCTCACGCTCAGACTTAGGCATCTATCGCCCTTTAAAATTACGAATTTTAGCTTCACACGTAGCTAAAAATCAACTTTTTTGAGGACCAACGGAGCTTCAGGTGACCGAACGTTGTGCTGTAGAGCACACCGCAACCCTCTGAGTGATACGCTCATGTTTTTTTCCACTGATGTGACTCCTAGAGGTATTCTTTGTGTTTCTTAGTGTGTACATGAATGTGTTGCTGTTGTTAGAATTTGGACCTTCATGGAATCTTTCTCTCATCCACTTTTCAAATGAAGCGCGACCATCAGCACAAACAGGTGTTTCTTGTCCATTATCTTTTTGCATCCATGTTTGTCTGCTTTGATTATGATTGGTAGCATAATATTCAGTGCCTTTGTTTAGTATCAAACATTAAATTCAATGTAATTTTTGTCATAATCACTTGTTTAGGTTTAAAATCAAGTAGTCCGACTAAGCTAGTTTAACCAAGCTAGGCGTTAGAGATCTTCTCTTAATACCACGGGGAATACCTTCCTAATAATCAATGGTTACTTAGGTTCTTAATCCGATTTAGGCAGCATTGTGTGAAATGTATTAGGGATTTCTAGTGGGCTTAGTCCCTATTGACCTTTAGCTTAAGTATTATAAAGGGAATTTACTAGTGTGATGAGCCTGGGGAGGTGTAACAGTGTTATATGACCCCCCAAAGTTACAAAATTAAAATGCTGAAAAGAATAAAATAAAAAATCAAAGTGCCATAATGTAAAATCTTAAGCTGGAAGAGAAATCTCAGCTTGATTGGGTACTTCACTCACATGTATTGTCTATGGTACTAGAGCTCTAGAGGTTCCCAGTGTGAGCGCTTTTCCTTAAAAAGCAAAAAATCCAAGGCATACAAAATAAGCACACACAACAAAATTGAATCACTGTGAAAAGACTTTGGGGGGTCAAAGAAAAGGTAATCAATAAGGCGATGATTTCATGAGAAATTCCTTTTATCGTAGCTTAAGTACAAGGTCTTCTAGGTATAGCCTCTAGTCAGCCCTCGAACATGAAATACTTGGCTCTCGCGATTAAACAACTTAATTGACTTGAGAAAATTAAGAAGCTTACCATGGTATTAATAGTCAATCTTTAGTGCCTTTCGATCGTTAAATTAGTGACCCTAGACTTGTTTAGTTTTTGACCTTCATAACTATTTATGCGTTGGACTATATTGTAATTTAATGTTTATGGCTGAAAAATGGTTTAAATTTTTTGCTACCAATCAAATTGTCTGCCTACAACTGCATATGCTTTTTAATTGTATATAAGAATGCAATTACTGTACTAATGTTGTTTGATTTTGCAGTGACTGAAGAAGGCTAAGGACACTCATGTCAAAGGCTCTTCCACCTCGACGAATGACCTTCAACTCAATAGCTTCCGAGGATGAAATCTACATCAGGAAGGGGGGTATGTTAACCCTCATGGCTCACGGACACCCTATCACCTACGACAGACGTTGTACTATATACTTGGTAGAATCAGGTACCGTGCTTGTCGGTCCAATAGGAATGGTTAACAGTGACCGCCAATGAGAGGCGCACTTTAAAACTGGAACGTATAACGTTTGGGTAAGATTGGCTAAGTGTGGGCGCCCAAATGTGAACGGGCGAACCCATATAAAAGTCAATCTAAACCTAAAAAACCTCATTCTCTCATTTGTGCAATTGAAGAGTGCTCTTGCTCCATCTCCATCTTCCTCTTCTTCATCTCCTTGTGTGTGTGTGTGTGTGTGTGTGTGTATGCGCACGTGTATGTGTGTGTGTGTGTGTGTGTGTGTGTGTGTGTGAGAGAGAGAGAGAGAGAGAGAGAGAGAGAGAGAGAGAGAGAGAGAGAGAGAGAGAGAGTGCGATCGAGCATTGCGGCGGCACGACGGCAGCGAGGCCGTTGAGCGCGGTGTAGTGGCGTCTCCCTCTTCTTCGCGGCGAGGAATCCTCCACGACAGGAAGCGTAGAGTGGTGAGTGACACACCAACACCATCTTTGAGCTTACTAGTTTAAGCTTGTTGTGTGCTTGGAGCCATTTGTGGCTCGCACACAGTGTATCTGCAAGTTCCTTGCATTGACACGTGCGACATACGCGCACACTTTCTCTCTCTCTAGATCCCATATGTGACTATGTCTAGTTTACATATTTGCAATGGGAGTGTGGAAAAAAATGATGTAGGTAATATAACTTATACATTTCCACTTTCCAGGTAGTAAGGATCCGTGAGAGTGTGGCAAAATTATAAAGTGAAAGGATATGTTCTGTAAGGACATGGGTCCTACGAGCAAGGCCACCTGCACGGCCGGACAGTGTGTACACTAGGGGGAGGCTATAAGATAGCACGGTTGGGTGGAGACTAGCACACATCCGAACTATTTTTGGAGAAGAGGAAAAGCGGGTTGCATGTGCAGCACGTCGCATGTGCATGCGACCCGCTGCTTCTCTCCCACGTTCCTGTGCGCAAGGCGCGTGCAGCAAAAAGAAGACATGCACAGGTTCCTGTGCGCAACTCACGTAGATAGCCAACGATAACCGACCGCGGCTGCCCCACCTACGCCCTCCACAACGCACGACTAAGGTGGGCGGCCAAGAAAAACTCAGCGACACGAAAGCTTCGAAGGCTTCCATTGGCTGCGTCCGTAGGAAGGCCCGCTTAACCCTTGCATGAAGGAGGGTTGAACACACTCCATGAGGGTAAGAGGCCAACACTTTACTATCAAGCTATTGACCCTTATTGTGTATAACAAGGAAATATAGCATACTTGTGTTGAAAGGAAAGCTAGAAGAAAAGGTAAAGCTTCAAACTTCAAGGAAGTATTTTCACCCTTCCTTTTCACTTCTTGGAGGAAGCCAAGTTTTCCTCCAAAAATTATTGTTTCCTCAAGGAGGTATCTTCAAAGTGAACAAAACCCTTCACAAAATCGACTAGTTTTTGTGAAGAGGCAACAAAGGTGTTCTTACGACGAATGACACGTGAAGTGCTGTAATTCCCACAAGACGAAGTTCACATGCAACGCAAATCACGGAGCATACAAAACACAAAGACTTCAATTTCACAAGGTACAAGTTGACGTTTTCTCTCTCTTTACATTAGTGTGTGTTTACCATGGGGAGTGAGGATATCCCATCTACACACACTTTTGATTTTGAGCACGTAGATCAAAATCAGGGCACCACGAGTGCTGCTAACACTAATATGCATGATGATGATGATCTAGGAGATCATGGGCTTGTAGATATGGCTTCTTTCAAGACTTTGGAACATCATCAAAGCGTACTTGAAAGAAACCTCTTTGCACTCAATGCAAATGTTACCAATCTTACGGAGTTACTTGTGAAATTTATGAATTCACAGACGGCTCAAGGAGCCATAAGTGGCACGGTTCAAGGGAACCAAGCTCGCATGCTCAAGGAGTCCAAGAGACAAGTGCTGCAAAAGATGCAGAAGGTAGCAATGCATTACTTAAGAATATCACCATTCCTGAGTTTCACGGAGAAGAGCGTGATCGCAACAAGGATGTGGTCAATACGTTCTTACACAAATGGAGTAAAATGCATAGATTGAGACACACCCCGGATATAAAGACGGCTATGGAAACAAGTCTAAATCTTAAAGGCAAGGCCTATAAGTGGTAGATGACATTTCCAATAGATGCTCGTCCTCCGTCTTGGGCTACGTTTCAAGATTATTTCTCCAAAGAGTTTTTGGACTCCAATAAAGAAGATAAGAATTGGTTAGCATGGGATACATGTCGCATGTGTGGCCTCTCTCACACAGTACCTTTCAAAGGATTGGGAAATCATATTAAAACTAGAAGGTCTGGATGAATTCCAAAAGATACGGGGTTTTAATAGGGGTCTTGACAAAGCCTATCGTCTTCATGTCAAGACCCAACATCCAAAAACCTTGAAAGAAGCCATTAGTCATGCCCAAAGATATGATGATGACCAAGAGAGGAAAGGAAATGTTCCCTACACTAAGAATAATTTTGCTAAGAGCAATGTGGCTAAGAGCCAATGACAAGGTAGATCTCCCACACGTTCCAAGAGGAATAAGAAACAATCTACCTCTTCACGCCCACAAGAGGCTAAGAAGCCTAAGCAATCACGAGATACTCCACGTGGGTCTCTCAGCACTGCCATTTTGAGCGTGCAAAGAAACACAATTTGTGTTTTAAATGTCTTTCGGACCAACATAACAAGAAAGATTGTCCTCTTTTGCAAGGCAAAGAAAAGGACATGCACACGGTGCAATGCCTCACATTAGATTCATCTCCTAAATATTGTGTTGTAGAGGTTCTTTATATGGAAGAAAAGCACAAGTATTGTGTGCCTGCTTCAATGTGGCAACCCACCTTTGGCCCCCATGAATTGATTCGCATGCATGGAATTATTAACGGACAATGTGTTCATATTCTAGTGGATGAAGGTGCAACTCATAACTTCTTGAACTATAAGCTAGTCAAGAAATTGAAGCTTACACAGACTCCCTGCTCTCACAAGTATGTGGTGGAGCAGATGTCTGGGAATGATAAAGAAGTATGGGACACGGTAGTTCAAGGGGTTGAGCTTATTGTTCAAGATCATATGATGACCCTTGACTTCCAAGTTATGAACATGGACCGTGCTGATGTAGTTTTAGGACGGGAGTGGCTGCATGGTTAAGGAAACACATTTCACCCTAGTTATAAACACAACTCCTTATCCTACATGGGCAATGGTAAACATGTGCTTTTGCTTGGTGAGAAAAATATACCATCTGCACCTCTTATATGTACAGCCGAGCTTTCTATTTTGCAAAAAGCAGATCTTTTTGTGTTACTGTTTGTCTCCAAGTATAGTGAATTCTCAAGAGCAAAGTGCGGTGAATTCTAGTAATGGTATGCAAAGTGCAAAGATTTTTAATGATAAGCAAACTGTTAACAAATCTAACGAGCAAAGTGCTCTCAATTTTAATTCTATATAGCAACGTGCAACTATTGTAAAACAAACATAATAAGAATTACAAGATTCTCCATCCCAACATAACTCTAGTTTACTTTCTCCTTTTGGACGACAAAATCTGATTCACTTACTCACGGAGTATAGTGATGTGTTCTCAAGTGATTTACCACCGGGTTTACCCCCTACATGTGATGTGCAACATGTCATAGATGTCTTGCCAGGCACTAAACCGGTGAGTAAACCACCTTATCGTATGAGTGCTAAAGAAGCCAAGGAGGTTGAGAGTCAGTTGGCTGACTACCTCGCTCGTGGTTTCATTAGACTTAGCAATTCGCCTTGGGCATCACCAATTCTATTGGTAAAAAAGAAAGATGGTACTATGCGCATGTGCGTAGATTATCGCGGATTAAATGCGATAACCATCAAGAACAAGTATCCTCTGCCTCGAGTGGATGAGTTGTTTGATCAATTCCATGGGACAAGATACTATACAAAGATATATCTTCGTTCAGGATACCACTAGGTACGTATCCTACTGCAAGATATGTCCAAAACTGCCTTTAGAACACAGTTCGAGCACTTTGAATTTTTGGTTATGCCTTTTTGTCTAACCAATGCTCCAGCTACATTTATGACACTCATGGATAGTGTCTTACGTCCCTATCTTGAAAAATTTATTGTGGTTTTCCTTGATGACATTCTCATTTACAGTAAGACTGAAGTTGAACACATAGAACACTTACGATTAGTGTTCAAACAGCTACGAGCTCACGTGCTGTATGCTAAGCAAAGCAAGTGATTTCTTTAAACCAGAGATACATTACCTCGGTCATGTGATCTCTTATTCTGGCATCCCAATGGACACTGACAAGGTCGCTGCCATTCTTCGATGGCACATCGCAACACGGTTGAGGAGCTTCAAATATTTTTAGGCATGGCTAGATTTTATCGACAGTATATCCGTGACTATGCCAAAATCACTCACCCTATGACGGATCAACTTAAAGCAAAAGGTAAGACCTTTTCTTGGGAAGAAGCCCAAAAACGCATTTTTGAACAGCTCAAGGTAGCTATAGCCACTGCTCCCATCCTAGCAATCGTTGACCCACTTAAGCCGTTTGTGGTAGAGACTGATGCTAGTGATATAGCAATTGGTGCGGTACTTCTCCAGGAAGGAAGACCTATAGCCTTTGAAAGTAAAAATTTAGATAGAGCTCAACAGAATTATTATGTCTATGAGAGAGCTCTATGCCATAATTCACGCTTTACGAAAGTGGCGACACTATTTATATGGTGCCGAGTTTGAAGTAGTTTTTGACCATGAGAGTATCAAATGGTTTACTACTCAAACAGACTTGAAGGGTCGTAAAGCTAGATGGACAAAAATCCTTCAAGATTATGATTGTAAGCTATGATATTGCAAGGGGCGATATAATATAGTAGCGGATGCAGTAAGTCGGATGCCTCAGACTAATTCACTTGCTTTCACGGAACTAAAGAGTGGATTTTTGGAGTCATTACGTGGCAAGTGTACACAAAATAAATCATATGCTAAAGTGTGGAGTGCAGTTTTAAAAAGGGATCCCTCACACTCACATGTCTCTGAACAACTAGATCAACATGTCTCTCCACGCACAGATAAAAACTCTAACACATAGAGCTCCACCCCTACTGAGGAAGAGCTTAAGCGATGGAAGAATTTTTCCATTGATGATGGCTACTTACTCCACAAGGGTAGAGTATGTATGCCAAAGGACTGAGACACTAGGCGCCAAATCTTATTTGAGTGTCACGATAGTCTAAGTGCTGGTCATTCAGGTATTCGTAAGACGTAGGCCTTAGTTCGACAACAATTTTATTGGTCAGGCTTACATCATGATGTTCAAGAGTACGTACTAAATTGCCAACAGTGCCAAGTTAATAAGGAAGAGCACCTCAAGATAGGTGGCCTTTTACATCCTTTAGAGATTCCACAAGGTAAGTGGGAGAGTATCTCTATGGATTTTGTAGTAGGACTACCTACTACAATTCGTGGCCATGATGCCATTTGGGTAATTGTAGACCGTCTCACAAAGATGGGTCGATTCATTCACACTAAGACTACGGTTAAGACACCAGAATTAGCACGGCTATTTGTAGAGCATATATATTAACTCTACGGTCTTCCAACTAGTATCATTAGTGACAGAGATCGAAAGTTCGATAATCACTTCTGGAGAGCTGTGTTCCAAAACTTGGAAACTAAACTTATTTTATGTACGACTAATCATCCAGAAACGTATGGTCAAACCGAAAGAGTTAATCAAGTGCTAGAGGATATGCTACGAGCGTACATTAGCAAGAAGCAAACCAATTGGGAAGACTACTTACCTATATTGGAATTTGCTTATAATAGTTCAAAGCATGTGACTATAGGGTTTAGTCCATCTATGCGTTTTTATGGATTTCAACCTAGATCACCCGTTACGGTGGGGTTGGCTAAGGAGAATATACAACAAGCGAAGGATTTTCTCCAAGACCATTTTGAGATGCTTCGAGTTGTTCGACAGAATGTTAAGCTAGCTCAGGATCAATATAAGAAGTACGCAGATGAGCATCGTCATCTTGCTACTTTCGAAGAAGGAGACAAGGTTTTTCTCAAAGTTCTGGAGCATTCAAAAAGTCTGAAGACGGGAAACGTTGCTAAACTTTCACCACGCTATTGTGGACCGTTTACCATTCTCAACGTAAAGGTCAAGTGGCCTATAAGTTAGCTCTTCCAGAGCACTCACGAGTTCGTCCTATTTTTCATGTTAGCCATTTACGAAAACAGCTAGGATAGAATGATAATGTCATTGACACAGGTGTGTTAGTTGAACTTATCGAACCGCCAATCATTCCTCATGAGCCCGAAAAGATTTTGGATTCTCATGAGCTTCGCACAAGACATCATGTCAGACGACAGGTGTTGGTAAAATGGCTAGATCGACCTGAAGAAGGTTCTACATGGGAGAATGTCTCCGCACTTAAGAAACATTTCTCTACGTTCGTTTCGAGGACGAAAATGATTCTCCAAGGGGAGGGTAATGTAAGGAAATGGGTCCTACGGGCAAGGCCACCGGCACTGCCGGACAATGTGTACGCTAGGGGGAGGCTATAAGATAGGACGGTTGGGTAGAGACTAGCACACGCATTACCATCGCCCTTTCATGTTCAGTCCACACAATCGAGACAACAATATAGAAGGGAGAGAAAGACACTCTTCTATCCCCCACACACACATAGCCAAGTCTCTCTCTGAGTCCCCCCACACATAGACAACTCTCTCTCTCTCTCTCTCTCTCTCTCTCTCTCTCATGCATGCACATGCAAACATGTACTACCATCGCCCTTTCATGTTCAATCCACACAATAGAGACAACAATGTAGAAGGGAGAGAAAGACACTCTTCTATCCCCCACACACACGTAGCCAAGTCTCTCTCTGAGTCCCCCCACACATAGACAACTCTCTCTCTCTCTCTCTCTCTCTCTCTCTCTCTCTCTCATGCATGCACATGCAAACATGTACTATCTCTCTTTTTATACAAACAATATAATCTCTCTCTTTCTCTCTCTCATACACACACAATATAATCTCTCTCTCTTTCTCATATGCATGTGATACAATAAAATTCCAAGAGACCATAATGATCTAGCGGATGAGAGGTGAAGTTTGAACATAGAATATTTTAAATTCCACTGGAATGAACAAATTGGGCTAACCAATCTTCCACACTTGGGTAATATAAAGGTTAAAGCATGCAAATTTGGTCACAATGATCCCCCCCTGGAGATCCAATAATCCAAGGTTCTTAGTGCTACTCAAGTAGCAAAAGATCTGCTTAGCTGCATACCAATTCTTAATGTCTGGGCTATGCATACATTTGCTCATCTGTGAGATTACAAACTGAATATTCGGCCTCATAATGCATACAAAAATAAGACGTTCCACAACCTACCGATAGAGGGGAAAATAAAATTAGTCTCTAGCATTATCAATACTAAGATGTAAACTTGTCTCCATAGCTGTAGAAATAGATTTACAATCCTCAAGACCAAATCTACACAGCAATGTCTCAATGTAATATATCTGACACAAAATAATACCTCCATCACACAACAATGTCTCAATGTAATTTATCTGACAAAAAATAATACCTCCATCACATTGCTTAAACTGGATGTCCAAATAAAGATGCAAGTGGCCCAAATCTAACATCCCAAAAGCTGAATTTAATTCAGCCTTAAAATCAACAATATGCATCTCATGTGGTCCTACGAGTAGCATGTCATTCTAGGGCGTACAAAAGTAATACTAATTTTTGTTGTGTGATCTTGAGCTTCTCCTTCTCCAAGCTTTGTGTGTATTCCTACAACCCTAACTCTAATAATTGGTAATTTTTTAATATAAATAAATTATTGGCGTACTTTACATACTTTTACTCAGAGAGCGTACAGTACCGCGTACCATACATATGGACCTACCTTGATATATATATATATATATATATATATATATATATATATATATATATATATATATATATATATATATATGTATATATATATATATATATTTAAATTAAAAAAAAAAACAAGTACTCAAGCGTGCGAAAAAGACTTCATAAGATTAGCAAAAGATAGGTGCCAAAATTAGTGGGTAGAGATAGGGAGAGTTCCACCAAATGCGTTTCGCTCTTATGAGCTCATCAGTGGTGGTGTTAAATGGATTGAGTTTGTAAGAGAGGAGGAGGCAGGGGTTTATAAAGGGAGCTTGGAGGAGTCTTTTTGAGGTTTCTATCTTGGGGGACATCATTTTTTTGGGAGAAGTGGCTTTAAAGGCCAAGTACTAGGGTACAAGGGGGGGAGTTATGGTGAGTTAGGTGTGGATGTAAGCTAGAAAATTACCAGGTTCTAGGTTCCAGGTTCCAGGGTACAAGTTTTTGGTAATGAGAGGTTGGGGGTAGAAGTGTGAAAAAAAGGGAGGCTATTTTAGGTGAGAGAGAAGTGTAATGATGAAAAAAAAGGAAAAGGAGAAGCATCAAAAAAGGATTTGAAAGAGTGCAAGGAGTGTCCAAAGGATAATTCAAGGGGAGGGAGGGTAGTTTATCCAAAAATTAAAGCTCTAGATGCTATGGTGCTTTTATTTAGAAAAAAGGAGAAAATTCAGTAAACTGAAATTTTTAAAGGCTAGATGTATACAGGTGGTTTTGGGGTGGCTTGGGAGGTTTTGAAAAGAGACTGTGTGCTGGGTAAAAAAGGGGTGGGTCAAGGGGGGTGTGAACTATGCACCAGTAGACTGTGGATGTTGGGGCCTAAAGTCCAACAAATAGTAGGCCTAAGGAGCTAGGAGAGGTTAGCATCAAGCTGGAAAGCTTTTGAAATGGGATTGCTAATATTTTGAGAGGGTAGTAATCTTCTAGTGGTAGGTGTGAAGGGGATTTTGAACACGGTGGGTGGATTTTTTGTTATCTTGTGCAGGGAAAGGAGGAGAGAGGTGCGATTGAGGTAAGAGACCTTGTTGAAAACTTTTTGGAGGAAGTTAGGTGAGTAGCCCTTAGCCCGAAGGCGTAAGAAGAAGAGGTTGCGGAGGTAGAGGTATCCCTTCAAGGTTGATTCTCTAATACAATATCTTTTGAGCTCTGAGATGATGAATGCAACTTTTTGATGTATTGGGTGCCAGGAGATCCAAGGGATATAGTTGTAGGCATTCAAGGGTTTTTGAAAACAATGGGAATCCAAGAGGCTAGATGTAGCGAAGCGGGTACCTTTAAATAATTCTATGTCGAGGATGATGGCCCGAGTAGAGGAGATGGTTCTAGAGATTTTGATGTGCTCTTGAAGAGGTTCACCATATGAGCTTAAGAAAAAAGTAAGGGTTTTGAGGGATTCTTTACAAAGTCCAAAGGCATCATCCACATATCTTTTGAAGTAGAGAAGGTTAAGGTTATGCAAGAGGGGGAAAGAGGCTTCCAAGTGGCAGAGGAAAAGACACGTATATACCACGGCAAAGTTTGAGCCCATGGAGTGCCTTTGGTTTATTTCCAAAATTTTCCTTTAAAGGTAATGTAGTGATGAGATAGGATAAGGGAGGCAAGGGAGAGTATAAAGTGAGATTTTTGCGGGTCAAAAAAGTTAGAGATGAAGGAGTTGAGAGCAATGAGGCCTTGATTAATGGGGATGCTAGGGTATAAGGCTTCAAAGTCAAAGGTGAAAAGGAGGTGTTAGGTGGAAGGGGAAGTTTATCCAAGTCTTGGATGAGGATAAGGGAGTTTTGAAGGTGTTGCTTTTGGCCAAGGAGGATTGGGTAGAGTTCTATATGGAGCCATATATAAGCTTTTTCAAAAAGGTAACCCTTATAGGAGCATATAGGACGAGAGACAATGGATGGTTTATGGAGTTTAGGGATAAAGTAGATAGGACAGGGTTTGGGGGGTTTATTAAGGGGGGGAGGATAAAGTTCCGCTCCAGAGAGGGGAGAGCGGAGTAGCGAAGGGTGATAGAGGTAAAAAGGGAAGCTAAGAAGGCAAAAGGGAATTTAAGGCAAGATTCATAGGTGGAGTGGTTATTGAGATGTGAGAGGGCATCTTTCTCATACCAATATAATGGTAAGATAACTGCACCAAGGTTTTGGTCGGCTAGTTTTATGATTATTGACGAGTCCAAGGAGAGGCTAGATAAAGCTTCAATGACAAAACGGGGTCGCTTTGAAGTGGGAAAATTACAAGCATTTAGCATGAGGTTAAAGTTATGTTGGTTAGTGGACAGAATTTGGTTAAGATGGAGGTTTATTAGAGGAGGTTTCAGAAGTGGGTTGGTTTCGTTAAAAGGAAAGAGGGAGGAGGGTTTAAGGTTTTTGAAGAAAAACTTAAGGTTGAGATTTCTTGAAAGATTGCGGTGTGAGTTGAGGAGCAAGAGAGGGGAAGGGTTTAGAGGGGGAGGGATGTATTTTAAGCCTAAGGCCAAACCTCGCCTTTCAATAAACAGCTAGGACAGAATGATAATGTCATTGACACAGGTGTATTAGTTGAACTCATCGAACTACCAAGCATTCCTCATGAGCCCGAAAAGATTTTGGATTCTCATGAGCTTCGCACCAGACATCATGTCAGACGACAGGTGTTGGTCAAATGGCTAGATTGACCTGAAGAAGGTTCTACATGGGAGAATGTCTCCGCACTTAAGAAACATTTCTCTACGTTCATTTCGAGGACGAAAATGATTCTCCGAGGGGAGGGTAATGTAAGGACATGGGTCCTACGGGCAAGGCCACCGGCACGGCTGGACAATGTGTACGCTAGGGGGAGGCTATAAGATAGCACGATTGGGTGGAGACTAGCACACGCATTACCATCGCCCTTTCATGTTCAGTCCACACAATAGAGACAACAATATAGAAGGGAGAGAAAGACACTCTTCTATCCCCCCCACACACATAGCCAAGTCTCTCTCTGAGTCCCCCCACACATAGACAACTCTGTCTCTCTCTTTCTCTCATGCATGCACATGCAAACATGTACTATCTCTCTTTCTCATACAAACAATATAATCTCTCTCTCTCTCTCTCTCATACACACACAATATAATCTCTCTCTCTTTCTCATATGCATGTGATACAATAAAATTCCAAGAGACCATAATGATCTAGCGGATGGGAGGTGAAGTTTGAACATAGAATATTTTAAATTCCACTGGAATGAACAAATTGGGCTAACCAATCTTCCACACTTGGGTAATATAAAGGTTAAAGCATGCAAATCTAGTCGCAATGATCCCCCCTGGAGATCCAATAATCCAAGGTTCTTAGTGATACTCAAGTAGCAAAAGATCTGCTTAGCTGCATACCAATTCTTAATGTCTGGGCTATGCATACATTTGCTCATCTGTGAGATTACAAACTGAATATTCGGCCTCATAATGCATACAAAAATAAGACATTCCACAACCTACTGATAGAGGGGAAAATCAAATTAGTCTCTAGAATTTGATTCTTGTGTACAAAGTAGCCACTACTTGCACCTCTCCGTACTCACCTACATGTGAGTGGCAAAAGACGACTCATCTCCGTTTTCGTAGGAGGTTATTGCAGTCATGATATGAAGGTTAATGTGAGCTTTTGACAATTGTATCAATGCTAGTGGAGTGGGTGTTTGCCATATAAGTTCGAAATAGAATATTTATATGGTTGAGTCTGCCCTGCATCTCCGGACGTTTGGGAAAAACTTAGTACAAAGGCCTTTGTCTGAATATATGCTCTTGTGTGTGTGTGCGCACATGTGTGGGAGTGTGTGTGTGAGAGCATATCTTGATACAGAGTTCTACACCCATTAGTTCTCCCCCAATCTAGCCTTTTGTGGAAAGGTGGGAGGCCTAGTGAGGTGGGGATTGGGGACTCACATTAGTAGCAGCTAGGGCCTTTTGCTCATGCAAATGCTCATGTAGTTGTGTACAACCTCTATGGGTGCTAACGACTCTATGGCCCTGATGTGCTCATAGTTCCTGGAGAGTTGGACATTGGTGTCATAATTGACATGATGCCATGATGAATTGCAAACACCTCCACGTCTATATATATATATATACCTTCATAAGAACAGAGAAATCTGAACTTACGAATTTAGAGTTTGATAGAAAGGAAATATAACAAAACACAAAAAGCAAAAAACAAATAACAACAATACTTGACTAAAGAAATCTTTCAAAAAAACAAACAAACATATAAAGTAAAATTCAAAATTTATTTTATTATTATGATTATTATTTAATTATATTAAAATTAAAAACTAAAAAACATACACACACATTAATAAGAACTAAAACTTCTATGTTGAGATACTATACAGTAATGTAAAATAGCAACAAAGAACTATAAAATCTAGACCTAGAGCAACTACAAACAAGAGTGAAACATTAAACTAAACTTAAAAAGAATAGGACTCGAAAGTGCAACCATTGACTCCGATGTTTGTCCAGACATGAAGTGTAGGTTCATCGATTCTATCATGCATAGCATGGACAATAAGCTACAATATCCCTACTCATGTCATCAGTGCCCAAGAGTAGGTCTAGGTTTGCATAAGGTTAGTTCATAAGAACATACTTAACAAAACCAACGACCTAAATTTTTTTATCACTTTCCATAGGTGATGGGCATACTCAGCCATGATAGAGTCTAGCACTTAAAGACTACTCTAAGTCAACAAAGGAATTGACTAAACTAACTCTATATTCATGTAAAGTAAAAGAGGCCTACAAAACATTTAACTAACTTAAATGACTAAATAATGTTTTACTTCAAGTTAGAACAACAACCTCTACTTTGAGATAAAACAAACTACATTCCAAAAGAGCTTTGATCTAAGAATTAAGTGGGCTTTTAAGCTCCCCACTTCTATAAAAGTTCAAACTTACTTTTTATCCTTTTAAAAATTCCAAAAGTTGAAATACCAAAGATAAACTTACTACGAACCTTTTTCAAAATCTTATTGAAATTGTAACCTTTTTCAATAAGCAACAAAATAAGATGGCATGATTGAGTGACAAAGGCAGATTGAGTAGAACAAAGACGAGAGAATCTATAGAGTTGGGAGGAGATAACAACATACTTAGTTGTATCAAAAATATTGGAAGAAAAATGTGGCATCCGAATTATCTAAGTTAGAATACTCAGGTTGTAAGCGTTTGTCATAAATATCTACTTTGAAGCCCAAAGAAGATTGAGAGATCTTAAGGTCTAAGAAAGCACAACTATTGCTATTCGAAGTACAATTAAGTTCACAAAAATCCTTGGGATAAATTCCTCTACCTAAAGAATTATTATTGATATACAAAAACTCTTGAAAGAAAGGTATGTGAGGAACAACGAGGTCATCTACAAAACGCCTCACATTACAAAGTTTGTGAGAAAGATAGCTGAATAAGGCTAAGGCGTTCCATACAATCAAGTAAAAAGGTGAAATTTAGCAAGAAAGATGGCACAATTGGCACCCGTGGGAATACCAATTGATTGTTTAAATAGAGAGTCACCTAAAGATATGTAAATATTATCTAAAAGAAAAGCTAACCAAGAACAAATGTCACCTTTGTCTACAATTTTGGTGAATCTTTTCTTTCTCTTATCTACATCTTGATTTTTACTTTTTAACCAAGAAAAATCAAAATGTAAGATTGACTTTTCTACTAGTAAAGCCTTGCATCTATCTCTTTCTAATCTACAGTCGAAAACTTTAGTCATGAGCGATCTAATTCTTACCCGTAACTCTTCCAGATCTAGCTTGGAATATAAGGTTGTGAAGTCAAAGGTTTCAAAAGGCATAAAGGAGACGACTTTTCTTAGGTTGGGTTCAGACGATGCCGGTGGAAGAAAGCCAAAAGCATACAGCCTTCCAGGCAGAAGGTGAGAGAGAAGAAAGCTTCCACCGGGCAGGTGTTCACAAGGCGAGGCGGAATCACTCAAGGCTGTCAGAAGCTCTTGCGTGCGTGGATGCTGAAGATTGGGTGGGGAGTTGAGCTGGAGGGCGGAAGGAACTTCGGGCGAGGGGGGGGGCGGGGGGGGGGGGGGGGGGTTTCGGAAGATCACATAGGGGTGGCGGAAGAAAATTCATGTTCCTTTGCCGTGACGTGGAGCAGAGTTTACAATCTCCCACCGCGCCGTCTGAACGGGAAATTCCACCTGGGGGAAATTAATTGGTTGACGCCTATTGCCGCCGCGCCTTGTGAACCCAGCCTTAGATACTCCGAGAAGAGTTAAAGAAGTTCAAAACAGGAACTACTCCTATAGAGTCTTTTAAGATCCAACTCAAGCCTATAGGTAAATCAACACTTGTCTACGTAGGAAATAACAAAAAAATTTTGAGAGCAACAAAATCGCTCAGAGACAAAAGAATTATTAACGGGGGAAGTACTCTTTGAACAAAATTTTGTAAGTTTCTTAGATGCCTTTTTCAAAATAGTAGCTTTCCAATGAGAAAAAATGCCTTGAACTCCTAAAGATTCTTCTAATTTGACTAGAAAACTAGTTATGCCTTTTTCTATGGCCTTAAGAAGACAAGAGTCAACTGAAGAAGAGAGTCTAAATTTAGTGCCTTTAGAAAAGAGATTTTTTAGTGTAGGAGAAGAGAGAATGGAGCAATCCGCTGTAACCACATGCCATAAAGATTCTTCCACAAACGGAGAGAAGCCAACCTTCCTACAAGGGCATTCACTTCTAAGTATGGATGATTAATTGTGCTTTTTCAAGTTTCTCCCAATATCACTATGATTGAAAGCTTTTTGTCCCAAGGTTTTAACATATTTGAAGGCTACTATAGAATGATTCCAAACTTTTCTAACACAAGGGGGAAGTGCTTCCATAACCTCAAGGAATTGTAAAATAGAGCTTAATCCTCTTTTATCTGGATCAGGAGAGGTAAAGATAGTAATAAACAATTTTTTTCCCAAAATCAAGGGATGGTTAAGGACAAAGCATTTAGAAATTAAAAAAATTCCTAACAATAATCTCAATTGGGTACTATGAGAACTACTAATATCAAGATTAACACAAGAAAAATTAGGAAAGAATTTTGACATTATACATGTCAAAAACTTTACAAGAGAACTTACCCGAACTGATGAGTCTATCTAAGAACACTAATCTTTGTTTATAGTCTCTATAGGCAAAAACTCTATGGTTTGAAGAACTAACATCATCTACCCTAGGGACACAAGAGTTTGCTACCACTATGCCAAGAGGATTGACTTGTTCTACGGATGAAACTCTAGGAATAGTCAAAGAGGGAATAGGAAGAGAAGGATGTTTAGGATGCCTTTTCCACAACATAGGGGTTTTATGAGAAGCTTTCTTACTTTTTGGTGAAGAAGATTTTCCATCCACATTATAGCCATTAGGAAAGAAGGTATGCAAAGTTCTCATCCAAAAAAGCTCTCAAGGCCATGCCACTTCGTAAAACTCTCTAGCATTTCTAAAAGAGCCTTCTATATGCTCAACAAGAAAACAACGGAAAGAATCAAAACCAAATTTAGCAATGGTTGCATGAAGAGGTTTGATACTCTCTAGTAAAGTGTTTCTAATAAGGACTCTTCTAGATTCCCTAACATGTTCTTGAAACCTTGTAAAAGTTTATATTGACGAGATAATTGCTATCTATATAGCCCTTTGGTGAGCATACCTATATCTCCCCCAAGCTTGCCTTTTCTGGAAAGGTGGGAGGCCTAGTGACGTGGGGTCGGAACTTACCTCAGTAGCAACTCGGTCCTCATGCTCATGTGGATTCGTGTGACCTCCATGGGTGCTAACGAATCTATGTACGTGATGTGATTGTAGTTCGTGGAGAGTTGGGCACATTTGTCAACCAATATGGACATGGAGGTGTCCGCATTTCATCATTGCAATTTTGACATGGTATCAAAGCTCAAGTTTCATGGTCTTGGCTATCCTCTCTCAATTGGAGAGGGGTTGTTGGAGGTGCAAATCTCACATGCATAAAGGAGATTATCCAACATGCAAAAGATGGTGTGGAAGTTAAAGGGGTATATATAGCCTTGTGGTGAACATCCCACATCTCTCCCAAGCTTGCCTTTTGTGGGAGGCATAGTGATTTGGGATGGGAGCTAACCTTAGTAGTAGCTAGGGCCCCATGATGCGTGCAACCTCCATGGATGCTCATGACTCTATGAACATGATGTGTTTACAGTTTATGGAGAGTCGGCACGTTTGTCAGTTGTTGTTATCAATATAGAAGTGGAGGTGTCCGCAGTTCATCATGGAAATTTTGATAGCTTTATGGGACATGATGTAGCAATACTGAGGCACTGAACACGTGGCAGCCAATGACGACATGGCAGCAGCAGCTGATGTCGCAACAAGACACATGGGAAAACATCAAGTGTTTTATGAGAGAGAAATCAAGAAAGAAAGTTCTATTTACATCATGTTGCAATACTAAGGCACTAAACATGTGGTAGCCAATGACGACAGGGCAACAACATTTTAATGTGGCAACAAGACACATGAGAAAACATCGAGTGTTTTATGAGAGAGAAATCAAGAAAGAAAGCTCTATTTTGTCTTCAAACAATCAAAATTACCTATGAGACCAAAAGTTACAACCACATGTTAGAAGGATAATGATTGAAATGTGTACAAAAGTAAGAACTATGTAAGGCTGCAAGGTGAGGCTAAAACTGTTGAGATACAAAATGGGGAGATATAAATTGGAGAGTACAAAACTAAGGGGTACAAAATTTGCAGGTCATCTGACAAACTCCCTCATAACTGGGATAAAGGTAGGTCTTGTAACTAGGCAGGTTAAAGCACCCTGCTTTGTAACTTAGGGGACCGGCTAGGACATTTTTGTCTCACATTTCACGAGCATGGACACGTCGACCAACCAATTTGTTTGAATAAGCTTACATCAAGAACAAGTTCCTCATGCAGTGGCTAGTACATTCGGGACCAGAGATGCTAGAAGAAGAGAAGTCTTCAACCAAGATCAACTTCGAGAGAGCCTAGCAAAGGCTAGCATCATAGTTGTAAGGTACAAAAAAACTGTTCAAAAACTTCAATACGAAAACAAAAACTTAAGGTTGGGAAAAGAAAGTTTGATAAGGCGGTCCACTTTTAAAGACATGTAAATTCGTTTAAAGACTAGAGACTTGACCTCTGAATTCCAATGTCAAGACCCGTGCATAACAAACAATTGCTTATTTGCCATTTCCAGGTTATTAAGTAAAGTAGTTGCCTTATCAGCGAAAGCCCTTGCTTGCTTGATCCCGTCAATTTGTTGCGTTATCCCATGCGTGGATATGGAGATATAATTATGATTTTAACGAACCTATAAGGGATTGTAGTTGTTTGGGAAACAAGGCCTCAACCAGATCATGTGTTACCCAAGCCTTGGGCAATTGCCCCATTTGGTATGTTTCGGTCAAACCCCGAATTTATTGCCAATTTTGAAGAAGATAAGACCAGACATCTTCTATAAAAATATACCTGCCGGCCAAAAGTGTTCTATCAATTTCAATTCACTCCCTGCGCAAAGAACTATAGCTATTCCCGCCCCTGGAAAAGCCAGAATAACTAAGCTTAATCTGCATGATGCATGATGCATGATGGGCTTATGAACAATGTTGAGCATTGCAGCCATGATAGGTACCTAAGCATACATCATATATGATATGGCATTATGCCCATTTCCTGGCCAAAAACAAAATGGTCAAAAACCGGTTCAAAATAGTAAAAAAAACGGTTTTCCAAACACCCCCCCCCCCCCCCCCCCCCCCCCCCCCCCAAGTACAAGAGGCAGAGGCAACTACGGCTAGCAACAAGTTCATATTTTCAAAGCTATCATTCCAAAAACAACTTTCAAAAATTCATACGCAAACCAGGCCACTAAATTCTTGGTGATTCCTTTTTGTCTTACCACAAAATCATTAGCAAATGTTTGTTTATCTTTCTTGATGACATTTTGATCTTCTCCACAACCTACAAGGGACACTTGTTGGATGTAGAGACGGTAATCTAGATCCTTCAGGACCATGGGGTACAAGAGATTTCTCACCTAGGATTTATCATCGATAGCAATAGCATAAGTTGGACCCAAAATGGTGTCCAAGCCATCTTGGACTCGGAAGTTGGTCTTTGTCAGGCATCTAGCAAACACAAGTTTTCCAAAGATGTAAGGCCATTCACGAACTTTCTCGGACCAGCATTTATCTTTTTTTATCTAGGTGCCAAAGCAAACTTTATCTCACCAGAGTTGGCCATCAAGTTGGGCATTAAAGCTGAAGAGATGGGGTACACAGCAGAGGCAGGGCTGGCATGTCCTGGCCACTCAGAGTGTGTTACTCCTATCGTTGGAAAGCTCCGTCTGCATGTTTGGTCATATGTGGATACAGAGGAGTTTTATATCATGCCAATCGAAGGGTGCGATGCCTGTTAAAATCCCGTGGATGTTCCGTATACATGGCGTACTGGATGTCTTCAACAAAAATATCACTCTTCAACATAAGGGCAAAACCCACATCCTTGATGTAAAGCTTAAAGGGGAGTTTGTGTGAGGATTTAGGTTACTCCTCTGTTTATTTAACACTTCATAACTTGAAAATTTAGAACTTGAGTACAAGACAGAACTTGAAAGAGACTTGAGAGATTCAAACTGAGATTGATTTGCATTACACAAGCCACTCTTATATAGAGAGTGTGTTTTTTTAGCGAGCTTCTGATTTTGAGCTTTTGCAATGAGAACCATTTTTGCGAGCTTTTTAACATTTAATTTGGAGGCTTTTCTAACGGCACAAAAAAGGCAACCAAAACAACAGACATTACTCGTATAATACACATTAAAAAAACGTGTATAAGTTTCAAAAAGTCGTAACTTTGAGCATGAACATCTAGCAAGATATGAACCACAAAACATACATCTATATATATAAACTATACTATATAGAATTATATAAATAGATAGCGTATAGTAATATAGAACTATATCATGATATAACTATACTATATATCATTATACTATACTATATATAACTATAGCTATACTATATATAATTATATCATATAACTAGACATATATGAAAATCTTTCATATGTTCCAATTCATGCTCATCTTTGAGAAGACTATCGGTGTCCATATTGCTGATGACACTCATAGGAATATGAGAACACATAGTGGATAATGAGCCATATTCACAAAAACAAAAAGATGGTTTGCAACCATTTAAAACTACGTTGCCTTCAAGAAGGAAGATGTGGGGTGGAGATTACAAGCTATGCTGAAAACATCCCTATTTATGATGCTTATTCTGCTGAAAAATACAAGAAAATGTTAATGAGAAGACTAGCTTACAGTTCCCACGACAAGGTGGGCGACCCATGACGGTGTCAATGGCTAGATAGCTAATGGTGTTTTGAAAACAAACAGGTACTGCAAGTCATGCATGTTGGTAAAGGAAGTGTACAAACGGTCACTATCACAAAAGTAAGCACAACCCTTCTCATGTCTAACAGAGCCCGTACATTTCAAAGTTGTCATTCATAAGTTTACACATCTTGCACTAGCTTCCATCTACAAATTCTGGCTAGAGGAGAAACCATGCTTAAACATTATTCATAGTTTCTAGCATATATCCATGATAAACAAATAAAATTTTTTATGTTCTTTACTACTCACCTTGTTAGATCTTTTGATTCTAATTAGTCCTTTGCAAATTTCAATAATAATAAATATAAGAATTATCTTAAGAAAGAACGTATAAGGTATGCTACAATTCTCCGTTTCAATTTCTCATCTTACAAAGCCAATCATGCTACATATAGAGAGGTTTTAAGAAGAGCGTGATTCAAATCAATCTCACATTTACTTTATTCCGGTTTTAAGAAATCTTGGTCAAGCCCATGTTTAGTAAAAAGATCAGTGGTTGTGTTTAGATTGCCAATATCCTACCATAATTCATGTCGTCTCTTTAATAAACCTGCCAAGGTAGAACACACGTGAGTATGGCCGCCATTACTATAGCAAGCTATTAGATCCAATTCATCTAGATCCACCATACTATTGTTTCTGATTTGAGAAACCTCCTGGGGTGGAATCTATTGGTTCCAACCCCATACCAGGTCTCCTCGATTCAAACCCATCTGCGTCGTACTCTTGCCTGTCGATTTTCCTATGCTTGTCGTACTCTTCTTTATTCTTTTAGTTTGCAATTGATCGAAATCGATACGTATGTCTACTCAAGGATTTATTTTAGCTGCCCAAAAATAGAGGAGAACGTGAGTAACCAAGTTCAAACTAGAAAATTAAACCAGTAAAAGAAGTATCAAGAATATTATGGCTTGCTATGTTCAAATCAATCAAGCCCTTGCTAAGACTATCAACCCAAACAGCCGACCTTGTTTCGAACCATTTTTCCTGTTGCAATCTTATGCTCCCTGATTTTGCATGGCTGGCTATCTCACTAATTGGAAATGGAAATGGTGGTTTAGAAGAAGATGTATACAAGGATTGGCCGATATAAAAAGCGCTTGAAAAAGTAGGTTGAGAAGCTGATGATACATATAGTGAGAAATCTGGTTGTGACACATAGCGAGCCAGAAGTGTTGAAACCATCAAGCCCCAAATGTCATCTCCAACCCTCGCAACTTGATTTGCTGAAGGCGGACAATGTGGTAATGTATCAACGACAGAACTAGACTCGATCGCCGGGACATGTCCTTTGAGGCAATGCCTAGGGTTGTGTAGCTGGGTGGTGGCTTGATGGCCACCTTAACAATTGTTGAACGTGTAGAACCTGAAGCTTCTCCTTTGAGTAAAGAAATTCTCCTTTTTGGGGGGAGGGGGGTTTATATAACCTGTACAATGTTTGGAGACATGACATTCGAAGAAATAGTGTCTCCAGAAAGATCACTTTGTATCTTCACATAAACTTGAGGCAACACATTTACAACTCCATTTGAATTGAAAAGATCATCCAGCTGTGGAGTTGAAGGACTTGTACCTAGCATTGGTAGAAGAAACATAGCACATTGCCTTAACCCGAGTTTCCACATTCTACAAGAAGCAAGCATAGGTGATTGCATTTGGAGACACTCCCTCGCTTATCATCCGCTCAAAAAAGCCCAGAGCTTCTTGGCCTCATCCCTTTAGGGCATATCCCCCAATTAGTGCATTCCAAGAGATGAAGTTCCAGATAAGAAGACCTTGAAGCACTTATTGTGCTTTCTAAAGTTCACTACACTTAATATATATGTCAATCAAGGCATTGCCAAGCTTTATGGATGGCTTAATACACATGGCGATCATTATTGTATGTGTATATATAAACATCGGAACGGCTCTACATCATTCTCAATGAGATGGTGAGATGGCGAGGTGCTTAATCGTCATGTGTATAAAGCTATCCATAAAGCTATTTTTTACACAAAAAAAGGGGGACTACAAAGCTCACTGATCATTCACTGATATTATCATAATTTTTGCTCCTTTTTCAAGAGGTTGAATGCTAGAACAAGCTTTTATAAGTGACACATAGGTGACTACATCAAGATGCTTTGAATTGCAATGCATTTGCACATAGCAATATAAGACTATAGTTGCCTATGCCCTAAAGACACCTCAACATGATTGGTGTACAATTTTTTAATGGCAGACAACACATAATATTATAAAATTAAAACCTTACATTACACGGTCTCGTCCCTAGTTTGTACACCAACTTTGGACATGCTGCTTCTAGAAATCTTTTTTTTTTTTTTGCTCTCCCTTGATTGCTAGAAAATATAAGACTAGCTCCTTTGGAGGCATCAACCCCTTTTCCCTCCATCTGTAAACGGTCCCTTAATACCATACCATATGGCCATCTCCAAAACATGTTTCTCATGAAATACGTCTTTTAATAACCCACAACAAGAGAAATTTTTCATGTCAAACTCCCAAATGTCATAGCTAGTAGCTTTTGCTTAAAACATTTCCTCCAATCTGAGTGAGCTCTCTCCTCCCTCTTCGTTTTCGACCTTCCTTCCCCTACGACTTCAAAGAGGACGTTTTTTGTATTATATGATGGATATCCCATGTGGGAGCCCAGGAAAGGGTGTACCGATTTTTTAAAAAATAATGGGGTCCGTACAAAGGAGACTTTTGCAAAAAAATTCAGATTTAAATGTAATATCAAGCTCAAAAATAAACGCAGATAGTGCTTTTTTTTAAGTTACATTTTGTGAATGCATAGGCGTGCTTTCATATCACATATAGTTGTTTGGTAATTGAAGAATTGCACTATGTAGTATAGAGTTCTCTCATGTCACAATGATATTTAAAGATATCATTGGTGTAATCTTCTGGTTCAAAAGATCGAAAAATAAGTTACAATTGTAAAAGCTCAAAACTGAAAGCTCGCAAAAATAAAATCCCCTTATATAGAGGGCGAAAGGTTACAATAAAGAGTTGTGCCTTTTAATGAATAGGCATGTCTTTTGAATGAAACATCGTGACTTTAGGCGAAGAGATGTAACCATTTGATGAAGAGAGGTGTAACCATTCGGTGAAGAGTTGTGACCGATGACTCTTCATTGGTGACTCTTCATGTTTTGCATAAAAGCCTAATTAAATAATAATAATAATTAGTCACAAATCGTGACATTCCCTCCCACTTAAAAAGAGAGCCTCCGTCAAATGAATGACTTTTGATGCTGACAGAACTCTTGAAAGGAAGGGAGTCTTAGAAAATCTTCGGTCTTCTATTGAATTGGAACCTTTGAGTTGTCGACGGGAAATGAAATCTTCATCTTCGACTTTTTCTTTCGATTGAATCTCTTTGCTTTAGCTGCTAAATCTCATGTCATGGCACTATTCTTGGCCATAACAATCTTCCATAAGCCAAAATGAAAACTGACTTCATTTGCATCATGTCGCATTTTCTGCGAGATTGTAAATATAACAGTTACAACTTGGCAAGAATTCTTATTCATAGAAGTGTAGCCATGAAAATCTTTAACATCTTCAAGCTTTGACCAAGAAAGGGATTCTTTGTCAATCTTGAAGGGGATCATATCGAAAATGCTCCGAACTTGAAATGTGTCCTTGAGCTTTCTTCTGAATTAAGTGCCACAAGTAGTTCCACTGTTGAGTAGTCCATAGGGCTTGCGAAAACATTGGTATCTTCCACAATAGGTGTTCACTGTGAGATAGTGTTGTTTAGAATTTCTTCCGTCTTCAATGAAGTTGCATCGAAATAAATTTTGTCCAAATACTCATATGCAGGGACTGAAGTCATACTACAAGAGTCCGCATTAAGATCTTCCTTTATACCATCCAAGGTAAGGACTTGAGTCTTCAAAGTTGATGAAGAACCATCGTTCACCACATCATCGGTTATCTCATCAGAACCAATGACTTCATTCTGCAAGGGTGGGGCTATGGATTCTTCCTAGATCACGGCCAGAGAAGGAAATGTGTGTATTTCGATTGTCACACAAGAACTAGAACCTCTTGAATCTTAAGCTTGCTCTACAGATATTAAGGCTTCCAAATTAGAAGGGGGAGGAAGAGACTGCTTGCATTTCTTAGTCCTCTCAAGGATCCTTTTGCACAAGGTAAGCTAGAGGAATTCTTCAACTCTGCCACCAAGAGCTTGGAAGGACTTGAATGTTTAGTAGGGCTCGCGAGGGGGAACTTGTCCAGTGTCGCAGCCGTCACGACCGAGTACTTGACTAGGGTCGGAAATAGGTGACACTAAGTAATCCCACTTCGAGGAGGTTGAATTTTCTTTAAGGGGCGATCTTATGAAAGCTTCATGTTGCTGCTTTTGCCGATGATAATTTTGAGGTTGAGGCTTGTTATAGCAGTCATGCTGTAGTGACGCATAGTCTGCCATGCATCATCATGAAACCATCCCTGAAAAGATAATGCTCATGATGTTGTCCATCATGCAACTGTTCAAAGATTCTTGCAAAATCTTCATCAATAGCATAATGTTCCTTCATGTCATCAAGATCATGATGATAAGGAATTGACACAACTAAAAGTTGTGGCTTTCTTGATAACGCATCAGCCACAACATTCTTCTTACCTTCCACATACACAATTTGAAAGTGGAACATAGAAAGAATGTTTGCCCATCGCATATTCTTCTTTTGATAACTTTGATTGTGTCAAAAAGTGTCATAAAGTCTGATGATCGGTTTGGACAACAAAATTAGCACCTAATAGGTAGTGCTTCCAACTAGAGAGCGCATGAATTACAACCGGTAGTTCTTTCTCATAGATTTGCATAGTCTTTTCTGGTCCTTGCAAGATTCTGCTTTCATAGGCTACTACCCGACCATTTTGCATTAGTACTGTACTAATGCTATTGCCACACGCATCACACTGAACCACAAATGACTTCCTAAGATCTGGTAAAACAATTATTGGATCCGAAGTCATCTTTTCTTTCAAGAGATTAAAAGTTGAAATCTCTTTTCGTGTCCACTTAAAAGTGACCTCTTTCTTTTGTAAAGCATGTATCTCGTCAAAGTTCTTGATATACCTTCTGTATTAAGAGCTTAATCTCAAGAAGCTACGGACATCGTGTATAGTTTTCAAATTTGGCCATGTCTTAATTGCTTCAACCTTAGGAGCATCCATTCGAACACCATCCTTTGACACTATGTGGCCAAGAAAGTGGATCTCTTCCAAGAAGAATTCACTTTTCTTAGGATTAACAAGCAACCTGTGACTACGTAACTCTTCGAACACAGTGATCAAGTGATGCCTATGCTCCTCATCATTCTTTGAATAGACTATCATGTCGCCAAAGAATGTGCCAACAAACTTTTGATGTGGGCGGAAAATCTGATCCATCAACCTATTAAACATAGGAGGAGTATTTGTAAGACCGAATGGCATCACTAGAAACTCATATAGACCAAATGTCGTCCTAAAAGCAGTCTTGTGCACATCCTCTCGCCTAATACGAATCTGATGGTATCCACTCTTAAGGTCTCTCCTTGATGAAAATTGCAGCCCCCTCTAACCGGTCAAGAATATCATCAATCCTTGCGATAGGAAATCTGTTCTTGATGGTATTCTTATCCAACGCACGGTAGTCAATACACATGTGCCAAGGGCCATCCTTCTTCTACACTAGAGGTACTGGGGAGCAAAAGCGTGAAGAACTGGGATAAATCGGCCCTTTCGCTAGCAGCTCCTCTATTTGGCTCATAATCTCCTTCTGATGTGCCGCATTAACCCGGTGGGGAGGTCTATTTGATGGGCTACAACTTGACACCAAATCTATCGCATGATCTTCAGGCATCTTCGGCGAAAACAAAGACGATAATGAGTCAAAAAAAACAATCACTAAACTCTCGCAAAAGTGCTGACCTTTCTTTATCTAACACAGATAAAGTTGATTGACAATTATCTAAAAACATCACATGCAAAAATCAAGTACGCAAAAATATGATTCTTAATTACAGAAGTGATAGCCAAAGCAGATATAATAGGGACAAACTGTCACGATTTGTGACTGATTATTATTATTATTTAATTAGACTTTTATGCAGAACATGAAGAGTCACCAATGAAGAGTCATCAATCACAACTCTTCACTGAATGGTCACACCTCTTCATCGAATGGTTACATCTCTTCGCCTAAAGTCACAATGTTTCATTCAAAAGACATGCCTATCCATTAAAAGGGCACAACTCTTCATTTTGTAACCTTTCGCCCTTTGTATAAGAGTGGCTTGTGTAATGCAAATCAATCTCAGTTTGAATCCCTCAAGTCTCTTTCAAGTTCTGTCTTGTACTCAAGTTCTAAGTTTTCAAGTTATGAAGTGTTAAATAAACAGAGGAGTAACCTAAATCCTCACAGTGGTATCAGAGAAATTTTTTTTCCTTCTCCCGTGGGTTATGCGGGCCACTTAGCCTCTTCGCTCAACGTACCCCCCTCAACAATCAGCAGGTGTTGTATGGAAGAAGGAGAAGGGATTAAATCCCCAAGTTTTTCCCCTCTTTTTCCCCACAGATGTATTAAATTACCACTCTCGGGCAACACTAGTGAAATGCAAGATGCTCTCTTAAAGTCTCGGAGGTTCGACATGGCAGTGATGGTGGTGCCCTGTCCCGCGTGATGTGTGGAGTTACTCAAATCAGCCCCCCCATGTCCCTTTTACCCTCTTGGAGCCTCTCCAAGTGATGCATCCCTTCGAAAGGACACATCTTTTAAAACATGTCCTTTCACATTGAAATGACCTTTTTCTTTCTAAAAAAAGTGACCCTAGACTTTTTTTTTAAAGCCTAACCATTGGGGACCCTCTCCTACCTCAAAAAATGGAAAAAAAATAATATTTTTTTTCAGCCCCCCTCTTTGACGTGCGAGCATATCAGCCCCCCCCCCCCCCCCCCTTCCCCTTCTTTTGCGCGTGATGCAGGCTCGCGATATGCTCTCCGAAGTAGAATTCCATGGCTGTCCAGAAATTACAGCAGCAAAATACTTCAATTTTCGGCACCGGATGATCTTCTTCTTCACCACTTTTACCTCCCAGGAGTGATGGTTATCAATCTCCCTTGATGATGCTTGAGTACTACATGCCTTTTCAGCCCCTTTTGTGGTGAATAGGTTTCAGTCTCCTCAACAAGAAGGAAACCCTTTCATTGGTGTCCGAGCAAAGCCTTCCTTTTCATCAACGGTTCGTGCTCGAGTATGGACTCTAAGAACCTCTCATTGTGGAAGCAACGGGTAGCCGCCTTGGAACAAGGGATCTCCTCACTCACAGTCAAACTGGAGGCTCTCTGGTGACAAAAACCTTTTGGTATCAAACATCTTCCGACGGTTTCTGAGCAATCTATTTCTCACCCTGAGCATGTTTCTTCAGAGACAACCCAACACAAACTCACTTTAATTGAGAAACAACGTGCTCAGAAGAAACATTCTTTGCAGCATGACTGCTATAACAAGCCTCAACCTCAAAATTATCATCGGCAAAAGCACCAACATGAAGCTTTCATAAGATCTCCCCTTGAAGAGAGTTCAACCTCTTCGAAGTGGGCTTACTTAGTGGCACCTATTTCCGACACTAGTCAAGTACTCGGTCGTGATGGCTGTGACATTGGACAAGTTCCCCCTTGCGAGCCCTACCAAACATTCAAGTCCTTCCAAGCTCTTGGTGGCAGTGTTGAAAAATTCCTATAGCTTACCTTGTGCAACAAGCAATCTCTTCCTCCCCCTTCTAATTTGGAAGCCTTAATATCTGTTGAGCAAGCTGAAGATTCTTCATCAACTTTGAAGACTCAAGTCCTTACCTTGGATGGTACAAAGGAAGATCTTAATGCGGACTCTTGTAGTATGACTTCAGTCCCTGCATATGAATATTTGGATAAAATTTATTCCGGTGCAACTTCATTGAAGACGGAAGTAATTCTCAACAACACTATCTCACAGTGAACACCTATTGTGAAAGATACCAATGTTTTCGCAAGCCCTATTGACTACTCGGCAGTGGAACTACTTGTGGCACTTAATTCAGAAGAAAGCTCAAGGACACATTTCAAGTTCGGAGCATTTCCGATATGATCCCCTTCAAGATTGACAAAGAATCTATCCTTTCTTGGTCACAGCTTGAAGGTGTTAAATATTTTCATGGCTACACTTCTATGAATAAGAATTCTTGCCAAGTTGCAACTGTTATATTTACAATCTCGCAAAAAATGCGACATGATGCAAATGAAGTCAGTTTTCATTTTGGCTTATGGAAGATTGTTATGGCCAAGAATAGTGCCATGGCACGGGATTTAGCAGCTAAAGCAAAGAGATTCAATCGAAAGAAAAAGTCGAAGATGAAGATTGCATTTCTCGTCGACAACTCAACGGTTCCAATTCAACAGAAGACCGAAGATTTTGGAAGACTCCCTTCCTTTCAAGAGTTCTATCAGCATCAAAAGTCATTCATTTGACGGAGGCTCTCTTTTTAAGTGGGAGGGAATGTCACAATTTGTGGCTAATTATTATTATTATTTAATTAGGCTTTTATGCAAAACATGAAGAGTCACCAATGAAGAGTCATCGGTCACAACTCTTCACCGAATGGTTACACCTCTTCATTGAATGGTTACATCTCTTTGCCTAAAGTCACAATGTTTCACTAAAAAGACACGCCTATTCATTAAAAGGCACAACTCTTCATTGTAACCTTTTGCCCTCTATATAAGAGTGGCTTGTGTAATGCAATATCAATCTCAGTTTGAATCTCTCAAGTCTCTTTCAAGTTCTCTCTTGTACTCAAGTTCTAAATTTTCAAGTTATGAAGTGTTAAATAAACAAAGGAGTAACCTAAATCCTCACACAAACTCCCCTTTAAGCTTTACATCAAGGATGTGGGTTTTGCCCCTATGTTGAAGAGTGATCTTTTTGTTGAAGACATCAAGTACGCCATGTATACGGAACATCCATGGGATTCCCAACAGGCATTGCACCCTTCCATTGGCATGATATAAAACTCCTCTATATCCACATATGACTGAACATGCAGACGGAGCTTTCCAATGATAGGAGTAACCCACTCTGAGTGGCCAGGACATGCCAACCCTGCCTCTGCTGTGTACCCCATCTCTTCAGCTTTAATGCCCAACTTGATGGCCAACTTTGGTGAGATAAAGTTTGCTTTGGCACCTGGATCAAAAAAGATAAGTGCTGGTTGATCTCTGACTTTACCCCATGTTCCATATAACTCACTGGCATCTGAGTTTGGTCTCTGTCAATGGCACGAACATGTAGGAAGTTACTGAAAGCAACGCTTTACAAAACTTCCGATTATACTCTCCTCTGAGCTCTTGCAAGTAATCGTGGTAAGTTGGTGCCAATCTGTCATGACGTCGACTTCAAATTCATTTGACAGCCACGTGGATGCAAACATTTGCTTGAAGTAAAACCATGTGGCAAGTGCCTCTCCTTGCATCAACAGTGTCGTCCGCCATGTATGTGCATTACCTTTCAAGAAAGTGACAGCTTTCCTGACCTTGGAGGCTTCTGTAAAGTTTCCCCTGAATAAGCACCATGAAACTGTTGGAGGAAAGTGAGAGCCTTCGTCTTATCCTCAAACCCACTCAAAGTATTAAACTTCACAGCTACACCTCCTTCTTTGTATTGTTTTGGCTTTTCCAATGCTCCCAAATTATCATAAGGATGTGTCTACAACATGGATATTGTAATAGGGTTCATCCGCGCCCCTTGGCCATTGATATTCTGAGTCACTGGTGCCATTTCTGGTTGCTGGTCGAAAAAACCAGCCATGCCAAAACTGCCCTAATTGCACTTAAACCCTTGCTGCATGCCAATATTACCATACATGGGGTTTGGTATCATGTCCTACATACCCCCAAAAACTGTTCCTGGCATATATTGCTAGTTTCTAGGCTCATAACTAGCCATACTTTGGAACACAGATCCACCCCCAAATAACCCAGGATGTACCGTGGGTGGTGGAAAAACCTGAGGCATAGCCTGGATGTTAACTCCCTGTCCATTTAATCCACCATTCAAACCCTGAAAGATGGCTGGCTGAATTGGTAAAACCTATGGAATAGGTGTCCTTACCACCTGTTCATGGACGGAAGGAACTTGTCTTGGAGCCCCGACCGACTCCGCAACATGCGAGTGCTCCCTGCCTTGCTGAGACGCACAAGGAACTTGGGCTTGAGCCTCAACGGGCTCTACTGGTTGAGTAAGTTTCCTTGTCTGCTGTGACATTGATGGACCTTGGAGAAACTCCATAAACCTGGGATTATGCACCAATCAAGTAAACACATTCACAATGGCAACTAACTGTGTCATGAACGCATCTTCTTCAAGTTGCCCAGTCATATACCCATGAACTGGTGGAGCATTCACATCAACAAAAGGTACAAACAGAGGTGGCCTAGAACTCTCACCAACCTTGAAACACTCGTGGAACAGTCTGCCTGTACTGCGAAGAGGAACCCTCTTCCCTAGTGTCATTCACTCTGTCAACCATGTAGTGTAATTTCAAACTCCTAAGCTCTGTGTCTTCAACAAAAACCAACCAAGGCTCACTCTTTAAGGAAAGTGTGATTGGTCCCAGCGACGGAACCAATGAAACCGGTCAGTAGACTCGCTAGAGAGCGATAAACTTTAGCTTTCACCCGATCTTTACCTATTAAACTTTACAACACAGAGGAACTTCACAAATGAACCTGTGACTAGGAATTACACTTCAAAAAAAACACGGCTTAGCAGCTAGAGTGCTTTCAAGCAGACAGTGACACCTTGTTGGCCCCAAAGATTGGCATCCCTTTTGGAATTTCTTTATTCTCTTTAGGCTTTGGAGAAAACCTGCAAATTCCTACAAGTTGTCCCACTTTTAATGGGCTTAAAATGACCTATTATAGCCCAATTTTGGCAACATAACCACAATAGGAGGCTTCACAATCAAAATCCCCACGCATATAGTGACTTTCCCAACGTATTTGGGCACTTTCTCAAACCTGGCAAGAAATTACAGCACGCTGAACTCTCTCTTTTCAGCCTCTAAAATGCTCCAGAACACCTGTTTAGCAGTTCCCTAGCTTCCCCGAAGCTCCTGGTCATAGGCATCAAAAAGGGACAAAAACCTAAACTTGTAGAAAAAACACAACAAGCTGTAATTCACTGTTTCAGGCTCTGTTTCGCGTGCTGGTCGCATCCATAGCAAGCTCTCGATCTCCCGCACCTGTACAACTACCTGCGCTTTGAATTGGACGAGATTTCTTGCGTGAAATCTCTCTGAATTCACCTGTAACTATGCGGGATTAGCAATTAGCTAATCTAGTACATGACCAAGAGTCTCTTGCCTCGACAAACGCGCATAACCACAAAACTATGCATAAAAATGAAAAGCCCTTGAGAGGGGCATCACTAATATGTCACGGGAAAGAGGTGCACGAGAGAGAAATCATGGCACTACATGAGACAAAGGAGAAGGCAAGCTTTCCATTAACACTGTGAACCTGCACCCACTACTCACACACACATGATGAAGTTATGAATCAGCCCCTCCCTCTCCCCTCTTCAAAAGTGCGCCATTTTGATGCATAGATGTCCTTATGTGCTTCTCCAGCTCACAATTGTCCATAGTTTTTCTTTTGAGTTAATTTTTGAATCCCACCAACTTATAAAGTATTACTTGGGGCATAATTGATTTTAAACTAAGTCTAGCCATCCTTTTACTACTCAGATTCTAGTGCTGACTGGCTGACTAGCTCGTAGCGACCTGGCCTTTACTGTTTGTAGGTGAAACTCTTGGCTGTCGGCCGTTTCACATTGGCTATACAATGTCCGGCCATTTGTGACTTCAAAAAGAGGGTCCTAGAAATCAAATAAAAATCAAGGGAAAGAAACCAACAACTAAGGTTAGTGGTTGTCACAGCCTCGTGACACAATGTTTTCCTTTGGCGCCTTTCCTCTTTCACTTCTTTGCAAAGGCTGTGAGCTACTACTTGACAATATAGGATGTGGGTCTCCAAGGCCTGAGCCTGCCTATCCGAGAGGAGTTGCTTGATGTTGAGTTTCAGATGACACTACTATGTTTTTTAGGGGTTGTGCAGCCATCTTACCTACTTTTAGCAGGCTTTGGAGTGCTTTTGTCAGGCCTCTAGGACACAAATCAATTGGCACAAATCTTGTGGTTTTTGGACGGGCCGTGCACTCACACCGAGTTGGGAGCCTAGCCGTGCCTTTCATTGGTGGATCTTAGACAGTACTACTGTGAGATACTTCGGGTGCCAGGTTGGCTTTGACATCACTTTTGAGCACCAAATTGCCCCGGTTCTTTTGAGCATCAAGAAGAAGCTATTGTATTGGAGCACGGCTCGACTTTCTCTAGCTGGCTATGTTGCGGTGGCCAACTAGGTGCTATTAGTGACAATGTGGTACATCACCTCTTGTTGGGTTTTCTCTCGATCGTGCTTGGGGAAAGTGCAACGCTTGATTCAGAACTTCTGATGATCAGGAGATGATGGTAGGCCAGCACGGCCAAGGTTGTGTTGGTAGTGATCATGTAACAAATTGCTGACGTGTCAAAGCCTAAAGAATGGAGCCAACTTACAGATGTGGCCGAGGGGCCTAAACCCTAAGAAGAACAAGTATCAGAAGAAGTCCTACCAACTTATGGGGACCCCGTTCGATGGGGCCCCAAGTGACATAAAGGAAGAAAATAAAGCAGGATCCGGACACATGCAAAAGCTGATGACGTGGCAGATTTTCAAAAATTGCGCTAACATGATGACGTGGCAGGCTGTACGGATTTCTGCATTTCGCGTTGGCTGACTGATGACGTGGCAGGTTGTACGGATTTTCGTAAATTACGTTGGCAGCTTTTGGCATTGCTTTTTGGACTAGAAGCTTTTGAGTTTTAAAGGCTTTTTACTGTAACTGCTTTTTAGGCCAAGGGCATTTAAATATGAGGCTAGGGCTCATTCTCTGGCATGCAGGTGCAGAGTCTAGAGTACCGGCTTGTACTATGTTGATGCAATATAAAGAAATACCAAAAGGGGCGCCAAGGTTTGGGGCCAATACTCTCTGGGGTGGAATTCTACCACTCTGTGTCACGTGTTCTCTCTCTCTCTCTCTCTCTCTCTCTCTCTCTCTCTCTCTCTCTCTCTCAATTCAGTTGTTATTGAAGTGCTAAAAGTCTGTTCTTTTCTATTGGCACGTGGTGCCCGTCTTGTGACAGATCATTCTTCCCACCTCTCAAGATGGCCTCGGGAATATTGGTCAAGTTTGTCAGAGTCACATAATTCGTTGTCAGATGCTTGATACTAGGCTATGCGCCCAAGAAGAAACTGTTACTACAGAGGATACATAATAAAACTCCCAACATGTGGATGCCATAGCACCCTCGGGTTCGATGCATTTTCACAAGAGGAGCAAGTGGGGTTGAGAAGAGGATTCGAGGATAGATTTTCTTGCAGGCTCTTGAGGGCTTGGGAGTAACTCAAACCTGCCCTATTCCAAACACCAGCCTAAGGCTCCAGACGAGTATGCGTACCAGACAGTGATTTGGAGCCCTTAGATTCTGACTCCCAAAAACATATGGTGGGTGCACGTCACCACATGTCCTAATGGATGCAGGGCCAACTAAGAGCCTTGGAGAGTGGTTATAGTTTAGACAACTCTCGGTGCAGCTGCAAGAGGAGCGGTTGAGAGGGATGAGGGGCACATATGTGCTTAGTTAGAAATAGAGTCGGCGATACCTGGCACAGGGACCTAGCCTGCTGCACTCGACTTGTCGGAGGCTCCATAGTGGATGGGTGCCTTTACGAGGCATGAGATACTCATTGCAGTTGGAGACTCCTCAGAGAACATAGGATGTATATGCTTTGATGTGGGAGAAACTGAGCATAGAAGAATTTGCAAACATAGGAATGATTTGAGTTGTTGAAACCATTAGGGATAGAGACATAATATACAAATCATTAGGCTTGAAACTCAAAATTAGAGACCGAACAAGAGAGCATTTGCATTAGTTCAGAAACACAGATATTCATTGCAATTGATAAAACCAAAGGGCGCCTCAACAAAAGAGCCCCTTTATCAAGATGGTCAACGAGCTATATTGAACAAAATCAATCTCAACTCGAATTGCAGCTGAATGACATTACAAAAGTCTCGGTAGGAGTAGGGAACCTGTTGTTAGACCCAACTCTCAGGCGGGGTGAGACAAAAGCTGGTGATATATTCGCAAAGAAAAAGTACAATTTCACTAATAAAAAGCCAGCTGGGGGGTGAGACAAAAGCTGGTGATATATTCGCACAGATATTTCAGAAAAAGTTCACTTTCACTAATAAAAAGCCAACCTCTGCACATTCCACCAGAGACTCCATTCCTACTTTAAAATTTGAAGCAAGGCGGCAATTTTCCATCTACAACATATCAAGAAATTAGAAATAATTAAAATTTCTAAAAAGTAAAGATTTTTGAGTCAATGTTTCAAAGATTAAAGCAACTACACTAACCATTCTCTGTAAGATTAATAATTTCAGGATTATCACTCGGATTTTTGAGTAAGATGATATCTTGACAATCGGTTTTCTGATAACGAACAGATCCAGGAATCTACACATAAACAAAAAACCAGAGATAATTAGAAAAATCAATAAAAAATAGATAATTAAAATTAGAAATTTCTGCAAATCCTAAATAAACCAGAAAACAACAAAAAGCCACAGAAATAAATTATAAAAAAAACTTACAACATTTTTGCAAAAGTCACCGAGCCAGAAAGTCAAAACTTGCAAGAACTTACATCTTTCAACCTGTTTAATTTAAACATAAAACATGTTTGAGATTTACAAAACCACAAATAAACCTATAAAGATTAAGCTTTGTTAACCTAACTTGGAAAGTACCATATTTAGAAACTCGTCGTTGGTTCTGGAGCCTGATTGTGGAAACACACACACTTGAAAATCAGGTGGAGGATCATTCTTTGTTGGACTAGTTTCGCTCAAGCTACTACCAGGCACCATCGTTCAAGCCTGCAACCGCCTAGCGTTGATTTTCTTGAGCGATAAGGTGTGTTTTCATTCCAATCTTGAGAGGGCTTCAACCTTGCCAAGGTTCCAAGTTCTGACTTTGAACTTACAATCTACAGCCTGCTACAGACCTTCTCTTGAGCTTTAGACTTGAGTGTTGAATCTTGAACACTGTTGATCGAGTTGCTTCAGAAATCAGCGTTGATTCTTCTTCAATTCCAGACTCCAGAGTCCAGATTCAATAATTATTCAGGTTCGCTCTTTACTTGCAGGTGAGCCCAAAGGCTCTTTTTCTAGTATCTGAACGCAGAAGCCACCACGTGGCATTAGATTTAATTTTTAAGAAAACATTGCTGCTTAACAAAGCTCTAAAAATATTAAAAAAACGCACGTGAAAAGCTACCAAGTGAATAAAATAAATAAAGCACTCTGCATTGCTCAATTGCGCTCAGAACTAGTTCGATCTTCTCCACAGGCAATTTGCAGGTTCCCTAGAAGCAGCTCGGAGCTTTGTCTGCACATTTGTCTCTATCTATTGAGAGAGAGAGAGAGAGAGAGAGAGAGAGAAAAGACGGGACCCTACTTCTATACTCTACATGATTCTTCACCTTGGCTGGTCTCGGCATTGCCTGAGATCAAGGCATTCCAGGTGACTATATTGCGTGCAGCAAGCTTTTCAAATACTTCACGCAACACACTGTTTTCATGCACAGATAATGAAACAACCTATCTTTGCTGACCTCAACTGACAATCTCCAAGTCACACCCACCGCTAGCCTTCCTCCCTATCCCTCTTCCCCCCAGCTATACTACCCTATCTCACCTTCCAAGGCTCCACACTTGATGTAAGTAGAGACGTCAAAGAGGAAAGCATCATGTTGCAAATCCATCTCCTCCAATCTCGCACCCTGGAACCATTCTACAGAGTACACTATCGATAGCAACTATCTCCTCCAATCTCACACCCTGGAACCATTCTACACCGCACCATCAGCTAAACGTCAATTGACGGCGCGAGTGGAGACGTATGACCTCCACAAACATAGGTGTGGACAACGACGAGGCTATTTACTTGGTGAGCCAAAGGTTGTTTTTTTTAATCTTTGAGCCCATGATCCAAGTCATTGCCCACAACTCGAATCACATGGCCAAAAGCCTCGCAAGAAAAACAATGTTGCTTTTTACTTGTGCTTGCGTGGATCCTTCTCCCTCATTCTGAAGGTCTGTATAGAGCTAGCCACCAAAGCACAAAAAGTGCCTGACGAGGCATGCCGTCTCTTGGAAGGCCCTGCGTTGCACCATCTAAGATGTTCGGGTTGCCCACACTTCGTTGTGTCTAGATGCCACCTTAGGCCGTAGATGATTATTGTTCGTTTAAACCTGGTGGTGGCGTGATTATAGTTATCACTCGTGCGAATTGCCTGGTGGCAATTCTTTAGCCCAATATGTTTTGTGCGAGGTGATAATTTGTAAAGGTGTGCTCGTCTTTGCAAATTTACTTGTTGTTCTTCTAAGTCTAAGTTAGATTGAGAACTTGAAGTCAAAAATATTTTCTTAACAAAGGGCCCAACATTGGCAGGGCCAAGAAGCTCTGCATTGTTTTCACCAGATGCGAAGAGAGGGTACTTGTTGCAATCAGTAGTTCAATATTCTTCAAATAAGAGAGAGAGAGAGAGAGAGAGAGAGAGAGGACTGTTCTTGTTGATCAGTAGAGAGCGGGGGTCAGGTGATGAAAGGGCACCAAGCCCCGCGACTCAAAAATTGTCATCTCCATGCTAACTTGCCTCTGGTTATATAGTTCAAAATTTGGCTATGGCGATTGTGCATTGTCAGGGGATTTGTGTTCGAAAGGTGAGATGGGAAGGCGCGGGGCCTAGTGCCCTTTCATCACACAATTAATGTGTGTGGAAGAGAGTTGTAGCAAACACAATTAATGTAGACAAAGCTTAAAACTGACAACTTGAACACAATTATGAAACTTGATTACCCAAAGCAAACAATTAACCATACATCAGGTTAATCTGCCTTCATTGGCTTGCCGAGCTTGCCTTGATAATATTTCTCTCCTTCGTTCTTCCTCTGCTACTTTAAGATATATATATATATATATACATACATATATATATATATATATATATATATATATATATATATATATATATATATATATATATATATATATATATATATATATATATATATAAAGAGAGAGAGAGAGAGAGAGATCCCAAGAAAATGATTAATTATGGCTTATGGAAAAGATTACGGCTTGGGTTATGGCTTTTTTATTAGAGTGGCTATGGAAGCTTGGAAAAGGATTAAATGCCCAAAGCTTATGGCTCCCCCCCCCCCTGATACAGCAGAGAACGAAAACTTGAATATATCCTAATCAGTGCAGAATTAGCCTCTGTGCCGGAAACACAAAAATGCTCAAAACAACGTTTTTCTTGTCCTAAAGTGGCCCATTTTTACCAAAAACCTGTTTTACAAAAAATTTACAGACTAAGACTTTTTTGGCCTCCCTCATGCAGAGGTGTGAAGTCTCTCACCACTGCCCACATGTCTTCCTCTACCCAAGTTGCCTTGCATGTCCTAAGAGCCTTTTCACATGTAAAAACTTTTTCTTCAAGCATGAAATCTCTACGCTTAGGCGTTCATAACCACATAAAACATACACTTTCTGGATCTCCTTACTTGTTCTCGAGCCCTGGTCACTGCTCAATAAATGTGTAAGCTTCAAATAGACTTTTTCTGCTTCCCTTTGCTCTGTTTCTCATCATGGAAGCGGAGCCACACGACATCCACCCCCTCTGAACGTGCACAGCCTCCAGTCTGTGCCAACCGTTCTCCAATCTATATCTGCTATAATCACCTTAAGCTGCTTGCCATCAAGATCACATAAGTGGTAAGTACATGTAAAACAAAATAAGGCTTAAACCATATCATCAATGGTCTAGCTCAATTATTTGGTAGCTATCCATCGCAAATCTTTGAAGTGTGTATGTTGTATCTCCAAAGCACTCATTTATGAAAAACCTGTTTAGTAAACCCCACCAAACTTAAGTGCTTTAGTTAATGATGCACACGGCTTGGCCATCAAGCTCACTTTAGGAAACCTTGTCAAGCTCAAGTATACCTTACTATGTCTACACACAGAATGGACATCAAGTCCTTTACTTCAAGTTCCGTTAGCAGAACCAACTCAAAAGATGTGAAGATACTTTATCAATCGTCCAAATATGTCAACTGGAAGCTAGCCATGTAAGATTATTGAACACAAAACCCAAAAATCTTTTCTTCATAGCATAAATCCAAAAACAAAACCTAGTGCCACACTTCAATAGCTCCCAGGATCAAGTGGCCGTATAATAAGAAATTACCCAACAGTGGAGCAACATAATATCCACAGGAGCATACATTTCTTGTATCAATTAGCATCAAACATTTCTGGTGTAAGTGTGCTATTATTGCATCAAATAGCATGCAACCAAAATGTATATCCACAAGTAACCATGCATATTAAACCTGCTTTTGAAGATACTTAGAATCTCCTAGATCAAATACCATCAAGAGGACATAGCATTGATGGGCCCCACAATATACTAGAGCATCACTTGAAGCATTGTGCAGCACCCACATCCCATAAACTCTTGGCAAATTAAGCTTGTTACCAGTAAGCCTTAAAGAGAATTGACTCCCTTTTACTGGAAGCCAAACCATCACTGACATAAACATCATTATAAAAAAATGGCATCCAAATCCTACCATAATTGGCATACTGTCCAAGGAAATAAAAAACCCTGTGAAGTTTTTGAAGGATCAAGGATGATTTAGGATCATCACCCCCTCTATCTTCATAGCCATTACGAAAAACCAAAATGTTCATCCATAGCATCTTTGAAAAAGTCAATCTACAAAATATCAATATTCATCAAAATTGTAGGAGTTATCTCCTCATGCAGCCCATGTATAAGTATAAATGTAGAATCTTTGTCGATATCCTGTTCACGATCAGCATGAGCTAGGCAATCTTGAAACTCATCAATGCTTCCTCATTTGCATCCATGCTACTTAGCAATCCATCATAACACTGTGAAGGTTCATCTAGCACCCCCTCTGAAGGAATATCCTCAAGCATATCCTGTGTTGGCTCATCGACCTCTTGTACTTTTTCAGGTATTGTGTATATAATAGATTTATTGATGCAATCATCTGCAGTAAAATTGTTGTCCTGCTCAGCTACAATGTCGATAGACCCATTAGTAGTCTGTAGTGGCTCATCTTCTTGATAGACTTTTTGAGAACATCCCATGCCAAGGACAGTAGCTTGAAAAACATTTGTTGTATAGTCTAGCTCTTCACTAGAACCATTATCAGAGGTAACTTCCATGCGAGCAATCTTTGAAAAAAAATAATATATTTTTGTTTTAGCATTAAATTCATTGTTTACCTTTGCTAGGTTGCTCAAAATACGGTCCTCCAAAGCTGGATCTTCTACTGCCAAAGCCGTATTTGCCTTGGCTTTACTCCTTGCAGAAATATGTTCCCAAAATTTATCATAGTTAAGGAACTACATATGCTCCCTTCTCCTTTACAGAAGACAATCTGGTTTTGTTTGGTAATCTCCTTTATTTCAAGATCTAGAATCCTTGAGCTTTTGCAAATAAATTCTTCAGCAAAATAGTCCCATCGTGTGGGATATGCTTCTACCAGTTCTTGAACCTGCTTTCTAAAATCTGATTTAAAAACCTCTTCAAAAGCTGCAATCATGCGATTTTCTAGAACATTTCGGCTCTTCATCTCGGCTTCATAACATGCAATAAATCCTTTAAGATCATATCCTTGAAAAACACGATATTGCTCCCATACAGCATCAACTGCTAGCTCTACTGCATCATCAATCTGCTTTTTCATCTTCATGGCTTTCACTTCTTGCAAACATCCCTGAACCAATTGCAGCATTTTTGGCATTCTTGAACTGCTCGGTTCCCATCAAATCCATTTGAATTGAAATCTTCAATAAACTGCATCAATTGTTCTGGCATCTCCGTCTTCACCTCCTACCCCGGCTCGTTTCGCGTCGGGTTCACCAAAGAATGTTGGGGGATTTTTGTTTGAAAGGTGATCCGGGAAGGCGCGAGGCCTCTAGCTGCGAGAGGTGTGTAGAAGAGAGTTGCAACAAACACAATTAATGTAGACAAAGCTTAAAACTAACAACTTGAACACGATTCTGAAGCTTGATTATCCAAAGCAAACAATTAACAATACCGCTGGTTAAATTATTTAAACTCCTTACATCAGGCTAATCGGCCTTTATTGGATTGCCGAGCTTGCCTTGATAATATTTCTCTCCTTCATTCTTCTTCTGCTGCTTTAAGATAGATAGATAGAGAGAGAGAGAGAGAGAGAGAGAGAGAGAGAGAGAGAGAGAGAGAGAAATAAAATGAAATGAAATGTTATATTAACGTCTTCAAAAGGCCAGAATGACCTATGAGACCAAACTGATACAAAAGTGGTGAATCTGTTACAATGTCTGGGTACCTTAGTACCAAAGTACTAAGTGTGAAAAGTGTGAAAGTGTGAAAATAAATGTGAAAAACTAATAACAAAGTATTAAATAAACTTCTTAGGAGCATTCTGGGTGTCTGGCTAGAATGCTTCTAATCCTTTGTTGTAGTCTCCTCCGGTAAAGTGTGCTTCTACATCTCGGTCGTGGTCGTCTCGATTTCCTAAGCTCAATCGCCCTGTCAATGAGGGTGCCTTTGGTATGAATGTGGGTACTCCTTTGTGCTGGCTGTTGGCCTCTTGCTTCTCCTTCCACTCCTGCTTCTCTCAATCCAAAGAAATCTGTGATCTGCCTCTGAGGCTGTAGTGCTCTTTGTCTTCTCATTAGATTATCCCTGTGCCGATGTAGTTCTAGTAGGTACAAGCCTAAGCATCTTTGATCTTGGTATTGCATGACTCTATCTAGAGGTCCAAAGCCTTCTTTAAATAGGCAATGGAAACGCCCACGTATCTCATAGTATACGGTGCAATGGCATATGTAGTGTAATTCTGTCTCCAGCTGCATTCCGCATAACTTGCAAATTCTGCTCTTAGGTGGTATTCCCCTAAATCTGCCAAATTCAATTTCCAGCTAGTGTGAGGATGTACGAATCTGACCAATAGCACATCTCAAACCATGAGACAGGTGGGTATCCATGTAGCTCGGGCGAATCACAAATCCATCTTCAGATAGCTGTAGGAAGTTTTCTTTGTAGTCGGCCATCTTCGTGCCCAATTCTTGTGTAGGGTCTACCCATGTCCTCTTAGTATCCAACTGTATAAGATCCTGACGGATGATTTTATTAATCTCTGTTTGTGTAATTGCCAGTGATGGAGCCACAAGAGAGTATTGGAAGGGTGGTAATCTTTCCATACTGAACCCGTGTCTCTGAAACCACAAGGACAGTTGCGCATACCAGCATGATGTATCCCCTTTCATTGCTAATTGTCCAGAGGATTCGAGGGCCAGTCTAGTATATCGGCAATTATTTGTATCCCGGAAACCATGTATAAAGGACACTGATCTGGTAAGAGCTTCAATTTCTATATTAGGGGTAGCTAGCTAGTTCCGCTCGGGTAATCGCGTGTGGTACAGAGGCCTTGGCTCTAATCATTCGGGAAATCATAGATACCAAAGGTCTCTCCATTGACTTCCAATTATCCTGATCCATAGATGGTCCCCAAATCTGGACCCCATAAAGCATAGCCGAAGCCACCACAGTATCAAAGAGCCAAAGTTTTGTTCGTGGTTCCTGAAATTGCACTTGTGAACACATCCTCTCCAACCCTCCCAAGGCCGCAGAGGCTCTGGACAATCTAGCATTCGCTGCTTTCTTAAGAGTAAACTTCGGTCCTACAAATACCACACCAAGGTATGTGTATGCATCTGTGTACTCTATTGTATCCTGGCCATATGCAAATGTAGGTGCCGATCTCCTAACCCACTGCGGTGTGGTGTTAAACACCATAACTTTGGTTTTACCCAAGTTTACCGACAGTCCACTGTCCTCCGTGAATTTATGTAATGCATCTAGCTGCCTCTGCATTCCATCTCGTGATTCTGCTATCAATATAATATCATCTTCATACAACAACAAAGGGATCCATGACCCTGCAAGTTGAGCACCACTGTCACCCTCTCTATCAATGTAATTTGATATCTCATTTATGTGCATACCAAATAAAGTAGGGGACAGTGGGCATCCCTGCTTTACTCCAATGGTGGAATGAACAATGTCCGAATCCCATTTTGGAGTACGTACATAACCAGTTACTGACCCGTATAAGGAGAGAGAGAGAGAGAGAGAGAGAGAGAGAGAGAGAGAGAGAGAGAGAGAGAGAGAGAGAGAGAGAGAGAGAGAGAGATCCCAGGAAAATGATTAATTATGGCTTATGGAAGAGATTACGGCTTGGGTTATGGCTTCTTTGATTAGAGTGGCTATGGAAGCTTTGATTAGAGTGGGCTATGGATGCTTGGATTAGAGTGGGCTATGGAAGCTTGGAAAAGGATTAGAATGCCCAAAGCTTATGGCTTCCCCACCCCTAATACAACAGAGAACGAAAACTTGAATATCTCCTAATCGATGCAGAATTAGCCCCTATGCGTGAGATGCAAAAATGCTTAAAACTCCCTTTTCCTTCTCCCATAGCCGCCCATTATTACCAAAAGCCTGTTTTACAAAAAATTTACAGACTAAGACTTTCTTGGCCTCCCTCATGGAGAGATGTGAAGTTTCTCACACACTTTCCTTTTTACCACTGACCACATGTCTTCCTCTACCCAAGTTGCCTTGCATGTCCTAAGAGCCTTTTCACATGTAAAAGCTTGAAATCTCTACGCTTAGGCCTTCATGACCACATAAAACATGCACTTCCTAGATCTCCTTGCTTGTTCTCGAGCCCTGGTCACTGCTCAATAAATGTATAAGCTTCAAATAGACTTTTTTTGCTTCTCTTTGCTCTTTTTCCCATCATGGAAGCGGAGCCACATGACATCGTGGGGAGGAGAGCATATCGCGAGTCCTCGTTTATTGCCTTGCCTCTCATGTGTACCTCGCTCTCTCGGTGTTTCTGGATGTATGTATGTGTGTGTGTCTCTATGTCTCTGTGCTCCTGTTTAGCTTCTTGAGGATAGACCCTATGTATGATAGCATGCTACTGCACGGCTGACGAGTTGCATAAATGAGGAGAAGCCCTGCTTGGTCTACAAGGAGAGGACACACTGCAAATAGGAAAATGGCTAAAGTATAAGGTAGGATAAAGAGTTGACGATCGAGCAGAGAGAGATAGTGTAATTTTTACAAGGGAAACTCTATCAAAAAACACCCATAACTCTTTAAGTAGTGAACTTTCGACATAAAATATAAAATTAGATCTGCTTGTCTTTAAGCTTAATCAATATGCCACATCTCTTGTATTTGTCTTAATGCGTGTTTTGTGTGTGGCAGGGAGGACATCTGTTCACAACATTGGACAATTCAATTGCACAAGCGTGACTCCAGCTCTACAACAGTACAAGGTTCGTTATCTATATCCAGCACCCCATGACTATGCGTTTGCTTGGCGCAACACATAAACCCTACGGGCAGGGCACGGCTTTCGTTCCTTATAATTTTTGGAGAGACCACAGTGCCAGCTCTCCACCATACTATTATTGTATGGCACCTTTGCATGGGGTGCACTGTATACTTTGCAATTTCAATCTATGACGTTTAATTGCAAGACGATACGTTTAACTATTCACATTGCTTTTTTGTAGCTTGACTTAAACATTGTCCTCCATCTTGCACAATTGGATGACATTTGTACACGATTATCAGGTCGGTAGTGTAGTTCAGTTTTTATAATCTATTTATGCTTTTTGTATTTTTGAGTTTTTCAAAGCTTCCTTAAGTTTAGTTTAGCCACATGTTTTGCTCATCAGTGCAAGCTCAATTTTGATCATTGTATCTATATAACAATTAGACATGCATTTCTTTTCTCACAATTTGGCAATTCAACCGATATATTGAAAATTGACTAGGCTTGATTGAGAATAAGATGGGTGTCTCAAAGATGGTTCCATGGTTAGAGACTAAATGGTTGATATTACTAGGTTGAATGGTGCAACCTGCAAACAACTACCAGAGTAGGTTAAGTTGCAACCCTTCTGCTCGATTCAATTAGCCTCTTTAGTAGCCCTTTGTTGTATATGGAGCACTATGGGACACAACTTGCTTCTTTCCAATGCCAATCAAGTCCCAAGTTGAGCTATTATTGGTGCCTATCAATTGGTTCTACCCATTTTCTCGTGTCACCACAACAAAACCCAAGGCGACAACAATCACAACCAACTAACCAAGTAATGAGCTGCACTCCAAAATATATTAGATTATGTACGGCAAAGTCCCACCAAGCAAGATCAGTTCTGTTGATGAACATCATTGAACAAGCTCTTAATCTTCCAAGTTCCAGGTTCCTCTTCGGCCTTAGTTCACACGAAATTTTAATTTTCGTGAATTGGGTGCCATTCTTGTGTTCACACGAGTTTTAATTTTTAGGAAGATCATTCGTGAATCGCATTTTGGAAATTGGGTGCCATTCTTGTGTGTACACGAGTGACGACATTGTCTTGGTGGCGTTCCAAGTTGTCGCTTGGAATCTTAGACCGTGGACGCACGCCTCTTTACGAAGTTTTTAGGTAGGTGCTCTTACTTATCTCTCTACATCTTTCTATTTGAAAATTATCTAAATCTTCCCAAATATAGTTGTACAAGTTAAAATAGGTTCTCTTTTGAAGAAAAACACTAGCCAAATAATCTTGTTCATGGTTTTGGTGTAATCTTTTACGATGTCTTAAATCTCAAACCTCAAATCTATCAATAAATTTCAAAGCTCTTTATGCAAGAAAGAAAAATGTGTTCTTTATGGTTTTTTTGGAGTCTATTATGTAGTCTAATGCAAGTGGTTGAGAGCTATAAACTATGTAATATCTTGTGCTTGTGAGAAGGGAAAATCTAAGCACCTCTCACTTTAAGAGGCTCGTGTTCGGAGTCATTCAAATTGAAGTGATAAGTTTTTACATATATGATTATTGATGCTTCTAGTTTAAGAGTCTTCAAAGCTAACTAATTTGTGATATAGAATGATTGTCACTAACCATTACTACATAACCAATAAATCTTTTCACTAAACTAGATTTACCATCTACTTCTAGGCGAATAAATTATGGAGGACTCAAATATTGGGAGCTCTAGGCAAGGTCGACCTAACGTTGATCCAAAGCAAAAAAGTATAGCTGATATCTTTGGGTCTACCAAATCTAAGAAAACAGTTGAGCACTTTGATTTGAATGAAACCCAAGAAGCTCTGGAAGAACCATCGGGAAAAAAAAAGCGAGTTTGAAAGACACTTTCGAAAAGAATGGACTTTTGCTCATAAATGCGCTTATTCTATTTTGGATAAAGATAATAAAGAAAGAGTTAAATGTAAGTGGTGTGCAGCTTTTGGCTATAAAAATGTATTTGCCAGTTATGGATGCACTACTTTGCAAAAGCCAGCTCTTCTTAAACATCATAACTCTGAAGCTCATAAATTGACCGAACAAAGATGCGGTAGGAACAAAAGTAATGCGGGCGACTGCATGGGCGGAGGCCGGGAGCCATGCGGGAGCACGCATTGCAGTGGAAAGGTCACTTGGTGACCTTTCCTGGCCGTCATGTGTCGGGGGGGGGCAGATGGCAGTCAACTCACGCAGCTTCTTTGTTTTGGTTTGAGCGTAACTGGCAAATCCGTCATGTGTCGGGGCGGGGGGGGGGGGGGGGGGGCAGATGGCAGTCAACTCACGTAGCTTCTTTGTTTTGGTTTGAGCGTAATCGGCAAATGGCAGTTAAGTTGATGTTTGAATAGCACGACATGACTGCAGTCCAACGGCGCTGACAGTGGCGAGACGACAGTGTTGCAATTGCACTGACAGTGAAAAATTCCCAGTGCTTGCGTGGCAATCATCGGATGCCTATAGAAACTGAGATTCCGTGCGCTGATGTGTCCGTCTGTGTAGTCATTCTAACAGCTGACGTGAAGAGATTTGATTGGGCAATAGCGCTAATATTCCAAGGGCTAACGTGTCAATGACCGAGCAACTGCAGCAGTGGATTCCGCAGAGGAAAGCCTAGCAGATGGACGGTTGTAATGGGCTGCCCCCCGACCCCGACCATGACGGAAGATGAAAGAAGATCCTAACACTTTACCCATCCAAAAACATGCCGAACTACAGATATGTATTTGGAGTCCTACAAGCATTTGTGTGACTTTCACAGTTTTATGCGCACTCCAAACATGCCTGTGAGTAAGGAATACTCGGCTTATACCAATCGAACCTCGGGCATGGAGTTTCTTAAGGCAGCAAATAATGTTTATTGGTCTCTTTTGAAGACGGAGATATCACAAAGTCCTTTCTTTTCAATTTTTAATTGATGATAGCACTGACATAACTTTGGAGCAGCACTCGATTATCTATGTGGGCTATCTTAAAGACGAAGGCAAAGGAGAGTGTTCTATCAAATTTGCAGAGCTTTTGCCGTTACAGGATGGTAAAGCAAACACAGAATTCAAAGCTTTTGTTGACTTTATGAAAATTAAATAATAACCTTTGGACAGATTTAGCCTAAATTTAGCTTCTATATCACATTCTTGTTCATTACCTTGTAGCATTTGATGCTTTTGGAGCAATAGTAGAGTGGTTAGACTAGTCATTTTGGCTAGATTAGCATACTCGAGAGTAGATAGCATGTAGGTAGCATCATATGTTGAGATCATCAACACTCTTAGATACGTGGCGTTGTGGCTTGACAACCCACCAGGGCCTCCGACCGCCCACCCTTTGGGTCACGCTCCCTCGATAGTGACATATCATTTATAGATGGTCTTACTGACATCCACGATATTACATGTGTGACGTTGATGCATGCTTCATAGTATGATTGTCTTGGCATCGTGTAGATCATTGTTGGAGTTCCATTACGACTCACGAGCTCTTGACTACTTCTTGACTCATTTTATTAGATACTAGTAGGGCCGGTCGCCTTCCGCGACCTCCCTCTCTCCCCCTCACTCATATAAACCGGACCTCACCGGATACAACAAACTTTGACACGTGGCACTGGAAACCAGTCTCCTTAATATATAGTATATATTTCACTTCTGTGTCTTATCTAGTGTTGAGTGATGACTTGGAATTATGTCTTGTGTGTCGGGTGAGAGCATTTTTTAGTGTTAACGGGTGTGGATCACAGGCGGCAACACAAACACACACACACACACTATATATATATATATATATATATATATATATATATATGGGTATCACTACCTCTAAGGTGATGAACTCTACTGCACAATGTCTAGGTTGTAACCTGTCATAAAATCTAATATGTAACTAACCCAAATGATTTTCTCATATTAAATTGATCACTTAATGTGGGAGAATAAACGGGAACAAGTGTTAAGATATAGGTATGTGCTTATAGATCTATCTCAACACGGGGCCAATGGTAAAGGGGCCCAAAAGGGAGATGGTCTATCAAAGAGCAAGGCTAACCAATGGAGCATAAGACCTTAGGGTTAGCTTCATTGAAGACCTCCAATAAATGTGTGTAAAAGTCCTTTGACCTTAAGTAAGCTAGGGCTGAGCTTGAGGTGGGAACCCGGCCCAAGCTCGAGGTGCTTGCCATGCTTGAGGTGCTTGTCATGCTTGAGGTGTTTTTCATGCTTGAGGTGCTTGACTGGCTCCATGCTTGAGGTGCTTGACTTGCTGCATGATTAAAGTACTTGAGGTGCCTTGAGAAGCTTGCCTGAGATGCTTGTGGGAACACCCCCTAGTTCAAGTGCTTTGTCATGCTTGGTGAGTAAGGTGCTTGATCACCTAAAAGTCAAAAGCATTCCTACAAGAGGGGGGGCGAGCCCTTTTCCTAGGGGCTAGAGAGAGAACACCCACTCACACACACAAGGGAAGCCCAACTTGAAGAGGCAGCAAGGACACATGTCAAGCCCCTACCCATGTTACCTTCATGTGTTGCTTGAAGCCTATTGGCTAGGCTTCAAAGGGGTCCAATGATAAATTACATGAATTATCTAATTGTTTTAGCATTTATCAAGTCCTCTCTCTCAAAGGGGAAAGGGGGACACTTGTCCCAAGGCTACCCATGTTGCTTGTAATGGCTCTTGCTTGTGATTGGCTAGGCCTGGAAGGGTCCAATCAGCTTCAGGCATGAGCTACAAGGGGGGGTCGACCCAAGCAAGCTAGGGGGGTGCCTAGGGGGTATACTCACCCACACACACTCACAAGCACTCTCATTGTGTGATATGCAAAGTGCAAGAGCTCCCTCTCCAAGCAAGTAGAGGTTGAGAGCCTACACCAACACTCTTGGCTATGGAGTGCAAATCCAACCAAGAGCCATGCTTCAATGCTTAAGCTTGCCATATCCTTCTTCTTCATTACTATGCTATTATGTATGCTAGCAACAAGAGTATGATAAGTGAGGAACTAATTCTTTCTCCTACGAAATGTTTCTTCTTCCTCTTCCCTACCCTCATTCCCTGCTAGCTCTCTCCACCTTCGAAGGTGTTTGAGGTCTTGGGACTGAGGCTTGGGATAGTTAAAGCTTTCTTCAAGTTTATGTTATGTTTGTGGTGCATGAAGCCTTCCATCTTCATGGCATCACCTAGGTCACAAGGAACACAAAGACTGTATTGTAACAAGTCTCTCTTTATGGGAGAAATCATAATACAAATGCCTATTGGAGGGGGGACCGGCTCCACATAAATCCGGTCCTCAATTGTTGTCATGTTCTCTAAACTCTCTCTCTTGCAAAAGTATTGTCTATGCCAAGTTAACTAATTGCTATGATTATGTTGCTATCTTCAATTATGTCTACCCGCTATGCTCACAAAATCATTTCTTGAAAGTACTCTCATTAAATTCCGCTATTCTCAAATTGAATAGGCAAATTCCATTACATTGGTATCAGAGCATTTGGTTTCTCTTTTCTTGCTTAAGAAGAGAGGTCCTTAAGTAGCCTATAAATGGTTGATGTTGTTAATTATAATAGAGTAAGTGGAACTGGGATCTAATACCGGTTTTGTTAAGCCCACTATGTGGGGGATGGTGCACACCTCGGGAGCTTTGGACTTAATAATGGAGTCTTTTTAGACTTGCCTACGGCTTTACCATTATTGAGCCATAAGAAGTCCGAAAGGAGCTAGCCCTTGGCAACTCTGCTATGTTAGACCTACTCCTCTACTCTCTATAATTAACCACTTTGAGCCGTGGGTGTAGATACTTAAGAGCCGATTTTCAAAGGCTAAGAGGAGTGGCAACTAAGGTTTTGAATTGCCAAAGCATACACTAAGTACATACATAAAATTTTGTTAACATGGCTGACAATAATCAAGAGAGTAGAATGAACATTGATAGCTTTGATTTTGCACATGAAGGTGCTAATGATGATGCTCCTATGTTTGTGAATTATCTTGTGACTAGGTTGCAACAAGCTATGGGCAACCCTACCTTGCAAGCCGAAGTTACTCAACAACTTCGTGCCTATGGAATTTCCCTTCCTCTCCAAGAGGAGAGAGAGCTTAGGAGGCCTCTTGAAGAGACCCCCAAAAGAAGACTCTCTCCCATTCGAGAGGAGGAATCCAAAGAGAAAGAAAGCAATGAAAGTCTAAGTTCTTCTGAAGATGTGGCTCCGCGAAGAAGGCGGTCTAGACGATCGCCTACTCCTCCCAAGAGGAAAAGAGCAACCCATAGTCCTTCTCCTCATCACTCTCAAAGGCAAGAGAGGAAACAAAGGAAGAAAAGGGCTAGGAAGAGGTCACCCTCTTCTCCTTCTTCTTCACCTTCCTTCTCTTCCGATGAAAGTTATGGCTATTCTCCTAGAGAATACAAGAGGGGAGGGCATCGCAAATCATTTCCTGCATGGCGAAGGTCACAAAAGCTAAAGAAGTTCAAGGAGGGAGGAAAGAGTATCTCTTTTCTCACCTACGATGGCACCTTTGGTGCTACCGACAAAGTGTTGGCCGTCATCCAGCAATTTGATGCGGCCTTTGGGGACGAGGGCTTCACAGAGTCCTCCAAGCTACGCCATGTAGCTATGCACTTCCAAAAATCAGCTCGTCAATGGTGGGCTAGCCTTCTTGGCAATAGAGAAGCCCCAAAGACATGGAAAACTCTACGAGTTTCCATCATGAAGCAATTTCTTCCAAGCGATACTAAAGATAAAGTTCTTACCGAATGGCGCGGCTTGAAGCTCCTCTCTCATGAGTCTATCAACAAGTATGTAGATAAGTTTTGGGATTTACATCTCAAAGCTACTGTCTTTCAAAAGATAGACTTTGCCGAGCAAAGACAGTAATTCTGTGCGGGATTACCTGAAGAGATGGCCGAATATATCAACTCTCAACGGTCCGGTACTATTACCGAAGTAATCCACCACACCATGGTTGCTTCACGCATCAATTTCCATCAAGGGGCTAGACGTAATGTCAAGCCCATGGAAAACAAAGATAAAAATGATGCAAAGGGGAAATCCAATGCTCAAAATAATTCCCAAGGCACTTCCAACAACAACAACAACAATCGGTCCAAGGAGAAGGGAGTTTACAAAGGTAAAAACAAACTCTCTCCTGAAGAGCTTGAAGCTTTTCGCAAGGACCATAAGTGTTTCAAGTGTGGGGAGCAAGGACATGGCTATCGTTCTTGCCCCAAGAAGAATACTCGGAATGAGACTCCTAGGGCTTCCACCATCTAAGCTCCAAAAGAGGATGCTCATTGCAAAGGATCATCACTCTCCTATGCTTGGGGAAAGGTACGAGAGCATGATGCCTTCATCTTGTTTGACCCTGGCTCTACTCTCAACTTCATATCAATAGAGTTGGCCACCAAGTTGGGCATTCAAGCTTTTGAGATGGGAGATATAGTAACAGCTGATGCAGCTTTCAAGGGACAACAAGCCTCCGTTACTCCCTTGATTGGGAAGTTGAGGCTTCATGTCCAAAGCTATGTCGACAAAGAAGACTTCTTCATCTCTCCCCTCCAACATCAGGATGTTATCCTAGGGGCACCATGGTTTGATCGCATGGCTGCCAACATGAAGTTCCCTGAAAGGAGAATTTACTTCACCTACAGGGGAAAGAACATGTATGTAGATGCTAGTGAGCGTGGTCGCTCTATTCCACTTGTAAATCCTCTTTCTTTTGATAAATCAATGAAGAGCTCAGTTTCTGCGTACATGATTTATGTCAAAGAGTCTCTAAAAGCTAATAATGTTTCATCAAATGAAAATGATAGGAATCAAGAAGAGTTAGACTTGTCTACTTTTTTAAAAGGATTCTAAGATGTGTTCATCGATGATATCCCTATGGACCTACCTCCAAAACGAGGGGATGGTGACCATCGTATTGAGCTCCTTCCAGGAAGCTCACCGCCTAACAAACCTCCTTATCGAGTCTCACAAGCTCAACAAGAGGAGATCATGAGGCAAGTACAAGAGCTGGTAGACAAAGGGATGGTGAGGCCTAGTTCCTCTCCCTTTTGTTCTCCAGTCCTTTTAGTGCAAAAGAAAGATGGTACATACCGTATGTGTGTGGACTATCGAGCACTAAACCATATCACTATTAAAAATAGATTTCCCGTACCTCGGGTAGAAGATCTGTTTGATAAGCTACAAGGCTCTACCTACTTCAGTAGGATTGACCTTAAGAGTGGCTATCATCAAATAAGGATAGTGGATGAGGATATCTTAAAGACCGCGTTTCGCACAACATTTGGTCTTTATGAATATCTAGTCATGCCTTTTGGCTTGACTAATGCACCAGCTATGTTCAATCGTTTGATGGAGAAAATTTTTAGACCATATCGAAAATTCACTGGAGTGTTCTTCGATGATATCATCATCTACTCCAAGTCTTTGGAGGAACATAAGCAACATCTCCAAGTGATTTTTCAAGCCTTGAGGGAGAACAAACTTTTTCTCAACCAAAAGAAAAGTGAATTCTTCCTTCAAGAGATTCAATATCTAGGCCATATTATCTCTCACGATGGTATTCGTATGGATCCATCAAAGTTAGAGGTAATAAAATCATGGCCTAACCCAAGGAATCTACATGAGCTAAGAAGCTTTACTGGTATGTGTGTATACTATAGACGCTTCATAGCAAAATTCTCTCAAGTGGCAGGACCACTACACGACTTAACCAAGAAGAACGTTAAGTTTGTATGGACTGCTAAGGAGCAAAATGCTTTTGAAAAACTCAAAGAGAAGCTTACTTCCCAACCAGTCCTCGTGCTTTCGGATCTCTCAAAGCCCTTTGAGGTCCAATGTGATGCTTGTGGTGATTGCCTTGGAGCGGTTTTGCTTCAAGAAGGGCATGCCATAGCATATGAGAGCCGAAGGCTCAATGGTGATGAACGAGTCTTGGGCATTTATGAGAAAGAGCTTTTAGCTGTTCTACATGCCCTAGACACATGGAAGCACTACCTATTGGGGACTCCATTTATCCTACGAACCGACCACCAAAGTCTCAAGTATTTCATGACGCAAACCAAGCTTTCTGACAAACAAATGAGGTGGGCAAATTTTCTTTCGCAATTTAATTTTCATATTGCTCACATAGCTGGTAAGCACAATCAAGTTGTCGATGCACTTTCACGACGACCAAAAGTTAATGCAGTGTCTATAGCTACTCACAATGATCTATCCTCTATGATAGATGAGTATGCTATTAACCCTGACTTTAGAGACATAATGTCAGCCCTTGCTTTGGGGAAGAAAGAGGAACCATTCACCTTGCAGGATGGTTATCTTCTTCACGGCAATAGGCTATGTGTTACCCATTCCCTTCGTGAGAAGGTTATGTATGAATCCCATGCTCCTCCATATGCAGGGCATAGAGTATTCAACCTACTCTCCGAGGAGTAGAGACGTATTTCTATTGGCCTACCATGAAAGTGGACATACAAGAGTATGTTTCAAAATGTGTAGTATGCCAAAAGACCAAGTATGATAGAGGGAAGCAACCTGGATTACTCCAGCCATTGCCTATTCCAAATTCACCATGGGAGAGTATATCCATGGATTTCATCTTTGGATTACCCAAGTCTATCCATGGGAATACAGGAATATGGACAATAGTCGACATGTTTAGCAAGCAAGCACATTTTATTCCTGTCAAAAAGACTATTAAGGCACATCAAATGGCAACTCTCTTCATATCTCAGATTTTCAAACACCATGGATTACCCACATCCATCGTGTCAGATAGAGATCCTAGAATGACCAGTAATTTTTGGAAAGGTCTCTTTGAAAATCTAGGAACAAGATTGAATTTCTCTTCGGCCTATCACCCACAAACGGATGGCCAAAGTGAGATAGCCAATCTTACGATACTCGATCTACTCAAGACTTATGTTACCGAAGTAGATCAACGCTCACAATGGGAAAAGTATTTACCTCTAGTAGAGTATGCCTACAATAATACTGTACATACTTCTACGGGGAAAGCACCTTTCGAGATCATAGAGGGAAGACCTAAAAGTCCCTTGCTACTCAAAGTACATGGGAAGATCTTCGCCGCCGATGAGTATAGCCGTGACCTACAAGAATCTTTTCAAAAGATTAGGGAGGCTATAGCCATCTCTCAACAAAGGCAAAAAGCTGCTGCTGATAAGCACAGAAGAGCCTTAATGTTCAAAGAAAATGATTGGGTCTTACTCAAGTTTCCTAAGGCTCGATTAAGGCAAACGACGGGCAAAAATCCTACGGGCCATCAAAAGTATTATGCTAAACTAGCAAAAAGATACTATGGTCCTTTCCAAATCTTGAAGCCTATCAATGAGACGGCTTATCAACTCAAGTTCACCAACCATTGGCTTATACACAATGCCTTTCATGTAAGCTTACTTAAGCCCTACAAAGGAGAGCCACCAATTGAACCAATTATTGAAGACCCTCCCGAAGTTGAAGACCAAGAAGAGGTGCTACAACCCGAAGCTATCCTTCGGCATGAAGACAAGGTACTACGACATGGTAAGATTATCCGACGGTATCTTATTAAGTTCAAAAATTATCCTTTTGAAGATGCTAAATGGATGCAAGGAGTACAACTTAAGGATAGTATGAACCTTGTCAATGCTTACAATGCTACATTAGAGTAAGCAAATGTACAAATTTCTTTTAAATAACTCATGTTTTTGTCTTATATGACTAGTCCTCTTTTTAATTGTGCACAAAATTTAACTAGTATGCATGCTTAGAATCATGTTTGTGATGACGACGTCTCTCAAACACCAAGTAGAATTTGTCACTCTACTTTGGGAGAATAAAATGGACTAAAGAGCAGACATGCTTGCGGCAGCTATGTCTCCCAAGCACCAAATGGATTAGTCATCCATCTTGGAAAGATGTCATAGGGTAAAAAGGGATCCTTTACCCGCTAAGTACGATTGACTAATGACTAAGACTTTATCTTTTCTACCTCATAGTCGAGGACGACTATGATTTCAAGAGAGAGGTAATGTCATAAAATCTAATATGTAACTAACCCAAATGATTTTCTCATATTAAATTGATCACTTAATGTGGGAGAATAAACGGGAACAAGTGTTAAGATATAGGTATGTGCTTATAGATCTATCTCAACACGGGGCCAATGGTAAAGGGGCCCAAAAGGGAGATGGTCTATCAAAGAGCAAGGCTAACCAATGGAGCATAAGACCTTAGGGTTAGCTTCATTGAAGACCTCCAATAAATGTGTGTAAAAGTCCTTTGACCTTAAGTAAGCTAGGGCTGAGCTTGAGGTGGGAACCCGGCCCAAGCTCGAGGTGCTTGCCATGCTTGAGGTGCTTGTCATGCTTGAGGTGTTTTTCATGCTTGAGGTGCTTGATTAAGATGCTTGAGGTGCTTGACTGGCTCCATGCTTGAGGTGCTTGACTTGCTGCATGATTAAAGTACTTGAGGTGCCTTGAGAAGCTTGCCTGAGATGCTTGTGGGAACACCCCCTAGTTCAAGTGCTTTGTCATGCTTGGTGAGTAAGGTGCTTGATCACCTAAAAGTCAAAAGCATTCCTACAAGAGGGGGGGCGAGCCCTTTTCCTAGGGGCTAGAGAGAGAACACCCACTCACACACACAAGGGAAGCCCAACTTGAAGAGGCAGCAAGGACACATGTCAGGCCCCTACCCATGTTACCTTCATGTGTTGCTTGAAGCCTATTGGCTAGGCTTCAAAGGGGTCCAATGATAAATTACATGAATTATCTAATTGTTTTAGCATTTATCAAGTCCTCTCTCTCAAAGGGGAAAGGGGGACACTTGTCCCAAGGCTACCCATGTTGCTTGTAATGGCTCTTGCTTGTGATTGGCTAGGCCTGGAAGGGTCCAATCAGCTTCAGGCATGAGCTACAAGGGGGGGTCGACCCAAGCAAGCTAGGGGGGTGCCTAGGGGGTATACTCACCCACACACACTCACAAGCACTCTCATTGTGTGATATGCAAAGTGCAAGAGCTCCCTCTCCAAGCAAGTAGAGGTTGAGAGCCTACACCAACACTCTTGGCTATGGAGTGCAAATCCAACCAAGAGCCATGCTTCAATGCTTAAGCTTGCCATATCCTTCTTCTTCATTACTATGCTATTATGTATGCTAGCAACAAGAGTATGATAAGTGAGGAACTAATTCTTTCTCCTACGAAATGTTTCTTCTTCCTCTTCCCTACCCTCATTCCCTGCTAGCTCTCTCCACCTTCGAAGGTGTTTGAGGTCTTGGGACTGAGGCTTGGGATAGTTAAAGCTTTCTTCAAGTTTATGTTATGTTTGTGGTGCATGAAGCCTTCCATCTTCATGGCATCACCTAGGTCACAAGGAACACAAAGACTGTATTGTAACAAGTCTCTCTTTATGGGAGAAATCATAATACAAATGCCTATTGGAGGGGGGACCGGCTCCACATAAATCCGGTCCTCAATTGTTGTCATGTTCTCTAAACTCTCTCTCTTGCAAAAGTATTGTCTATGCCAAGTTAACTAATTGCTATGATTATGTTGCTATCTTCAATTATGTCTACCCGCTATGCTCACAAAATCATTTCTTGAAAGTACTCTCATTAAATTCCGCTATTCTCAAATTGAATAGGCAAATTCCATTACATAACCCCTCCTTTCCTCAGGACATTTGATTTGTTGACACATGGCACATGAACTACTTTTGGTTTAATATAAAGTATAGATGAGTATGCATCGGTGTACGAGTGCATACATGTATGTGTATTGATATGCATGCATATCAATGTGTGTATACATTCATCCATACTTATATAAATGAATGTAAATTTACATATAATTTAATACAGGTTTGCAATGCAGATGTAATAAAGAACATTCAAGAATACATATACAAATGTGTGAGTATTTGTGTGTAATAATTGTGTGAAATCTACACACAAATCTAAAACAATGATTTATTTTGATCAAGTAAAGTCACTAACAATAAGATATTTACTCACTCATAATTCAAGTATAGATTTAATTGAATTCACATTAATTTATGCATATACAAAATATATTGATTTTATAATAATATAACATGTAGTTATATGATTAATAAATACATAAAGTTTATGTGTTGTGGGCCTTCGTGTCTATGTGTGCATGCACACATGTGTGATTGTGTGTGTGTGTGTGTGTGTGTGTGTGTGTGAGAGAGAGAGAGAGAGAGAGAGAGATATTGAGATTTTGCAACATGTGCTTCAAACATGTCAACAATCTAGGTAGTGGTAAAGATTGTGTATTGAGCGCGCACACACACACACACACACACACACATATGCATTTGATATTCTCACACTTTCTCTAAAGTATTGAATCTCTATCTTGTTTAGAGTTGCCATCTCTCTCTTATGGTGCGCACATGCGCCGTTCACAAAGGATGTCCGGTGAAAAGGGGCATTCCAGCACAGCAAGGCCCCCACGCCTTCGCGCGCATAGAAATGGCTAACCAACGTTGTGGCCGCAATGGAGCCCCCCCCCCCCCCCCCCCCCCCCCCCTTCAACCCGTTCAACAGCAGTTTGCTACGTTCGCATGGCGGGAGCTCACCTGAAGAACTTCCAGACCTGCAAAAGTTGCAACAGCTTTACGTGGAGCTCTTTGGTTGCTCTGTACTCTGCACCATATACGTCAGTTGTACGTCAACTGGCAACGCTCGTTGGCCAGAGCAGTTCATGTGCGCAATGTGACGACCTACCTGATGCGTTCACTCTGCCATCGGACGCAAGGCTGAACGTTCCATGTGCGCTCTACATCTCTCTCTCTCTCTCTCTCTCTCTCTCTCTCTCTCTCACACACACACACACACACACACACACACATCAACACCTTCCTCATTTCTATAGTAATGCTTAGAGAAAGGCAACCATATATGGTTGAGGGCATGCTCACAAAGTTATACACTTTTTCTTCCTAACCCATCTCTAAGATGTTGGGAAGGGAGCACTTTTCTCATGGTATGTACGAACAACCCCCTTGTTACATATAGAGAAGACCTCAAAACCTTGTAAAGCATGCTTCAAATGCGTTTATGGTAGCTAGGCTAAAACATCTCTGTAAATGATAGAGAGAAACATACAATTTAGGTAGAACAGCATCAAGGAACACGACCAAAAACATGGATAACATTGTTAAAATTCCTATCACCAAAAAAAAAAAGAAAAAAAACAATGGAGTTTATCTTCCCTTCACTTGCACAACACAACCCAAGATTTCCTGCACATCTCTCTCTCTCTCTCTCTCTCTCTCTCTCTCTCGTTACTTGATCTCGTTACAAGAAACCGTCAACAAGCAAGGTGAAGAGTTGCGCGCACTTGCAATGGAGAATGGTACTTTAAGAGTTCTCGTTGTGGAGAATGAGCACCTCAAGAAGGTTCTTGAAATGCAAACAACACGCTTGATGCATCTTGAGAATGAAGTTCAAGAATGTAAACGCTCTCTTGTGGACATGAATGTAGTGAAAGAGCGCTTGAGCAAAGTTGAGAGTGATCATGTATTGAAAGAGGAAACGATAGATACAATACGACATGATGTATGTGAGATGAGAAATGCATCCAAATCATGGGCTGATATATGTAAGGATAATGTGGTTTCTACATCTCCTATCACGCAAGCCGTTGTCCAAGCAAAGAATGTAGAGAATGTGGACACTCAAGAATTGCAAGAACGACAAAAACGCTCAAAGAACATCGTCATTCGTGGAATCAAGGAGGAAAGCATGGAAACACCCCAATCTCTTGCGGTTGCTATTGAAGAGTTTTTTGCTACACACTTTGGCATGTCAGGAATCATGGCTTATGGTGCACATCGAGTTGGAAAACAAGGAGTCCCTCGCTCGGGAGAAAGACCTATTGTATGTACCATGGCTGATGAGGTAAAGAGAAAGATCATCCTTGACAATGGTTGGATCTACCTCAAAGGAACGGGTTGTAATGTATATGAGGATCGCACTCTTATGCAACAAAATGTACGTCGCAAAGCATACGAGGAAAGAAGCAAGAAGGTTAAGGTATCATCTCAAGAAAAAAAGTCACTTGAGGAGGATGCAAGTCCACCCAACAAATAGGGACACATGATCTATGAGACCAACTCACGCTTGCGAATAAGCTTTTGGAATTGTAACGGGTATCCATGGAATGCGGGAATTGGCATTGATGAGCTTACCAATGACTCCGATGTGATACTTCTTGTCGAAACATGGGAGCATGATGCGCAACGAATTCTTGGATTTGACAAATACGATGTACATTCTTTGATGTGGGCCAAAAATGCAAAGCAACGAAGAGGCCAAGGAGGCGTAGCATGTATGACCAAAAAGGGTTTGAAAGATGTTTCCATTGTCAAAGAAGATAAGTATAAACGCTACTTATGGCTGAAAATCAGCCCACCAAATGGTCAAGTCATGTTTGTGGCCGGCTGCTACATTCCTCACTATGACTCCAACTTTTATGCTCGCTTGAATATGGATAGAGATCAGCCCTTTGTTGAACTAGAGGAAGACATTGCTCATTACAAGGATCAAGGTGAAGTCATTGTTTTTGGAGACATGAATGCTCGCACAAATATGTTACAACACGACACACAACAAGTCGACATGCCGCATGTATCAAGAAGAGTGGATGACTCATACATGTATAATCGAAGTTCTAATGATGCAAAAGAAGTGGATCACTATGGAAAGTCACTTCTACATATGTGCAATAGCACCGGAATGCTCATTGCAAATGGTGTATCTCTATGGCAAGGCACCAATGACTTTACATGTAGAAAGCACAATGGTGCTAGCGTGATTGACTATATGTTGTTCTCAGAAGCCACTCTAGAATGCATACAAAGCTTTACACTTGGTGAATGGAATCCGGAATCGGATCATAGGATGTTATGTATTGACCTCAAGTGTGGTAAACGGCCCGAGCATGTAGCCTCCAATCATGATGTGAATCATTTGTACTTACGTCTAGACTTCAAACAAGCACTTATATATGCTGATATGGTGGACCAAATGTTAAGCATGATAGAGCATCAAGGGAGCCCAACATTAGAATGCAAGTGGAAATTTTTCAAAGAAGTAATTTTCTCTTGTGCGAAGGAATGCTTTTCGGTGAAACACATGTCTTGCAAAAGGTCTAAGAAGGGTAGCACCAAGAAGAAATGGTTTGACATGGAATGTAGTCAATCCCGAAAACACTTGCTAAGATTGGATGCAATCAAAGACAAGGAAGTTTACTTGGAATGTTCACACACATACAAAGCACTTGTTCAAAAGAAGAGGAGAAGGTGGGAAGTCGAAAAACAACTTCTTTTAGCACAAGAGAAAGCACATGCATGTGGCAAGTTTTGGCAAAATCTAAAAGGCAAGCGCGTTGAGAGCTTTGGTGACTTGACTCTTGAGGATATGTATATGCATTGTAAGAACCTCTATGAGCAACCCAATGTTGATAAGATGGAGGGTTGTAGCTCCCTTCCATTTATGTCTCCCTTCTTTACCATTGAAGATGTATGCCGCGCGCTTGAGAAACTTGCTACTCGCAAGGCAGGTGACCTTCAAGGTGTCAAGGCTGAAATGATTAAATGGACAAGCAAGAAAACACGATATTGGATATGCGATATGTTTAACCTTGCACTTCAGTATGGCATGCCTCATGATTGGAGTGCAAATTGGATCAAACCTTTGCACAAAGGAGGAGATGTAAACAATGTGAACAACTATCGCACTATAATGGTTGGTTCTTTGATGGCAAAGTTATTTGGATGTATCATGGAGATGAAGATAAGTGAATGGGCTGAAAAGAATGGCAAACGTGCGCTTGGCCAAGCAGGTTTTCGAAAGCATCATAGCACTATTGATCACCTTGTCACTCTTCGAGTTCTTATGGAAGCGTCTCGATTGAAAGGAAAAAAGTTGTATTGTTGCTTTGTGGATTTCAAGAAAGCTTTTGACATGGTACCGCGAGGAAATCTTTGGAGACGTATGCAAAGCCTTCAAGTGCCGAGAGAATTTATGCATGCAGTCTTTCGCATCTACCAAAAAGTGATATGTCGATTACGTATGGGAGATGGAATTTCAGAATTTTTTGCAAGCACTATTGGTGTCAAACAAGGATGCCCACTTTCCCCAACCCTCTTTGGGCTACTCATTGATGAATTGGAATACATGGTTCTTGATTTTATGCAGCAAGAAGGCATAGAAGAGGTTAAGATTGGAAATGCGGTGATCATGCTTTTGCTTTATGCCGATGATGTAGTGCTCTTGGCACATACCTTAGAAGATGCACAAAAGCTTATGAGTGTCTTGGAACGCTTTTGCCTACATAGCGGGCTGATCGTGAATGGATCCAAAACCAAGGTTATGCTTGTAAAGACCCTCAATGACGAAAATCCATGCATTGTATACAACAATGAGAAACTTGAAGTGGTAGATCACTTCAAGTACCTTGGCCTTGAGGTTCCATCCAATCATAAATGGAAGGATTGTGCAATGCGTCGCTTGGAAGCCGGAAAGAGGGCTTATTATGCATTTGAGAACATGTGCAATGCAGGAGAGATCAAGTGTTGGGCTCTCAAAAAGTACCTCTTTGACACATTGGTGACACCGGTGCTTCTTTATGGAGTGGAGGTGTGGGGTGGAAGCATCGGGAAGTCTACTTGGAAAGAGTTTGAGAATGTCCAAAAGCGTTTTCTCACCAACTTTCTCCAAGTCAAGACACAAACACCCTACATGCTCTTACTTCTTGAGTCCGGATCGCTTCCCATTGAGGTCTTGGGCATGGAAAGGGTTGTGGAGTACATGCGTAAGACACAACGTAGCCCTTTGCATCGACTTCCTAGAATCGCATATGAAGCAAGTCAAAAGGTTCAAAAGACATGCAAGAGCAAAATACTAAGTTCGGGGTGGATGCTTGATATCAAGAAATGGTTTGGAAGATGGGATGCATGTCACTTGGTCAAGGATGCGTCGATCGACTCCCAAGTTAATGAGGCCTTCTTACAACGCCAATGTATCATGGCTTGGGAGAAATCCGGAGGTTCTCGCTTCAGCCATTACACCACACACGTTGCCCCAAACTACAAATCTCTCTTCTTCTCGGAACGAGGTAACCGAACCCATTCCTACATCCTTGAGCCCATCCCGTTGAGTGCGATCCGCACCATTGCCTCCATTCGTCTTAGCTCCCATTCTCTACGCTGTGAGACAGGACGTTGGGGCACTGGCGAGGAGTGTCATCGACTTTGCACCTTATGCCCTCGTCAAGTGCGAGAGAGTGAGTACCACACACTACTTGAGTGCTCAGCTTTTGACCACATTAGGTCCTCTTTTCCCCATATATTCAGCCATGAGCTCTCCCTACATACCTTCCTCTCCCAACCACGATGTGGACTCTCTATTGCGACGCTCATTTCAGCCATTTTTGAGCATCGAGAGTCACTTATGAACTCCACTCACACCACGTGACATGTTCATTTGGTCCCATAGGTCATATTTGACCTCCCAGGACGATAATAGAACTATCTATCTATCTATCTATCTCTCTCTCTCTCTCTCACACACACACACACACACACTCACACACACACACATACACACACAATGTGTGTGTGTGTGTGTGCATGATCTGCCTTAAAGACCCTCTCATCTATCCCGTATACCCTATTCATTACACATGAACTCAATCTTCCACTATTTAGGTCCATTCCATTTAGAAACCCTTGCAAGAAAATTCCGACATCACCTAGCAATTGAGAGTATAGCTTTTCAGCAAGCACACACCATCATCACCTAGCAATTAAAAGTATGGCTTTCCTGTAGGCTTGTGCATCATTGTAAGTCAAATTGCACCAGTAGAATGAACCTTTCAGTGTACCTCTCACATACCTCTTCCACTCTCATACCTTGTCGTCTCTCTCTCTCTCTCTCTCTCTCTCTCTCTCTCTCTCTTTGCTTTCCCTACCATTCCTTGACTCCCTCAAAAACATACCCTTGCCTTCTTTGTCCCACTTCCCTACTCTGTTTTTCCACGGTCTTCCCTACTACCATGAGAGCATGTGTGCACAATGTTTTACAAACTGGATCTTGGGGTAGGATAAGCTCTAAAACCATCATCAAAACCTACAAACACAGACAATGTGCGTGCATGCACACACACACACACACACACAAGTACAATGAATTTCTAGTTGGGGGTTTTTTTATGCAGATGAGGAAACTTGTGGAACTTCTTCAATATTTTATGCAAATAACTAGTGACTTATGGAATTTTCTACAGTAATATTTATTGAAGAGGACATGTTGCCAGCTTCATCAACAAGCCTTCACCTACACCATTATCATGTCCTTGCTCTCATAATAGCATGCTTAGAGAGAGATAGATAGAGAAACAGAGACAATATGTACATATGAGTCTGTCTTAGAGAGAGAGAGAGAGAGAGAGAGAGAGAGAGAGAGAGAGAGAGAGATCACCTACCATGGCAAACACACTTGTTCCAACTCCCTCTTCACACACACACACACACAAAGGCATCTTTTTGCAACGTATATGACCATAAAGTGAGAACTTTATCATTTATTCTCTCCCTCTCTACGAACCTTAGAGCTACCCGCTCCCTCTCCATGAGGAGCCCATTCTGCCCATGATTTACTCCCTCTCTGCCAACTCTAGAGTCGCCCACTCCTTGCCCTGTTGTAAAAGCTTGCGTAGAAATTATTAACACATTTTTTTGAATGTTTTTTTTAAAATTAAAAATTCTACACCGACCACGTGGCAAAGGGTTTAAAAATCCTATATCTTGGCCCTCTCTCTCTTTTTTTCTAATTAGAATCAATCTCTCTCTCTCTCTCTCTCTCTCTCTCTCTCTCTCTCTCTCTCTCTCAAGTAAAAAGGAGATTCCCTTGCCATGTGCTACTGCCATGTGGCAAAGGGACTTGTCTCCTTAATATATAGATAGGTGTGTACTATTTAAGCATGCATGATTTCACTAAAAGATCCTTCTTTCCCTTTCTTTTGGGAGACTAAAGAGGACCTGACCATCCTCAGCACTAAAGGGCACGAGAGCAAAGAGATAGGATCCACGGTTGAGGGTGCGCGCACGAATCTCAAGGAGATTTGAGGGCTCAAAAAAATGGGACGTGGGGTGCTGCTCACACGATTCGAACCTGGGTGGGCGTTGGGTAAGGCACATGGCTTATCCAACCCCCCATGCGCATATGTTGACCATGGTGTGCAACAAACGCATGATAAGTCAACGTGGACAGATGTGCCCATGTCCAAGTTTATTTTTCGACGTCCTAGTTTACTTCTGCTGCATCCTACGTCCCTGTACGCCTCTGCTTTTGTGCCCGAGCTTCTCAACCGTAGATCCCACCTCTGGAGCTTCATTTAATGCCTCGTGCCCTTTAGTGCTGAGGCTTTACCATAAGGCAATATTCAATCGAAAGAAAGAGAAAGGAGAATGAAGAAGATCTGTTTTTTAGAACTATTTGATTATACATGATTATATTAAAAGATCTTCTGTCCTTACATTGTTACTAAAGAGGGCCTTACCACTTGGCAATATTCAACCAAAAGAAAGAGAAAGGAGAACGAAGAAGATTTGTTTTCGAGAGAATATACGAAGAAGAGTTACTCCATATATATTATACACCCCATGCCAAAAAACGATCCAAAAAAAGAAGTCACGCTATTACAAAAGCACATGCCAAAATGGAAAGCCAAGGGAAGGGAAGGGAAGACAAGTGAAGAAGATTCTTTAAATAAATTTAAAAAAAAAAAAAACTCACAATCGTGAGTGAATTATATTAATCAACCCAAATAATTAAAAGGTCTTGTCATGCTCGTGTTGAGCCATGACATCATCCAAGGACCATACTTACATCGGCTATCAAGGGAGCCATCCCTATCAACTCGCCTGTTTATCCTTGATACATAAGGTCCATTATCCTATTCTTCTGAGATCTTTTAATTACCGATGGCCAAGATTTTTTCCCGTCCTAGGCATGTCCTCTGCTGACAACAAGGCACAAGTAATCCTAGACCAATCCTCTGAGTGTTGATTGCGCCTGAGCGTCCATATTAGTACTTTGCTTTCTTGTATAATTTCTGCGAAGCTTGCCACCTCAAGGCCTCCTTCAAACAAATGGTGGTTCCTTGTCTGCCATACATTATGTAAGAAGAAGTACCCGACGATTAGAGTGCTGCTTAGGAGGGAAGGACCACCTGAATTCTTCCCTCCAAGGAATAAATCAATCTTGTAAAATCCAACTTTTCATGTTCTTTGGACCCACTTGCATATTTTCCCTGCGAGGCCTTTGATAGTTTAGCCACCCATGAAGAGATGGGCCAGATCTTCACTAGCCACCCTACACCCCAAGCATCGATCTGACCCAACCCCTCTTTCCTGAATCTTCACCCCCGTCGGTAGAGTACCCCAAATTACCTTCCATAAAAATACCTTGCCAACTAGGAAGAAGACTCTTAATAAAAAGTTTCTATAAAGAATAGAAAGAAAGGAGTTGCTTCTCCAATGAGAAGAGTATGTTAGCTAGTCACACATCTCAAAAAGCTTAAACTTTCTTTTATTCTTTATTATATTTAAACATTTGAATGTTGCAAAGGCATAAAATATTTGAAACTTCCAAAAGCTAGTTTGTAGTTTGTACGTGAAGAGACATAGAAATTAAACATCCTTTTTTTAAGTTAGTAATCCTCTCATGTGAAAATTAGAGTTTGGTAGCTTGTTAGTATGTGACTTTTTGGAAAAAAATAATAATTTATTTCCTTAGTGACTAAGGAGGACATTGCCAACTAGGAAGATTCAGTCAGAATAAGAATGGAGTAGATTGTAAAACAAGGCAAAAAATTAAGATAGCCTTGTACTATGTGGGGAGAGAGAGAGAGAGAGATGTAATGAAATGAAATGCGATATTAATATCTTCAAAAGGCCAAAATGACCAATGAGACCAAGACAGATAATACAACTGTATTGAGAAAAACTAGAAAACATACTAGGAATGAAACTCTCTAGTTGGAGGGGGTGTCATAAAGGGAGGAGGATAACTAGGATATCAAAGGGACAAAGGTAAGTGATATAGAGGCATCCACTACAGGGGAGGGGGGGGGGGAGGGGGGGAATACAAAAACTAATACAAGCTATATAAGCAAAGAATAAAGAAAGGGGGGGAAGGTGAGGTAAGCAAAGAATAAAGAAAGGGGGGGAAGGTGAGGTGTCAGTTGCTCAAGTATATCAAAGCTCCAGTGGTTAGTGTTGGTGGACAACCTCTCTCTTAGGTCTTTGTAGTATAGTCTTGATCTCTCCAAAGTTGTGAAGAGTCTGGTCCTTCACTCCACATATCTAGGGATAATCTACTATATCTAGTGATACATCCATTGGTAAACTGGTTGTCTTGATCTTCGATGTCTAGATGGTCTACGTTGTACTACCCTATCTAAAAGAACTCCGTATCCATAAGAGATCAAGTGGTAAATCTATGGATTGCCAGTGTAGGTATGAAAGGATGTGTGACTCGTCTTTGCGTTGATTCAGTGTGTGCAGTCCTTTGCTCATTATTGAGGTCACTATTTGATAGTGTCTTCCACACAACGCTCACCCTATCAAAGAAGAGGAGAGGTGAATGCGGGGAGCTTAACCCAGCTAGCTCATGGAGGAACCCTTTCTTTGTCAAGGCATGGGAATCTCTAGCATAGCATGTGAGTGGCTTGTCAATCGTTCATCACCTCCATTAAGCTACTCAAATAGGCTTAGCAATGAGGATGCTAGCCCATTCACTCACACATGAGACTCCATTCATTGCCTTGAATGCAAGCAAGAAGAAAGAAAAGCTTATTGACTAAATGGCTACCTTTCACAAGCTATTCTATCCCTATGAACTCATTCTATACCCATTCTACCGAATGATTGAGCTATGAGTTACCTACTTAGCTAGGAAGAAAAGACTTATCCATTCACCATTGCCCTATTGTTCTATTGACCATTCCCCTAACCCACATTCCCAAGTGATAAACCAACAAGCTACTAATCAATGGCTAATTGAGGAAATTATGGGTTGCCTTGTCATCCAGTAAAATATGAACTCTTTGTCTGTTAATAGTACCATGCATCTGAAACAACTCATGAGGACAAAATTTAGGTTGCCACATAGCGGCAGTAACATAACACTCATGTTGCTCTTCGATATGTAGTACCTCAACTGCTGAGTACTTAGGTGACGAGTCTCGGGTCAAGCGGTGTACCATGTGTAAAGCCTTCTCTTTTCTCTTATATGCTTTTGTTTGCTTACCTTGCAAACGAGGACAGTCTTTCTTGGAATGCTTATTCGAAAGACAATTGTAGCATACTTTATCCTTCTTGGCACGTTTAAAATCTTCTAATGAAAGGGGTCCATCCTTGGAACTCTTGGCTTTCTTAGCCCCCTTATCTTGTGGAGATACAACTTGCTTCTTGTATCCTTTTCTACGTGGAGGAGAACAGCTGTGACATCACCAATCGCCCGTGCTTGAGCGATTAACATCCTTCTTTTCTTTTCCCAGATCATCATAAAATGTCTGAGCATGCTTAATTGCTTCATCCAACGAGTTTGGATAATGAGATTTAACATGAAGTCTATAATCTTGATTGAGACCTCATAGAAGCCTCTTTGCTTTTAGAATTCATTGAGATCATCAAGCTTGAGAATAATCTCTCTATACTTGGAGATGTAATTTGTGTGAGACAAATTGCCCATGCGGCACGCATCCCAAGCAGTCCAATTCTTGGATTGTTCATTGTCGGGCAAGAACTCCTTGCAAAAGACATCTTTGAACTCTTCCCAAGACTTTGGACGAGTCATAATAGGGATGGACATCCACCATTTGTAGGCCTTCCCCTGAAGAGAAACTAGTCTCATTTGTCGTAGCATGATCCTGTGTACCTCGTAGATAATGAATGTCACTCCACTTGTATAGATAGGTTTGGACAACATCTTTATTGCGCTTACGTTCTTCACCTTTAAATTCTGGAACGGTCACATGTTTGAGTGCAACATCCTTTATTGTTGTTGTTGGTCCTCGAACTTGAGAGAAATCAGTACTTCCATAGGTTGAACGGACCCATTGGATAGTGACAACACTTGTGCTTGCACAAAAGTGCAAAAAAGATTTGTCATGGAGGACATGTTCTTGTAAGGAGCTGCAACTGTGGTTACCCAAACAAAGGTCTCTAGTTGGTGTGGTAGAGCGCATCCAACAAACCTCATAAAGTGTTGAAATGTGCATTCATCGTCCCATACTAGATCGGCTTCTCCATTAAAGTCTCCCATGTAGACCCTTCTTCAGGTCTATCTTTCTATTTTACCAATACTTGTTGGCGAACATAATATCTAGTATGTTGCTCATGCCTTTCCAGGATACATTCTGGCTCATGAGAAACACTAGGTGGCTCAATAATATCCACTAACACTCTTGTGTCAACAATATTATCATTCTGTCCTAGCTGTTTTCTTAAACGGCTAAAATGAAAGACAAGATAAACTTTAGGATGCTCCGAAAGTGCTAACTTGTAGGCTACCTGCCCAATGTGCTTAAGTGCATATCACCACCCAACCATGTCCTTATATAGGTCCTAACCCTAGTTAGTTGGACGTTTCATATTAGGACGCCCATTGAACTGCATGATTGGACCTTTGTCTAGAGGACCCTTGTCCTCACAATCCTACTCTAATCAAGCAATGGAGAAATGAACTAGCACTCAAAGGCAAACATTCTTTCACTCACACACACCGCACATGCATACAATGCTTCATGCAAGCTCAAACACTAATTAACTCAACCCACACTACTTGATGAAAGACAACAATGCTATCAGCTAAGCTAACAAGCAAGCACACATAAGCATCAATCACTTAATCACTTAAGCAGGAAGCATGCATTGCTCACATAGACATTGCAAGAGTAAAAAAGAAGAAGAAAGAAGTCATTGTCCAGTTCATATATTAGTCACAAAAAATCGATTACAATGGGTTTCTTAAGCTATGGAAACCTGAAGTAATCTTAGAATAGAGGAGAGCTAGACTTGGACAGCTCTTTGAGAGAAATGACAAAAAAGCCCCAAGTTGAGTGTTCACTTTTATACCTAGGTCCAAAGCTAGGACTAATAACTTAGGCTCGCATTCTTTAGAAATAAGGATAATTACATAACACTGGTTATGATTTGTAGATCTTGCAAGCCTATATTGCTTCTTCACATTACATTGCACTTTGGCTTGGGCTTCATCCTATTCACATTAAACATTATACATTCCCACAAGATGGTTGTGTTAACGATTAAATCTCCATTCTTAGCTGATACATCTGATCAATGAGGTTGGAAACTCGAAGCAAATATATTGATATTATCTTCACAATGAATAAACCCACATGTCGATTCAACCCTATTTGTATCATTTTTGGAGAATAGTAATTATTGCCTATTTTGGTACTTTTGCCCTTTAGGCTTGTGGCAATATTACCTATTCAATCTGTCACTAAATAATCAACGCTTCACACATTGATAGCATTTATAGGGTTTATGTATGGTAGATCATCCTAGGATCCATCACGTAACAAGACCAAATCATCACATGTTCAAAAATGGATCAAGAAATTTAATGGGTCCGAGGATCCATATGATCATTTGGCTTCATTTAAACAAGTAACTAGAGTTGAGAAAGTGTTTAATCTCCATACCTTTCTTGAAGGGTTTGAATTGATACTAGAAGGGAAGGCCTTTTCCTGGTTCCAAGCTTTAGATCTGCATGCTTTCACAATTTTTGACGCTTTCAAAAGGGGCTTTGTAGCAAACTTTACAAAGATAGGGATCAAGCAAAGCATAAGAATATTGATCTAATGATGTTAAAAAACAATGCTTTATTTTGTACCCAATGCCAACCAATTAATTTTATCGATGGAATAGAAGACAGACTAGAAAAAGGACATTATTCCACTTGTTGGGCATTATTGGTGAGATCACCTACACTCAAAGACCTTTGTTGTGAGTTTGAAAACCCATGTTGTTTTGAGGTTCGTGGATCGAAGCCCCAAAGCTCCAAGGACCAAACATGTGAAAGCAAGGCTTGACTATGAAAGAAAAAGCAAGAGTCCTTACAGGCAACACTTCGATAGATAGATAGATAGAGACAAAGCTAGATGGATAGATAGATAGATCGATCGTTAGATAAATTAGATAGATAGAGAGATAAATAGATTGATAGATCGATAGACATCCTGAACATAGATGTTCTTGGCAGTTTTAATTTTTTTTTATAGACAATGGTCTTGTGGCGGTAAGTGGTGTTTTTGTTTTAAAAAATTTATGGTCATTAAAATTTTTGATAAAGTCTACCTCAAAATTATAAGTGGGCACCCATATTATTAATTGGGCGGCCATAATGTTAAGTGGGTGCCCAAAACAAAGTGTAAGTTGAAGTTTTTTAGTTTGTCTCATTCTCTAGTAGCCCATATTCATTCTGTCATTTTCTCGCTCTCTTTACCCTCGTTGCCTTTGCTTTCTCATGCTTTCTACCCTCTTAGTCATGGATGCTCGCTTAGCCTCCGATGCTGAGACCTCTGTTTCTTGACTATGCTGATGCGATATTTGCACGCTTCTCCAAGGTGCTAAACTCAAAGATGAGCCTTGCTACAGTTGAGCCTGACAAATCCCATCCTCGACGGAGTGGATATGGTCCGACCACCATCGTCACATCACCCAATCAGCCGGACCTCATAAGTCACCACATGATCATAAAGCCAACTTGCACCACATCACTTTCATGGTATCATCGCAACTCCATCACTCCAAAATCCGACACATTGCTCCGAGTGGATATGGTCCGCGCACCATCCTCACATTTGCCATCACCCAATCAGTTGGACCTCATAAGTCACCGCATGATCATAAAGACAGCTTGCACCACATCACTTTCAAGTTTCGTAGTAACTCGAAGGAAATTTAGCCGGCTAAGAAAAAAGACTTTACCGCACATTGCTCGACTCTCAATTTCATATCAAAATTAGAACGTAAGATTTGCGCTAAACTTGGGTTTATTTCAACCCTCATTAATGGCTTGTTATAAACCTCTCTCTCTCTCTCTCTCACACACACACACACAACATGACCCATACCCTAAACTTGGGTTTATTTCAAACCCTCATTTATGGCTTGTTATAAACCTACCTCTCTCTCTCTCTCTCTCTCTCTCTCTCTCGACATGAGCCATATGCTAGAAAAATTTTAGGATCCTCTTTGGTAATTTGTAGTATGAGCTGATAATCAATTGAAAAGCTTATATTAACAAAACTCTGTTATTCAACGAAGCCACCATGTCATCCATAGGCCACTAGTCTTTAAAAACTAAATCAATAATTTGGGTGGGGTGTGGAAGACCTCGACTCATCCCTATAACCTCATCCCCAATCCAGCTCACCAATGGAAGAAATGAAATACTACAATGTTGAAGAAAAAATAGTGTATCAAATTTCTCTGTTTGTCTACAACTATGTAAATTAAGATGCAAATTTCTCTTGTTCACAAGAGTTGTGATGTACACTACAAGATTGAGAAGAGAGGGAGGAGGTAAAGGACTCATTTGAAGGCCCAGCGGAAGTCACCATTGACAGAAGAGGTGTCACTATCCCGGAGGGACAAGGAGGAGCGGTCAAGCCGGAGAGGGGCCACATTTGGAGGGAAGCCCTTCACAGCAGAGCGCACTTGTGAGGAGGAGCGTTGCATACGAACAGCGATGGAGGCATCATTGGGCGGACACCCCTATCGTGGAGTGATAGCCGCTTCTTTGACCCCACACCCACCTTGATCAATTCAGGCGGGTCAGGCCGTTGCTTGGGTGAACTATGTGACCTTACCTTAGCCTTGGCTGATTGAGAGGTGGCCACGTAATTGGGGTAGGCACCCAAATCCTCTGAGTACTTATCATCATAAAAATCATGGGGCCCATGACGTGTACCGAGCCCACTCTACTTACCACCACCTGTCCTGGATCGCGGACTACTCTGGGCAGTAGATAGGACGCTGTCCACCTTGGCACGGAGATTAAAATCGACGGGGCTAAGATCATGTATTATGGCGGGGGAAACGCTGTCCGAAACGGGGCTGGCGATGGAATGGTGGCCACTCCCCTCACTCGGGCTAGTTTGGCCAATGTAAAGGTTCAAGTGGTGCGGACGTGTGGGCGTGAATCGGGGCTGGTAGTTGGGGGTTGATGAGGTGTGGAAGCCATGCTATGCTCAATGGAGGTGGAACCATTCCTGCGCTTGGTGCTAAGGGCCCCACCCGGCCGTGGGCGACCAGTGTCCATTTCAACTATTTTAGCCGGCATTCCATCATGCCATTCATAAGCTCGTCAAAAATGGGGATTTCCCATGGTCGTGCTGCCATCCATCTGTCCAGCCATGTCCAACCCCAATGGTTCTTGTCTGGCTCGCCATCTATTACCATTGAGTTTTGCTTGGGCAGACCTTTCCACAGCTGTGAAAAAAAATTGAAACAGATAAAAAATTTGATAGCAAGGATTCTTCTCTTAGGGGCAGAAACCATAAATTACTTGAGAAAGAGAAACTAAAAGAAGTTGTCTATGAAATTTTTTTATAAGAGCCAATTTATGTTTACTTGTTCGGATCCTCCGTTAGTGTTTCGATCACGCTTGGAGGCATGATTGGAGCCTTCCTGTCTGTTGTTCAATTGCTCTGCAGCACCAGAGTTACCAATCCACCGATCCTGGAACACCCCAAAGAACATAATGTTAGTGCTAATTAGAATTTAATGTTTCAACATAAGCAAAATGAGTATTACAAGGAACAAAAAACGTTTTCTTAGGAAGAGGGATTTCTGATACCATGGATCTTCTAGGGCGGCTCTCCTGCTGGCGTCGGTAGAAGAGCTGGCGTTGAACTGCTTGATCTTCCTCAGACATGCGTACACGGCATGCACGTACCCGCGCCTGCACACGAACCAGCACTTGCATACACCTCAGTGTGATGGCTGCTTGCTTCCGCACTATGTGACCCCTCATGAATGCCTGTAGCTTCACCAGCCCCTTCAGAGCTCGGAGGGCATGCCATGCCTATTAAATGAAAATAGAACAGAAAGAGGTGTAACATTCATGTGTGTCAAATATGGTAGCAGTGGGTTTAGCTTAATGTAAGGTTGAATTAATTCTTCACTAGAATGACTAAGCATAGATAGATACATACAGAAGGCAGGCCCTTTAAAGATCAGCTGGATTAATACATACACGTGCATTCGCAGGCATACCTACATACATTTACCTGGTAGCCATGCCATCTGAATGTGAGCATACCAAGGATATGTTGTAAATATATCCTTGGTATGTTGTAATTACAAGGAATGTCAAATCCAGATATACCAAGGATGAAAAATCCCTCAAGATAGACATCAAACCCCATGGACGGTACAAGGAGGAAAATATATGTGCGCATCACGGACTCTCCAGAGCAACACCAAGGTTGTCGGCCACCATCCACACCAAGCAGCACCGCTCGTACAACAAAACCTCTAATATATAGAAGTAGCATCCCACTTGCAAAATCATCAGCAAATCCATAGCACAAAGAGGGGCAGCTCCAAGAGAACATTGCAAGTCTGCAACACTTGCAAAAGTAACAACAAAGTGTAGGACGGGCTCGTACAAGAATCTACTGGGAAGACAGTGGAATCCGAAGATAAAGTACAACCCACAAATCCAAAAAGAGGAGAGGAAACCCCACGCAACCGACCAGCCCAAGCAAAAAGGAGACACACCAACACAAAATGGCCCCAAAACCCTAATCATGACCCCACCAAGCAAAACACATCCAAAATAAGAAAAAAACACATAACACACATACAAACCCTAACATTACCTACCAAGCGTGTGTACATGCACAAACCATACAACCACACACACTAAAGACAAGCAAACACACGTGCGCACACACACAATGCAATTAGCATGGCCCTCACTTATCCCTACTGCTTATATCTTTTTCCTTGCACTACTCTTGGGGTTTTCCCCTCAGATTTGTAATTCTCCTATTTATCTCAGGTTAATAAGTGTGTTTTGAGCCTAGGATAATTACCATCTTATGTATTTGGTGTATGTTGATGGCAGTTGGCCTTTTTTATGTAATATTTCAAGTAATACAAAGGGTTTCAAGCCCAATTCTTGAGAGAGAGAGAGAGAGAGAGAGAGAGAGAGAGAGAAGGGGGGGATATATCTCTCCTTTCTTTCGTTGAGAAAGGTATTCTTGTTTGTTGCTCTTTTTTTAATTTTATTAAATCTAATTGGGGGGGGGGGGCAAAGCGGGCATGGACTGTTCTTGCCTGAGCATGTCCCAACCCCCCTCCCTTGTTACCCCCACATTGTCTTACCTGTGCGATATCTAGATCCTAGCTTGCTAGGAAAAGACCTTCGAGGCAACACCAAGGTTATCGGCCACCAGCCACACCATGACGCACGCTCTCTCTCTCTCTCTCTCTCTCTCTCTCTCTCTCTCTCTCTCTCAATTGGGCTCCTAGTAGAGTCTTGGACTCTCAGATTCTTTGTTGTGTGTGCAAATTCCTCTAACCTCTTTGGGAGGGACGCCTATGCTCCTTTAGATGTTCATAGTGGTTGTGGCACTTGCCCTTTCCACAAGATTGCTCTCATGAAGTGACTCCACCTACCCCCATGTGGCTACTATCATGGCAGGCTCTTGGCCCAAGTACCATAGGTGCACAAATGTGTCTCGCGCTTGCCCAAAGGGATTTGACGCATACAAATGGCACAAGCCTCATATGGGCATTCTAGACAAAATAATTTTGGAAAATCTCTTAAACGAGATCCTATCCTTAGTCATAAAAAACCACCCCTAGAGACTTGGCTCCCATGCTCTCAAGGGATATAAGCTACAAAAGAGGGGCTATGACCCACTAGCTAGGTAAAATTGGGAGGAGTGGGAGGCAATTCAAACAAGTGACCGATAATGCCAGCTCTGAATGGTGTTGACCCCAATGAAGAAGGGCAGAAAGGTAATCAACTTGATGCTACAAGTACTTCTATGGAGGCACACACTAAACTTTCTAAATTCCATCTCTAAAGAGGTACCAATCTACTTTGTCATATGATTTCTTAAAGCAAATACATTGCTTGGACTCCATGGTCTCAATGGACTCCATTTTGACACTAAACTATTGTATATACGAACCAATGTACATGGTGCAAAACTATATGGAGATTTGGAGAGCCACATAATGGTCAAGATAGAGGATATATTATCCCGTTGTGAGTCAAACGTATGGGTCAACTTTCAAGGAGACCAATACATGAACTTAATTGGGATACATTATGTGCTAACACCTTATTTTGAGCATATGAATTCCATAGGCACAATACACCTTGGAAAGGAAGGATGCACAATGTCCACCCCAAATTTGATGGATTACCGAGAGGATTCACCTCCTCAAAGACCTTCACGAACAGTGGGCTTTAAACCAAGTACACCACCATTGACATCGATGGGATTGGAAGAGGTAACATCTAGACCTATTGATGTTTCAATCCCAATTTACATTATGTAAGTAAAAAGGGTATATGTGGACAATGCCAGTGTGCTCTTGTACCAAAACACGTGTGGAATAGTTTATAGAACAACTACCACAGATGGCTTGAATACCCACCAGAAACAACGCTTTTTGTCTTTGAGGGAAGGGATTCTCTCCCTATAAGCATACACGACACTTGGGAAACAAATATGAGGCTCTTTCACCAGACAGATTAGGACATTATATGTGGCATGACAAATAGGTTTTTAGAGAGGAAGCTCGTATAGTACCAGGAGTTATGGCAAGGCCTAGGGAAGAGGAATACGACGTACCAACTCCCCCATACATGCCTCCTCTAACATCGGCGTTTGCTAGCCTAAATATGAGTGTAAGAGGTAGAACACCCATTCCTGAACAAGAATGAGGAGTTCCTCATAGAGAGTCTTTTAGGTCTATCAATCCAAGGGTAAGTAGAGCGGATAAGGGGCATTACGGGACTTCAAGAGATAGATTAATAATCCCCATAACAAGGCCCGAACCTAGGAAATATATGAGGGATAAAACTAGGAGAAGACCAGACGATAGCTTAGCAAAGAAAATAAGACCCACGAGCCTTCAAAAGTTCATCAAGAAGTTCAATGGAACAAGAGATCTATATGAACATGTGGCATCTTATCACTAGCTTTTATATGCAGAGGGAATCATAAATGTACACATGAAAGTACAAGAGTTTGGTTTGACTCCAGGAGGGACACCTCTTTCCTAGTTTCAGACACTCAAGTCATACGTACTCTACAATTTTGCAGTACTCATAAAACAATTCAGTGAGGCACACTCCAAAATTGGGATTAAACATAACAATGCAACAAAAATCCTAACTTCAAGCAAGAGGAACACAAAATAGTAAAGGCAAGCATAGACCGACTAAAGCAATACACTGCTCGATGTCCGAAATCCAAAGTTCCGAAGGAGGAACGCCTTATTTCTTGTTTCTTAGAAGGGTTGCAGGATCATCAAATCTATATGACTCTTTTCTCACAAAATCACACAGACTGATGTCTATTTCTTTGAAGCCCAGAGAATAGATGATAATAGACAAGGAAACCCCTCTAGAGATAATCAAAGAGTGATGAGTATGAGAAGTGATAGGCTAGAAGCTGAAGCTCAGAACATAGCAGACCAAGTAATCCATAGGCTTAGACAAGTCCTATGAATGAACCCTAGCAGGCCTTCTCACAACTCTTTCTGTGCTCGAGAACCAAGTGCATCACCTTTGAAATGGTGCGAGCCTTGTAGAAGATGGGGAAACCATGAGACCAATGAGTGCTATAGTTGTCAGAGATACCTTAGAGAGATAGGAGGAGCACCATCATAAGCAACATTTTCTCAACCAAACCAAATATCATCAATTGACAAGGTTAGGCCAGCCCTAGGCACTCAATCAACACCCCCCAATCCTATTGTGTTACACTATATAGCTCATGAAGAGGACCATAGGTCCCAAAAATTGGTCCAAATTTACTTAGGCTATGGGTAAGAAAACTTTTAACTCTCAATCCTATGGGAGACTACAATCAAGATTATGATAATTTGAATCCAGATCAAATGATCACCATGAACACTCAGACTCTTATGCTTTTAACCAATAGAGAGTATACACAACAAGGAGGATACAACCAACCAAGAGCCACGCACATCCTAACATATCCACTGTAGCAGGGCCATTCTTTGAATGTGGTTTAGAGAATTGGGCCAGAGACTATCCTAGGAGGATTGAAAACAATGTAGCACCAAGAGGACCAAGCTAGCCAAGAGCCCCTCGATACTATGAAGGTTGTAGTATTGAGCATCTATCAAAAGATTGCCTAAGTAAAGCAGTCAAACCATCCACCATACCGCGCACTACTCTAGGATTCATTGATGTGGTACAACCTTTGAGTGAATCCAACAATGTTAAGGAAGTTGTGCCCGTTAATGTAATTACCAGGTCACAAATAAGAAAAGGCATGGAGGGAGACCATGACAAAGAGGGAAGTGCCACGGAAACTCAAAAGAAAACTCAGAGAAAACAAAAAAGCAAGAGATAAGGGACCAAAAGGAGACTTAGGGAGATAAGGCTAAAACCATATTAGTGCCAGATTCTCTACCAACACTACCCAACCTTATAGAAGAAACTCCATAAGAAGCACACGAACCATTGAGCTTAACGAAGAGTGAAGCGGCCAACTCCATGGCTTCCTACATAGGAGATTCATAACCTAATTTTTGAAAGTCTATGGGAGTCTAGTCTAGCCTTGAGGAGAATTCTCAAAAATGGGACCATAGCACATATACGAGACATTTTGTCAACCCCACTAAGAACCACATTACCACTTCGGGAATTATTGAGACACCAACCAGAGTTGTGGACTCAAATACATGATGCTCTACAACTTGTCCCCTCATATTTAAAAGCCCAAGAGTTCTTAGAAATGAAACAGAAAGTCAAAAGGGTGCCCCTTAACAAGATGAAGAAGTACAAAAAGCAAGAGAGGGACAAAGGAAATTCCATGCTACCAATATGAATGGGGAAAGTCAAGAGTTTGGCTATCCTAGATACGGGAGCAAGAATAAGCATCGCAACTAAGGCTATTTGGAAGAAATGGTGAAGTTTGCCTATGGTTACGACAACCATGGATCTACAACTAGCCAACGAGAACTTGGAAAGACCATTGGGAATTATATGCAGGGTTACTATGGAATCCTGTGGTGTGATGTATGAACATACTTTCATCGTAGTTGACTTCAAGAAGAACACCAACTACGATATTGGGAAGAACATTCATGCGACAAATGAAAGTAGTCCAGGATTGGGGTTACAATTACCTTTATCTATGGCATGAGGATTCCATCACTCGAGTGAATCTACAAGATTTCACTTATAGGGATGTAGTTCGCACTCCTATAGATGAATTTGACTCCTATTCCTCAAGATTATCATTGACTTCAGCGAAGACTCATGCGAGATGAATCCAATGATTCAAATGATCGGATCTTTAAGAAACCTATCCAAGAGATTATTTTGGTGAATATGAAATTGGTGGATCAAGCACTAAGTGAACACATAGTGCATTTGAATCCGTTTCTAGAAGACCTCATAGATCCCCATGAATGGATACAAATCTTGTCCACTCTTAATGTAAGTGCACTAAAATAAAGGACTAAATTTTGTGATGATGACATATATGATGTAATCCCCATCAGAATGATGGACTCTAATCCATTTGAAGAAGCTATTTTAATATGAGACATGGAGACCTCTTTTAATGAGGACCCTCTAACATATGATCATAATAGCTCTGCATATGTGCAAGAATTTGAGCGTGGGTTGGATGACGATGAGATAGTACCTCATTCAGAGCCAGAAAAAATCTACATGTTGCTATGAGAGCGTGAGCCAGTCGAGCTTGATATTATTGCTAGAGATCTTCAAGAAACTAGGACAAAACAAAGGGAGAAATGTAGAAAGAAACAAGGGAAATCAAAGGGACATAAACGACCCCCAATAATCCAAGGCAAAAATGAATATCTCTATTTTGTTGGAGCCCATGATTGCATCAAGGCTCACAACAAGTGAAAGGAATCCTGGAATGTGATTAGGACAACCAAACTACAAAACAAGGGGAGAGGAAAAAAGACAAAGGTAAAAGTGATTCTAGGAGACACACAGGAAACCATAACAACAAAGCCTGAAACCACACAATCCCAAAAGGACAAAACCCCAAAAGTAAAACTCTCAAAAACAAAATGAAAAGCTTACTACCAAGAGTACAAGAAAGTCTTGAATAAGTCTTGGAAGCCGGCAAGTGAGGAGATAGTGATGAGATAAGGACGGTCAACAATTGCCTTCCAACTTCAAACAGTACACCATCCAAAATAGAATGATAGTGTGCCACACCTACACACACAAAAACAATAGAAGTAGGCACATTGTACAATAGACCAGAGGACTCAAAGAGTGTGGATTTAGCTAAACCATGAAAGGAACCAAGACGGTACACATTGCCACTTACCTCACCAAGGAAGAGGAGGATTTGCTAATCTCAATGCTCAAACAATACAAGGACATATTTTCTTGGACCGATAAGGATTAAAGGGAGTGGATCCTATGATTTTCCACCATACAATACCCTTGAAAGATGACACTAAGCCTAGGAAACAAAGGTGGTACACGTATAATGATGCATTCGGTAAGAAAATCAAAGAGGAAATGGACAAACTATTACATGCCAAATTTATTTATGAGATAGAACACACGGAGTGGGTCTCACCAATAGTAATTGTCCCAAAGAAAAATGGTAAACTCAGAGTATGTGTTAACCTTAAGCAAGTTAATGCAGCCACTATGCATGATAGTTACCCCTTGCTAATCATAGATTATGTGCTAGAAAGAGTCGCAAGGAAGCAAGCTTATAGCTTCTTAGATGGTTTCTTTAGATATAATGAGGTGTCCATAACTTTGCAAGACCATCATAAAACAGCCTTTGCCACAGAGTGGGGAATTTTTACATATTGAGTCATGCCTTTTGGGCTGACCAATGCACCCACCACTTTCCAACATTTAATGGCTCACATTTTCAAGGATTGCACACCTTCTCGTATGACTCATCTCGTGCACACTTGCCACGTAATGACTCCAAAAAATCACTCTTTATTTCTATAAAAGCAAGTGAATTTACTTGAGGCATTTGTCTTAGTGCATCTACTACAATGTTGTATCTCCCTTTACGATACCGTAGTTTGCAGTCAAAATCTTGTACCCATCTGGCGTTCAAATCAGTTTGAGTTGTAAACCACTTGATACTCTCACGAACAAAGACAACTTTAAACTCTGTACCATACAAATAGTGTCGCCACTTTTTCAAGGTGTGAATAAAAGCATAGAATGTGTCGCCACTTTTTCAAGGCATGAATAATAGCATAGAGCTCCCTCTCATAGGAAAAAATAATTCTGTTGATCTCTATCTAACTTTTTGCTTTCAAAGAACACAAGTATTCCTTCTTGAAGGAGGACGGCCCCAATAACCTTGTCACTCACATCTATTTCCACCACCAAGTGCTTAAGTGGATCGACAAGCGCTAAGATCAGAGAAGTTTTGCTCGAGCTACCTTAAGCTTCTCAAAACTGTATTGTTGAGCATCATCTCAATAAAAGGCTTCCTTGCCTTGCTTCTTAAGCTGATCTGTCATAGGTACAACATTTTTGGCATAGTCTCCGATATACTGCCTATAAAATCTAGTCATGCCCAAAAATATTTCGAGTTCTTCAACATTCTTAGGGTGTGGCCATCGTAGAATAGCTGCTACCTTATCTTTATCCATCTTAAGTCCAGAATAGGAGATGGCATGACCCAAATAATGAATCTTTGTCTTGAAGAAGTTGCACTTGCTCTGCTTAGCATACAATGCATATTCTTATAACTTATCAAACACCAAATGTAGATGTTCTAAATGCTCACTTTCAGTCCTACTATAAATGAGGATATCATCAAGGAAAACCACAACAAATTTCACAAGATATGGTCTTAAGACACTATCCATGAGTGCCATGAACATAGCTGGTGCATTAGTGAGCCCAAATGGCATCACCAAAAATTCATAAGGCCAAACTTTGTTCTAAATGCTGTCTTGGAAACATCTTCTATTTGAATACGCACTTGATGGTATCTGGATCGAAGATCTATCTTAGAAAAATATATTGCCCCATGAAGTTGATCACACAAATTTTGTACACGAGGTAGAGGATACTTATTTTTTGTGATTATCGCATTTACTCTGCGATAATCTATGCACATATGCATAGTACCATCTTTCTTTTTCACCAATAATATGGGCAAAGCCCAAGGTGAAGTGCTAGGCTTAATAAAACCATGTATTCTAGCTAACGCTCAACTTCCTTGGATTCCTTACCACTCATATGATACGGAGGTTTACTAATAGGTTTCTACCTGGGGCAATGTCTATGCCATGTTGTACATCTCATGTAAGGGATAAACCTAATGGTAAATCACTTGGAAAGAAATCATTGTACTTTGCTAGTAAGTGGTCTAAATTCTCCTTCCCCTTAGAAGAGAGAATTGATTCCTTTGGATCTACATGATCCACCTTAATAGAATTCACTGCACAATGCTCATGAGAATTCTCATTATTTTGTGCGCAAGAATTAGAAAAACCTGAAGGCAAACAATAATACAAAAACATATATTTTATTAAATTTGCTTTATATAAATGGGAAAGCTCCGTAGTACAAATAAGAGGAGATGGTGGAATATTCTTCTCACCAACTAGAAGCACATGCTTCCCATCTGCCATGAAAGACAAAGAGTTGTGTTCATAACTAGGATGCAAGGTACTTCCTAAACCATGAAAACATTCACAACCTAGAACCACATCGGCTCTATCCGTGTTCATGACCTAAAAGTCAAGTTTCATGACATGTCCTTGAACACTATGCTCCACTCCTTGCTCCACCGTGTCCCAAACCTCCTTGTCATTCCCAAAAAACTGTTCCACAACATACTTATGTGAACAGTTAGTCTAAGGAAGCTTCAATTTCTTGACTAGCTTATAATTGAGGAAATTATGGGTTACTCTGTCATCCACTAAAATACAAAAAAATGCAAGATCCGGTGAGATCTAGCTGAACACAATAGGACCCACCACCCCAATGATCACTCAAGCGTGTTCACGGATCGCAAACACAGTTTAGATTGGGGGGACTGTTGAGCATCCACGACAAACACTAAAGAAGGCAATTAGTGGGAAGACTGAAGAAAGTGCGAGCCTACATTTTTAAAAGGAACTTCCCTATTTATCACTTAAAAACGTGCCAAAGTGAATTGTGTATTTACTTAGCCAATTTATGGGCTCATGGACTTCCAATTTTTAAACCTCAACCTATAATCTACTAGGGAAAACCTCACTCTTAGTTTTTTCCGCCGCCCAAATGTGAGTTGGGATATTTTAAAGTGACTAGCTATAAAAGTGAACACAACTAAGAATGAAGGGTTTTTTAATCTTTTTATGAGAAGAGTCTTCTCCTTCTACTTATAAGCATCTCTAAACATAGATCAATCTCTCCATAGCTTGGACCTTCCATTATAATCTCTCAAGGATTAATATGAAGCTTTATGTTTCTTCTATTTTAGTGTCTTCTTCTTCTCTATTCCCTCTTACATGAATGAAATGAGATGAGCTTGTTTCTTTCATGAGTAGTGAAGGATAAACATGTTTACTTGCATGTAGTGATTGTGGGTCTTATTTCATGCATTTGGTAGTTAATGAATGTGTTAATCAATAGTTTAAAGCTTATGAGTTAAGCATTAAGCATTAAGCATGTGGGTTAAGGGAATGTGCAATGATACAATGGAGTGTGCATGAATAGCTTCCCTCTTCCATTTACTAAGTGTGCATCTCATAACATCAAGCATTGATTAATAGAAGTAGTGAATGGAAGCATGAGATTAGTTTAGCTTGTGAAAGGTAGCTATTTGATCATTACCATGTTTTCTCTATGCTTTATATTCATTAAGGTAGAGAGGGTTAGGAAGTGAATGGGCTAGCATTCTCATTGCTAGAATCATTCACATAGTTAAGCTAGAAATGAATGCTTGATTAAGCCACCTCTCTTGTAGAAAAAATTCACTTTTCTTTTGATTAATGAAAAGCTTATTTTCTCTCACAACTTGAAAGGTTACCTGGAGGTGTCGCTTGTACTCTTCAAGAGAATTTGAATGGCCTGAAGGTTTTTTTGTCCGTCATGAGTTTGAATGAACCTGGAGCATTTGTGAGGCCAAAACTTGTAAATTATCAAATAGATCTTCTACCAACGGCACGGGAAATCTATTTTTGATAGTGATCTTATTTAGTGCTCTATAGTCGACATACATGTGATATGTGTCGTCTTTCTTTTGCACTAAAAGCAATGGTGAACAAAATGGAGAGAAGCTAAACCTCACCATCCCTTTTTTTGAAACCAATTCATGCACTTGCCTCATGATCTCCTCTTGTTGAGCTTGTGAAACTCGATAAGGAGGCTTGTTAGGCAGTGAGCTCCCTGGTAGGAGCTCAATTGCATGGTCATTATCCCTCATTTTGGAGGTAGCTCACTAGGGATGTCATCAATGAAAACATCTTGGGATCCATTAAGGAAATTAGACAGCTCTAATTCCTTTTGATTCCCTTTATTGCAAGGATATGGTGTTCCTCGACTCATTAGCATCTATGTACATGCTCTCTTCCCTGTAGGTGAAATAGATTCTCCTTACAGGGAACTTCGTGTAGGAAGTCATGCGGTTAAACCATGGTGCCCCAACGATAACATTCTCATGTTTGAGAGGGAAGATGAAGAAATCCTTTTTCTCCACATAGCTTTGGACATGAAGCCTTGATTTTCCAATCAAGAAAGTAACCGAGACGTGTTGTCCCTTGATAGCTTCATTGGCTTTCAATGCATCTTCCATCTCATGGGCTTGTATGCCTAGCTTAGTGGTCAACTCCATGGATATGAAGTTGTGAGTTGAACCAGGGTCAAACAAAATAAATGCATCATGCTCTGGCATCTTTCCCCAAGCATAGGAAAGGAGAAATCCTTGGTAATGAGCATCCTCTTTTGGAGCTTCAAACATAGAGGTTCTAGGAGTCTCATTGCGGGCAATTCTCTTGGGGCAAGGACGATAACCATGGCTTTGCTCCCCACACTTAAAACATTTGTGGTCCTTACGAAAATCTTCTAGCTCTTTAGGAGAGAGTTTACATTTTCCTTTGTAAACTCCCTTCTCCTTGGACCAATTGTTGTTGTTGTTGGAATGGCTTGGTAAGAATTTTGGGCATTGGATTTTCCCTTGGCATCACTTTTGTCTTTATTTTCCATGGGCTTGACATTCCATCTAGCCCCTTATTAGAAATTGATGTGCGAAGCAACCATGGTGTGGTGGATTAATTTGGTGATAGAACCAGGCCGTTAAGAGTTGACATACTCGGCCATCTCTTTGGGTAATCCCGCATAGAATTGTTTCTTTTGCACAGCAAAGTCTATCTTTTGAAAGATAGTAGTCTTGGGATGTAAATCCCAAAACTTGTCCACATATTTGTGGATAGACTCATGAGAGAGAAGCTTTGAACTTCACCATTTGGTAAACACTTTGTCCTTTGCATCACTTGCAAGGAATTGCTTCATGATGGAAACTCGTAGAGTTTTCCATGTCTTTGGGGCTTCACCGTTGCCACAAAGGCTAGCCCACCCTTGACGAGACAATTTTTGGAAGTGCATAGCTACATGGTGTAGCTTGGAGGACTCCATGAAGCCCTCATCTCCAAAGGCCGCATCAATTGTTGGATGAAGGCGAATACTTTTTTGGTAGCACCAAAGGTGCCATCATAGGTGAGAAGAGAGATACTCTTTCCTCCCTCTTTGAACTTCTTTAGATTTTGTGACCTTCGCCATGCGGGGTAAGATTTGCGATGTCCTCCCCTATTGTATTCTCTAGGAGAATAGCCATAGCTTTCATCAGTAGAGGAGGAAGGTGAAGAAGAAGGAGAAGAGGGTGACCTCTTTCTTGCCCTTTTCTTCCTTTGTTTCCTCTCTTCCCTTTTGGAGTGACGAGGAGAAGGACTATGGGTTAACCGTTTCCTCTTGGGAGGAGTTGGCGATCATCTAGACTGCCATCTTCATGGAGCCACATCCTTTGAGGAACTTAGGGAGTCATTACTTTCTCGTTCTTTGGATTCCTCCTCTCGTATGGGAGAGAGTCTTCTTTTGGGGGTCTCACCAAGAGGCCTCCTAAGCTCTCTCTCCTCTTTGAGAGGAAAGGAAATCCCATAAGCAGGAAGTTGTTGAGTAACTTCAGCTTGCAAAGAGGGGTTGCCCATAGCTTGTTGCAACCTAGTAACAAGATAATCAACGAACATGGGGGCATTATCATTATCACCTTCATGTGTAAAATCAAAGTTATCAATGTTCATTCTACTCTCTTGGTTATTGTCAACCATGCTAATTAAACTTATATGTTTACTTAGTGTATGCTTTGTGAATTCAAAACCTTAGTTGCTACTCCTCTTAGCCTTTGAAAATAGGCACTTAAGTATCTACACCCACGGCTCGAATTGGTTAATTATAGAGAGTAGTGGAGTGATTCTAACATAGCGAAGTTGCCGAGGGATAGCTCCTTTTAGACTTCTTATGGCTCAATAATGGTAAAGCCGTAGGCAAGTCTAAATAGATCCATTATTAAGTCCAAAGCTCCCGAGGTGTGCATCATATCCCACATAGTGGGCTCAACAAAACAGATAATAGATCCCAGTCTCATTTACCCTAATATAATTAACAAAATCAACCATTAATAAGCCACTTAAGGACCTCTCTTCTTAAGCAAGAAAAGAGAAACCTAATGCTCTCATACCAATGTAATGGAAATGGCCTATGAACTTTGAGAGTAGCGGAATTAGAAAATTATGTGAGATTACTTTGTGAGCATAGTGGGTGAACTTAATTGATGATAGCAACATAAACATGGTACTTAGTTAACTTGGTATGAACAATACTTTTTCAAGAGACAGAGTTTAGAGAACATGACCATAGTTGAGGACCGGATTCATATGGAGCCGGTCTCGCCTCCAATAGGCATTTGTATTATAGTTTCTCCCATCAAGAGAGACTTGGTACAATACAATCTTTGTGTTCCTTGTGACCTAGGTGATGCAATGAAGATGGAAAGATTCATGCATCACAAGCATAACATAAACTTTGTAGAAAGCATTAACTATAACAAGCCTCAGTCCCAAGACCTCAAACACCTTCGAAGGTGGAGAGAGCTAGCGGGGAATGAGGATAGGGAAGAGGAAGAAGAAACATTCCATAGGAGAAAGAAATAGTTCCTCACTTATCATTACTCTTCTTGCTAGCATACATAATAGCATAGTAATGGAGATGGAGAAGATGGAAAGCTTAAGCATTGAAGCATGGCTCTTGGTTGGATTTGCATTCCATAGCCAAGAGTGTTGATGTAGGCTCTCACTTCTCACAAGCTTGGAGAAGGAGGTGCTGTTCCTCAACTTTCACCAAGTGAGAATGCCCCTCCAAAATGAGTGTGTGTGTGGAGTATATCCCCCTATCAGCCCCCTTCCTTGCTTTGGGCAAAATTTCTACATGATGCAAGCTCATTGGACCCCTCTCCCCCTAGCCAATCACATGCAGCATGCAGTCAAGTACATGGGTAGTCTTTTGACAAGTGTCCTCCTTACCCCTTAGAGAGAGAGAGAGAGAGCTTGAAAATATCTAGATATTTGTTGGATGGAAGTAGAAGCTCATTGGACCCCTCTTTAGCCCAACCAATAGCATTCAAGCACACCATGTGGTTAAGCTTAGTGAGAGTCTGACATGTGTCCCATGTGCCCTTTTAGAAAAGGGGTGCCCCTTGGGTGAGTGGAAGGTTAGGTCAACGATTCCCCTAACTTTGGGATTTTTATGCATAGGAAGCTTCTCAAGCAACTTCCTCATTAAGTGTGTAAGGTCTCTTTTTGACTCAAGCATCTTACCCCCCATGCATAGGAAGCTTCTCAAGCAACTTCCTCATTAAGTATGACAGGTACCTCAAGTACCTTAGTCATCAAGCATGACAAGCACCTTAGGTGGAGTTCCCACCTCAAGCTCAGCCCTAGCTTGCCTAGGGTCAAAGCCAAGTTTAGGTCGGGTTCCCACCTCAAGCACAACCCTAGCTTGCTTAAGGTCAAAGACAAGTTTAGGTCAGGTTTCCACCTCAAGCTCAACCCTAGCTTGCTTAAGGTCAAAGGACTTTTAACACTAACCATTGGAGGTCTTTAATGAAGCTAACCCTAAGGTCTTTTAGGCTCCATTAGTTAACCTTGCTCTTTGACATACCATCTCTCATTTGGGCCCCTTTATCATTGGCCCTGTGTTGAGATAGATCCGTAAGCACATGTCTATATTCTAACCCTTGTTCTCGTTTATTATCCCACATTAAATGATCAGTTTAATATAGATATTATATATTTAATGATATATATATATATATGTGTGTGTGTGTGTGTGTATGTATGTATGTATGTATATATATACATATATGTATGTATGTATATTTGTATATATAGATATGTATATGTATATGTATATATATGTGTGTGCGTGTGTATATATATACATATATATATGTATGTATGTATATTTGTATATATAGATATGTATATGTATATATGTATATATGTATATCTATATCTATATATATATATATATATATATATATATATATATATATATATATATATATATATATATATATATATATATAAAACGTATGGGCAACTCTTACACTTGAGCTCAAGCATGAGAAGACATTGGCATAAACTAGCTAGTGTAAGAAGGGTAAATGTGAAGATCAAAGATGCACATATGGTATAGCTTCATAAGGTGAATGATGTATTGCCAACTATGGATGCTTGGATCCTTGGATCCTTGGAAGAAAGGTAAGCAAGGTATACTTGGATGGTGGAGCTCAAGTATGCATCATGACAGAGGACACTATGCATCAATTGGGATTGGAGCTTACGGGGAAATCTAGAATTAGTGTAAAGATGGCCAATAGTGCTAAGGTGAAATGCTTGGGAGTTATCCATAACTTGGAGCTTAATGTATTGGGTCAAAAATCCGTGATGGATATTCATGTCATGCTTACTAAGCTTGGAGCCTATCCCATGGTTGTTGGCTATGTGGTCATGATAGGATTGGTATAGAGGATGTATTGATATATTTATGGACAAACCAAAGGAAAAGAGAATAATAAATGATATGAGATCAGGTAAAGTTCTTGAGATTGATGATGAACAACCAATGCATAAATCAATAACTCCTCCACTCATGACACGTATGACTGTGACTGTAGTGTATCATCTACATGCAACAAAGATGAGGTGTATGATCAAAGCTTGTTGGATCTTGATGTAGACATTTGTGCATAACATGTGGATGATGAGAATGATGTAGAAAATGGTGGTAAAGATGCTAAGAAAGATCAGCATGTTGATCAAAAACTTAATGTACCAAAGGAGGAGTTAATGGGCATGCTGAAGAAAGGGAAAGCTATGCTAGCCTTTTTGACATGTACCCCAAATTTTTTGTTATTGATTATTCTCAAATAGGAGTGTCTAAAAGTGTTATGCATGAGATTAATTTGAAAGAGGGTGCAAAACCTGTTGCACAAAAGTTGTGACGTGTAACATTTGGGAACTATTTGATGGCAAGCGTTAGAGATGGAAGTGAACAAACTTTTGAAGGTGGGTTTCAGTTATCATGTTCATGATGTCGAGTGGATCTCACTAGTGGTCATAGTGTCAAAGAAAGGGAATAAGTGGAGAGTATGTGTGGATTTTCATCCTTTGAATGCAATGACAAAAAGACATCACTATCCACTACCTTTCCAAGAGGAGATTTTGGACAATGTAACAGGGCATGAAAGATACTCCGTATGCGATGGATTTAGTAGCAATTTTCATATCAAGATTATTGAGAGGAGAATCAAAGAATACTAGATCTTTAACTCTATGGGGTGTCTTTTGTTATAGAGTCATGCCTTATGGCCTCTTGAATGTATATGCAAGCTTCCAAGGTTGGATGGATAGAGTGTTGGGACTCTATTTGGGATCGTTTGTGAGAGTCTTTATGGTTGAATTTTACGTATATAGTAAGAGGATGTTGCATGTGTAGAAATTGAATGATGTGTTTAAAATAATTGATGCTGATGGAGGGCAACTCAATCCCTCAAAATGTAAAATTGTGAGGGCTAGAGTGGTACTTCTTGGCCATGAGGAGCTTCAAGATAGAGATGGAACATTGTATTTTTATGGGGATTTCAAAAAGAGTATTTGTTAAGTGTGCTATGGGATATGTATTTGTGGATGTGCAAGGAAAATAATTATGGTTTGGAAGCCAAAAACTTGATGTAAAGAGTAATAATGAGGGTGAATATGCAAGCTTAAATATGGGACTTGAAGAATGTAAGAGAAGGCATGTGAAAAAGCTTGTGATAAAGGGTGACTCTATGATTATTGTAAGACAAATTCAAGGCACTTGGACGGTGAATAAAGAGTATATGAAGTGCTGGTTTTTCAAAGTTAAAAAGTTATTGAAGTCATTTGATGCATTTCAAATATGGCACATACCTAGAACTATGAATGTAATAACACATGAATAGGTAGAAAAGGTGTTTAATAAATGTATGTATTTTGAAATTTTAAGAACAAAGTACCTTGGAAGGGAATCTTTGCATGAAGAAGGGCATGTATTACAAACAAGCTTTGCAAGGAAAGGGTTGAGAAGTAACTCGTTTAAGACTTGAATCAAACTCGTTTTATGGATTCCGGGCTTTCCTAGAATCAATAATTGCTTTTGCCGCAAATGGCGTGGCCTACATAAGTTAAGGGTTCACTAGCCAAGAACTTGTTCAATTTTGGTAAAAGCTTGCTCAAATTTATGGGAGGAGGCAAACCGATACTCTTCAAAAAGAATCAAGTTTTAATTATAATTTTTTTATATGAACGAAAACCTATTCAAATAGCTTGTTTACCACCTCTAGTTGAGGTAAAAAGGGTTTGTAAACCACCTCATTAAAAAGGTTTTCTCGAGCATTTGTGGGAACAAGTTTCAAAAACGATTTTATTTAAAAAAAACTCTTTTTTCTCTTTCATTCATTTAATTTTTTGACTAATGTGTACAACTATCTCTCACTTTCTCTGCTTCTCACGCGCGCAGGTGGGTCTTCAATGCACCTCTCTCTATTTCTAATGTGGTTGCAGGCTAAGGCTACACATTCAAGCTCTCTCTCTCTCTCATGCGTTGAGAGATGATCTCTCTCTCTCTCTCTCTCTCTGTTTATGGGTTGCACCGCATTTCTCTTTCTTTACTCTACAAGTTGCAAAGCCAAATACTCTCCCTCTCTCTCAAGTTTTTTATGGTGCAGGCCAAAGCAACCAAAGTCTCTCTCCTTTTTGGCTTTAGCAGGTGGCAGCTAGTCCTCTTCAATTCTCTCTTTGGTTCTTCAACAACACAGCAGCCAACCCCCTTTTCTTAGCTGAAAATGGGAGTCTAAAACGGCTCTCTTTCTCTCACCGTGCAGGATACGGTCCTCAATGCCTCTCACTGTTTCCAAGAGTTGAAACACTCCCTCTCTCTCTCTCTCTCTCTCTCTCTCTCATGTGCACAGGCTGAAAGCTCTTTAGGTCCCTCTCTTCTCCTACATACATGCAAGCGCAGGCCTTTCCCTACTTCTTATGGAGTGCAGGCGACAAAAAACTTCTCTCTCTCCCTCACTGGTCTTTTGAAACACTCCCTCTCTCTCAGGGTAGTAGGCAGTTAAAGTTTCTCTCTCTATCTCTTTGTTTCAGTAGAGTAGCGGGCGTACATACTCTCTCTCATGCGTACATAGCTGAAAGCTCTCTCTTGTTGAAAATGGTGGCCCAAAAGGCTCTCTCTTTGGTTTTTTTTTCAACAGGCGTGCAACTTCCTTTTCTTTCTTTTTGCTGCAGGTTGAACTTTTCTTTAAAGTTTTTACTTTGTTTGTTGTTTAAACCTTTTTTTTTTCTTTTTTTTAATCTAACCCTTTCTTTACTTGATGTTTTGTATCTTTCATTATTTAATGTTTTCCTTTAGTTTCAAAACTTTTTATTTTGTGCTTTGTTTTTGTTTCTTCTTTCTTTTCTTTTCTTTTTAACTTTATGTTATGTTTGTTTTATTTTGTTTTATTTTGTTTTCTTTTTGTTTTTGTGCTTTCTGTTTTTACTTTTTTTTTTTGGTTTCTTTGTTTTAAGAATGCAATCCCACAGAGAGCAATGAAACAAAGTTCTTCACTTAAGGATTCTTTCCTGCTCGATATACCAAATAGCGAGCCTCTTTTAGAGGGTTTTTCCACGTAGTGAAAGAAAACACAACGTAGCTTGTTTAGAGCTCATTCCCATGCATTAAAAAATAATGACACATTTAAGGCTCGTTCCCATGCCAAGAAAAGGAAAATCAAGGTTCCTCTTTCTTTTAAGGGTTTTTTCCGAGCATTGCCAAGAATATTGATGGCGAGGTCTTGATTCCATGCTTTAAGTGACCCTTAACGTATGTGGTGCGTGCTTGTGTACATGTGTATGTGATGGTGGATATACTTATTTGCAATGCGAGTGAATGCGTATGTTTAATGGAGTGTGTGCATTTTTATGAGTGATAAGTGTGTGTATATACATGTATATGAGTGTATTCTTAGTGTGTGTGTGTGTGTGTGTTGAAGTGTATGCATGTGTGAAACCCTTCTTAATAAATTAAAATGAGTGCATAAAACATGTGTACAAAAGCATAAACAAAATTGATGAGTAGGTGAGTGCACTAACAACGATTTTTATGCATGTAGCTTGATGGTGTGAGCTCCAACACCCCTCCCCTTGTTTGCCACCAAAGTAAGCACCAAATGAAAGCAAAAACTTAAGCAAAATTAGCACATGAAACTGAACAAAACTAAAATTTTAAGCTACTTAGCCCATAGGATTTAAGCAATAAGAAATGAGCTCGTAGGATTTCTCAACCACTTAATGACATTATGTGTCAAGAACTTTTTTTCTTCACTTTGGTCCCCTTAATCTACGCTAATCTAATGCGACCTTGAGATCCCACACCCAACCTACGTTTCTAAGATATTTAACTTAGTGGGAAGCAAAAAAAGCACTCAACTAATGTAAGCTAAGTGTCCCCAACAACGGCGCCAATGGAGAACCATGTTTGCAATATGGATTAGTAGAGTTCAACCTCTCTCACATATGTGCAAGAATGCACAATGTCATTCAATGAACTCAACCCGATTATAGCATGAAGGATTTCACATGAGGGAGAGTGCACAAATGTTAGCTTAATCACTAGAACCCTTTGATTAGCGCAAGACTCATTCACTTACACATTCCATACTTAGTTCCTAATGAGAGAGAAATGAGTCTTACAAGTAAACAAGCATCACATACATCTCATACTTCTCCATCTCACACATCCAGGCAAGAGATTAAAGCTTAGCATGCATTAATTAAAGATTAATCTTCTATTGTAAGAGAAAGAGAGATTAAGAAGTAGACATGAAGCATTAATCATTCATCAATTGGAAATTAAGATCTTAAGAAAGCTTAAGGAAGTGTAAAGAGAAAGAGCTTGAGAGCTATGGAGATGGGGTTCCTACTCTTCTCTTGACTAAAACTCAAAAATGAGTGCAAAAAGTTACTCTTCTCACCCAAGCTCTCTCTTTTAAAGATATTTTCTCAACTTGTTCACACCTGTTTGCTCGGACACTACACACTAAAATTGCACATTTGCACACTACAAATCCTCCAATGGGCCCAATAAAATCTACAAGCTGGAACCCATCTATGAACCATTAAAAATATACATTTGGCCCTAAAATTCTAATACCCTAAGGTGTTTCTTATGGGCCTTCCATCGTGAGTACTTCTTCCAAGCTTGTGTCCTTGTTGCCAATTCTCGTCCTTGGTTACTACTGGAGGCTTGATCCTGGAACAAGGACCTTATCCGTTTTGGATGGACTGAAAAATTAAAGATCGTTAGGCTTTACTTTTTCCTTGCCCATCCAAATTATGATCTAGTAATTAATTCACAAGATGGAAATGTATTAATGAATAGATGGGTTTATGATCTAGTCACAAAGGTGATCTCTCCCGATCGCATGGTAGTTGAGGGTGATCAAATTCTAGATTGCTCCTTGGATTACCTCATTTACCAGAGAGGTATAATGTCCTTAATGAAAATGCCAACCCTCCCACTTATCAGATGATGGAGTGGAGGGATTATCATAAAGAGCTTTAAGCTACCTTAGAGAAGGACTTCTTCATCAATGGAGACTAGGCCTCTTAAACCTAATTAGATCCATTTTGTATATAAATAACCAACACCATACTCCTTGCATATATTCCGAGATAAATAAAGATTTTCTCTTGTTTTTCTTGCAAAATAATGTCTTTTCAAGTCAACCTCTGAGATAAAATTTTAAGCCCATGAGCCAATGTAGCCATGCTAGCCTTTTCTAAGATTGTGTCTTGTCTACATTTTTAGGTATTAAGCGATCCGTGAATAGTCCATGTTCTAAGCCTCTGAGCCAGTGTGGCTATGCTAGTCTTCTCTAAGACGATGTCTTGCTCACTTTTCTATGTGATAAGCAAGATGTAAAAAGAGCTTCTGAGTCTAAGTTTTCTTTCTAGCCATGATGCAGATTTTGGAAACAAACTATATTTTTGCAACCTTTTTTAAGGATTATGAGATTCTAAGTTTTGAGGAATATAAAATCCAAGTTGAGATATTTCTTTTTTTGTGAACCTTCAGACTCATGTTTCTCCTACAATTTATACCAAGATTCAAGAAAAGAAGCTGCTTCTTAAGCAAGCTCAAACTTCCATTTTTAAAGGGGAAGGTGAGAACAGGGAGCGAGATGCAAAAGTATGGATCGAAGCAATGGACTATTATTTTTCCAATGCTGGGATTGCTCCTACCAATCAGTCTATGCTTTCTAGGTTCCACCTTCAACGTGATGCGAAGCTGTGGTGGAAACAGCACTGCCGAGACAATGATCTTATTGAAGGGAATCTGTCTTGGGCAAAAATTAGGAAGGCCGCAGCTGAGAGATACCTACCCCCAACACACCAAGTACTCAAGATGAATGAGTTCTTTGATTTACATCAAGTGAGTTTGCCTCTTGAAGAGTACTATTCCAAGTTTGTAACACTTTGCCGCTATGCTCCCATATTTTCTATCGAGCAGCAAGTGGCAAGGTTTTGTCAGGGTCTTAATGCACCTCTAGATTCAAGGCTAGAAGCAATGAAGCCTACAACTATACAAGACGCTCTCCTTAGAGCTAGACCCTTGGCAAAGGAAATACAATGGAATGGTAAGAGGTTTCAGACTACTTGGAATAGGAGATGGGAACTTGAACCTTCATGTCAGGGTGCTAATCCATCCAATCTTCCTCCAAGACCTCAAGTTTCTATAGCTCAAGCCCCAAGAACAGCAGCATTTTCCAATGGACGTTGTTTTGGATGCAATACCATGGGACATTACATAAAATAAGTGTCCCAGATTGAAGAAAGTAGCTGTAGTTCATGTCGAAGTCCCCAATTCTATGGAGTTTCCAAATGTGCAATATTTTGGATGCAATGAGATGGGAAATTATAGAAATAAATGTCCCAAAGCAGTTAACCGAGTACCTGCAACTTAGGTCGAAACACCAAACCTAGGACATGGCGTTGGAAATCATCAAACGGGAAGAGGCCGTGGTAGAGGCTGTGGCAGAGTAGCTAGAATGAATGGAAGAGGCTAGGACATGGTCAAGATGCTCATGCAAATGCTATTATCGGTGAACCAACTCTCGAAGATGACAAAGTTGGGCGAGCCCATGTCTTTGCGGCTATTGATAATCCTGGAGCACCTCGACAGTATGCTATCATTCAAAATCCCGCTAAGTACCAAGGTGAGGAGTTTCAACTTCTCATTGATTGTGGTGATACTCATTCATTCTTATCTCCCAAATGCTTGAGAAAGTTAAAGTTGAATCAGTACCCCATCAAATCCATGACCGTGGAATTAGCTAAATGGGAAGGAAGTAGTTTCTCGTTATATGGTGGGATCCTTAGATTTCGATGTAGGTGGGAAAACAACATCAGCTTCTTTTAGAACTTTACCATTAGGTTTATATGATGGGATTTTGGGAACGGACTGGCTAACTGCAAATCATGCCAGTATTCATTGTGCGCAAGTAAGTCTTACCTTCCAAGATGATTTAGGCCAAGAGGTTTTGATTCAAGGGAAAAATGGAAAAACCCAAGGCTTTTTTGGTAAAAGCTAGCCAAATGCTTAGAGGATTGTGATTTGGCCAAAAAATTTATAATAGAAAACTTAATAAGGTTGAGGAACCAAAAGAAGGGTCACAACCCGAATGGCTTCACAAATTTTCAAATGTTTTTCCTGAAGATCTTGTTAATCTTCCACCATCATGTGAGAGAGATCATGAGATTGAGATTTTCCCAGGGAATGAGCCAGCTATGTCAGCTCCTTGAACAATGATTCATTCGCCCAAGCAATTCGCCTTGGGGTGCACCTGTGCTATTTCAGAGAAAGAAAGATGGGACTTTTTGATTATGCATTGACTATAGGGGATTGAACCAGGTAACAATAAAGAATAAATACCATATTCCCCAAATTGATGAGCTTCTAGACAGATTATGCGGTGCTAAGATATTTTCAAAGATTGCAGGATATTATCAGATCGGGGTAAAAAATGAAGATATCACAAAGACTTCTTTCAGCACTTGATATGGTCACTATATGATTTCACAATGATGTCATCTGGATTGACTAATGTGCCTACAACGTTTAATAGGATAATGCAAGACATATTTAGACCACATCTTGATGAATTTGTCTTGGTATTTTTGGACGACATTTTGATTTATTCAAAATCAAAAGAGGAACACGAAGAGCATGTATGCCAGGTTTTACAACTTTTGTGGGAGAACCAACTGTATGCCAAGAAGAGCAAATGCATGTTCTTTACCCCTCAAATTGAATACTTGGGTTTCATAATATCCCAAGAAGGAATCTCTGTTGATCCTACTAAGATTAAGGACATAGTGGAATCGCCTCAACCTAAGTTAGTAAGTAAAACAAGGGGATTTTTAGGCATTTCAAGATGGTATCGAACCTTCATTCACGATTATGCTCTCATTGCTGCTCCTCTAACAAAACTTTTGAAAAAGGGGAGTAAGATAGATTTGCTAACACATCATGAAGAGAGTTTCAAAAAACTTAAGGAGATTGTCACAACAGCTCCATGTTTGAAACTTCGATTTCTCCCAACCCTTTGAAGTGGTCACTGATTCTAGTGGAGTTGCAGTTGGCGGTGTCTTGGTTCAAGAAAAACGACCAATTGCCTTCACTTCTTGCAAACTACGTTTACATGAGAAAAATTACCCAACTCATGATTTGGAATTGTTAGCTGTCATTCACACCCTAAAGTTATGGAGACACTATCTCCTTGGACGCAAATTTTAGCTTATTACAGATCATCACACTTTAAAGTGGATCTTCACCCAACCTACTCTCAACATGAGACAGCGAAGATGGGTAGAATTACTTCAGGAATACGACTTTGACATTCTCTATAGGCTAGGGAAGGACACTGTAGTTACGAATTCCCTTAGTTGAAAGTCATTCCTTTCTACTATTTCAATGCCAAATAACCCCATCATCAATAGGGTAAAGGAAGCCTCACTCAAAGACCCTGAGTATCTGAAGTTTTTAGCTCTTGTTTCATAAGGAGCCACTTCAACAGTTGGGCAACCTACTCTGAATTTCTCATGTCATGACGGATGTCTCTATTACAGAGATAGGTTATGTATACCCAAAGATTTCCGTTTGAAAAAAGTAATTTTTGTATGAAGCCCATGAAACTGATGTATATTTTTTGTATATATAGGAAAGTTAGAGAGAGGTGTAAAAACCTTGAATTTAGGGTCATTCTAGAGGGATAAGATATTAGGTGATTTCAATTAATGAAACCCTCTGGTGTAGAGGCGTATCTAATGTGTTTTTACAATGTCATCAAGTTAGAATTGATGTATATATTTTTATACATAGGAAAGTTAGAAAGAAGGTATAAAAACCTTATTTTTAGGGTTATTCTAGAGAGATAGGATATTAGGCGAGTTCATTTAAAGTATCCCTCTAGTGTAGAGGTATATTTAGTGTAAATGAATAACAATACCATGTTAGAATTTGGATTAAAGCTAGGTATGCATTAGAAACCTAGAGAGAAGATGTAGATTCATTATTTCTAAGGGATTTTAATTTTAAATTAAGAAATTTCTCTAAGATAGAGATCCCACACTTATTCATTAAACTTGCTACCAAGTTGAGTAAGGGAAACCATAAAATTATAAACCTTAGAAATCTATAATGAAAAGAAGGAAAATCTAGTTACGTAAGAGAGATAGTGTATCTGTCCTGCCAGATTTAATATGAAAAAAGAATTAAGGTATTATTTTTGAGAAATTCTAACCTCTAAAGATTGGTTTCTTACAGTAAATTAGCAAAAGTATTCTCACCACAATTAGTCTTTTCTCAAGTTTTTAAATTAGCCGGGATGGAATCAAGGTAGACTCATAGTGGGGTGGCCTACAATCAGGCCGGACCAAGCCAGTTACCCCCTACACGAGTCGAGAAAACCCCAACAATGATGGAAGAAGAACCACTTCAGGTTGACTTTGTAGGACTAAGTTTTTTGTTAAGTTTTTACATTACTCACGTGACCCAAAAATTCTAGCTTCTTGAAAGGAAACATTGGCTATAAAAATTGGTTTTTCCAAACCAAATGAGATACAAAAATTGCTTTATAAGTATATCAAGTTGAAAAGAATGTATTTTATAAAATTACCTTCTTAGGATTTATAGTATAGTCATTCCTTAGTGAACCATCAGGTCAATCTAAATCGCGTGATGTTGGTCCCCAGATGAATGTACCTGACGGGCGAAGTTTAGGCACTCACAACTCTCATGGCATTTCAATGCGAGTGCCTGATTGGGAGTTCTCTAACTCCCTAGCCTGCCTCTTATTTGGCCAGCCCTGTTGAGGTAGATGAGCTGCCACTTTCCCTTGGGCTGTGGGATTGGTAGTGTATATATGCCCACAGAGAATTGGATCACACTCTTCCAAATTTACAAAATAGGAATAAAATGTATCTTAATTTCTCTTAAATTTTACATAATTTACACATATATACACACTCACACATGGGGGAAGATTGCACCCAATAACGTGTCTTGTCTCTTTGTTCTTCGTGCATACTGTGTTGCTGCAAGCATTTCTACCTTTCACAATCCTCAATAGTGGTATGAGAGCGCGGGATGTAGCAAAACGTGAAGTATAGTGTGTGAGCAAACCACCGAAAGGCGACAACCAAGGCATATCTCTTTGGCATATCGAGGCATCGAGGCTTTGTTGGCATCGTTGGCTGCGTGCATAGGAGTCCACCCTTAACTCTTGCAAGAAGAAGGGCTTTGAACCCACTCCCCCTTGGTAAGAGGCAATTGTTTTACCACTTGGATAAACTCCCTTGTTGTTTACCTCTAAGTCAAAAAGTAAGGCTCAAGTTTCCATACAATACCCTTTTGTTTCTTTCTTACTACATAACTCCCTTTACTTTACATAAAAACGTTTACTTTTCATCATTACTACATAGTTTCTACCGTAAAGTCTATCTTTCTTTTCACGAACAATACATACATCTCCACCAATTCTTTTATCATCAATACATACATCTCCCTATATGAATTCTTTTTATCCAAGAGACAATTTGTATGGAGGGTTTTAACACTTCAAGCAATCCTCGGAACAAATCTCCATTATCTGAAGCTACTTTGGAATAACAAGTGGCTCTCCTATAACAACATTTGGACGAGGCTACTCGTGCTATCCACAAAAAGAATCAACAATTTTTATCCACACAAGCTAAGGACAACCGAATTTCCCGCATCCTACAAGGCATTTTTGAAGTGCAACAAAACATAGAAGACCAAAAGATAAGTCAAGATTCTTTCCAATTTTGAAAATTTGATGGTAGGAAAGATGGAAGGTCTATTTTGTCTTGGCTTAGTCAATTTGATGATTACTAAACGAATGAGTCGTACCCCGATCGTGAGAAGATAAAGTGTGCGACAAATTACACGATCGATAAGGCATCGCTATGGTGGAATGTCCTCTGTAAAAGCACATTGATTTTATTACAAAGGTGAAAGCCTCTTTCTTACCCCCTCAGTTTCATTTACAAGGTCGACATGCTTGGGCTAGGTTGTCATGGATTAAAGGAGACAAGGTAGTGGATTACACTGAAAGATTCTGGCAACGGCTACTTCTTCTTTGCATGCTTGAAGAGGTCCTGAAGACACACTCCAACGTAAGTATGAAGATGGACTTGACGCAGGTATACAAGCAAAACTCAATACTCTACAACTTTCCACCTTGTACGATGCAATTTATATTGCATATGATGTTGAAAAAAAATTTGAATCTATTGCTAAGCGTCTTCAACAACAAACTTTCTAGTTTGTCAATCTTCATTGTTAAGTAACAACCGCCCTTTCAAGCGGTCTTTGCCTACTCCATGCACAAATAATTTTAAGACTCCACGTGCAGTCACGACTCCCACAAATAATGTATTTGATGGGGCAAATTCCAAGCCCAATAATGTAAATTCTCAACCCCTGGCTAGTCACACTAGTGCACACAATAAAAATCCTCGTGTACAATGTTATCAATGTGGCAAGCTTGGCCATGTCAAGGCTAATTGTCATGTCAAGCTTCCTTTAAAGAAACCTATGACTGTGGAGTTGCACAATATTGAAGAAGAGTCTACCATGATTGATGCTGATTTCATTCCTGATTGGCCTGAAGATTCTTTACAACAAGAGGTGAATAATGATGACACACGATCCACGTAAGCGTCACATTGTTTGTTATGTATGAAAGGAAAGATACATGAAAGTGATGTGTGTGTTTTGCATGATGATGGTCGTTCACATGATTTTATTTATGAAACGATGGTTAGAAAATTGCAATAAGAATCTACTTCTTCAATGGATAAAGTAAAAGCTGCATTTCAAGGAACTCGTTATAAAATGCTACACGTGAAATCAAGAACCTTGAAATTTGTATTGGGAATTATAAAGAGAAAAGGGATTTTCTAATTGCACCACTTCAATCATCTGATATTATTCTTGGAATACCATTTTGTCACCAACACAATCCACATATTGATTATGAGACACACACTATGACATTTCAATTGAATGGTCAATCTATTTGCTTGCTTAGTACTCTTGAGATGGAAATGTTTCCTTTACTTTCTCATACACAAGCACGAAGAGCACTTAGAAAGCAAGAAAAGGCTTCTTTGATTTTTGTGAATGAAGTAGAAGCTAAGGAAACATCTTTGTCTATTTCACATAATCAATTTCTTGCTAATTTTCAAGATTGTTTTTTTGATGATTATCCCCCTTATCTTCCTCCTTCTCGTGCTGACTTAGTTCACAAGATAGAACTATTCCCTGGTGTCCCTCCACCTCATAAGGCTCCTTATAGACATAGCCCTTTGCACCAAAAATAAATTCAACACCATGTCACTGAATTATTAGATAAAGGACTAATCTGTCCTAGTTCTTCACCCTTTGGAGCACTTGTCTTGCTAGTAAACAAAAAGAACAAGACCTATAGAATGTTCATAGACTATAGAGCTCTTAATAAGGTAACTATAAAGAATAGGTATCCTATACCCCGTATAGATGACCTATTAGACAAACTCAGAGGAGATAATGTCTTTAGTAAAATAGACTTGAAATCTGGATACCACCAGACTCGCATGGATATAGGGGATATTTTCAAAACTGCTTTTTGTACCCATTCTTGTCATTATGAATTTGTTGTTATGCCCTTTGGCCTCACAAATGCACCTGCCACATTTTCTAGAATGATGAATTATATTGTCTAAGATTATCAACAATTTGTGGTTGTATTCTTTGATGACATTATGGGTTTTAATAAATCTGAACAAGAACATAAAGAACATCTCAAAGTTGTTTTCAATTTATTGCATGAAAACCATTTGTATGCTTATCCTGAAAAGAATGCATTCTTCTAGTCTGACATTGAGTATCTAGGACATATTGTGTCAGTTGAGGGCATTAGTGTAGATCCCAAGAAAGTGCAACCTATACATGATTGGCCTATTCCCAAAATTGTGCATGAGGTTAGATCATTTTTAGATATATCAGGATTTTATCATAAATTTGTTAAGAATTTTTCTCGTATAGCTCTTCCTCTTACACTTGTGACTCGTTAGAAGGTTACTTTTCATTGGGGAACTAGCCAACAAAGAGCTTTTGACCTACTGAAATACCTATTGACTCATGTCCCAATTTTACAGCTTCCTGACTTTAATCAACCTTTCTTTTTAGTTGTGACAGATGCTAGTGGTTCAAGAATATGTGCTATTCTGATGCAAAATGACCACCCCTTAGCATATGAAAGTTGTAAACTCAAACCATCTGAACAAAAATATAGTACGTATGATAAAGAGCTTTTGACTGTAGTTCATGCTCTAGATATTTGGAAACATTACTTGATGGGCTCTGAAGTTCTCATTAAAATTGAACAACAAGCCATCAAGCATTTATTAATCCAGTCTTTGATTTATGATCACCATATTAAATGGGCTTCCTTTATTCAAAATTTCCATCCTATGATTCAATACCAACCTGGTCGAGCTAATGTGGTTGCAGATGCCTTATGTCGTAGACCAGTTGATACTACTTCTTTGAATACTTTGTCTGTTGTTCACTCTTATGCTTTTGATAAAGTTCGTCATGCATACTTATTCTACACAAATACAAACATTTGATGCTATGATTTCCACATATGTCATAGACCGTGATTTTTCTAATGCATGGAAGTCCTTTCAAGACATTAATATTCTAGACATGGATCATTACACATATGCGAATGTTTTTCTTTATTTTCAACAAAACTTATGTGTAACTTCACCATTTAGGACAATAGCAATCACTGAAATGCATGCACCACCATACATGGGTCATAGAGGCATTCAAACTACTATTGATGCATGTAAGGAATATTTCTTTTGGCCTGATATGAAGCATGGCATTGCACAATTTCTTTCTCAATGTCTTGTTTGTCAACAAGTGAAACATCATCATGGCAAATATTTTGGTTTATTAATGCCTTTACCCATACCTAATGGACCTTGGGAACAAATTTCTATGGACTTTATCACTGGTTTTCCCCTTACTTCTTCTAAGAATGATATGATCTAGACTATCCTTTGATAGGTTCAGTAAACAAGACTATTTTATCTTTGTAAAAAGACCTTGTCTGCTCCCCAAGCTGCTAATCTATTTACTAAGACCATCTTTCCTTACCATGGTTTTCCTAAAGTAATACTCTCAGTCCGTGATGGTAGATTTTGTAACCATTTCAAGGTTTCTCTTTTCAAGAATCTCGGAACAAAAATGGACTTCACATCTGATTTTCATCCTGAAAGCAATGGTCAAAGTAAAGCTACCAATAGTATCATTCTAGATTTTCTTAGATCTTATACAATAGATAGACCAAGCAATTGGGATCAACATTTACCTCTTCTCCAGTTTCCTAATAATAACTCCCCTCATTTGGCTACTGTTAACCCTCACGGCACAAGGACACCCTATGATCTATAAACGTTGTATTATTTAGAGTCAGGTACCGGGCTTGTCGGACCAATAGGAAAAGGGTAGGAGTGATCGCTGATGAGAGGCGCACTCTAACTGGGACATTCAAGGGATTAGTTGGCTAAGCATGGGCGCCCAAGTGTGAATGGGGTGAACTCATATAAAAGCCAACTAAACCTAATTTTTACTCATTCTCTCATTTGTGCAATAGAAGAGTGCTCTTGCTCCATCTCCATCTTCTTCTTCTTCACCTCCTTGTGTGTGTGTGTGTGTGTGAGAGAGAGAGAGAGGGAGAGTGTGTGTGCGATCGAGCATTACGAAGGCACGACGGCGGCGAAGCGGTTGAGCGCGGCACGACTGCAGCTTCTTCTTCATCGCGGCGAGGAATCCACCACGAAGGCGAGCGTAGAGCGGTGAGTGACACACCCTTTGCTCTCTTGAGCTTGCTAGTTTAGGCTTGTTGTGTGCTTGGAGCCGTTTGTGGCTCGCACACGGTGTATTGGCAAGTCCCTTGCTTCGACAGTGCGGCAAGGAGCGCACATTTTTGGCGCCGCTGCCGGGGATAAGCCCTACACTAAGCTCGGTTAGCACTTTACGCTTTCTTGTGGTGCAATTTCTATCATAGGAAAGGCAGGGAATGAGTGTGTGTAGTTGTGTGGAGATTTCTGTTTTTTGCGTTTTCTACGTTTTTTGGTTTGCACTGCACAGTTAGCATTTCTTGCGTTTTTGCATTTTTTGCATTTTCTGGTTCTGTTAAGTTTCAATTTCCGCAGTTTTTGCGTTTAATTTTCTGTCAAGTTCTAATTTTCTGCAATTTCTTGCGTTTTTTCAGTTTCTGCAATTTCTGCAATTTCTGTGCTTTTTCAATTTTCTGCAATTCTTGCGTTTTTTCAATTTCTGCGTTTTCTGCATTTTTTGCAATTTCAATTTCTGCGTTTTCTGCATTTCTGTATTTTTTAAAAAAAAAAAACAAAAAAAAACAAAAAATTGAAAATAAAAATAAAAATTTTGGACGTGACTCTTAAAACGGACGGGCTGGTTTGTATAAAAGATAGATCGGGATCGGGATCATTTGCCCAAGCCCAAGCCCAGGCCCAAGCCTCAGTCCTCAGTCTTATGACATATACTAGACTCACTCTTATATATATACCCTACTCCCTCAAGAGAGAATGAGAGCATGTGGGACAAGTCCTCTACTCTCCTCCTTTCTCTTCCCACTTGCACCCTTAGACCTTCTAGTTTGGGCCTAGTTCCCTACTGGAAATTGACAGTTTTAGGGATTCCGAGGGCATAGAGTGACCAAACGGAGGGCTGTAAAGCACGGCGCGTCCCTCCTAGCTATACGCTCGTTTCGAGCTATCACACGGCCCATTCCACGACACGCTCTAAAAAATCTAGCAAAAAAACAAACAAAAAACACTCTAAAAACTAGTCACAAGGCCTCCTAGAGCAGCTTTTTGACACCTTAGGGTATCAAAAGCACATGCACTTACGCTCTGGGCGGGTGCTAGAACACGAGCATATTGAGGGTGCCTCTGTTCATACGGACACCCATTACCCATCCACGATAAGCTCTAGACCCTCAGCGGGGACACAAGGTAGCACCACCCAAGACCCTAAAATAGCCGCTAGTGATTCCTCCTCCGACTCAGAGATCATGGAAGCATACCCTACCCAAAACACTGAGAGACAAGGCCATGCACCTCCCGAAGCTCCACAGCCTAGTACTAGTATGTTTAGCCGTTTCATGGAAACATTAGGTAGAGCTACTCGCTCGGAACCTGATGCAAATGAAGCACACGAAGGGGGTGGGGAAGTGGACTCTCCTTTCACATCGCACGTGGACCCCACACCCCCAAAGAGTGTCCATGTGGATATCCTACCAACTTCTTACCAAGAAGGCCCTGTTGAGCTGCCTCCTTCAGAAGTTCCCTCTAGAGTACCGTTGGTGACAAGTAAAACCACGGGGAGCAACATTGCTTCTACCTCACAAGAAACTGTTAACATGTCGACTCTAGAAGGATTTTTCATTAATGATCATTGGACATACGACCTCCACACTGAGGTGTTGACGGATCTAGACTCTGGCCACGCCTACCATGTAGGATGGATAGAGATTGTACAATCCACCTCTAGTGCCACGAGCATCGAAGATCAACAGAAAATGATCTGTAATGTTATCCATGGCATTATTCAATCAGAAAGGCAAAACCGAGGGGTAAATATACTCTCAACTGGCCCCATGAGATTTCTGGATACGAGCAAGGCTCAACAGCCTACTCTATCACAAATGGAGACTCCTCTAATGAGCCCCATGGACCCATCTTACGTCATTTCACCTGGGGTCTCTATGCAATTTGAGCCTCCGAGCGAAAACTTTAGCTTCCCTAACTTGGCTCAACCCTCTATCAAGGAAAACACAGTGCTCACTCCAGGGATAAGCTTGACAGAGAATGTACCGATGACATCTACGGTTAGCGCAGTGCCACTACCTAGTGTCGTAGTACCTAATATGGGGCCTCGACCATATGTGCCTCTAGCCCCTTATGCACACATGGCCCCCACACCTCCAATAGTACCACTTGTTTACGCTCCTCGAGTGCCGCTCCCTAGCCCTTATCCGAGTGGACCTATGCCCGGTTATGTTCCATATCCTGCATCATCCACACATATGCCAAGACCGGTACCCGTTCCTCTCCCACATATGATTCCAAGAGTACCTCCACCGGCCCTGCCTCCTCACATAGGTGACTTGGCAGCGTTTGCTCAAACCATAGGTCGATCTATCGCGGAAAATATGAGTCATGCATCTGATAGAGAGCCTAGAAGTAAGGCAGTACAAATCGCCAAACTCACGCAAAAATTCAATGGGGACGAAGATGCTAGAAAACACATTGAAGTGTTTGAACAAGTATGTGATTCCTTAGGGGAACGCAACGAACTACATAAGTGCAATGCCTTAAGCTTGACATTAAGTGGGAAGGCTGGAGATTGGTATAGAACCCTAAGGGTGGACGAGAAAACAATCTACCCTACCCTTCGAAGGTTGTTTCTAAAGGAGCACATACGAGAAGGTGTGCTTTGGGGTGTAGCATCTCAGCTACAGAAGGCCGAACGTAAGGAAGGAGAGTCAGTAAGGGACTTCATTAGTCGTCTAAAGCACTTAAACTCTCGCTGCCCTGTAAATGAGCGCTTCAACAATAACCAACTGCTTGATCGATTCATTCGAGGGTTGAGGAATGAAGGAATCTATAATGGACTAGTGATTAGAGGTATCACAACCTGGGAAGATGTCACTGCCAATGCAATCCAATTAGAGGACAACTTGATGACAGCAGGCATGAGGGTGTCTACTGACACGAGATCCACTAGCTCACAAGCCATTGAGTATGAACCCATGACTGCAAAGCCCATTTCCAATGAGCCAAAGGTATTTGAGACATTCTTGACAGACCTCACCAAGGCAATCCAAGAGTCTCTTAAGGATAATCGACCCCCTCAAAATAGTCACATATATCCAAGAAGGGAGCAACAATGGTGTTCCATTTGCTTAGGTCCACATAGCACTAGTGAGTGCCCTACGTTTAGAGTAAAATTTAATGGAACTTGCAACGCATGTGGTAGGTATGGTCACCAAGCTAAGGATTGTTTAATGATCAAACGTATGATGGCAAATAGACCACCTGTAGCCTGGACGGATGCACCTCGAGCTCCTGTATTGATGCCTGCTCCACCTGTTGAGCAACTATCGCAACACATGGTCCCTAGACCTCAAAATGTTGTACAAGCTACACCGCTACCACCTCCTGTGCTAGGACCGCAGCCTCTGCATCCAAGAGTCGCCCCTATGAACCAAGTGGGTTGCGAGCCATCAAATGCTTATGCAGATGGCTGTGAGGAGGAAATAGACACTAGTATTGCCTACGGACTTGATACATTGGAAGAGTGTCCTATATACTACATGGAAGATTGTTGGGGACAAGTCAAGCCGGTTTATCAAGCTGCTGCTCTCGCATCCAGAGGTCAAAATATCAACACCCAGGCTAGGAGGCCACCTCTTCAATGCTACGAGTGTGGTGGACCACATCGAGCAGCGGAGTGCCCTATTAGGCTGCAAAAGAATGCTTCACAGATGCAAATGAATCAAGGGAGCACGTCTGCAATGCCAATACTCACATGTAATCGTTGTGGCATAGATCACTTGATTGCCCAATGCCCCTATAACCCAAATGCGCCTAAAATCACACCCCTAAATTTGGTCGAAATTGCTAGTGTGACATCGCCAATACCACCCGTCGCACCCGCTTATGCGATTACACGGTCCATGCTTCAAGGGCCAGGCCATATCCTCGAAGAGAGGGATACCATTTCAGTTATCCAAGCAAAGAAAAAGAAGACACGAAGGAAGAAGTCGCAGAATACGGGAAATTCAAAGCCAAGTTCCAAAACAAACATAGGAACAGGAGATGACCCCGTGTATATGAATGACCTCGAGGATGATTCAGATTCAGTCGAGACAATGGAGACTAGAACCAATACCACAAAGAGAAAGACCGACAAAGAAAACCGTAACATGGAACCAAATGAAAACCGAATAAGAGAAAACCATAAAGAGCCTCTGAAAACACCACAAGTGTTTCCAAATCCAATCCAAGACCCCCAAGATAAACCGCAGGGGCAAAAAGGGAAGAATCGTAAAAAGAAGATTGGGACATACCCAAACCCAGTAGACGAGATTGAGCAGGTGAAACATCTAAGAGGTTTAGTGGAGGAGACTCAAAGGAAACTAGAACCAGAACCCATGCAGGTCAAAATTCATGACACAGTGTTTCCCACGCAAGTTCATCCACCCCACATGAACCATAGACCGTTAGCCATATCTAGTATCATTCAAGAAGGGAGTGAGGACGGGACATCAGAAAGTGAGCATACACCCTTCTTGTTGGAAAGGATGTTTAACGAAGGAATACCTGATCCCATTGAGGAATATGAGATTCCATCCTCACCAGTTCCTAGTCAAGGACCTACACCCTGCAAAACGCCAATGAATGTTGCCAAACTAGTGGACTTCATGTCTTCTGAGGTCCGAACCACGATCATAGCAAAGCTGTATGGAGATCCTGAGTTATTCCTTGCACTTCGAGCATTCCTTAATGGAGAGCTACGAATGGGATTACCGCAGTTTGCACAACCAAATAGGCCTGACTCGATTATGATTGATGAGGAAAATCATGTGCAATCACTTGACTTAGATGGACACGAGTCTGTGATCGAGGTACCCATTAACGAATTAGGGCAGTATTTTGAAGGCGACGAGTCTAATGCGACCCTACCCATCACTACCAAGGGATTAACTATAAAGGGAATTCTTGATGGTGGTGCGGGAGTTAGCATCGTTACAAAAGATTGTTGGGAATCCATGGGAAAACCCCGCCTCAGTGTTACTAACATTGTGGTAAAGATGGCAAATGGTACCATAGCCAAACCTATGGGGATGCTCAAGGATCTTAAGATCAAAGTTCTAGGACACAAGGTACGACATACGTTCATTGTAATGGATTTCTCTAAACACCTTATGTCATATGAAATGATTTTAGGACGACCATTCATGAGGGAAGCACAAATGGTTCACGATTGGTCTAAAAATCATGTCTATTTGCAATTCCAAGACTCTGTCCTTAGAGTGGATTTGGTGACTGGTAAGGTACACCCCTTAGGGAGTAAAACCATTATTGATCATCGCTCTGACACGACAGTTCACTCGGCCCCACTACAATATTGTTACACTTGTAAGAAGGATACAGACATTGGCCAAGATTCTCCTTATATGGATATCCTACCTGGGATGACTGAGTCGGACAATGTGGATTGGGTCCACCTAGCATCAACCATAGACACTTGGGGAAATAGGGGGACGACCTGGGTAACACCTGAGGGGGATGAAATGCCTATACCCTTAAATATGCTACAAGCAATGCATATCGCTTCGGACAAGACTCATCCTAAGGTAACAGAGAAAACATACAAGTGGGTCCCTAAAGCTTCCTTAGCGACCATAGCTAGTGCTAAAAAACAGAAGCCTTGTAAGAAACGTACCACTCGCTCCAAGAAAAGTAAGAAAATGTTGCGATGGATCCCTAAACGACTATTGGAAGCCCAAGGCTACTATCAAGGAAATGATCAAATCTGGGTGCCAAAACGTAGATTGTGCTCTTACCTATCACCTGACCCAAGTGAGCCCAATCCCGTAGCTCCAAAACGAATCAATGATCGTGAAAAGAAAAAAATCACAGAATGCTACACACCCGCTCCCGAGCTAGTTTGGGTACCAAAGAAAGAACGATTTGTTCCACCTAGCTCAGGAAGGGGGGAGTCCCATGAAGATTCTAGCTCCTCATGTAATACATCCATAGAGGTAAAAGCTTCTACACAGCCTCCATCTATAGTAGTGGACCTCCATGAAGCTACAAAAGAATCCACACCTCCCAGTGTTCAAGAATCACCTGATGAACCACTTCAAGTTCGATCCTGGGAGAGTACCTTACCACCCTTGCAACTTGACGAGGCACCTAGGGTAATAGAAAACTACTGGCAAAAATCCTCACCTATTACCAACTGGAACAATTGGTTTCAAAGGGTGACAAGCTCATTTCAAACGGTATGATCTACCCAAGGAAGGGGGGAGTGTTTGCTGACAGTCATCATTCACTTGCTTCCCTCTCAACCTTTTTCCCTGACCTCTCAATCACCAATCTTAGGGAATGTACATATAAAGCTTTATACTCACAAAAAACAAAAAAATAAAGAGCAAGAGCAATTAGCAAATGAGTATGCACATTAAAGTCAAAACATTGACTCAGACCTACACATGTCACATCTGGTACAGTGAAACAGAAACCTATGCCATAAAACACCTTTGATCCTCATCACTTGAGTGATGGAGGGTAAGTAAGATTAGTACGATAGGAGTGTTTCTGTTTTAGAGTTGAGTGATTAGCAAAGATCTCTTTTCCCACTAATGTGCCTCCTGGAGGTATTCCTTTTGTTTCCTAGTGTGTACAGGAGCGTGTTGCTATTGATAGGATTTGGACCTTCATGGAATCTTTCTCTCATTCACACTTCAAATCAAGCGCGACCATCAACACAAACAGGTGTTTTATGTCCATTAGCATTGCCCTTATCTTTTTGCATCCATGTTTGTCTGCTTTGATTGTGATTGGTAGCATAATATTCAGCGCATTGTCTTAGTATCAAACATTTAATTCAATGTAATGTTTTGTCATAATCAGTTGTCTAGGTTTAAAAATCAAGCAGTCCAACTAGGCTAGTTTGACCAAGCTAGATATTAGAAATCTTCTCTTAATACCATGGGGAATGCCTTCCTAATAAGCAATGGTTACTTAGGTTCTTAATCCGATTTAGGCAGCATTGTGTGAAATGTACTAGGGCTTTCTAGTGGGCTTAACCCTATCGACCTTTAGTTTAAGTATTATAAAGGGAGTTTACTAATGTGATGAGCCTGGGGAGGGTAACAGTGTTATATGACCCCCCAAAGTTACAAAATTAAAATGCTGAAAATGAACAAACAAAAAATCAAAGTGCCACAATGTAAAATCTTACGCTGGAAGAGGAATCTCAGCTTGATTTGGTACTTCACTCACATGTATCGCCTATGGTACTAGAGCCCTAGAGGTTCCCAGTGTGGGCGCTTTTCCTTGAGAAGCAAAAAACCCAAGGCATACAAAATAAGCACACACATCATAATTGAATCAATGTGAAAAGACTTTGGGGGGTCAAAGAAAAAGTAATCAGTCAGGCGATGATTTCATGAGAAATTCCTTTTATGGTAGCTTAACTACAAGGTTTTCTAGATATAGCCTCTAGTCAGCCCTCGAACATCAATACTTGGCTCTCGCGATTAAACAACTTAATTGACCACAGATAATTAAGAAGCTTACCCATGGTATTAATATTCGATCTCTAGTGCCTTTCGACCGTCAAATTAGCGACCCCAGACTTGTTTAATTTTTTACCTTTACATCTGTTTATGCATTTGATTACATTGCAATTTAATGTTCATTGCTACCAAATTGTTTGAAATTCTTTGAACAATCAATTTGTCTACCTAAAACTGCATATGCTTTTTAAGAGAATGCCATTACTGTGCCAATGTTGTTTGATTTTGCAGTGACTGAAGACGGCTAAGGACATTCATCTCAAACGCTCTTCCACCTCGACGAACCAGCTTCAACTCAATAGCTTCCGAGGACGGAATCTACATCAGGAAGGGGGGCATGTTAACCCTCACGACACAAGGACACCCTATGATCTATAAACGTTGTATTATTTAGAGTCAGGTACCGGGCTTGTCGGACCAATAGGAAAAGGGTAGGAGTGATCGCCGATGAGAGGCGCACTCTAACTGGGACATTCAAGGGATTAGTTGGCTAAGCATGGGCGCCCAAGTGTGAATGGGGTGAACTCATATACAAGCCAACTAAACCTAATTTTTACTCATTCTCTTATTTGTGCAATAGAAGAGTGCTCTTGCTCCATCTCCATCTTCTTCTTCTTCACCTCCTTGTGTGTGTGTGTGTGTGTGAGAGAGAGAGAGAGAGGGAGAGTGTGTGTGCGATCGAGCATTACGAAGGCACGACGGCGGCGAAGCGGTTGAGCGCGGAACGACTGCAGCTTCTTCTTCATCGCGGCGAGGAATCCACCACGAAGGCGAGCGTAGAGCGGTGAGTGACACACCCTTTGCTCTCTTGAGCTTGCTAGTTTAGGCTTGTTGTGTGCTTGGAGCCATTTGTGGCTCGCACACGGTGTATTGGCAAGTCCCTTGCTTCGACAGTGCGGCAAGGAGCGCACAGCTACAGGTCGAGCTCCTTTTGAAGTAGTCTGTGGTAGGAAACTTCCAGTCCCTATGACAACTATTACTACCGATGTTCTAGCTACTGACTCTTTAGCGTCTGACCATGTTAAAATTTTAGAATAAGTGACTAACAAGATCCATCAATCTCAAATCCGTTATTCTAAACAAGCTAATAAAAAGAGACTTCCTATGCAATTTCAAGAAAATGACTTAGTTTGGCTAAGAGTTGAAAAGAGAAGACTCAAGAATATTTCAAGTCACCCCAAAATTAAGTTAGCTCCAAGATACTATGGACCATTAAAGATTGTTCATAAGATAAATGAAAATGCATTCCGCTTGGGAATTCCTGCACTTTCGCAAGTACATAATTCCTTTCACATCAGTTTATTGAAACCTTTCAAAGGTACTTCACCCGTTACCCCTGTTATTGTCGCTCCTCCTTTAATTGAGGATGATACAAAAATCTCAATTCCCTACTCTATCCTTGATCATGATAAGACTACCACTCGTACTGGTATTGCATATATTGTTACTTAGTTAAATATCAAAATCATTCAATTGAGGAATCTCAATGGCTTCAGAAATCATCTCTTACTCCCACTTATGGCCACTTGATTACTGCATACCACTCACAATTACATTAAAGTCTTGGTTAGACACAGGTCCACCACCAGAGGTAGTGTCTAGGCTCCATAGTTTGTTTCCACTCATGGGATATGTGTTGTTGACTTAGTGTCGATCGCCACCTGAGGCAGCACTAGCATGTGACTGATCACCCATGCTACCTTATTTCTTTTAGTCAACTGAGGGCAGTTGCTTCTCAACCCCGAGGCATGTTGTGAAAATTAATGCTAATTAATTTCTTATTTTTATGTGGATGCATTTATTTCTATTCACCTCATGCTAGTGACTTGTTGCATGTATAAGCATGTGACACTGGTCGCATCATACTAGGCGGATAGGTAAGATTTAATGTGATTTGTGTTTTTGGTGAGTAGGTATTCAGTGGAAGGAGTAGTGGAGTAGAAGAGATGAAGATACCACGCCTTCGGATTTTGATTATGTGCCGATAGTGAGTGGTTCAATTAGTAGTGGTGGTTCTTTGCCAATTTTGTAACATATGGCATGGTCAATTTATTTTTGAAGACATTTTGAAATTTAATTATCACCCAATTACATGGGCATTGTAAATATCCAAGACTTGGAGAATAAGTTACGAAAAGTGTGGTCCAAGTCAAGTCGCCCAAAGTGGAATGTAAATTTTTGCTATTTTGAGCACTAAGAAAGAAATCCATAAATACATGCGTGAGGAATGTGCTCACTCACGCATGGGGGGAGATTGCACCCAATAACTTGTCTTGTCTCTCTGTTCTTCGTGCTTACTATATTGCTGCAAGTGTTTCTGCCTTTATATCCAATGAGCCATAACCATATCTGGATGTGTGTACTTCTGTGGCTTGATGATTGTGAGCAACTGATGGTGTAGTTACATGGGCAATATCACATTCTTGTCAGGATATCATTGAACATTTTTTGGGTGTCAGTTGTCAAGAAGGTGGAGTCTTTCATGATGGAAGTTGTTCTAAGTCCTGTCACTTTAAATCTTCCAATCTTTATGGAGAGAGCTACCCTTACCATATCTAGTGTGACTCTAGCCTACACGTTTTCACATTTTGCATTCATTAGTGTGACCATCCCATCATCTTGCATGGTTGTCATTATTTCATAGCATTAGAAAGGATCTACCACAATTGGCTTCTATAGAAAACATTCTTTGAGTCCCATTGCTTGAACCACCTTGTCACTTTGTAAAGCATAGAATGACTTTGGCACTAACATTATTGAGACTGTGTTGTCCTTTCGTGGTTTGAACATCCCTCTACTTACAAATGTTCCAGCTTCCTCTAGAGCGTGTCTTCCCATAAAATACTTTAGTACTATTTCTTTCCTAGTAATCACGAATGGCTCTAAGTCATCTCTATTGGTTCTTGTGTCTTCATGGGCATTTTGATCCATAGATGACATTGTAAACAAGACAAGCAACATTTAAGCATAATAATCATGTTATTTGTGACCACATCTTTGTGACATGCTTATGAAGCCTTCTCTGCATGTCCATAAGACCACTTCGAGTGTGATGCTTGCCATCATGGATGCTAATAACTAGTTATCCTAATATGACCTTGTTTCCATTTTGTAACCACATCTCTTACACTATCTCTAGTGGTTTTGCAGTCTCTGATGGTCAGAATGCAATGAAATTTGATATCCAGGCTTTCTACTATACCTAGACACTACCCATGATGTTCCCTTACTGTAATAATGTCACCTAGACCTCCATTCCAAAAAGATGTATTGTTGTATATTTGGGATTTTGAAATCCAAGACCTCATCCGCATTCTCTACACTCCCACATCAACATCCTATGGTAATCTTCCACTTTGCCATTTGTCTAGCAAATATAACGGTTTTGGTATTCCATCCATGTCAGACCTGTTATTTTTTGCTCTACATGTGTTGAACTTGTACCAAACTAGATATCATCATCTGTTTAATTATCTACATGCCATGCATGGACTCTATTATAGTCTAGATGCACCCGAAAGCTCCCATCTTGCAAAAATGTATTGTGATGAAGGTTAGCTTTTTTCTATTTTTTCTACATACACTTGATCGGCATAGTCTATTGATCATCATAATGTACTAACTTTGTAGTTTGCAGCTCCAGGAGTCCTCCTAACTGAAAAATTTATTGATGCTGCATGGAAATTTCTCACCTTTTCCACAGTAATTTACTGCTTATCTTGGCTGCAAATCACTTGTCAAATATGTATGATATGTTTGCAGACATGAGAAGTCCAAATCTAGTGCTTAAGCATGTCAGAGCTACTCATTTGCTCGTCAAATCCACTCTGGAACTATTGATGCAAACCAGCATCTTTTTGTTTCTCTCACATGGTTGTGACCTGTACCTCCTGCTGATAAACATGACATGTTGATTTTGCAGTTTTGATGTGCTAGACCTCTCCAAACTAAAAAAACATATTGATAAAGTTGGATGTTTTCTACTTCTTTTGACCGATTTTAGCTTGGTTTTGGTTGTAAATCTCTTCTATGATGTATTTTATACTTGAAGACATGAGGCAATCTAGATCTAGTACCTATGCATGCCAGATTTACTTGTTTGCTCACCAGATCTACTCCCAAAGCCAAAAACGTATTAATCCAAACCAACATCTTTCTATTGTTTTCACATGGCTACGACCTACGCCTTCTGTTGATCAACATGACATGCTAATTTTGTAATTTTGATATGCAAGAGTCCTTCAAACATCAAAATGTATAGCTTAAACTGAACATTTTTTGCATTTTTCACCGTTTTTGACTTTGTGTTGGCTATAGAGCACATTCCTATGATGTGATTTATGGTTGAAGATGTTAGACGGCTCAGATCTACTACCTGTACATGCCAAATCTGTTTGTTTGCTCACCAAACATTCTTCAGAACATAATAAACTATTGATGATTTCCTTCGTGTCGCGACAAGATGATCTTGCTTTGTGTAGCTTGTATAGCTCCATGCCATGATGATTTGTTTGTTTACAATAGCTAGATGCACTTCTACAAAAAAAAAATATTGATGAAGTGTTTTCCTATTATGACCATCAATTCCTACTGCATACATGTTGTACATCATGCCCATGTGTTGGTTTACATGTTGCAGCTCCCAGAGCCGTCTAAACAAGAAAATGTGTTATTAATTTTGTCCGTATTTTCTGTTGTGTGTGACTGTGAGATAGCTATGTGTGTGTTACCCACTCTAATTGTATGTCAAAAGCATGATTCATGTTTTGTGCATGTGGAGACATTGAGAAAACCAAGATGAAGGTTTTTGTTATGTACTTGAATCTTGGTGATGTCCTGTGTGTCCAGCAGACGTGCGAGCCTCCTATCACTCCATTGTGTGTGTGTGTATGTCTCTCTCTCTCTGCACACATAGATCTCTAACTCTCCCTCATAGATCTATATGATTTCTAGATTAAGTGTCTAAGAGTGCACTAGAAAAGGATAAGTGTGTCGTGCATAGCAAACGCTTGAAATCTGTGTGTCCTAGAAGCTCTCTCTCTCTCTCTGTGTGTGTGTGTGTGTGTGTGTGTGTGTGTGTACTATGAGTGAGAATGATAAAGAACTTTGTCTATATAATTCACTATCCTTATGGCTCCCGCTTCTTGTAAAATTTTCCGCGAGAAATCCCCAAACCCAATCGACCATCAGGAACCGCCAATTTTTTCTTTTAATGCTGTAAATTGCTACGGATCTAAAACTTCCCCGAACCACATCACCAACAACAACAGGAAAAAAGTGGTCGAAATAGCTCTAAAAGAAATGTGCAATGAAATGAAAAGGGAAGGGTTTTCCTTTTAGTATTTTTTTAATGAGAATCTCTCTCTCTCTCTCTCTCTCTGTCTCTCTCCATTCGCCCATCACATTCCTAGAGATAACATTCCAAGAAGGCAACCCGTCGACCAATGCGCACTAGATTTGTAACATTCCAAGCAGGCATCATGTTGACCAGTGCGTGCCCATCTGCTGGATGTGCTTATGTGTGTGTGTGTGTGTGTGTGTGTGTGTGTGTGTGTGAGAGAGAGAGAGAGAGAGAGAGAGAGAGAGAGAGAGAGAGAGAGAGAGAGAGAGCTTGTGCATTCCATCTTATGGTAGTCAACTTCCTGAGCAGGCCGATAGAGAGAGAGGGGCGTATTTTTTTCAACAAAAGAAGCATTCACCTTTCTTTATCAAAACATTTAAACCTCTTATCAAGATTACAAATTGCATACATGAGTGGCATCATCAAATGATAAGCATCAATTACACCCTTCCACAAGCCTACCCTGTTTAAATTTATTCTAAATTCTTTGATTTTTTCCCTGACCTTTTTAGTTTGTTCTATTTCCCACTCATGGAATGTCATACATGAGAATGTTTCAATCACAACATCTCTGTTACGAAGAAGAGATTCTAGGGTGTTGAGCCAGCAGAGGATCACACCCACATTTTTGCTCACACTCATCACTTTTGTAACCATTGATTGTAATAAATGTCTTTCCGACATTGATTTTGAATTAAGTCATTCATTAAGTAACGGGACTCAATTGAGTTTCCAGCTTGTAATCCCGAAGTAATTTCACTTGCTGATGTAATTAGTTAGAGATGTTCTCACCTCCAAGGTTGAGGTATATAAGCCAAAGTTTTTGTAACCTAAGGGGACTCAGATTATTAATCAAAGTGAGTTTTTGAGCGCCGTGACTGTGTCTGAGAGAGAGAGAGAGAGAGAGAGAGAGAGAGAGAGAGAGAGAGAGAGAGAGAGAGAGAGAGAGAGAGAGAGAGAGAGAGAGAGAGAGAGAGAGAGAGAGAGAGTCTTATCTACTTGCTACGCGAGCTACGGAGCCGCCATTGGAGAAGCGACACCGCCATTGTGTTAGCAACGGTGAGAGCTACGCACAGATACCAAGAGTGCACGCTATCGGCTTCTATGTGTGGTAAGTTCCTACGAGCTTCGGTGTGAGTTCTCTTCCAACTCGTGTGTCGGAATAGAGCGTGCAGCATATCTATAGAACCACAACGAGTAGAGCTACGCATTAGTACCATCGGGGTCAAGTTTTGGTCACCTGTATTTTTCGGCCTGTCTTCATACGCGTTTACCGCACGGAGTGATTATAGGTTGATTTTGCAGTTCAAGTCTTTAGGGTGTTGTTCTTACTTAGTGCATAGACTTCCCCTTGAGTTTGAGATCGATTCAATGATTCTAGATCCTGTTTTGTATAGCATTCGTTCGTAGTATGGATTTCAGTCACTTGCGTATTTTAGAACTTAGATTTGATTTCCTTAGTAGTGATTGTCATTAGAAGGTCGAGTAGGTGATTTGACACCCACCTAGTTGTTTCCATGCGCCTGCGGGTCAAGCTTCGTCCTCGTCTGACAAATTCTGTTGTTGGTTGATTTCTCGCTATTTAGCTTCCGCTAGCGCCGTAACCGCCTTAACATTTGGCGCCGCTGCCGGGGACGAGAGCCCTAAGTAGGTGACCTTAGACTAATCCTACGAGGTGAGTCGTATAAACTACTTTGTATACTTTAGTTAGAAAAGATCTAGGAGTGGTGGACTCCGAAGATCTCGAGAGATACTAGGAAGTGGGGTATTCCTGGGTCTTCCGTGTTGACAGTATTTTTAGTTTAGCTTAGATTTGTTTGTTGTTTTGTTGGTGTTGAGTAGTTGTTGATAGAAGAAGAATTTGCTAGTCCGTGAGTGACAGTGGATATCTTTAAAGTCACAATTACCAAACCCATTTTATGATTAGGAATAGCTTAGGTAGGACTTCATTTGATCCTGATCTAGAGCTAATAATCATTGGAGTATTTGCTTGATATGGTTGATTGCATGTTAGATCACTAAACCGTCGAGTTAGTAGTGAAACTTGCAATAAACAAAAGTTAGAGAAATTTTCTGTGTATCTGGGAGTTGCTGAGCACTAGAGAAAGCTTTAGAAAGGATTCTGTGCCAAAAAACAGGAAATCTGCAACTTTAGACATCATACGCGTATGAAGTCTAAATAACCAATAGAGACCAAAACAAAAATTTTGACTTTACCAGAGTGTTCAAAAGGGGGGGTTATACCCTAATTTCAACTTAAAACAAGAGCATTAACACTCAAAGAAACCCAAAAAGACAAGTCGGAGTCCAAGAAACGCAAAGAATAGGAAATTTTGGATTCAGATCTTGTTTTTACATTCAAACCTGACAAAAACACTTGAAACTCAATTATAAACATTGGAGAAGGCTTAAAACCAAAAATAGTCAAAATCTGGGACAAAAGACATCATACGCGTATAATGTCTTTTGGCACATCCACTGCTTATTTTTTATATCTGACCTGACAAGATTGTTACAAGCACTGTTGGAAGCATAAATATCAAGTTTTGACCCAAATTGATGAAAAAGACATCATACGCGTATTATGTCTTTGACCTAATTTTGGACATATTTTGATACTTTGCTAACACAGATCCATTGTAATAGCTGTCTAGAGGTTATATTTCAAGTTTCATCCCATTTGGATCACAATTGACCCAAAAAACAAGTTAAAAGCGGAAAATTGGCAAGAAAAGCCTAAATTAGCCATAACTTGCTCAAACAAAGTTCAAACTGAATTTTGTGAGTGGAAAGAGCATAAGGGGCCTACTGAGAGTGAGCATAACCAAAATAGTCTAAATCTGTGAAAAGAGACATCATACGCGTATAATGTCTTTTTCAGCATAACTGCAACAAAATTCTCACTTGATGAAACAGAAGTTGTCCAACTGACAAGATTAAACAATTGACCAAGTATCAATCAATTTGGATCAATTCTGACCACAAAAACTTGGGGAAAACAAATTGCCGAGACGGAAAAGTTAAAGTCCTTTAGGGGAATTGATGAATTTGAGATCGGGCAGGAACCTCCAGAATAACCAACCAAAACAAGGGGAACCAGCAAGTGTCATATCAACCGAGGGAAGTGTAAACCAAAGTTGGGTGCAACCATTAGAGCCGATCTTTGAAGGAAGTGTCTCTGATACTTCTTCGGAGAGATCTTACGAGATTTTCACCGAACACTTGGAACACTTGAACCTGAACAACAGAGAAAATATGGCAGCAGGATCATCAAACCCTTCCGCCACAATGAAGCTATTGTTCATAAAATACCAGTACGACAATGAGCAAGGTGCCAAGATCTACAAGGATGGAATGGACCGCTATTGTGTAAAGATAGAAGAGAGACCTAGTGAGTTCAAGGACTTAGTGCCTGTGAGCTATAGCGGAGATAGATATCTAGATGACGAGGGTACCATGTACTTGGTAGTCCTAAACCCTAACATTGTGGACAAGTGGGGATTGATGGGCACCAAAGCCAAAGTAGATGAAGAACTTGAGGAGAAGGCACCAATAATGAACTTCCCTGATGCGAGGTTAAGAAGAGAGAATGAAACTACAAGGATCAACACTGATAACATCTATGTGGGGCTATACAAATATAATAATGGGGAGCAAGATCTCTATTATAGATGTGAAGAACCCTACACCGGAGAGTTGACAGACCAAAAAAGACTTTATGTCTTTACCTACACAGAGGGATCGGAAATGAAAATTGCCGCTTACGACAAGTATGGCAGGCAATACTCAACAATGGGCAAGAAAGAATTAGAAGGATATACATACTTTGGGGGGCCACTACATCAGTATTATGTTACTTCTAGCTCACAAAGACCAGCACCAACAAATGGAGGGCAAAACCCAATGACGACAGGAGGACAAAGAACTCAGGCTGCTGACTCTTTCAGTCAACCTCAGTACTCGAAGCCCGGACCAATGGGATCATTACATTCTAGAGAGTCAATGGATACGAATCCAGGTAGTGCACTTCCAATCCCCACGTATACCACTCCAGGTCCAAGGTTCGAAGCGGAACCATCACATTTACCTCCTAGTAGTAGATTCAGGGCAGGAGAACCGACAAGGGTAACCCATGAAGTCCATGATGCTAGAGAAAGCTTTAGCCAGGACACAGGAGCAATGAGATTGGTAGTAGACCATAGACGTATGAGACCATCTCAAGTAGCGAAGTGTATGCCAAAGAAGTATGGTGGTTCGGGAGATCCGTATGCACATGTGTCACTCTTTAAGCAAGTCTTAAGAGCCGAGAAGGTACGGCATTGACATGGTTTCAACCGCTGAACATAGGGGGATTCCATGACATTGACCATTTGCTAAGAGAGTTTGCTGAGGAATTCTCAAAACGAGGGATTAAGCACAATACGGTCTCACAAATATATGCTTTTAAACAGAGAGAACACGAAAAAGTGAAGGAAGCTTCACTTCGCTTCAAACAATACATTGAGAGATGTCCAGTACGTGAACGACCACAAGATGACAGACTATCTGTTCTCTTTATTGAGGGACTGAGGAACGACACTCTCAAGAAGGACTTGCACTTGAAAGCTTGTACAAGTTTCGAGCAAGTGACGAGAGAAGCATTGTACTTAGTGGATAACTGTATGGTTTATGGAGAGGTGTCAGCGGATACAGATTTTGCATCCATTAGCTCTTCCTCCGTAGCGAGCGAGACTACCACTAAAAATAATGTTCAAACAACAACCATGCCAAATGTCGAGCAAATGATAGAAGATGCTCTAAAAAGGATGGCACCATACCAAAAACCATTTCCAAAAACACTGAAATGGTGTGCTATTGAACAAAAATGGACAAACCATCCAACAGAGGAGTGCTATTACAACAAAGGGTATGTAAGGGAGTGTCAGTATGCACCTCCTGCTCAATTAGCACCACCTCAAGTACATCCAGTACCTCGATACCCAACGGGAAATGTACCAGGACCTATGGGGATAGAAAGACCGCAACCGGTATTGGGACAACAACCACCTTTACCAGGAGCAAGACCAGTAGGCATTAGATATGCACCAACCTTAGAGAATCAGGAAGAACAAGCCCTAGTGCATGTTCAAGCCTATTATGAAGAATCTGGTGCACACATGTCTCCAACTGTGTATTACCCACCAGAAGAACCCAAACAACCAGAACCATGGGGCAAGATTGGGAATGTTGGAATACCAACAATTACAAGTGCTTCTGATGAAGAGAGATACAATTTGGACGCAAGAACATTGATGTTCATAGCTCATGGAGGGTTAACAGGACAAAGACCATCCTATCCACAAAGGACGAATCAAATGGGACCAAGACCAGCACTAGGACCTTGTTACAAGTGTGGAGGTGACCATTTGATGAATGTTTGCCCACATACGGAAATCATTAGAATTAACGCTTATTGCACTGAGTGTGGGGTTACTCACTTCATTGAGGATTGTTCAAAGAATCCAAACAAAGTGCAAAAGACGACATTGAATATGCTAGAAACTATTCCTACCAGTAGTGGGTCTGAAAATGAAACTCTGATACCAACGCAAGTTGTTACTAGAGCTCAAGCTAAGAAAACCACTAGAGAACCTGAGAATGGAAAGTTAGCGACTGAAGTGGTTAGTCAAGGACCGCGGAGTCAGAAAAACACATGGAAATCTAGAAAAGCACGCATGAAGTTGAGAAAAGAACGTGAAGACGCTATTCTAGCTGAGGAACTAAAGCGAACTAAAGATAGATTAGAAAAACTTGAGAGTCAAAACGGGAAAGGAGAGATGAGCCCTGAAGGAACGAAACAAAAGAGTATCAAAGAAACAACTAGCTTAAGCTCAGGGGGATCAGTGCTAGTCGACAAAGTACACGAACCATTGGACGCACTGATGAGAGCTTACGAAGCTAGGTTAAAGAACAACCAAACACAAGAACAGAGGTGGATGACATACCCAAACGCGGAATTGGAAAAGCAGAGACTTGAAATGTGCCAGAGAATGATCGAAACTGCACAAGCCTTATTAGAACCACCAAAAGAAACAATGAATTGTGGAACGGAAAACCCAATTCAGGAAGAGACTATTGTTTCACGGGTAGCTGAAAAGACTCCCAGTGCACAAAAGCCTGAAAATACACACAAGGATGACCGCATAGTGTTGAACACAACCGATCAGGAGATAGAGAGTTTTCATCCAGTCATACAGAGGTCTTACGGAAGAGATGATGATTACAATGAATTTTGGAAACAAGTGAGAGAGACAAACTTTGCAAACGAGCTAAGTTGCCAAGCTAATTAGAAAAATTGGGAAAAGGACATCAGGAATCCTCCCATAGTGGAATTTGAGGCAGTATCTCAAGTGGACTTGGATCTGCAATCTTACTGGGGAGATGGGGGCTCTGTTAGAACAATGGAGAGCAAACCTCATTCACTGAATACCTTACCTTCATACTTAGGAGAGTATGAAGCAAAATCCGAGACTAGAGCACTTCCCTCACAAAGAATCTCATCAGAAAAAGTCATGGACTCGCAAGGATTGATAGAGATCTTGTCAACACCAGTGACATGCACTATCACTCTATCTGAGCATTTGAGGTTAAGACCACATATGTGGACCACTGTAGGAAAATGCTTGGAGAAATTTGGGGTAAAAGACCCAACATCGAGACTGCAAGAGGGTATACAAGAGCTGAGTAAACCACAAAAGAACGCTAAGCTTGTACCCTTAAACAAGGTCGGAGAGTATTGCGAAGGTGAAGAGGGGAATACAACCTTACCAGTTGAATTCCAAGGAGTAAACACGATGGCAATACTAGACAGCGGAGCTGGGGTAGCCATTGCTACAAAAGAAATCTGGAAAAAATGGGGGAAACCAGCAATAAGGAAGACTAGGTTGAAACTCCAATTAGCAGATGGACACATGGAGAAACCTATGGGGTTATTAGAGAAAGTCGTAGTGACTTCTTGCGGCATTGAATACGAACATACTTTTGCTATTGTCAATTTTGGCAAGGAGAATAACTATGATATCATACTGGGAAGACCATTCATGAGACAGTTGAAAATGGTCCAGGATTGGGGCTACGATCACATATACCTGAGAAATATGGAAACCACTACACGTGTGAACCTGAAAGACCATAGCTACAAAGATGTGAACCGAACACCGGTGGAGGAGTTTGATTCAGCTACTTTGGCGGGATTCGAATTTCCAGCTTGGTTAGGTAAACCCAAGGAGTTATGGATGTGTGGAGCTTCGCAATGTGGAAGTCTGAAACGAGAAGAATGTGTTTTAGAAAGGGCTATCGAAGACGAAGCTTATATAGGAGAACCCTTTCCAGAGGACACGCTTGAACCATTAGAATGGACACACATTCTAGCAACCCTAGATGTTTGTGCAATTCCGGATGGTCCCACAACAAAATTTTGCGACAAGGACGGGTACGACGTGGTTCCGTACTTCATGTTGAGAACTGTACTCGAAAAAGAAACTGAAAAGAACGATACACTGGAAAAGGAAGATGAAGAGGAGGTGTTTCACGACATTCCCGATCATCCTGAGTGGGGAAATGAAGCAGACAATGAGTCAACGGACAATTCAAGCGGAAACGAAGAAACTATAACGGATGTCCGATTTTATGATTTTCCGAACCAAACTAAACAACGCCAGAAACGCTATAGAGCAAAGAAAAAAACAAAGGGGGTTAGAACCAATCCGATGCCTAGAATAAGAGGAAAAAATCAATTCCTAATGCTAGTAAAGGCGGAAGATTGTGTTAAGGACAAGGTTTCTGGAAGAATGAGAGGCAATGATCAAAAGAGCTTACGAAAAAATAAAAAAGGCTCAAGAAATCAAGTTCAAAGGAATGGAACGAAAACTGAAACTGAAAAATCAGAAAAGAACAAGCGCAACAGAGAACACACGGAGTCCAAGCTAGAACGTAGAAACAAGTACAGAGAGCTCAAGAAAACTCTGAAAGAAGTTTGGACGACAGAAATTGAGAGTGGAGAGGACGAAAACGCCAAAATCAAGGAAAACATGGATGTTCCCTCTCACTATAGGAAATTCACAATAGAGGATAGGAAGGTGGTATTAACCCTATCTATTCGAGAGAGAAAGGAGAACGAATCTTATGACGGACCGGAGGATGCAAAAAAAGTTGATTTAGCAGCTCCAGGTGAGCCACCTAGACCGGTGTACATAGCCACAGATTTGTCTCCAAGCGAGGAAGAGAGACTTTTGAGTCTTCTCAGAGAGTATAGGGATGTGTTTGCATGGTCTTATAAGGACTTAAAGGGGGTTGACCCATCGATATGCCAACACACAATCCCACTGAAACAAGACGCAAAGCCTAGCAGACAGAGACCATACACATATAATGATACTTTTGCTAAGCGAATCAAAGAAGAGATAGATAAGCTAATGGAAGCTGAATTCATATACGAGATTGAACACACCGATTGGGTATCTCCAATTGTGGTGGTACCCAAGAAGAACGGAAAACTCCGAGTGTGTGTCAACTTAAAGAAAGTGAATGCTGCAACAATCAGGGACAATTATCCCTTGCCGATAACTGATCATGTTCTAGAGCGTGTATCAGGGAAAACATCATACTCTTTTCTTGATGGTTTTTCAGGATATAACCAGCTAGCCATAGCACTGGAAGATCAACATAAAACAGCTTTTGCAACGGAGTGGGGAATTTATGCTTATCGGGTTATGCCTTTTGGTCTAACCAATGCTCCCGCAACCTTCCAGAGGCTGATGACGCATGCTTTCAAAGAATACTTAAGGTTGTTTCTAGAAATATACATGGATGACTTATGTGTACATTCTCTTCTGAGAGATGAGCATCTAGAACACCTAAGAAAAGTATTTGAGAAATGTAGGACATATCGCATTTGTCTCAATCCTGAGAAATGTGTGTTTATGGTCCGACAGGCAGAATTCTGGGACATATTGTCTCACAAAACGGATATCCACGGATTTAGAGAAGATAAAAGTTATAGTGGATATGCCTAGACCAACCAATGCGAAACAAGTACAGAGCTTTATGGGACATTGCGGATATTATAGACGATTCATTTACATGTACGCTATAATAGGCCAACCACTTTACAGGCTAATAGTGAACTTTGAATGGACAGAGGAGTGTGAGGAATCGTTCAAGAAATTGAAAGAGGCACTCATTACTGCTCCAGTTTGAAATCACCAGATTGGGAGAAGATATTCCATGTGCATATAGATGCTTTGGCATATGCAATAGGATGCATTCTGGCTCAGCCAGAAGAAGGAAACATGGATTTTCCTATCTGTTACGCCAGTCGACAGCTCAACAATGCAGAGAAGAATTACACCACAACAGAGCGGGAAGGATTAGGAATGATATATGCTATGAAGAAATTTCGGCATTATCTTCTAGCCAACAAGTTTGTGTTTTTTACGGATCACCAAGCCTTGCTCTACCTAGTGAATAAACCATGCAATACCGGGAGAATAGTGAGATGGTTCATTATCCTACTGGAATTCGACTTCACGGTAGTAGTAAAGAAAGGAAAAACACATCTTAGAGCTGATCATCTTTCGTGATTGACGAATGGAGAAGACCCTATAGGAGTAGATGACGACATGCCAGACGCGTACTTGTTCAACATAGAAATGATACCGAAGTGGTCTCAAAATGTCGTTAACCTATTAACCTATGGAGGAGAGTTTGATAGAAGAGAATACAACCTGAAACATATTGCTATTCAGCAATCCAAGAATCTTCAATTGGTTGCAGGAAGGTTGTATCGATTGGGAAATGATCATGTTTTACGACTATGCATCAATCCTGAGGAATATAATATATATCTGCGCGAAGCACATGTTCAGGAATGTGCATTTCATTGTTCAAGAAGGAACACATATAGGAATTTGTTACAATTGGGAGTCTATTGGCCAGGAATGAAAGAAAGCGTACATGAATATGTCACTGTATGTATTGTATGTTCATCAAAACCGCCAGCAGAGTATTCGACATTATATCAGATAATGATCGCTCCAGAATGGAGTCAGTATATTGTTGAATATCTCACAAATAGAACTTTCCCAGAAGGAACGTCAAAAGCTCGTCAGAAATTTGTAGAGACAGAAGCTAGAGATTACGCTTTAATAGGAGATCAACTCTATAAGAGAGGTAAAGACAACCAGCTTAGGATTTGCGCATCAGAGTCTGAGTATGTGATAATCCTGGAGCAAGCTCATGGAGGAGTAGGTGGAGGCCATTTCTCAGGTGATAAGACAACAAAACTTGTCTTAGCCGCAGGAATATGGTGGCCAACATTACATATGGACGCTGAGGAATACGTTAAACGGTGTGATGACTGTCAGCGGACCAAAGTACCACTTAAAAGAGATGATATGCCGCTTAGACCAATGATGGGGGCAAGAGCTTTTGCAAAATGGGGGATTGATTATGTCGGACCCATTTCACCTCCTGCATATAAGACTCATGCACAATACATCATTGTGGCTACAGACTATCTAACAAAGTGGGTCGAAGCAAAGGCAACTCAAAAAGCAGATGCCAGGACCACGGCACAATTTCTATATGAATACGTCTTTGTACGATATGGATTGCCAATAGAAATTGTGAGTGATCGAGGCACACATTTCATAAATGAAGTGATAGAGATCCTTCTAGATGAATTCATGGTAATCCATAGGAAATCAGCCCCGTATCATCCACAAGCAAACGGACAAGCTGAAGCAACAAACAAAACCATATGCACGGTCCTTACGAAGATTGTATCTGAGTCGAGAACTGACTGGGACCAAAAGTTGCATTCAACATTATGGGCATATAGGGTAGCATATAAAACATCAATAGGAACGACCCCATATAACATGGTTTTTGGGCTAAATGCTATCTTACCAATAGAATTCTTGATTTCAACCTTAAGGGTGGCTAAGGATCTAGAGTGGACAGGGCACGAGCTTTCTGATAGAATAGATGACCTGGAAAAGCTAGATGAGCTTCGCCTAAAAGCAGTAGCTTCTATCTACGCTCAAAAAAGGCGACAAAAGGAATTTTTTGATAAGCATGTGCGGACTAAAGAGTTTAAAGTTGGGGACTATGTCCTAGTTTACACTCTGAAACAGCATGCTAAGAAGCTTAAAAAGCGAGGGATGGGACCTCTGGTGATTAAAGATCTATCACCAAGTGGAGCCGTCAAGCTTGCTACATTAGACGGAGAAGAAATGCCCAATTGGATTAGTGGATGCAGAGTGAAAAAGTATCTTTTGCCGCTAACCCAAGACATGCTTCTCAAAATACATCAAGAAAAGCTGCGTGTCCAGAAAAAGAAAAAGATTGTGGAGGAAGCGCAAGCCGAGGCGAAGGAAAGAATGGAGAAAAGAAGACTACTGCGTCAGAAACAGCGCAATGAAGGAGCAATACGAATAAACCAGTCAGTATAACAGAAATGAATAATGACAAAGAAGAACCCATCATTGAATGCAAAGTAGGAACCAACCAAATCAAAGCCAGAGCACTATTGGATTCAGGAGCTCAAGCTAACCTACTTTCACTCAGTTTGTATAGACAATTGACAAATGACACTAAACTACAAACTGCCAAGCAAGAGTTAAAGAGTTACTCTGAGAATTCAATCAAAACTGTCGGATGCACAGTTTTACATATACAGATTAACCAATATGTGTATCCTCATATGTTTCACGTGGTTGAAGACCAAGCTACACAACATCCATTATTGCTAGGACAACCATGGCAGAAACAATACAATGCAATGATTGACTGGAGCTCTAAATCAGTGCTTATCAAATACGAAGGTGAAAGTCAATCAGTTAAGTTCACCAAAGGAGCAGAGCCAACTCCAAAGGACGAATCCAACGACAAAGGTAAACAACAACCAGAGAAAAAGAAGAAGCAATGGCAACCAAAAGTTTCTTTACAACCGGATTACTCTTCGACGAGAAATTCTCAACAGTGGATAAGGAAGACAAGCAATAATATAACAGCTCAACCTTGGGAAAAAACGGAGTCAAAGTTGGTATGGAGACCAAAAAAGGTTGTGCCAGAGAACACAAAGGTGGAAAACAGAGTCTTCAATACCAGACAACAGAGTGATTCCAGACAATCAAGGACAGTGATACAGATCTGGATTCCAAAGAAGTTCATGACGGCACAAAGCCATAGCAAGCAAATTTGGATCCCAAAGATTTGTAAAGAGGAACTCCCTTCAGTACAATCAACGGAAACTCCTAGGTATTTCAAGGCGAGGAAATCAACACAAAAAACAAAGCAGGTTTGGGTCGCAAAGAGTTTGTGGCAAGCACAAGCAAAGCGGAAGCAGATTTGGATTGTGAAAAAAAACAACAAAACAAAGAAGAATCCATCTACTGATTCTACCACCGCAGTGCCAAAACCAACCCGAAACCCGACCAACAATCTTTCAATCAAACAAAGAGCAGCTTTATTGGAAAGGCTGTTGTATCATCGCTCTGCAATTGCATTGGGAACTTATGACCAAAACAACTACAATGCTTCGCCCACAGACACTTCATAGTCGTCCGGGAGGACTCAGACTAGGAGAGGGGGGAGGTATACAGGTATACAGGAGTTACAAAGCAGCTATAAGCGCCAAAAAACAAAGAAAAACAAAAATTATATTACAAGGGCAGTGTCTTACATGATTTTGCAATTTTTATGTTTGATTGCGGATATTGATAATATTTATGCCCTTATATACCTTGTTTTGCAATAAGAAGAGATCAAATGATGAATTTGGGTCTCTAGACGTGTAAATATCACTAAATAAGAGTGTTTTTGGAGCAAAAAAGTAAAAAAAAGTGGTAATCCAAGTCCAAAAATCACAAATAAGTGTATATTCATATACACAGGGTTACCAGCTATTTATCGTGTATGTTTGGAATTTTTTGGCTTCAATTTGCTATTTTCCTTTATTTTTTATGATTTTCTTGATAAAAGTAAAAGACAAATAAAAAAGCAGGTGAAATGAGATCGGAAAAAAGAAAATAATAGACGGTGATGGTCCTAATGACAAGGGCAACCCATGGTAAAAATTGGGTACAATTCTGAAAAAGTTGCGGAAAGCCCGAAATGACAGAATTTTGGCAAAGTGGAGAGATTTCTCAGAAACAGGTCAAACGGAGTCCAAATTGAGAAATTTCAAATCCTAAACTACATTTCACGACGAGATAGGAGCACATATCAAATTTGGTAACAAGTGATCAGGGAAGTCCGAAGTTAAGTATTTTTCACTTCACTTTCAAGCTCATTTCCACTACTACCTTCTTGGAGAGAGCAAAGAGCACACAAGAGCATCCGACCTTCTACCGCCTTCTACGACTGCTACGAGAGCTTAGAGGACACCAGACATGAGAGGTAGACTCGTTGCCATAAGCTTTTGATGCTTATCGTTAACTTTTGTCGCGAAAACTGACCAAAACCAAGAAACAAGAGCAGACGGGGAATGGGAAAGAACGCTAGGTAGGGGCACAACCGCCTAACCAAACCTTGCAAGAACTTAGAGGTGGGTTACCCTAGCATAGAAGATGGGTTTCTAACACTCAAAGCTCGAGAAAGAACGACTTGAAAAACCCTAGGTCAACAGAGCTTGCAAGAGGCAAACAGAAAAAAGTTGTCGAAACGACACAAAACTTCTCAGGAAGCTTAACAACATCGAGGGCAATGCAACCATGGAGTATCTCCGGGTTTGGATCACCAAAAGTAGGTCGGAACAACCGATTCGGCTGCGGACACACAAAGCGTCATTTTGGCATAACGGCTAAAATTGACGACGAAATGACATGAAACTTCACAAGCAGCTTCAAATATACATGGATGACTTATGTTTGCAAGCAAAACCCAAAAGAAAGCTGATTCACTTACCAATGGTGAAAAAGACGCTTTCGGGCAACCAAATGGAGAAAGATGAAGAACGGGGAGCCAAAGTCAAGTTCAACCAAATAGGTGGCTTCACAACATATCCAATGAGCTGGAAATGCAACTCTCGAGAAGAAAAGTTGAAGAAATTCAACTCCAAGGCAAAAAGACGACTTCGGAGACTGAAATGCCTATAAGGGGGCTTTTTAGCTAAACTAATGACTTTTTAAGTTGAAAACTAGTTAGCAGGGCTTAGGGCACTAGCACAAAGCATTCTTTGCACAAAAAGACCAACATTTCAAGAAAAGACATCATACGCGTATGATGTCTCACAGCATGATTTTCACATCCATTTCAACATTTGAGTGCATAGCCTCATTCCACATGTTAATCACATCCTATGAACCAAGTATCATGAGAATTGGAGTGAGAAAACCCAAGGAAAACCAAAAAGACGCAAAGTAGGCCATAAAATTGATTTTTGGTCCTAATTTTGTCAAAATAACTCCAAACTCATTGAAACTTTGTAGGATTGTTGATTAACACATCTATAAGCTATCTGGAACCAAAAAGCACCATTTTGACACAAAAGACATCATACGCGTATGATGTCTATTTGCACTTACAGAGCCAAAACTGCTCATTTGGCATCATACATCCATTATATATATCTAATACATGCTACATATGAAGTTTGGAACCATTTGGTCAAGTGGATCACCCCATTAGCCCAATTGAGGGAAAATCCTTCATCCAAAGCCTATTTTAGCCCAAATTCAACATACTCAAGTCCAAACCAAGATTTGAGTAGAGACAGTCCTTCACTAGTACATGGGGAGTCCACAGAATCAATCCCATGAAAAATTGATGAAAAAGACATCATACGCGTATGATGTCTCCATAGCCATTTTTAGCCCAAAATCTATCCAAAATTCATAAATCCACTGAATAAGCCTATCTAAAGCCATATCCAAGCTTATAGAGAAATTTGGTCCAAAAATACACTAAAAGACATCATACCCGTATGATGTCTCACTATGTGATTTTGGCACCTCAGGGCTTCAACCACCAAACAGAAGTGATCTACATGCCATTTGAAGGTGAACCACCAAGTTTTATCCAATTTGGATCATAAAATCCAATGCCCTTTCAAAATTTTGCCAAGAGCCTGATCTGGACTAAACTGGCCAAAACTTGACCAAATGGGATCCAAACTCAAATCCAAGCATATGATACTCATGTATACACTATCAGCTACAAGCACAACCAATATGAAGTCATTTTGACACAAAAGACATCATACGCGTATGATGTCTCCAGCATGATTCTGAGCCCAGTTTGCATATTTTTTCACCTACCCTGCATCCTTAGGCCCTGAATAGCTCATGTTTCAATTTTCAAGTCATTTGAATAGTTAAAAGCTTCATTTCGGCTTTCAGTACTAAAAAGACACTAACTTCTGAAATTGGAGTTACAGGATCCATGGATTCCGCCAAGTTATCGGCAATGAAGAGAAAAAGACCGACAATCAAAGATGCTCTTGCAGAAGCGGAACCCTTTGACATTCCAACAGAAACCCTCAAGCCAACCAAAACTTGGGTGGAGGAAACAGTACTGGAACGGGTGGAGGAAACAGTACTGGAACAAGAGGGAATAAAGATCTACCAGGGGACTTTCAGAGATCCTCAAGGGCAAGCGGTGGATATACCGATGATCCCACAAGAATTGGTGGATTATAGCAGGTCAGAGAACATCAGCAGGTACCTGGAAAGGGCAGACTTGCACAGATTCTTCACCTCGAGACCATCAGGTGTAGATACAAGAAGAGTGTATGAGTTGGCAACCTCCATTCAGAAGGATGGGAAAGCCACATTGACAGCAATAGATGGAGAGAAAGTAGAGGTACAGATCACTCCACAGCTCATTGCAGATGCATTGAAGCTGAACAACAAAGGGAGCTCTGTCAGGGAAAGAAGGGAGGCTATAGAGGTTTATGGGTCCAAGAAACAGAATGCAACTTATGGAGATATGGCAGACCAAAGAGCAGCAACCCTTTGCCGACTGTACAACCAATTTCTCCATATTTGCAGTAAAAGACCGCAAAAGTATACGACACCGCCCCATGCCATTGCAACTACCATCACATGGGCATTGAAGAGCAATATGCCAAAAGAGGTGAATTACGCTCAACACATCCACGAGCAAGTAATTGCCATGCACAACGAGAAGCCAAAGTATATAGGAGGAGCTGAAGTTCTGACAAGAATAGCTTATGAAGCTATTGGAGCCAGAGATCAATGGCCAAAGGTTCCCTCCCAGAATGAGTGGCTTAGAGAAGCCGATGAGGAGGAAGAACAACCTGAAGTATCCAAGAGGGCGTCCACAAGCGCACGTAGGAAACTAGAAATAGTTTCAGAACCTGAAGAGAATGTGGATGAGCCGATTATGAAGAAAGCAAAGAAGAAGGTTTCTCCCAAGCAAACCAAAAGTCAGAAAGCGGCAAGAATGGAAAGACTGGTGGAGCAGTTTAGAGCGGAAAGAGCTCTAAAGGGGGACTTTGAAGAAAAGTGGGTTCCAGACCCCACTAAAGTCGGAACTAGCTCAGCCAGGCCACATGTTGATCAATATGATCAATATATTAGAGCTTATGAGGAGTCAGTGGCTATACTGGAACAGCAACCTGTCGAGACATACACTGAAGAGGAAGTACAACTTTTAAAAGCTGAGCTGAAAAAGGACGACAAGGGGAAGAAGAAAGTAGATGAGTCTACTGAACCTCAAGAGAAAGACGGGCAAGCAAACAAAGGGAAAGCCAAGATGACTGAGGACACTCAGCCCTCCTTTACTGATGTACCCAGCCCGAAGAAGACGGAAATCATTGTGGAAGAGACCACAGTAGAGATGGACACGGCTGGTATGGAAAAGCCGGAGGCCGGGACCAATGAAAAGGAGATAGATCCAATTCAGCAAAAGAAAAACGATTATGAGGATCTGGTAGCGATAGGGTACACTGAAGAAGAGGCCCTTGAGGCGGTTTATGGGATCACCCTACAAAAACGAGATGATCGGAGAGGGACAGAGGAAAATACAAAGAGTACAAAAGAAAGTGATGAAAAACTGGACGAGCAGAACGTACTAGAAGAGCCGAAGCCAGTGGAGGTGGTGGCCAAAAAAGCTTTAGAGTTGACAGATGAAGATGAAAAAGACATGCACATGGTGCATGAACTGCTCAACAAGATCAAAGAAAGATCTAAGGCAAAGGAAGTGGAGATTGGGACAGCCAAACAAAGGGAAGCCGAGTTGCAGAGGAAATTAGAGGATGCTATGACTGAATCTGAAAGTCATAAAGCATCACTCTACGATGCGGAAAACGAGAGAGACGGCTTGATACTCCAGCTAGCCGAGGCTTCAAGAGAAGTAACAAGTGCACAGGAAGCAAGGGAGCGGATGGAAGACGACTTGGAGGCGGCTAAAGATGAGCTCATTGAGCTAAGGGAAAGAGTCGAGCTCCAAGAAAGAACGATCACTAGACTCAGGACTACCCCTAGAGCTAGCAGAGCAGGAACCGAACAAGAGGGAGCTCTTGTACCAGCTCTGGAAGACCAGGTCCGAAGCTTACAAAGAGAGCTAAGATTAGAGCAAGTGCAAAGGTTGCACATTGCGGAGGGATCATTGGCAGCAGAGGAGAGGCTCACTTTAGAAAATCAAACACCAAGAACAGAGAATGAGACCCTCCGCAAACAGCTCCAAGATCTACAAGAGCAACAAAGAAGAGAGACAGAGACACCACAAGAAGGATAAGGTGGAGCAGCCATAGAGCTACCAGAAACTGGAGAGGCAACCACAATTGAAGATCCAGCCCCAGTTCAAGAGGTGGCCTCAACTTCAAGAATCTCTGAAGAAGAAGAACAAAGGCTCCATGACCAAATAGAAAAGTCAACAGAGGAGAGTGCCAAGGCGGAAATGGAATGGGAGAGGAGACTCCTAATCTCCATTAGACTTCAGGGGTTAGACACAAAAGTGCTCCATGAAGAGTGGATGCAACCCAGCCTGCCTTTCCCTTTGATGAAGTTTGAAGTGATAAAAGCAAAAAAGAGAATAGAGGAGGAGCAGTATGTCGCTCTTTACGAAGGCGACATCACAAAAGAGGAACAATCAAAGAAGATTGTAGATTCGCAGCCTAGATGGAGGAAAGGTTGGCTGAACAAATACCCAGCCTACCTCATCTACTTGGTAGAGGCACCAAAGGAGATTCGGGAGGATGCAACCTTCTGCCCAGTGCCAAGAGTCAGAAGCTGGAAAGAGCATGGCAGGATTGCAGAAAAGAAGCCAAATTGGCTTAATTACCCAAGGATGCCAGGACCAAAGGCAGGAGAGAGAATAGGTAAAGCCTACATGGTGAAAACCCTAACGGGCACCATCAAGCTCTTTACTGGCTCTCCTGACCTTTCGTGTCAGATGCTCAAGAAAATTTGCAGGACTCTCTTAGCTTGCATTGAAGTGTTCGCGCCAGATAAAGCCACGACCTCGAGTCTACTATCGACGGCCGACACAGTGACTGATATGATGTATGACCTTTCATTGCAGCCTTCTCCAAAAGTGTTGCACCTCCTATACCAGAGGATTATGTTTTTGCCTAGCTTCCACATGCAAACATTCGAAGAAGCTTTCTACACCGGCTTTTTCACCCACGAGAGTAATATTCGGCCCAACCTTGACCATCGGCAACCTACGATACGAATCACATTTGCAGATGCTCAAGACGACAGGACTTTATTGACAAGCATAAAAGTCATGTCAGGGACGACATGAACGCGGAGGGGGGGAGTGTTGAGCCAGCAGAGGATCACACCCACATTTTTGCTCACACTCATCACTTTTGTAACCATTGATTGTAATAAATGTCTTTCCGACATTGATTTTGAATTGAGTCATTCATTAAGTAACGGGACTCAATTGAGTTTCCAGCTTGTAATCCCGAAGTAATTTCACTTGCTGATGTAATTAGTTAGAGATGTTCTCACCTCCAAGGCTGAGGTATATAAGCCAAAGTTTTTGTAACCTAAGGGGACTCAGATTATTAATCAAAGTGAGTTTTTGAGCGCCGTGACTGTGTCTGAGAGAGAGAGAGAGAGAGAGAGAGAGAGAGAGAGAGAGAGAGAGAGAGAGAGAGAGAGAGAGAGAGAGAGAGAGAGAGAGAGAGAGAGAGAGAGAGTCTTATCTACTTGCTACGCGAGCTACGGAGCCGCCATTGGAGAAGCGACACCGCCATTGTGTTAGCAACGGCGAGAGCTACGCACAGATACCAAGAGTGCACGCTATCGGCTTCTATGTGTGGTAAGTTCCTTCGAGCTTCGGTGTGAGTTCTCTTCCAACTCGTGTGTCGGAATAGAGGGTGCAGCATATCTATAGAACCACAACGAGTAGAGCTACGCATTAGTACCATCGGGGTCAAGTTTCGGTCACCTGTATTTTTCGGCCTGTCTTCATACGCGTTTATCACACGGAGTGATTATAGGTTGATTTTGCAGTTCAAGTCTTTAGGGTGTTGTTCTTACTTAGTGCATAGACTTCCCCTTGAGTTTGAGATCGATTCAATGATTCTAGATCCTGTTTTGTATAGCATTCGTTCGTAGTATGGATTTCAGTCACTTGCGTATTTTAGAACTTAGATTTGATTTCCTTAGTAGTGATTGTCATTAGAAGGTCGAGTAGGTGATTTGACACCCACCTAGTTGTTTCCATGCGCCTGCGGGTCAAGCTTCGTCCTCGTCTGACAAATTCTGTTGTTGGTTGAGTTCTCGCTATTTAGCTTCCGCTAGCACCGTAACCGCCTTAACATAGGGTGTAAAAATATGTACAAAATCAAGTCTCAGTAGGCAACTTTAAGGTAACTGCCATGCGAGAGCGATAAATATCAAGCACCCTTTGGAGTTTCAAAATGAATTTGATGACCTTCCACGAACTGTTAATAATGTTTGCAAACCAAGGAGTGTCCTAACTTTTATACCAATCTTTCAATACAAGATTTAGACTGTGAGTGTTATAACCACTAAGGAATATGTGAGGATAATGTAGCTTTAAGATTTTACTTGCACACCGACAATTTTTAGCATTATCCATAACAATCTATATCGCATGCTTTGGTCCTACTTCTTCAATAACAAATGTAAGTACATCGTCAATGTAGGAACCTGACTTAATCATACCAATACTATCAACTACTCTCACAAATGTTTCCCCTCTGAGTGATAAAACTAGAACATTGATTAATGGATGTTGTTGTACATTAGACCATCCCTCATTGACGATGGTACATCAAGATAGTGATATATTACTAAGAATGACTCTCTGTACTCGCTCTTTCACTTCTTCATAGCACTTTTCTAACAGTTCAAAGCGCATAGACTGATAAGAACGTGGCAAAAATCCAGCACCAAACTCACCAATTTTTTTCCATGTTGTCTTCCAATGATCTCTATCTACCATAGACATAGCATTTCTTGTATAGAAGATTGCTTGTTCCAAGGCAAGTTGAGATTCTTCTAAAGCATTCCCGTGAAAACTCTTTTGTAAGGAGGTTTGTCGCATCAAAGTGTTTCTCCCACTAAATTGACATTGTGAGGAGACACTCTTTACATGGGGTTTCCCTCATATCACTAAAATTGGGGTGCTGACTGGCGTTCCTTCGGGAGTATGATTGTTTGATCCATGATGCAATTCTGATATATCATCCTGTTCTCTTCCATGATGCGATCTTTTAGCATCTTTCTTCTCAAACTCTTCTCTTAAACGCTTAGCAACAACAGGAGCATGAGGGTGTGTACACACACGACATGATTTCTTGGGACCACCAAGAAAATGTTCCCTAATATGTGGCGCTCCACCAGATTTGCATACATGACAAAGTTTGCACTCCCACTCTATAAAATGATTTGCCACATTGATGGAAAACTCCCACTATTCCTGCTGATTGTTTCTTCCTGCCTACTTGTCCTCCTTGAATTTTTTTACAGTAGCACTCGATCCTACGATGTCAGCCATGTTTTGTATTTATGTTTGATAAAAAAATAACACAATATTAACTAAAAGAATATGAAGTTGATTTTGACATTGTTTTAAGTTAGTTCTACCCAACATTTTTCATTGCTGACTATGAACTCAATAGCTCCCGAGTACCAAGAGGTCCTGAGGTGGCTTGTTAAATATATGACCCTAAAAATCCCCGTCATTCACCGTACGTACCATATCTCATAAGCATCGTATACTTACCAAGCCACTTAAACTTCTAGATAAACCATAATCCATACCACTAGCAAATATTTTGAAAGAGATGCATATCAATAAATTACTAGAAAAATATATACCAATAGACATCTTACTTTGTCAAATAATGCAAATATTACAAATTAAACGATAAAACTTTACATATTTTCTACCACAAATGATTCAAACCTACATTATTTTTACTCGAAAACAAGAATCTCTCTAAAATTCAAATATTAAATTCAAGCATTACAATACATGAATAGCATACATTAAAATTAGACTTGCATTGACCCAATTAAGGACATTTCTTGGCTCAAGTAAGGGTACTTAAGAAAAATCTCACATGTATATGTGACAAATCAAACGTAAATAAACGACATGCACAAGGACCAATTATTGTCCAATACACTAGTATATAAGGACACATGGCCCCTATCTAAAAATATAAAACATAATGAAACAAGGACCAATAATTTCCCAATACACTAGTATAGGACACATGGCCCCTACCTAACGAGAAAACCACCCATATTTACTGTAAAGGACCAATCCATGCCCAATGAAGGACTCTTGGCTCTATCATAGTAAATACGTCCCTTTTTAATCCCCACTTTTACTCATAGTATGCAATACAGTCAAGGATTACATTCGACTCTATATGAGCAAATAATCCAATTGCAAACGCGTGAACTTCCTCAAAATGCCAAAGAACCAAATTTAGCCCAATTAAGGACTCATGGCTCAATGGATCTAGGCTATCCACAAGGAGAGTTTTTACACCCAAATGAAGGATTCTCTCCCCAAGAGATGAACCTAGACAATGATTGCTTGAAAATGATGGGTTCCAACCTTTTTGCTTATATAAATATACCCCGTCAAGGACTTGATATCCCCGACGGGGCCCACCGGGGATTTAATATTCCCAATGGGTCCCACCGAGAATATCAAATCCTCGGCAGGATAACCAGGATGAGAGGTTTCACCAGGTGATCATGAAATCTACATGATCAGTATAGTTATTAACATATAATATTGAGTGATTACTAAGAGTTAATAACATGTTTGTGTGTTATCATTCATGTCAGCATAATACCTGATGAAGGCTGCAGACCTTTCATACAAGATGGACACTCAAGTTGGGATCTGAGTTTGGGGAGTTCCTTGTTTGCCTAGAATTGGGAGGGAGGGCTGCCCATGGATTTCTTACTGGAGGAAAAAGGCAAGGATTCTAGAGGCCTAAGAGTTTGGAATATTGTACATATGCAAGAAACTCGATTTTGTAAAGTTTTTGCAATGAGATGTACATGGTTTTCAATTGTTTGCCATTAACGAAGTTTTTTAACGAGAAAAACTCTAAGGTTTATAATAAACGAACTCACTTTTTTAATACTGTGATGGTGATTAAATAAGAAACATGGATCCAAGGTAAGTGGGAGAACAGGCGCTCTGACAGCTATGTTCTATGGCAAGGTTGACCCGATTAGTCGAAAGCTTTCCTACATACTTTTAGTTAAGAATACCTCACCTTAGGGGAAGGAACTCCCTGTCTGTCCTCACTCAGACAAGAAAAATGGCAATGACTTCTATGAATCAAGGGTGAATATTAGGGGAAAGATTTCACAGCCATGCCTCACTGGGATGGTGGAAAAGTTGTGAACTCCATGAACCAAGGGTCACTTATACAGGATATTTGGCTATCCTTAGACCATAAGGCTACTATGTTTCTATGTTTCCCATACAAGATAGGACCAAGATTCTTTTGTACACTCACTTTTCTACATCCAACAATGGTCTCATGAGTATTTGCATGGGATCTAGTCAAAGCCATGGTTGTCTATCAATGTGTTTGAGTCGTTAGTGACTTGGGTATGTAACATGTTGTATCAGAGGAGTAGTTTTGATTTTTAGAGTCGGACCCTACTTTTATCAAGATTGATTGTGTGTTTTGGTTACATAGGGGGAGAGTTATGATTTTCTACATCTTTGAAGTCATATATAATATATCGTGAAAGTTCTCAGATTACGACTTTAGAGATTCTATAATGTGCATTATCGATAAATTCACTCATTCATACTATCAAAAGACACATGGGAGAGCTAAGCATAATTTTTGACACAAAGGATACTACTTCACAGTCAAAGCGGATCAATTAGCCAACTTTTTAATGGACCTCAAGAGGGTGAAGCTTTTAGAAGAGCTAAAGATGGTTTCTTTGGTGGTCTTTAAGAAGACTATGAGTCCAAAAGCCAAGGTTATAGTGAATGGTCAACCGATTTATCAAAATCAGCAGGTCTACAACCATTTACATGAGTTCCTTCCTCCTGATCATATATGTTATTGGGAGGATTTCTTTTCTGGTTTACCCCCATTGCTTGATATATTTTGGCTATTGGAGAATTTGAATGGAGCAGCCCACTACAAGGAACTCAATTCCTTTAGAGTCTTGTCCAAGGAAGCCTTGGGCAAGTATTTTTTATAGAGCCTTTTGTATATATCTTGTGAATAAACAAAGAGGATCCTACATTTCTTCAACTATTTTCTCTAAGCGTTTTGATTGTAGTTGAATTAAGTACTTGATCAATGTTTGTAACTAGGAGAGTGTAAGGAAACATAAGTTCCTAAGATATAAGAACCTCAAGAAATGTTGGTATTGTGTCCAGATGCCAACAAATTCAGTTGAGGCTACTGCAAGTGTTTATACCAAAGTTTAGGAGAAGAAGCTCTTCTTAAAGCAGGGCCGAGCCACCGTCGTTCAATGGAGAAGGTCCAAAAGTTTAGTAGGATGCCAAAGTGTGGGTGGAGGCTATGTTAGACTACTTCTCAACTACTGGAACTACACTTACAAACCAATCTACATTAGCTAAACTCTATCTAATTGAAGACACTAGACTTTGGTGGAAACAGTGGTGTAAGGACAAAGGTGTGTCAGAAGGTTCCCAGACATGGGAGAATGGTAAGGATGTGGTTAAGGGATGATACTTAACTCCTCAACATGAGGCCATTAAGATGAATTGGTTTTTTTTTCCTTAGGCAGGGAACTCTTACCTTGGAAAATGACTAGAGCACATGGCTAGGTTTTGTGAGTCCCTTAACATGAAAACAGTGTTAGGTGGTCAAGTATTTTGAGTCCCTTAACAAGCCTCTTTGGACTAACTTGGAAGTTATGACACTAACCTCTCTTCAAAATGCTTTGGAGTACGCTAAACCACTCTTTAAAGGCACTACTTATACACCTACCAAGTGGATTTGTTTTTTGGGTAACCAAGGTCTCAAACTAACATCAAGCCTATTCTGCCTCAACACCATATAGGCCTTGTGTTTATCTAGCAAACATGGCTAGCCACATCCTAGCTTATGTTATGAATGTGGAGAGATGGGTTATTTTTGGAAGACATGTACTAGAATTAATAGAGGACAAGGACCCCAAGATCATCACGGTTGTGGAACAAATGGAGCTAAGGAGGTCAAGGTGGAAAAAATAGAAATAGAGGACAAAATGGATATGGAGCATAGAATAGAAACAAAGGACAAGGAAGAGGACATAGAGAAAATGTCCAATTGAATGATGTTTATGTTTAGCCTACTCTTGGAGGCTATGAATAGAAATGGGCTACCCTCTTTGTCACAATTGATAACCTTGGAGGAGATCAACAATATGCAATTATCTAGGCACCAGCTACCTAGGGAGGTGAGTCTTTCTAGCTTCTCATAGATTGTGGTAGCACACATTTATTTTTATCACCACTATGCTTGAGAAAGATACACCTAATCCAAAAATGGGCTAAGAGAATGATGGTAGAGATAACCTATGGGAAGATGTTTTTCTTGTCACTTGGTAAATGATCTATAGTTGAGCTGAGGGGATATTCTACCTATGCTTCATTTAGTACCCTACCCTTAGGGATTTATGATGGAACATTTGGAATGGATTGGCTTATAGCTAATCATGCTAGTATTCATTGTAAAGAGGGAAGTGTAACCCTTACAGATAAATTTGGGGATGAAGTTCTTATTCAAGGAAAGAATGGGAAGCCTAAAACACGTTTAGTGAAGACTAGTAACTTGCTTAGAGGATCTCAAAAGGGATTGCACATATATGTGGTCAACTATTAAAGTGGAGGAACCAAAGACAAGTAGTGAACTCAAATGGCTAAGTTAATTCATGGATATATTTTGAAAGAATTGAATGAACTTCCACCTTCATGGGAGGTATATCATGAGATTGAAGTTATACTAGGGAGTTCTCTAGTTTTTAAGTGAACCTATAAGATGTCTCTTCCTGAGGCTCTTGATTGAGTTGAAGGAACAACTTAGGCAGCTCCTAGAGCAAGGATTCATCCAACCAAGTAATTCACATTAGGTAGCACCTATACTTTTCTAGAATAGAAGGTTAATACTCTTTGATTTTGTATAGACTATAGAGGCTTAAACATAGTCATAGTGAAGAATAAGTATCCTATTCCTCACATTGATGAACTTCTAGACCAACTTCATGGTGCCAAGATCTTCTCAAATCTGGATTTGAGGTCAAACTAAGAGCAAGACATTCCCGGCCTTCAACACTTAATGTACAAGCATTATGAGTTTATAGATATGTCATTTTTAATGACTAATGCTCCAGAAAATTCTAATCTAGGGAGATCGATCGTGCATGTTGTATGGGTATCACATGAGTGTAATGGTGGGTTTCTTTTTACGGTGGCACTTAAGCGTATAAAATAGGGGTAGACCCCATTAGTTTTTAAAACCTATCTAGATGTAAGGGGGTTGGGGGGGGGGGGGGGGGGGGGGGGGGGGGGGGGGGGGGGGGGGGGAGGGAAGAGAGGGGGAGTGAGAAGAGAGGGATGGGGTGGGGAAGCCAACAATGAGGAAGGTGAGTACACCTTCCTAATATGGCACCTAAAAAAGGAATAATGTCATTTTCTTTTTTTAGATTTAGTGGCATTTCTTACATCACATACATAAGAAAAGGAGGTAAGTGCTTGTTAAGTGTAGCCTCCCTTTATTTATATATGATTGAAACTAAGAGCCTTTGGAAAAATTTAGTTGTAGATAAATGTTGGAATTAGGGTTGCAAAGAAACGAACACAGCTTGGAGAAGACGAAGGAAGCTCAAGGCACAAAATAGAGAGTGTGTTACTTAGTGTGCAATGGAAAGATAGATAGCCCTAGAGTGATGGGCGTATATACAATGCACGCGGGAAAAAACCTCCTAAAGAGGGAAAAAATGCCCCGGAAGTCCTAGTGTGTTCACACACATCACTACCACATGTATATGGTAACAAATCCCCCCTGGAGTGATGCGGTGAACGAGAGCTGGCACATGAGTAAAGGGAAGTGCCATGCCCTAAGGACATGATCAGTCCACAAAGGGGAGTAAGCCCAAAGCTTTGCGGAAATCTTCAAGCTTCTCACGAGACAATGCATTTGTGAAAAGATTTGCAAGGTTGTCCTGTGTTGGCACATAAGCCAAGCTGATCTATCCTGCTGAGAGCCTCTCCCTGACATAGTGGTAATGCACCTCAATGTGCTTTGTGCGAGCATGAAAAACTGGGTTTCTCGCAACTGCCAATGCGCTCTGACTGTCAGTGTAGATAGTGTTGGCAGTGTCCTGTCCAACACCCAAATCAGCCATAAGGCGTGTAAGCCATACACACTCAACCGTAGCTGTGAAGACTGCCCTGTACTCAGCCTCACAACTCGAAGTGGCCACAGTAGGTTGCTTCTTGCTCAACCATGATATACATGAACTGCCAAGCATGAAACAAAAACCACTTGTGGACACTCTCGTGTCAAAACAACCAGCCCAATCTGAGTGTGAAAAAGCATGTAAATCTGGCGCGGCAATGATCCCCCTTTGGGACAAAACAAGACAAGATGTAAAGTGCCACTAAGGTAGCGGAAAATCTTCTTGACAGTCTGCCAATGCTTAGACCCTGGGCTATGCATAAATCTGCTGACGTGTGAGACTGCAAACTGAATATCCGGCCTCGTGTTGCATACATAAATGAGGCAGCCAATAGCAGTTTGATAGAGATTGACATGAGCAGGATCGCCAAAATCATGTAGACTCAACTTCAAACTTGTTTCCATGGGAGTGGCAGTAGGTTTGCAATCCTCAAGTCCAAACTTACATAGCAATGTCTGTATGTAACTTTTCTGACATAAGGCAATACCACCATCACACTGCTTAAACTGTATACCCAAGTAATGATGTAATAGCCCCAAATCTTTCATCTTGAAAGTAGCATTCAAATCAGCCTTAAATTCAGCAATATGTCTTTCATTTGATCCAGTGATCAGCAAATCATCAACATAAATAACCACAATGAGAAGTACATCACCCTCACGCTTTACATACAATGTGCTTTCTGTTGGACTGTTATGAAAGCCTTGTTTGACCAAATGAGCCTCAACTTTCTCATACCAAGCACGGGGAGATTGCTTCAACCCATACAAAGCCTTGTTACATTTGCACACTTTGTCCTCTTGTCCTTTTATGACAAAACCGCGAGGCTGCGTTACATAAACTTCCTCAAATATGTCACCATTCAAGAAAGCAGTAACAATGTCTGATTGATGTACATAACCCTTTGCAACAAGTCTCTTCATAATCTATGACTTTTTGCTGTGCATAACACTTTGCAACAAGTCGAGCCTTATGGCGATCAATCTCACCATCCGGCTTGCGTTTCAACTTGTAAACCCACTTCGTACCAATGGCGTTTTTGCCAGGAGGCAAATCACATAAAGTCCATGTGTCATTTTCTATGAGTGCATCATATTCTGATTGCATGGCAGCCATCCAATTTTTTGAATTCTGTGCTTCATCAAAAGACAGAGGCTCCTCAACATTATGTAAGTTAGACACAGCCAAAGCATAACAATCTGATGCATAAGATGCATGGCGAGAGCCTGAACGAGTACGACTAGACAAAGGTGCATCCAATTTACTGTCACGCAAAGTGTGCACCAGCTATTTTGGCATACCTCTAGCGTGCTCATTTTGAGCCCTTTCCTCATCAAGTACATCATGTACATCTGCATCAGTAATAGGCTGATCTAAAACATTTTCAGAAACCCCCATAGGCTGTACATTTGCCTCATTGGAACTTACATTCGTATTTTCACCACTGAAAAGAGGCAACAAAGTGTCATAAATGTCCTGTGAGCTTACATTAGTATCTCTAGTACATGACAGCAAGGGCTGAACAGAATCTTCCACAAACACTTTATCCCGTGAAACCATAATACGTTTTGTTTGCAGATGATACAACCTGTAACCTTTGCTTTCAGCACTATAACCAACAAAAATACATTTGACAGCCTTATCATCCAATTTTTTGCGCTGCACTTGTGGCACCAAAGCATATGTCAAACAACCAAAAACACGCATGTGCTCAATAGAAGGCTTTCTATCATGCCATGCTTCATATGGAGTAATAGACTACAAAGCTTTCGTAGGACACCTGTTAAGTACATAAGTGACACACATTATGGCCTCAAGCCAAAAAGAATGCGGCAAAGCTTGACTTTTGACCATACATCGTGCCATTTCCATCAGTGACCTGTTTTTCCTCTCAGCAACACCATTTTGCTGAGGTGTGTAAGGCACTGTACATTGGTGTTTTATCCCATGACTAGCCAGAAATGCATTAAATTCATGAGACATACACTCCCCCCCTCGATTGGAAGGTAGGGTGCCCATAGTACATTTCGAGACATTTTCAGCCACAGCCAAAAATTGTTTGAAGCACATAAAAACTTCGAACTTCGCTTTAAGCGGAAATACCCATGCATGCCTGGAGTATTTATCAATGAAAGTCATGAAGTATAGGTAATTGCCCAAGGACGGAGTTTGCATGGGCCCACAAACATCACTATGCACAAGCTGCAACCTGCATGTGGGCCTAAGTGAACCATCCTTTGGAAACTTAGAATGCTGCGTTTTACCTAGAATACAGCCTTCACAAACATGTTTGACACGTGCTTCAAGAGGCGGCAAAGAAGCAACCATATCAGATTTCTGTAAACGCAGCAAACTGGCAAAATTCAGATGACAAAAACGTGCATGCCAAAGTTTTGCATCTGAAATAGCCCTTGAATCTACAATAGCATTTGCAAATTTTTTTCCACACTTGTCATACAAAGTGAGCTTATACAGCCCACTGCACAAAAGCCCAGATGCAATAATTTCATCACCAAAACTGAGATCATGAATTATACATCTGTCATCCACAAAATTTGACTACAAGTCCAAGTCTAGCAAGTGCGGATACAGACAAGAGATTCTTTTTGATCTCAGGTACATAAAGTGCATCAACAAGTGTGAAGGAGATGCCATTAGCAGCAGTGAGCACAATCTTTCCAACTCCCTGAACTGGATAAGAGGCGTTGTTGGCACAAGTGATTGAATTCCCATGAGGGACAGACTCGAGAGAGGTAAACAATTCACGATGTGAGGTAATGTGCTTTGTAGCACCACTGTCAAAATACCACACATGTGAATCTGCAGCAACCAACTGACAAGCATGCATCATGGACAGCAGGATTGTAAGTGCACTCTGCGCTAAAAGCCCATTCTGCATCAACATTAGCATTACAGTCTCCTTTCACAGAAGACTCAACAATGGCTGCATTTGTAGTGGAACTAGCATTTGCAATGGAACCGTTGTTGGGGTATAAAGCCCAATGTGGTCGCCCAGGTAAGTGGGCGGGCCGCCAGGTATGTACACATATTCTTTTGTAAAAACCTAATAAGAACTCACTATGCTCTATAGATTACATTAGAGCGAGTTCACCATATCGTCGTGCTCTTCTTCTCGCACTCTCTCGCGCGTCGCACTTCCGCTCGTACTCCTTCAACTGGTATCAGAGCTCAGATCGAGGCTTGGGGCAGCACTGCAGGAGGCTAGAGTCACCAACCCAGATTGGAGTGAAATTGGACAGGCAAAGACACGGCCCCAAATCTCGTGGGAGGTCATCTCGGCCACCGTTCGGCTTCGACAAAGGTCCGCGCAGGCCATTTTCGACTACGTGGTCTCGACGGGTGCACATCCGACTCTGCAAATTTGGGGTTTTCGGCCTACGACTGCAGGTGCTGAGGATATCGACAGTCCCAGAGTGTTGATTTGTGGCTGTCTACACATCGAAGGACGGCTCACAGTTCTTAGAGGCGTGTCACATACGACACGGGCGCATCTACACACAGACTGTAGGCGACATCCACTAGTTCATCACGTAGCTTGTGTTTGCTGCTTGATATTCCAGATTTCATCCTGACATTGCAGGTACTTCCACATGGGATGTATTGTCAGAGATGATGTATGTCTATTGAGGGTTTACTGGCTGTGAGTCACGCAGCAAACAACCGCCGCAACGGTTACAGCATATAGTGGGAAATTTGTGGATGTATGACTTTGTGGGAAGTCTATGTACTGTCAGATTTACTGCATCCTTTGTTGAGGGTCGAGTGAGGTTTTATTAAGCTGGGGGATTCTCGAATGTTGAGATCCTTTCGGTGATACAGGTCTTGGAGCGATCCCTCGAGCACCCTTAGATAAGCAGCTAGGATGTATTGATTGTGAGTTAGACAGTTGGGATTGCATCTTTGCTTTACTGCCGTTGAGGCATTGTCGCAGTCTATGCTTATAGGACAGTGACAGGACAGTGAGAGACAGTACAGGTGCAGGACAGGTTTACCCGCAGCTTACAGTGTCAGAGAGACAATGTTTTTTGAGCTGTTTCTGGTCTGTTTTTAGTACACCAGAGCCATTTTACAAAGGAGACTCTGCCAAAATTTCTGCAGAATCTGAAGCTTTCTTGGTTCATTTGACAGGTTGATATTGGTTCAGAGGTCAGTTTACAGGGGAAACTCTGTCAAATTTTTCCCAGAAAAGTAAACTACTGTGAAGCGTAGCTATGGCTGGATCACAGGACACTGCTCTTTACAATATCAAGAAGCTGGATGGAACCAATTTCCCATTGTGGAAGAAGCAGATTTGGCACGTGTTGGTACAAAAGAAGCAGATAAAACCTATAAAGCTCAAGGGGATAAAACCAGAAGATATGGACGAAGATGAATGGAGCGAATGGATGAATTGGCACTTTCTACCATTATGCTGACTTTGGCAGAAAGCGTTTACTTCAATGTAGCAGACGAGATGTCAGCTTATCAAGCATGGTTAAAGCTGAGTGATCTTTATGAGAAGTAGAGTGCAGCTTCACAGGTATACTGGCTTAAGAAGCTTGTTGACTTGAAGATGAAAGAAGGGACACCTATGTCCAATCATCTGAATGAATTCAACACAATCTATAGTCAGCTGTCAGCTCAAGGTGTCAAGTTTGATGAACCTGTTAGAGCTATGTTCCTATTGATCACATTGCCGGAAAGTTGGGACACTTTTCGCACAGCTTTGAGTAATTCTGCACCTCCAGATGGTTTGAACATAGCAGGTGTAGAAGGAAGTCTGCTTACTGAAGAAACCAATAGAAAGACAATGGACAAAGGCAAAGGAACAGCCTTAGTTGTCAGGGGAAGGACCAAAGAAAAGTACAAAGGTGGAAAGAGGAATCAGTCTCGTAGCAAGTCCCGCAGTGCTAAAGGCAAGAGTGACATAGAATGCTACCATTGTGGCAAGAAGGGTCACATGAAAAGAGACTGCAGAGAATGGAAAGCAGAAAAAGGCAAAGAGAAAGCTGAAGACCATGGTGAGAAGAACAAGTCCTCAGTGAAGATTCAAGAAATAAATGTGACAAACACTGTTGCAGAGGATGACAGTCTAGTGTCAGGAGACATCTACTTCTTGAAGAATACAATGGACTCAGCTCTTCTTACAGCATCTAATGGAAATGCACTGAGTGACTGGATTATAGACTCAGGGGCATCACTTCATGTGTCTCCAAACAAGGAGTGGTTTACTTCTTATGTGACCACTAAAGATCATGTTCGGCTAGGCAATGGGCAGACATGTGAGATCTTAGGTGTTGGAGATGTTCAATTGAAGTTTCAGAATGGCTCTTCTTTCACGCTAAAGAATGTGAGACATGTTCTCGCAATTACAAAGAGCTTGATTAGCACAGGTTTACTTGATGATGCTGGCTACGTCACCATTTTTGGACAGAACATGTGGAAGATATCCAAGGGTTCTATGACAGTAGCACATGGAGTAAAGTCTGGAGGACTTTACATGATTTATGTATCAAATGTCTCTAAAAATGTAATCAATGTAACCGAGCAACCGAACGTTTCTTTGTGGCATAGCCGGTTAGGACATATGTCCAAGAAGGGCATGGAAATCTTGTCTCCTTCTAGTTATTTGCCTAGCTTTTCATTTAATGATTTTGAATTCTGTGAACATTGTCTGTATGGTAAGCAAACATAGCAGCCACATAAGCATAGAAGCAGTAGAAGAGATACACAGTTGGCACTTGTTCATAGTGATTTGTGTGGACCTATGCCTAACCTATCTCTAGGGGGAGCTTCTTACTTTATGACATTTATAGATGATTACTCGAGGAAAGTATGGGTTTACTTTCTCAAGCACAAGGATGAAGCGTTTAGTGTTTTCAAAACGTTTGTGACACTTGTGGAGAATCAGAGTGGCAAGAAGCTTAAATGCTTACGCACTGACAATGGTGGAGAGTATGTTTCAAAGGCCTTTCAGGACTTTTGTGAGTCAAAAGGTATAAAACGTGAACTTACTGCTCCTTACAATCCTCCTCAAAATGGTGTTGCTGAGAGGATGAATAGGACCATACAAGAGAAGGTGAGAAGTATGTTGTCTAATGCACAACTGCCAAATGGGTTTTGGGCTGAAGCTGTATCAACAGCTGTTCATCTTGTAAATAGATCTCCTAGCAAGGTTTTGCAGAAGGATTCAGTGCCAGAGATGGTATGGTCAGGCAAAATGCCCTCATACAAGCATCTCAGAGTCTTTGGCTGTGAGGCATATACTCACGTTCCAAAGGAATTTAGGAACAAACTTGAGCCAAAGAGTAGAAAGTGCATCTTTCTAGGCTATGGTAATTCTGGTGAGATGGGGTACAGACTTTGGGATCCCGAATCTAGAAAGGTTGTCCGCAGCAATGATGTTCACTTTAATGAATCCAAGTATCATTCTAAACCAGAGAGGGTTGAGGAGATTAGAAGAGTTGTCTTCCAAGAATATGGACCTGCACGTGCAAGACAAAATGTCAGGGCTCAAGAGGAGCAAGGACATGATAGAGTGGAACCACAGGTTGTGGCTGAGCCTGAGCCACCTATTGTGCGTAGATCTGGACGTGTCACGCGACCTGCTGATAGGTTTGTTCCATCTATGAATTATGTCATGTTGACTGATTGCAATGAGCCTTCATGTTACAAGGAAGCAGTGCAAATGAAGGACTCCGGGAATTGGCAATTGGCCATGCAGTCAGAGATGACAGCTCTGCATAAAAACCAGACATGGAAGCTAGTTAAATTCCCACGGGGCAAAAAGGCTCTACCTTGTAAATGGGTTTACAGGTATAAGATCACCGCTCATGATAGTCAGCCAAAGTACAAAGCAAGGCTTGTTGCCAAGGTCTTTAAGCAAGAACAAGGCATTGACTTTGATGAAGTCTTCTCTCCGGTGGTCAAGATGCTTTCTTGCATTGGTTACCATATTAGATTTGGTGTTGCACCAAATGGATGTCAAGACAGCGTTCTTGCATGGTGATTTAGATGTGGAAATTTACATGCAGCAGCCAAAAGGGTTTGTTGAGAAAGGCAAGGAAGATTGGGTATGCCAGTTGTTAAAGAGTCTTTATGGCTTAAAACAATCACCGAGGGCATGGTACCATAAATTCCACAAGTTTATGCTTTCTCAAGGCTACAAACGTAGTGAGTTCAATCACTGTCTATATACAAAGAAGGCTAAGGATGGCAGTTGGCTGATCCTTATTTTGTATGTGGATGACATGTTGATTGTTGGCAAGCACTTGGAAGAAATTTCAGCTTTGAAGTCAAAGATGGCAAAATCGTTTGACATGAAAGACATGGGTGAGGCAAGTCATATACTTGGTATGCGCATTGAGAGAGACAGATGAAAGAAGTTGATTTGGTTATCTCAAATAGAGTATATTGACAAGGTTTTGCAACGTTTCAATATGGAGAAGGGAAAGGCATTGAGTGTTCCATTGCCACCATATGTGAAACTTAGCAAACAAGATTGTCCTGTGTCTGAGGAAGAACAGGCTGAAATGGATAAGATTCCATATGCGTCTGCAGTGGGTGGTTTGATGTATGCAATGATTGCTACTCGCCCAGACATTGCATTTGCAATGGGAGTGGTAAGTCGATACATGTCAAACCCAGGCAAGAAACATTGAGAGGCAGTGAAAGGAATATTGAGATACCTGAAAGCTACAAAGAGTATGCGTATATGCTATGGGAGTCAGGAGCTAAGTGTAAAGGGTTTTACAGACTCAGATTATGCAGGTGACTTAGACAACCGAAGGTCTACGTCAGGGTATGTCTTTACATTGGCTGGTGGAGCAGTATCATGGCGTTCTAGATTACAAGATTGTGTTACTCAGTCTACTACAGAGGCTGAATATGTTGCAGCATCAGAGGCATGCAAAGAATTAATTTGGCTTAATCGACTAGTAACAGATTTGGGAATAAAAGAAGAGATGCCTGTGTTATATTGTGATAGTCAAAGTGCTATACAATTGGCTCGCAATCCAGTTTATCACTCAAAGACAAAGCATGTGGATGTGAAGTATCATTTCATCAGGGAAATGCTCAAGGATAAGCAACTTCAGCTTGTCAAAGTTCACACCACAGAAAATCCTGCTGATCTACTTACAAAAGGACTTCCCTCAGAGAGCTTTGCGCATTTTCGCAAGCAGTTAGGTGTAGGGTAGTACATCACTTCTCTACATCTCTTGTATATTAGCTTGTATAGTAGCTTCTCTCACACTTAAAGTACCACATTGGACTTTAAGTGGGAGGTTGTTGGGGTATAAAGCCCAATGTGGTCGCCCAGGTAAGTGGGCGGGCCGCCAGGTATGTACACATATTCTTTTGTAAAAACCTAATAAGAACTCACTATGCTCTACACATTACATTAGAGCGAGTTCACCATATCGTCGTGCTCTTCTTCTCGCACTCTCTCTCGCGTCGCACTTCCGCTCGTACTCCTTCAACCGCCCTCTTTCTTCTTAGCCTCTTTGGCCTTCAACTTAGGACACGACTTGATCAAGTGATCATTAGCTTTACAATAATGGCAACACATCTTCTTTTTGCCCTTGTCACCAGAATTTCCAGACAAATTGCTGCCAGCAGAAGCATTAGAACATAATTTTTGCCACTCGCAGCAGAACCATAAGAAGTGGCTGCATTACTGTTACCACCCTTTCTTTGAGAAGCAATAAAAGCCTGTTCAATTGCACGCTGCCTAGTCCTGTTTTTTCTGGAAAGTGACTCTTGCAACAGCAATGTGCATAATGCATCAAACTTGACAACTTCTGGATTCCCTTGGGTCATAAGTCTCCAAGTACTAGCAAAAGTCTGATAAGAATCTAGTAAGGCATCAAGAACAGTCTGAACAAGGGAACTGTCTGAAATGACTTCTCCTGCAGAAATAAATTGCTCATTGATATCCTTGACACTAGCAAGGAAAGTGTCCATATCATCTTCCTGATGCATAATCTTCGACTCCAACTCTTTACGCAGGAAATCAATTTTAGCCTCATTGCGACTTGCATAAAGACCAACCAAAATATCCCAAGCCTGCTTTGTAGATTTTGCTGAACGGATGTGAGGAACAATGGTGCGCTTCACGGACAACGCAATTAAGGCATGAGCTTGTGCATCCTTAACATCCCAATGACCTTGTTCTGCCGTAGGCAAAACAACTCTAACAGCAGCAATCCTTGCAGCAAGACCTGCAACATCCTCAACATCGCCTACATCTTCAGAACCAAGACGTACATCAATGCCCTGCACAATGTTCCAGACGCCCTTTGACACAAGAACATGTTGCATCATATAATTCCACATAGGGTAGTTTTCCCCATCCAACCTATCCTCAGTAGCAAACATCTTGAACACATTTGTGTTGTTGTTGTCAGCCATGGTAAATGCTGCACCTGATGTGAAAATTGCCCGAAAATAGGAGAAACGAAGCGGGAACAACACGTGCTATATAGCACAAACCGTAGAAGACTATAAGGCACATGTTATGCAGAAAACAGCACTGACAGAAATCTGCACAAAATGATGAAATAGTGTGTGCAATACTGCTTGTAGTGGAAACGGAGGCCGAAATGAGCCCAAATAAAAAATCTGAGTAGACCGAGCTCTACGAGCTCACCCAAAGTATTTGTCAACCTGCGAACGCTTGCCAAAGCTCACTGAAATCGGAGAAAGTGAGCAGGCGTGTGCTGGAGCAGCTGGCGACTAAGCCCGGGAGGACGCAACCTGCTCTGATACCAATTGTTGGAACTAGGGTTGCAGAGAAACGCACATAGCTTGGAGAAGACGAAGGAAGCTCAAGGCACACAATAGAGAGTGTGTTACTTAGTGTGCAATGGAAAGATAGATAGCCCTAGAGTGATGGGCATATATACAATGCACGAGGGAAAAAACCTCCTAAAGAGGAAAAAATTGCCCCGGCGGTCCTAGTGTGTTCACACACATCACTACCACATGTATATGGTAACAACTAAAGGGGATCATACTCAGTACTCCCTAGGCATTGGAAAAATGGGGTTTAAGAAAACTCCTCTAAAAGTAGTCTTTAAGGGGAGTATCTTGCTTTCCTAAAAAACGATTTTTCTTGTAGTGAAATAATTGTATTTTTACTACATAAGGATATTTTAAATCTCTCTTGAAAAAAAAAAGATGCTAAGGGATTTATAAATTTAAAAAAATAATTTAGAGGGGTGGACAAAACTACTCAAAGTAGATTACATAGGGGTTTATAAAAGAGGACTTGAATGCACGTGATATCAAGATGTTACACCAAGTAACTCCCTAAGAATTGTAACACATTTTCACTAGTAAACCCATTAATGACCTAATTTTAATGAATCCCATGTTAGGCATAGTACTCCTAATGATCTCATAGCAGAAGTATGATGTGCATGCCTTATTTTTGGTGATGTATGACTATTTAAAATAAAACAAAGGCATGCCTTCGATGTATGTTAAATTTCTAGTGATGTGCTTACTTCAAGTAGAAAAAATGGCTCATCTTGCCTAAAGACATGCCTTTGATTTATGCTGAATTTTCCATGATGTTAAATTATTTCAAGAAAGAAAAATGTCTCATCTTGCTCAAAGGCATGCCTTCGACGTGCATGTTAAATTTTCGATTATGTTATCAAAATGTAATTTTGATATGTTGAAATTTTTTATGTGTCATCAAAATATAATTTTGATCACACTCAAGTCATCCATGTGGTCAAAATGCGAGTCTGATGCATAAAACACGATTTTGTCTCTCTAGGCTAGAGACAGAAAATACTCATAAAGGCCACTAAATGAGCTATGACTCAGTGAGAATGGCAATGCCGGGATTTATAAGTGTTAAGAGCACTAAAAAACAAATTATAATCCATAAGGAAATTTTCTAGGGATTTCAAAAAGCTTTTACGGGATGAAAATAGCCTAGAAACGACCTCAAAATTGACAGGAGTAGTGTGGGAATGGGATAGCATGGCCAAAAATGTGGGGATAAGTGCATGTATGGGTAAGAAGCAATTTACATGCGAGGAGTAGTGTGGGAATGGGATAGCACGGCCAAAAATGTGGGGATAAGTGCATGTATGGGTAAGAAGCAATTTACATGCGAGGAGTAGTGCGGGAATGGGATAGCATGGCCAAAAATGTGGGGATAAGTGCATGTATGGGTAAGAAGGCTCTAGGAGGCTGAAAATATGTCCCCTTGAGGAGTAAGACACTTTTGGAGTAAAAATAGGCCAAAAACTATGCTTTTTATCCAAAAATAGTGTAAACTTGTTCGGGTGTATATCACCAATTTGGTTGAAAACACAATTTTAACCCCAAGGTTTTGGCTATAAGTAGAGCTATAAGTTTACATATGATCACCAAAATAATGATTATCTAGAAAAACTCTTATAAATCAGTGAATCTATGTACTCTTTAGGCAAAATACCTCTTCAAAATGAAAGTAGCTGATATAAATGGACTATTTCTACTTAAATAGTATATAAGAAAGTAAATTTGATCAAAACTTTATTATAAACCTTGGTGTTAAATCGACAAGTCTACTCAAAATTTGACATTCTATCGCCAAATAGATGAGAAAAAAACTTAGGGATTGTACTAAAAAATATACACCGCCCAAAAGTAGACCAAAACTACAACTTTTTCAGAATCTTTCTATCTTCTTTTTGGCACCTTACTTAATTTTCCCTATAGGGGTGCTTAGGCATACTTTTTATGCTAGAAGGCTTTGACAACCATCAACTCCTTGCTCTCCAGTGCTCCATCTCTCTCACATTCCATGCTATTGCTCTATACTACACCTATTATATTAGCTAAGGTAGCGAATATGATCCTGGGCTTGCTGCACTCTGAGAAGAGGATTTTGTGTAAGCCATACCAAATACATGATGCTTCTCTCCATAGAAACTCTTGGCTCGCATAGCCTTCTAATCCTTGAGAGATGGACTCCATTATGACTCCTAACAAAGTCTTTGAGCATATATGTTACTGGATCCTGAAATTCCATAGTCTTCTTGATCTAATTTACATAAAGAATGTGATCATCATATTTATGTAATCTCTGCGCAAGTGGAAGATTAATAAAAATCCTTTCAAAGGGGGGGGGGCTCATAAACTTGGCCCTCTATGTGGTGTCTCATTCTTTCAATTTGTGTTCTTGTGTTTGTTGCCATTTCCAATTTTTATGCTACACATGATGCTACTATTGATGTATATCATAATTGCCATAAGTTAAATTGAACAAAGTCTTTACATTGGTATCAAAACTTAGGCTTTTGCCTCTTGTTGAAGAAGGAAATGGTCCCAAGATATTCCATGAAGGCACATCTTCTTATAAGCTAGGGTAGGAGGAATTGAAAGGTATTATCAGCTTCCTATTGCACTATATGTCACAAGTGAATGAGATTTTAGAGAAAATGATGATACGACCTCGTTCATCTCCTTTTTTTTTTCACCCATGATTTCCAGTTCCAAGGATTGAGGATCTCTTTGATAAGCTAAAAGGGTCTTCCTACTTTAGTAGGATAGATCACAAGAGCATTTATCATCATATCTATTTAGTACAAGATATTCATGAGACTTCATTCCACACTACCTTTCAAATTGGTCTATATGGATTTTTTATGATGCCTTTTGGAATTAAAAATGCACCAACCAAACTAAATAGAATAATGGAACACATCATCTTTTGTAGGCATCATGCTTACACTAGAGTATTCTTTGATAATATCGTAATATACTATAAGATCCTAGAAGAACATAAGAGTTATCTCAGAGAAGTTTTTGAAGAACTATGAGATAACAAGCTCTATGTTAATGGCAAAAAAATTGAGTTCTTCTTAGAAGAGATTCACTATTTAGGTCACATTATCTTCAAATATGGTATTCACATGGATATAGAAAAGTTGAAAATAATGCAAGAGTGGCCTCAACCAAGGAATCTTCATGAAATCCAAAAGTTCATTGGGATGTGTTCCTACTATAGGAGAAGTTGTCCATTATAGTGGGACCACTCTACTATTGAAGAAAAAGGTCAAGTTTCAATGGGCAAAGAAAAACTGATTTTGGAACTACTGCTAGTGCTCTTGGATTTCATATAGCCATTTGAGGTTGAAAGTGATGCTTGCGGTGATTTCTTAGGAGCGGTTCTTTTGCAAGGAGGACATGTCACACCATATGAAAGTCACTGTCTACAGGCAGAAGAGCGTGTGTTGGGATCTATGAGAAATAATTACTTGCCGTAATACATGCTCTAGATTCTTAAAAGCGCTACATACTTTGCACTTCTTTTATCTCATAAAAATGGACCACCAAAGCATCAAGTATTTTATGACACAAATGAAGTTATCCGACGAACAAGCGAGGTGGGCGATTTTACTATCACAATTGCATTTGCATATTGATCATATTCTTGGCAGGCATAATTTAGTGGTTGATGCTCTCTAATGATATCCACAAGATAATGTGGTTTCATGGCATATCACAATGATCTCACTAGTATGCTGGATGCACATTGGACTGATCCTAATTTTGCTATTGTTATTTCTACCTTAACCAATGGGAGAACACAAGATCCATAATGATAAAAGATGAAATGGTTCAAAATTATGTGTTAAGTGTTGAGAGAGAAGGTTAAGTGTTGAGAGATAAGGTTATGCAAGAATCTCTCTTTTCCGTGCAATAATATATCTCACAAGATGCAGCAGTCATTAAAGCATCATTAAAATGGCAAAATGACAGCCTAATCTGGATTTGTACAACAACTAATAGCAGTTTTAAAATTAATTCATGCTTTGGATGATGTCGAAAGTGACCCAAAGATCGGAAGGAGCCTAATGACGACTAGGGGCAACATTGTCCAAATGGCCCAAAAATCATGTACGGCAAGATAAAATCAAGTGTATGATGTACGGCGAGATAAAATATACATTCGAGTTTTCTTTAAATAAAAGTGATTTACTTGCTAGGAAATGCACAACCTTTTGGTTTTCCTGGCAGCATGTATCGAAAAGGCGTATCCTATTTTGTAAGCTCAATAGAAGGATGTCATCCCTCCATTAATCAGAGGTTAGATCAGCTCTACAGTGGCGATTGCACTTTAAATAAATTTCCTCAAGTGGTTTTCCTTATTCAAAGTACAGCTATACATGCTCCTTGATCTCCCAATATTCTTTATCAAAAGGCTTAGGTAGAACAAAAACGAGTGTGTCCTCAACGTTGGGAGCTGATTCACAGTTTAGTGGCATGGTTCACATGGCGAGCATGATGTACTTCAGTCTTCCAGGGCAAATGACTTCCACCGGATGAGGCTGCCAAGACTTTTAGTTAGATCTCATCCATACTCTAAGAGGCTAGTTTGAGCAAATACAAGCTAGCTAGGATCTGATGCAGAGGCGATGCAAGGTCTTCCTGTGACCATAGCTATAAGGTGTGAAAAAATGGTTTGAAAATTTTGGAAAAAAAGTTCGATAGAGGTACGATCCACTTTTTAAGATGTGCAAATTCACTTAAAAAATAGAGAATTGCACACATTTAGACCTCCAAAACATGATTAGGAATCATACATTACAACATGATGACTCATGACTCATGAATGATGAACATAGATAGACAAGACTACAAGATGACCAAAATATAAGGCCCGAGGACAATCCGCAATAGTAAATACAAAAAAGGCTAAAGTGAAGGCTAAATTTAGCCTAGAAGCCCCTCTAGTCATGACTCATGACTCGACTCATCCTCAAAGATAGAGGTATCACTATGCATAGGGGAAGTAGTGTCCTCACTAGAGTCAGAGATCAATCACCCTCACTATGAATATTGCCCTCCTCATCCTACTCAAGCTCTCTGAGAAATGCAATAAGATCTTCCTCATCTCTCACAGAAACTGCTGAGGAGCTCCCTAAACAACGCTTCACGTGTAGAAGAGCACAACCACGACATCTATCTCAGCCGCTCTGAGTTTGTGAGACTCGAAGATAACCTCCTCTAGCTCTCTAAAGAGCTCTGCATTTATCTACATCTCCGCTGGATCATTCTCTTTGTTGACACTCTTAAGAGTGTCCACTGCCCACATTCACCTAGAAATGAACAAATTTCAAATTTCAATGCATTGAAGGGACTAAATAGTAAATAATAGCAAAGATTAGTCACTAGACTTAAGACTCAACTTTCAAGAGATCAAAGTTGCAAGTTGCAACTTGAAAAAGGTTGCATCATGTATAAATGATTAATGATTCATGAATCGTAAGTTATGAATCATGAATCACGATCATTGATTACAATTTATCACCTATTTAGATATCTCCATGGTTTGCATCTCCACCACCACGCGTATCTTCGTGTGTATTAGTGAGTAGGAAGTCTACTTCCTCTCACAAGCACGCGAAGAGGAATCCTATTTGATGCAAGTTAAAAGTTAAAAGTTCAAGCTTTAAACATGTTACATCTCTATGCTTAATTATTACCCGAGATAGGACTCGTCATGGTACCTTTTGGACATGAAGCATTTGGTAACCAAATGACTCCTACCAAAAAAGTGGCTTGAGCATTGACTCTCTGTGCAAACAAACACACCTTGTAAAGGCCACGCTCCCTTGATTGTGGTACTTGATAAGGTCTTGAAGAAGGAGTCCTTGCTTGGCAATGGCATTATCCATGATGGTATTTAGGTACACATCTCGATCATTGGACAACTCCTTATCACTATGTAGAAGAGGTCCTTTGAAGGTGGGATGCAATAATGCGGCCATGTCATGTATAGGCCTGTGAATCCATTTCCACCTCCTTTCCACAATAGCCACTATAGCATTGCGTTTTGGAGTGAAAGAAAGCTCGGTGGGAGCTTTGAAAATTCAAAGTCAAAAGAAGTTAACATTCCTAATTCATTATTCAAAGAAAGCCCCACACACACACACACACACACACACACACACACACACAGAGAGAGAGAGAGAGAGAGAGAGAGAGAGAGAGAGAGAGAGAGAGAGAGAGAGACTTACATGAACTCGTCTAAAGCTAAGTTCAATTCATCGGGAATGGGGGTGGTGCATATCTCTTTTAGGAAATCCCCCATAGAGTGAGTGAGTCCTAATGTGGAACCCTCCATATCTGTCATTCGTAACACTTTGTAAATGGGTGTTACCGCAATCACAATGGCTTGCACCTCTTTCCAAAATCTATCTCTCATGCATTGACATTGTTGTATAGACCGAGCCTCATCTACACCCGTCCCCATCTCCTCTTTAAACCATGCATGAACTTTGGGCAAACCAATGTCATTTGAAGCGACGGGTGGATACCACAGAACCGCTCTAGGAGAAGCCACATGTAAGCAAAGCATGTCGAGGCCAACCTCTTAACTCCAATTGGCTATATGCTCGCAGAAGATATCAAGAACCTTCAACTTCTTTGCGAAGAAGTTGACTATGGAGAGTGCATTACTAGTCACCCTCTTCACCCAATCTAGCTTGTCTATATCTTTCATAAGCAAGTTTAGGCCATGAGAAGCACATGGGGTCCACCTAATGTGCTTGAACTTTTCCTGCACCATTCTTCCCATCTTGCGGTAATTGGAAGTGTTATCCGTGACAACTTGAATCACATTGTCTTGGCCCACCTACAACCACATTCATGTATGAGTTATGTACTATCATGATTTATCTATGATGTATCATGTTACATGTAGCATACTACAAACATACATGTATCTTACCTCAATGATAGCTTGTCAGATATGATGAAAGATGATCTCGCCTAATGTTCTTTGCCTTTTATTTCCCGTATCGATGGCTCGCAAGAAGTATGTGTCAATGATGAAAGACACCGTAGATGTTCATAATGTCTCTCTTCTTTCTATCACTCCATCCATCGGAGATGATAGAACATCCATAATTTGCCCATCCTTCACGCATGGGTTGAAGCTTGTTGTTGATGCGGACTCTCTCTTCATCGATCCCCTTTGTTTGCATCTCGTTTTATGTTATCCCATGCCAATCACCATGATAGGGACCCACTCTAGCAATGGCTCGCATCATCTCGTGCCACTGTTTGGCTTTAAGAATATTAAAGGAGAGATTGCAATTTATGACTGTGTATGCAATCTCTTGATTGGCCACTTTCTTATGTGATTTCACATGTGGGTTGGTACAAATGAGCGCCAATGCCGGATTTCTACAATGGCATTGTGTCTGACTCCCTTGGCCTCTTTGATTGGTAATTGGAGGCCGACGTCAAAATGCCGAGCCAGATTCATTCTCCAATGGTATGGGAATGTCAGCGGTTGCGGTTGTGGAAGAACCTCCTCCCTTACTCGTGTTGCGAATGAGGGAGTACTTGTGGGCAATAGAATCAGCTACGGCTTGCAGGATCAGCTTGCATGGTGCAATTTGTCCTCCTTGCTCGGAGATACGTGGGAGAAGCCTCGTGACGCTCCTTTGCTAGACCCTCTAACAATATTTGCACTTCCACTTTCATGTCCCCGAAGAACCAGGAAGCTTCTCATTGTCAAGAGTGTGCTCCACAAAATCTTTATGCTTGGGATGTATAATGACTTGAGCCTTGGCCCTTGCATAGTAGAGAGCTTCAAGCTTCATGCTTGTGAGGTATAATGACTTAAGCCTTGGCCCTTGAATAGTAGAGAGCTTGATAGTAGAGAGCTTGATAGTAGAGAGAGTGTAGAGCTTCAAGCTTGATGAGTTGATAGTAGATACTAGAGAGCTTGAGAGCTTGGATGTAGAGCTTCAAGCTTGATAGTAGAGAGGCTAAGAGAGCTTGAGAGACTAGAGTACGAAGAGAGTATAAGAGTGCTATATTGATATTTGAGAGCATGAGAGTATATTGAGAGCTTGAGAGAGGGTAGAGAGTACTGGATTGAGAGCTTGAGGGGATGAGAGCTTGAGAAAGGGTAGAGAACTTGAGTCTTAGTCTCTTACACACTTGAAAATTGTCATGACATGTATGAATCATGATGTCACATGATGACTCATTGCCAATTGGACCATTGGTAATTTGAAATTTCAATTTAGTTAATTAGAGTCTAGAGACTACTATTAGTCTATAATTTATTAACTATTATACATCATACAACTTTACAAGTATGATGTGTATTGGCCATTGTATATAGTATATACTATATACTATAGACCACAATCTATAGTATATAGTATATACTATATACTCTAGTAAATAGTATATACTATACAGAATGGGTATGGAGTCATGGACCATGACCATGATCAATGGGCAAACAGGTAAAAATGGATGAATAACGACCAAAAAATTGCTATATACCGCTCCCCCTGTCACAAAGACCGAGGGGTGATAGGACCAAACTTAGCACTTATTAAAAGAGACCTCAATAACTTCAAATTGAGCTAGCTAAATTGCATTTAGAATTGGAGAGAGAGAGAGAGAGAGAGAGAGAGAGAGAGAGAGAGAGAGAGAGAATCAACATTGTATTGGGGACTGAAGATGGGCCGGTCCCCCCCTCTGAGAGTTTTTTTCTATTAAGAAAAATAATTTTACAAGCACAAAGCCGAGAAGACAATTAGCCTAGCTAATTGCTTCCACTCTATCCAAGGGGTGCCCAACACAATGCCCTCGCTAAGAAAAATGAAAGCGATGCCCTCTGCACCTCTTTCTCAAACCAAGGATGAACAAATCCACCTTCTCTTACCTTTGGGACTGTTTTGGAAGACTCTAGCGTCCTCCACCCTTCTTCAATCGCCCGTATCTTGCGTTCTAGAGCTCCGAATTGAGTGCTTTCAGCTTTCCAACAATCATCGGTGAAGAGACTAACTTTGGGAGTGCCTTGTTAAGGCTTCTATGCGATGGTACCCTCTAAAATTAGGGTTTATACCTTGTTGTAATTTTCTGTAGCACCTGAAATTAGGGTTTCTTTGCGATGGAAACCCTACTCCTTCATGTGGGACCGCTTGGGGAGTGTTTCTATAGTATGAGGGGGCTGTTTTGGCTAAGATAAGGGGTTAGAATCAATGTTGAAACACAATTCCAGCCATGGAAAGCTTAGTGGAGATGATGATTAAGGTCACCATTAAAACTTGAGAAAGCTAAAGTGAGAGAGAGTACAAATTGACCGTCTGATTGGCCTAAAATTGTTTCTGATGGTCTATCAATTGTGCCAAATGAGAATTTGCCCATGCACATCTCAAGGCACGGTTAGAGTGCTCATAGGCAGTATGAATATTACCCAGAATTACTATTCCGCGCATCCCCGAGTGCAACTAAACATGAAAAAGACACAAGCCATGCCAAATGCGTGCACTAATCACACCATATGTATGCACTATTTTTTGTAGAGTCCCATCTTAGCTTTAGTGCTTGTATCTACTGTCTAGCTCTCTATTAAGATCCATCAGACATCTACTATTTTTAGTATTCCGTATCTGGCTCTCCAAGATCCATTAGGTACTTACTATTTCTTGGTGAGTCTTTTAGGGTTCCAAACCCTCCACTATTTGTGCATCCCTAATCCATTACTAGGGTCCTTGACCCTGCTTCTATGTTAGTAGGGTACCCGACCCTACTATTCTTATAAGGTTCCAAACCCTACTATTCACATTTGGCTCTCCTAGATCCATCAAATGTGAATTATTTTCCCTACTACGTGGCTCCAACTTATGAGACAACATTCAGGGGTGAATAATAATCTAAATTTAGCCAAGATAGCTAGTTACAGCTAAAAGTAACATTCCCCCCACTTTTAATCAGTTGTCCTCAACTGAAATGCTTCCAAATAGGATGAGATTAAGGAGCTAGTTCTTGGGTATCCATCCATTTGCATCCAATGGAGAATAATTTTTAAACTAAACCAAGAATCGTCATGTATGCTTGCCATACTTAAGAACACGATCCTGATGAGAAATGATCTGCTCTGGTTCTAGATTTTCTTCAAGTTCATCGACCTCAGGAGGGTCTTCAATAATGGGTTCTGTGGGAGACTGTCCCACAAAATCCTTCAATAAAGTGCTATGCAAAGCATTATGCATCTTCCAATTAGCTAGTAATGCTAATAAAAAAGAAACATCATTAATGCATTCAATAATCTTGAATGGTCCATAATAGCAAGGAGAAAGTTTAATGGCCTTGCCTTCCTTTACCGTCGTCTTCTTTAAGCGGGCCTTCTCAAACTTTAGAAGCACCCATTGATCCTTGGCAAAGGTGACGTTGCGTCTATGCTTGTCAATGGCCTTCTTCTGCTTATCGTGGCTTCGAGCAATAGCTTGCATAACTTGTTGATATGCTATGTCAATATTCCTTACAAATTCGTCAATAGCAAAGATTTTATCTTTCGTGTGAAGAAAAGGAGGAAGAAAAGGTTTGCCATAAACAACTTTAAAAGGTGTGTTGCCTGTGGAGGTATGTGTAGTATTATTATATGCATACTCCATAAGCGGTAAATACTTCTCCCATTCTACTTTTTGATCCGCAACATAGCACTTGAGCATATTAAGTATGGGTGAGTTTGCTATTTTACTTTGTCCATCTGTTTGGGGATGAAAAGAAGAAGAGAAATCTAGGCGAGTACCCAAATTCTCAAAAAGTGCCCTCCAAAAGAGATTGGTTGTGCGAGGATCCTTGTCCCCCACAATGGATCTCGGTAATCCGTGATGCTTAAAGATCTGTGCTATAAATAGCTTGGACATATGTGGCAAGTTGATCGTTTTTTGTACCGGCAAGAAATGCACCTGCTTCCTAAAGCGATCAATGATTGTCCATATAGCATCATTAGCAGACTGAGTGCGAGGTAGCCTTGTTATAAAATCCATAGCTATGCTCTCCCATGGAGCATTAGGTAAAGGTAATGGATGCAACAATCCAGGACTCTTGTGTCTATCTTATTTGACTTTTTGACACACAAAGCATTCACACACATATTTATCGATATTCGCTCGTAGAAAAGGCCAATAAAAATAGCATTCCAATGCCATCAAAGTAGACATGATTCCTCTATGCCTAGCATAAGGAGAAGCATGTGTTTCTTCCATAACTTTTGCGCGTAGCCCTGCTACCTCACAAACAACCTGATTATGTTAAAGGAAACCATCCCTGATGGAGAAAGGTGGAATCAATTTTCCCTCATGCAAAGTATTCCATACTTCTTTAAAATCCTTATCAGCTTCATATAGCCCAGGCATACTAGACAAATCCTGATGATGGATAGTCGTGACTCATTCACCTTTAGTCTCCGAGACAAGGTGTCAGCTACAACATTCTTATTGCTAGGTGTATGCATAAAGTGGAAATGAAAAAGAGAGAGGAAATTCGCCCATCGCATTTGCTTCTCTGAAATCGTTCTTTGCGTATGAAAGTATCTAAGACTTTGATGGTCCGTCTTAATCAAAAAGTTTGCTCCCAAAAGATAATGCTTCCAGATAGAGAGAGCATGGACTACTACCAATAGCTCCCTCTGATAGATGGATATATGCAATTCAACATCTCGTAGACGCCTAATCTCAAATGCCATTGCATGGTTTTCTTGATTCAAAACTCCACACAATCTCCTGATGCATCACAATAGACTTCGAAAGTTTTATTGAGGTCAAGGATTATGAGTACTGATTCTTTGCTAATGCGGTCAAGTTAATGATTGAAAGGCGGATTGCTCCCTATCATTCCAATAAAAAGCGATCTTTTTCTTAGTAAGATCATGTAAGGGAGATGCAATATGAGCGAAGTGTCGCACAAGTCGCCAATAGTAAGAGCATGATCCTAGAAATCTCCTTACATGATGAACGGTAGTGAGCGGAGGCCACTCCACTATTGCCTTGACCTTGTCAAGATCCATGCGTACTTTATTATGAGAGACAATATGCCCCAAATAATGAATTTCTTTAAAAAATAATTCGCTCTTCTTAGGATTTATTTTCAGCTCATGTGCTTGCAATGCTTCGAAGACTATTTTAAGATGCTCCCTATGCTCTTCTTCCGTCCTAGAAAAGACTAAGACGTCCTCGAAGAAGACTCCCGTAAATGAGCGGTAGGGCTGAAAAATTCGGTTCATCATAAGGTTGAAGTAGCTGGAGCATTGGTGAGCCCAAATGGCATCACCAAAAACTCATACAGTCCAAAAGATGTACAAAAATTAGTCTTGTGTACATCCCGTTCTGATACTCTAACTCGGTGATATCCACCCTTTAAGTCTATGCGACTAAAGATGGATTCTCTCCGCAACTTATCCAGGATGTCATCAATCCGTGGAATGGGAAACCGATTCTCAATCGTTATTTTATTGAGAGCTCTGCAGTCCACACACATATGGAAGGAGCCATCCTTCTTTTGAACTAAAAGGAATGGAGAGCAATATGGTGAAGAGCTTGGTTGTACCAAACCCTTCTCTAATAGCTTTGTCACTTGAGATAAATAAAATTCTTGTTGACTAGCACTCACAGGATTAGGTAGCTGGTTTGGTGCGAAAGTACCAAGAATAAGATCAGTGCGATGATCCTCAGGCCTAGAAGGAGGTAGCCATATTGAGTAGAGAGAAATCCATATTGAGTAGAGAGGAGCTTTGGCATCACAAACAAAAACCATATAAGCAAACAGAGAGTGCTTCATTATTTCTTAAGAGATACATGATTTATCATGGGAATGGTGGATCCCGAAAAGTGCTAGCATCAATACATATTTTCTTATCTTTGAATAAGAGGGTGAGAGTTTTATCCCTATAGTTAGGGACGAGATCCACACGATAATGCCAAGGCATGCCTAGCAAAACATCATAGCCCAAAGGGTGAGGGGCTACAAGAAACTCCTCACTATGATGACAGTCTCCAATCTTCATACGCAGCTTCATGATTGGTGTGACTTGAGCGGCTCCTTCCTTGAAAGCTGAATTTGCGTCCATCGGTGCTCCAAAATCTTCAAGTTGAAGCTTTAAGGCCTCAGCAATTTCGTGCAAAATAAAATTATCAGTAGACCCCCAAAAAGAAAAAGGGAATTTTGATCTTCAAGTTTTCCCCATGACTTGAAGAGCTGCCACATGCTAGGATCATGCGTGGTATTGCCTTGTACATCAGGCACTTCATTGGTAGTAGGTAAGATCCGATCTCCCTTTTCCCACTTTGGGCAGTCTCTCTTCATGTGGTCCTTGCTACCACAATGAAAGCATCTACCTTGCTCCTTATACTCTTTGAGCTTCTCCGGTCCGAGAAATGTTGATAAGTTCATGGAAGTCTTCTTCCTCTTGTTGCTGGAGTAGTTCTTTGAAGTTGCTTCCTTGCTGAAATTTTCTGCACTTTCAGCCTTTGAGGCCTCATAAGAAGCCTTTTTCTTAGTACGGAAGGTGCTAAATTCCTGTTTTCATGGTTGTCCTTTGACATGCAATTCTTTGGCAACCATTGCCGATTCCATCATGCGCTTGAGGCTATGATTTTGATATACTTTCAAACTCCTACAAATAGGAGCATGCAAACCGGCTTCAAACTTCCACAACTTCTCTTCTTCCGAAATGTTCATGAAGGAAGTAACTTTAAGAAGAGTTGCCCATAACTTGTCTACATAGGAAGAGATCTCTCTCCTTCCTGCTGCTTCACCCAATCCCATTCTTTGCGCACATCCTTCTTGAAATCTAGGGGAAGAAATTGTTCAAAGAATTCAACTTTGAAGTCCTTCCAAAGTTTTTGGATGCTTGGATTCCAGAAATTTTGTAAGCCACGAATCACTGGCCATATCTCGTAGATACATGCCCATGTAACGTAGCCTGGACTTCTCGGTGAAATTCTCTCCAGCAAAAGCAACCTCAAATTGCCTGATGAAAGCTAATGCTTTTGTCACGTCCCACTTCCCATCTCAAATTGCCTGATGAAAGCTAATGGTTCCCGCTTCCCATTGAAAGTTTGAAATTTGATGTCCTTATCGCCAGCTTTGAAAGTCTTATTCCTCTTTGAAGTTCCCTCCCACGACGAGGAAGAAGAGGAGTGCTTACACCGTCTCCTACGGTGAGAAGTGACACTCGATTGTCCCCCATGTCGATGTTGTGCATGGCGAGTTGGGGATCTTCCTCTTGAATGATGAGACACAGGTTCCATATGCCTGGTCGCATATGAGCGCACTATGGACTCCACACGAGCCGTTGGATTGTCTCCCTCAATAGGTTGCTCTGTAGCAGCCCCCACAAATGGTTAATTAGAAGGCCCTACCTCATCTTCTCTCTTCTTTTCAAGGCCCTCCAAGGTTACCTTCACTTCAGGAATTGAGAGTAATGATCTCAATTCAGCCACCTCTTTCTTCAAGGCCATGAAATTAGCAGTGTCGATTGCATGTTCCTCCATTGCTGCTCTTTTCTATAGATGGAACGCTTTCTTCTTGAGAAAGAAGAAAGAGACTGCGCTCTAATACCACTGTCACGAAGACGGAGAGGTGATAGGACCAAACTTAGCACTTAATAAAAGAGAATTCAAGAACTTCAAATTGAGCTATGCTAAATTTCATAGAATTGGGGAGAGAGAGAGAGAGAGAGAGAGAGAGAGAGAGAGAGAGAGAGAGAGAGAGAGAGAGAGAGGAAAGAGAGAATCAACACCATATTGGGGACCGAAGATAGGCCGGTCCCCCCCTTTGAGAGATTTTTTTTATTAAAGAAAATAAGGGTATTCTTTTACAACGACAAGCTGAGAAGACAATTAGCTTAGCTAATTGCTTCCACTCTATCCAACAGGTGCCCAACACAATGCCCTCGCTAAGAAAAATGAAAGCGATGGCGCACACCTATTTCTCAAACCGAGGATGCCTAGCATCCACCTTCTCTTACCTTTGGGATTGTTTTGCAAGAGTCTAGCGTCCTCCACCTTTCTTCAATCGCCCGTATCTTGCGTTGTAGAGCTCTAAATTGAGTGCTTTTAGCTTTCCAATGATCACCGGTGAAGAGACTAACTTTGGGAGTGCCTTCTTGAGGCTTCTATGCGATGGTACCCTCTGAAGTTAGGGTTTACAGCTTGCTGTAATTTTTTGAAGCACCTGAAAATAGGGTTTCTTTGCGATGGAAACCCTACTCCTTCATGTGGGACTGCTTGGGGAGTGTTTCTATAGTATGAGGGGGCTGTTTTGGCTAAGATAAGGGGTTAGAATCACTGTTGAAACACAATTGCAGCCATGTAAAGCTTGGTGGAGATTATGATGAAGACCATTAAAGCTTGAGAATGCTAAAGTGAGAGAGAGTGTATGAGAGACTGTGTTCATTTTATGTTTCCCCCTTCCTCCCCTTCAAAAATGCGCCACTTTGATATAGAGGTGTACAAGTGTGCATCTTTCCTTGCTTGGTTGAGTGGTGGCTAACTTACTTTAAATAACTTATTTAATTGAAGAGGTGATTCTCGCAGAGTTTGGCCTGGCCATTAAAAATTGAATGTCCGATTGGACTTAAACTGTTTCTGATGGTCTATCAATTGTGCCAACTAAGAATCTATCCCTGCACATCTCCAGGCACATTTAGAGTGCTCACAGGCAGTATGACTATTACCTAAACTTACTATTCCGAGTGTCCTCGGGTGCAACTAAATATGAAAAAGACACAAGCCATGCCAAATGCATGCATTAATCACACCATATGTATGCACTACTTTATGTAGAGCCCCATCTTAGCTTTAGTGCTTGTATCTAGTGTTTGGCTCTCTAAGATTCATCACACACCTACTATTTTTAGTATTCCGTATCTAGCTCTCCAAGATGCGTCAGGTACGTACTATTTCTTAGTTTGTCTTTTAGAGTTCCAAACCCTCCACTATTTGTGGAATACATGTATGTGCATTCATGTGTGTGGTATACGTGATTGGATATGTGGGATTCTATGCAAGTATCTTAAAAAAGTAAAATTTTTCTCCAATCCTCCTCGAAACAAAGCTCCACCCCCTGGTGGCTAAAGTTCTTTCCTATATATTTCATTGACTCTATGATGCAACTCTTCAAGGTAGGAAACAATTCCGATCAAAGACACTCTCCAACCTTGCTATTGCAGTGTCCACACCACCACCCACATGCTTTTGATAAAACAACCCAATTGGAAGATACATTACTATGAACACACTTTCCTTCTTGTGCAGGGATGTAATGTCCACCATCACACATGGGCATCCACCATTGATGGAGATGCAACCCAATCTTGCCAGCATATTTTACCAACTTACACAAGTGTTATGCAAGATACAAAGTCACTAAAATGTTTTCATTCACCAGGCATACAGATGTTATCTTTGTAACCCGTCTCATGTATGGTGTGGACAAATGATTTCACACTAGGATAACATTGTCTTCATTTGTGCATTTCATCCACTTTTCTATGCCACTACCATAATTCATTGTGATGAGTAATGTCATCAGTGTCACCAACATCTATTAACAAAGCGTACATCCATAAAGAGAATAATCTATTTTTGGCCTACTGAACGTTTATCAAACAAAGGTTCTATGAAAAAATAGAAAAGATAGTTGTAAATGTACGGCCTGTAACCCAAGTAGCAAGCATATGCTTGCATGTTACATGATTTAAGTTGATTTAGAAACAATGGACTTTGACACACTATGATCAATAGAACAAAGTCCTCCAAACACAAGAGCCCCATGTAATTACTCCTGCTACACCCTCGTCATGAAGTAATATTTTGGGCAAGCTTGAGGGTCCCTCGTCCATAAGGGCATGGTCATGCGGGGCTTAGTTATCAGTTATTGATAGCTATGCCAAATATGTGCAGACAAAGCATTTAATGGATAACTAAGCCTCTTGCATGGTCACATGAGGTTTAGTTATTCATTCATCCTCCCAACTATGCCTTGAACTTCACAACTATGCCAAATTTGGCATAGTTACAAAGGGTAGGCTTAGTAAGTCATTTAATGCTCCTTTTTGCTTGTGACCAAGAATGAGGCTAGTTATTTGTTCAAATAACTGATAACTAAGGGCATGGCCATGTGATGGCATAGTTTTCACGACAGGCTCTGACAGCGACTCTTTAGCGGTAGCTTTTGACTTGCTTAGTTTTGTAACTATGCCTTTTAGGCATAGTTACAAAACTATGCCGGTGAGCTTCAATGCTCAAGTCTTCCTCTCTCTACCTATTGCGTCTTGGTCGTCCTCTCTCTACCAGCCGGTGCGCCATTCTTGCACATGTCAGAAGTGGTCAAGGCTTAGTGAAAACTAAGCCACCCTAAACCACCACCTAAGCCTTGCGTGACCATTGCCTAACATCCTTACCCTTTTGGGACCCATTGATCGCCCCTCTATGCGTGATGACTTTGTGCCATATTCTTTCTGAAGCAAAACCTCGCCGCAATCATGATTGGTGGGGAGTTTGAAACACACACACACACACACACACACACACACACACACACACACACACACACACACACACACACACACACACACACACACACACACACACACACAAAGCAGATTTTGGAGGGCGGCAAGAGTTAATGTAAAGCTACAACAATAACTCACCTGTCAGACCTACACACTTTAGGACAATATGGAGATGCCACCATCGATAAAGCTTGCACCATCGTTGCTGCAGTCGCCATTACACTCACGATGGTTTTGACATAGCTCCACAAACAATCCAAAATCTCTCTCTCTCTTTCTCATATAAAAGCCTTGACAAGAAGAACTACTGCATAAAAAACTTCCATCCTGCTAATTACTATTCATGCTGCCATAACATCTATTGAAACTTAACTGCAATAGGTTAGTTCACTTTTTAAGCTAATCTCTTTATGTGGTGATTGATCAATTGGTGGTTAAAGTTAAACTACAGTGGGCGTTATGACGTTATGAGGCAAGGGGCTGCGGGATAGCAAGGGGAGGGAGAAGTTGTGTGTGTAGCGGCCTTCTTGCTACAACCAAGAGCTGGCAGCACGAGACGCATGAACATAGCCAAAGTTGGTGGCAAGAGCTATATGCCTACAAGGGCACCATGAAGCATAGCACATGTCACCCTGTCTAGCTGACCGAGAACTCTCTCTCTCAAGGTTTCCTCTTCTTGGATTTCAAGAAGTCAAGCTTGCGTTAGCAACCAAGGTCCTCGCGGCCCTGCTCTGTGGCGCTTACAACTCCCGCCCCTACACTCGATTTATCTAGAGCCCACTCGGTGACTCTTTCCTGATCTCAACTTGGTCTTGAATTTCAAGAAGGCAAGCTTACGTTAGCAACTGCAACCAAGGTCCTCGTGGCCCTGCTCTATGGCGCTTACAACTCCCGCCCCTACACTCGGTGACTCTTGCTTGATCTCGACTCGGGGGAGGCTTGCAGAAGCAAGGCTCGGACGAAGTCCTACCGTGCTTTGTAGTTCCGCGGACGGTCAGCGAGCTCATGCAATGAAAAAAAATTTATAAGCGCCCCGTCATGCTAATGTCTTGCAGTAGCTACAGTGCAAGCACATTGAACCACCACGTTCCCAGAGCATGCGGTGCCGGACACTTCATTAGCAATGGCCACGTTCTAAACCAGTTCTAAATCAGTTGTCGGAATGTGCTACCGCCCTTCAAAGAGCAAGCGTGATCCTCTACACAATGGAGCAATGCAAAGATCTTGTCATAAGGTGGGCATAAACTCACATGGGGTGGGAAAAATGATCTCAGCTTCGGTTTGAGCAAGTTGAAAATTCAAGAAAAGGAAATTTCAGCTTGGATTTTGCAAGAAAATACTATGAATATGCTAAACATTGCCAAAAAAGTTGTGATTCTATTTGATGAAAAAAAACGCACGTTGGCAGATGAGCACGTAGTCCGTCTACGCGCACGCGGACGGACTACGTGCTCATCTCTCAACCTGCCTTTTGGAGTGACACAAACTAACACAAAAAGCCACACATTGGAGGATGAGCACGCAGTCCGTCCGCGCGCGCATAGACAAGCTGCGTGCCCATCTGTCGACATGCCTTTTTTTCATTAAATAAAATCACTCCATTTTTTGCAAATTAAACTACATTTTTTGCATATTTGTACTATTTTCATGCAAAATCCAAACAAAAAATTCCATCCATGCACACATCGGCAGACTTATATACGTGATTGCTACCCTAGTATGTTCTTCTAGTGATAGTAAAAAATGCTTTTTGTTCATTGCGCAATTCGAATCGCCGGAATGCAATTAGGGGCAGCAGGAAGCATTGGAGGCATGCGGGTCAACTAGATGCTCAGGATCTGTAAATGCCAGGAGGCATGAGAGTTGGAAATGCCAAGCATCCTATAAAAATAACACAAGATGATGAGAAAGAGAGAGAGAGAGAGACCCCAAGTGAACCAGACAAGATTACTTGCACATGATAAATGATAGGCTTTGAGCTTGGTAGAAAGGTACATTAATTTCTTGCAAAAATGACATTAATTATGCTTTTTTGTTTACTCAATATGTCCTTAGTACGTGCCTTCATGTTTAAATTGTTGGTCGTGTTGGCCGCAATGTAGTAGGAATGTTTGAAGTGAAGAGATCAATCAAGCAAGGTTGCCCGCTTGCCCCACCACAGTTTGCAGCTAGTCGTTCACATCCACTTGTGTCTTCACTGAAGGGAAATGCTACAAAAGGGGAGATTCAAGGACTATCATTATCGAGGATAAACAATTGCTCTTGAATTTGTTTGTTGACAATTCTTTGCACTTCATAGAATCCAACTCTTGCAACTACATGAGTCCCTAAGTACTGCAACAATAAAAAATCAAGATTGATTTTACTCATTAAAAATGACTAGTTTGACTCCGCCAAATGGTCAAGGGGGATCATTTTAAAAGGCAAAGTGGTCAGACACTTCAATGCACCACTAGGGGTGCACATCTCATATAATCAAAAATTTGACTAGGTGAGGACACTGGCAACAAAGAAGTCTCCAAGCAGGCACATTTTTAGGATGACGATAACTACTATTGAAAGGATGTAGACTAGATGGTGGTGCAACATATTTTGAACCTAAATGAAAGGTTGTTGCTTAGGAGAGTCTTTGAAGCTCTGTGGAATTTATAAGACAGATTGTTTAACTTTGCTCATCAAATTGTGGAGGGTGAATTAGCTAGAAGAGAAGTCTCTAAAAAGATAAACAGCACTTGGGAGGTAAAATGGCCAAGCTCAATGAAGATAATCACTTGGAAGGTGTTGTGGGGGGCTATATATTCCTAGTAGCAATGAGATTCTTGCCAAAGGGATTGGCACACACACTTGCTTTGGGTCCAAAGAAACTTTGGAGAATCCCTTGCATATGTTCAAAGACTACCTTTCCTTGTAGTCCCAGTAATGGAAAAGACATTGGCATGCCACTCTAGCTGCCACTAGTTGTGATTGTGTATTGTAAATCTAAAAAATAAAAAAGTAAAAACCATTGAATACATACACAATGGAATGGAACTTAAAGGACAAGAGGAATAGGCTATGATCTAATATCAATTAATACTTATGAAAAGAGATGTATATTTATAGGACATGGAAAAGTTTAAGCTTTGATTTTGTATTCTTTCTATGTACCATCCTACCTTATAAATTCCCATAACTTTAAACTTTGTATGATCGGGTGGTGTGCCCCTCCTAGCCCTCAAACATGGAATCACAACACAACAACAAACAAGAAATGTCAAAAAGATGCTAGAGTATTCGAAACTTATCTACCACAATATAGCTTCAATGGGTTAGTAGCACTCACAACAGTTTTTTCATTCAATTGTTTCTTTTCACCTTGAGGAAGAAAGAAATTAGATATTCATTTTTTGTGAGGATCCCTTAAAGATCCACCACCATATGTCAATTGAAATCAAGTTTAAGGGCCCCTCCAAAAGAGAAATCAATGTGTCTACAGCTAGCTAGATAAGGCTTTTCCTCATGCCCTTGCTTGTTTGTTTTGTTTACTACATAAACACTTGCACTCAAATATTTTATAAACACAATGCACTTATCATTGGAAGCTTCTTGGACTGAAATCCTCTCAAAAAATGTTGCAATAGTGGGTAGGATTCTCGGAAAGTTATCCCCTTGGAGGGGAAGCCTTTTAAAAAACTGTTGTAATAGTGGGTTCTTGATAGGAATCTTGGAGTGAAAGCCTCCCAAAAAATGTTGCAATTGTGGGTTCTCAATAGGATTCTCGGCAAGTTATCCCCTTGGAGGGAGGGGAAGCCTTTTAAAAATTGTTGTAATAGTGGGTTCTTGATAGAATTCTCAGTAAGATAGCTAACCAAAATTGTGATAAATGGCCTTTACATGTTGGGCTTAGGATCTTGCAATCAATTCTTATTCCCTAGTTTCTATAATTTCTCCTATTGGTCGACTAGTCTGATAGAATGCTTCAAAAATGTACTTTTCTTATGTCAAAATCTCTTTGAAATACTACGAGGGATGCATCAACAATGGTTGCATGATATAAATTGACATTGTCTTATGCTATGGGAGGATTGAATATTTTGAATATAAAATCACATGCAATGGCAAGGAGGGCTACTCTCATCAAACATGGTTTGCATACTAATACCGATTGGACTATTTGTTTTTGGAAAGTGATGGATGCTTTAGTTGTTTACTCGAATGGACCTTAGTTGTTGTCTACTTGGGATAACGTTTTTAATGTTGCACCTATCAAAACTCGTTTTGATGTATCAAATATGCTTCTTATGAGGCAATTCAAATTGGGTTTTGACTTCAGGATTCTACGGAACAAACTATACATGCTGTGCACATCTTATCAACTCCAATGAGGAAGATAGACTCAAGGACTAGGTGCTTCCATGCACAACTCTCAAGTAGTTTCCAATTTTACCAACAAGTACTTAATTTTAATACTAGTGAATTCAAATTCTAGTTAATTATATAATATGATTGACTCTTAATCAGTTCATGCTAGTTATTGAAGATTTTTTTGGTAGATGCTAGCCTTAATGTTATGAATCTTGTAAAAAAGGCTTCACTAGAGGAAAATGTATCATATGTACTTGGTTGCAGATTGTTAGACATGTTTTTTGGTAGTATATATTTATTACACAATGGTGGAAATAGGTATGTCTAGGATTGCCTCCCCCCCCCCCCCCCCCCCCCCCCCCAAAAAAAATAAAAATAAATGTTGTAGGGTTTGCCATGAGATCAATGGTCTCAATAATCAATGCATTGTATTGTCTCGTGTAAGGTAGTAAGTGCAAAGCAAGGTTTTATATTGGGTGGACACAAACCTCATAAGGTTTTCAATGATAGGTGGTGAAAAGGGTTTATTAAACTTCCAATGGGATTTATTGAATATCAATACCTAAACAAAAATTGGACATTCTCATAGTATCAAAAAAGGAGAGCAACCTCATGCAACAAGGTGAAAAATTTCTTTGATCTAATTGTTTTAGAAAAGACAATGATAGTCTACTTGTGAAGCTCAAAACTAGAAAAGATCTAAATCTCTTGGAAAAACTCTAAATCAGAAGCTTACAAAAAAAACACACTCCCCACTAGCTAGGTGCTCACACAAAATACAAAGGGGAAAGCCAAGCAGGTGGTTGATACTTCCAACACAGAATGTCTCTGGACTCAGTGAATAAGCCCCTCCACCCCCCCCCCCCCCCCCCCCCCCCCCCAAATTCTCAGGAACGTCTTACGCCACCTCTAGATCCGATCCAAGCTACCCTACATCCGCTCAAACTGGCCTCTTAGAGTATCATGATGAGCTCTGACCAAAAGTCACTCACAGTCTTAGCCAGTGGAAATGCTCTGCCCTCAAAGACTCTAGTACATTGTGCTCGACATGTGAGCATGGCTTGTGTGACTAAGTGAGTGTAGTCCTATTGTAGAATCACTAGAGAAAATCCGTCACATAAGCTACCAAACATGCCACTGTAGTGAACACCACAATGGCCATTGAGGCCAAAGTCATGAGTGTAAGCTCATGTTGATCTTGACATCTCAACACCTCTACCACAAAAGCTCATAGTTTTGAACACTATCAAGGAAACAGAAGGAAGGGGTCCTCTATGACACAAGGGACAATGTCCAAAACTTCTTGTGAATGGGCATTACATAGTTAAGATGGTATCCATCTATAGAGAATAAGAAGCAAGACGTTGAGTAAATTTTTACCTTTGGAGCTGCAAGAGCTTTGAAGGGCTGATAAAATTATACTAGAAATTACAAAAGCAACAGTAAGGAGAGGACACACACTATGAATACTCATGACAAGATAGGTGTAATGCTAACATCAAAGAATGGATTTCTTGCTCATCACTAGGCACATGCCGAGGAAAAGAAATCACACTCACACACATGCACACTTTCTTTTCCATGTGGGTTTCTGTGGGGAGTAACCTTGAATGCTGCCTTTGAGAAGGCATTACTACCTTGGCTGAACTCTGCTGGATAAAATTGGGGGACTTGAAGAGCTTGCAACGCGAGAATGAGTTTTTTGTTTCATGCTTATGAATACAGAAAAGGAAACACTCACATTTTTGCAAGGACTGCAACTCTCCAGACATTATAATGGTCCATCTTACGATGGAGTCAAGCTTGTGGCTATGTGGGATACACATTGATTGTTGCAATCCACATTGCAAACCACAACACGGCATTGGAGCATATGTTTGACTTTTCACAAGAGCAGTGAACACCAAGTGTTATAGGTTATAGTTCTCATGGATAGAGAGACGGAAGATACATACCATATGTGTGTATGTATATGTGGGCATGTGTACGAGTCTACATAAGGATGTGCATGTTGTCTTGTATGCATGAAAGCTTTGTGTGCATGCTTTGCTTGCCTTGCTTGATTCATAGGTGCCCTATTTATCTCGTTGTCCGGTTTGTTACGAGATCAGAGGGAGGTTTTATTGTCTCTTTCGTGAGGGTTTTGGCCCCCTATCTAGGGTAATGGACTTTAGTGACCAATAGAGCTATACAACTTGGCAGAGCCGGATGCTGGAGACCCAGGGGACCCATCAGATGCTCTCACGTGCACAAGAGGAATCACGTAATTATGTCCAAACATCAGCAAAGACTTACCAAGAATTTTGCTACTGAGTAGATCTAAGTCATGATACGATAGACCATGTGAGAGTTCCTTAGATGACCCATCGAAAGTCACTACTCTCATCGCATCAGCGTTCAACCTTCTTTATTTTTCATCTATTCTTTTATTCAGCTTTTCAGTTCTATTTTTACTTTTCTCTTAAAAAGATCTTGTCATTAATTATAAAATCCTACACATCAGCTACAATGATCCCATGCTTGGAAAGGATAAAATGTACAAAAGAGAGGCTATGCTCTTAAAGAAACTTGACCCACCCACTAGCTAGGCAATTTCACAAAGTGGCCGCGGGAGGGAGAGAGAGGGGGAGGGGGGAGGGGGAAATAGATGGCCAATACAACCAATGCAAAATGCTACTAGACTTAGTGAAGAAGGGGCCATTCCCCTATACTTGCAGGAAAGCCGCACGTCACCTCTGTATCAGATGTCTGCATTTGCTCAAACTGGCCTCTCAACTATGAATGAGCTCTTTCTAGAAGTCCAATAGTCTCAGACAGTGGAACACATCTGTCCTTGAAGACTCTAGTACATTGTGCTTTCCATGCGAACCAGCCCGCTAGATTGAAAAGAAAGAGGAGAGAAAGAGAGTGACCTTCTTGGAAGCTCACACACTCTCAATGGAGAAGCTACACAAGAGTGAAATCTTCTTCTTCTTCTTCTCCAAAACTAAGTGTTTGAAATACATAAGAAAACCCTTCTCATATAAGTAGTACAAAAATGAAAGAGATACGGTCCATAGTGTGACCCGCTAAGTAGCTATCCTGACTAGATAGGTATGCCAACTGTAGAATCCCCAAGAAAGATATACGGTGTCGCTCACCACCCATGTAGATGTCCACAACAATCACCGAGTCCCATCATGAGTGCCAGCTCATGGAAAGCTCAACATCTCAACACTCCTCGAGCTCGATAGCATCTCAAGGACTCCAAGCATAGTCCGAAATCTACAAAGCTTCTCAGCTCCCAGGGCCTTGGTGAATATGTCTGCAACCTGCTCCTCTATGCTGACATAAACCAAGCCAGTGTCTCCCGCCAGGCCCTGCTCTCGAACAAAATGGTAGTGGACCTCTATGTGTTTGGTCCCCACATGAAACATTGGGTTCACGGCCAACTAGATGCTACTAAGGTTGTCACAATATATGACAAGCTTCTTGTACACCTGCAACCCCAAATCCATGAGTAGCTTGCGCAACCAAGCTACCTCACATGCCGCTATAGAAGTACCCTTGTACTCAGCCTCTGTACTCGACAAAGCAACCGTGGGTTGCTTCTTGCTACTCCAAGTGATAGAAGCACTCCCAATCGAAAACATGAAGCCGCTTGTAGATCTCCTTCTGTGACACTACCAGCCCAATTTGCATCCTGATTTGCATCCATGTAACCTTATAGTTCCACTGGCACACTTGTTGCATAAAACAATGCATAATCTACTATAGTCTTCATATAATGCAAAGTTTGTCGCACTACATCCAAATGTGGCTTCTTTGGAAGCTACATAAGCTAGCTTTGTAAGCCCACAATGTAGCTGAAATCTAGTCGCGTGATGTCAAGTAGATCAAGATTTCGATACATAGTGACATTCTTGAGTGCATTTCCATCATGTACACTCAACTTCACATTGACATCCAAGGGCATAGAAATTGGCTTGCAATCAATCATACCATACTTGGACGACATGTCCAAAGCATACTTAAGTGCATAGTCACGTGATGTCCAGTACATCAGGCTTTCGATACATAGTGACATTCTTGAGTGCATTGCCACCATGTATACTCAATTGCACATTGACATCCAAGGGCATAGAAATTGGCTTGCAATCAGCCATACCATACTTGGACAACATGTCCAACGCATATTGTATGTGTGACAACCATATGCCCTCAATGGTATGAATCACCTCAATGCCAAAAAAGTAGCACAGCTCTCCCAAATCCATTATTTCAAACTCCTGCTTAAGAAGACCCTTTACATGCTCTATCTTTGTCTCACTGTCACTCACAATAATCAAGTCATCCACATAAATGGTAATAAGTACAGTTCGAGCATCACTCTTGCATACATAAAGTGAATGATGTGCATGTGACATATGAAAACCAATATGTAGAAGATAGTCTCTAATCATGTCATGCTCTGTGCTTGCTTCAGTCCATACAAGGACTAGTGAAGCCGACATACATAATCTGGATGATCAACATCTACATAACCAGGTGGTTGCTCCACATACACTTCTCCCTGAAAATCATCATGTAAGAATGCATTCTTTACATCCATTTGATGCATATACCAACCTTTTGTTGGAGCCACTACAATGATAGTACGTACCGTAGCCGTCTTAGCTATAGGAAAAGGTCTCCTCACAATCAATGCCATGTGTCTACGCATAACCTTTTTCAACCAACCTTGCCTTATACCTTTCTATGCTTCCATCAGCCGTTGTGCTTGATCTTGTACACCCATTTGCAACCAATGGCCTTGCCATTTGGTAGGCACCAAATCCCAAGTATGGTAGGCACCAAATCCCAAGTATGATTCACATCCAAAGCGGTCATTTCTTCATCCATGGAATTCTCCCAATGTACATCTCCAACATCATCCTCATAACAAGAGGACTCAACATCCTACATAATCTTAGCCATGTATGCATAATGATGAGACACATAGCCATCATAGATCAATCATTGTACAAGATTTACATGGTCCTGGATCAATGTTTAGTGTCTTTGTAGCCTCATTTTCCTTCCTCACACCTGGTGTTCTGACAACTGGAATACCAAACTCCTGATCAAGAATCTGCTCTGAACCATCCGAGTCTATATCAACCAGAAGACACATTGGTCATACATGGGACTTCACCAACCTTCTTCTTTACTTTATGAGAAACCTATGGTACACTTGGTGGTGTAACTTGTGTGCGTAATCTACCTCTCTAAGGCTTGTCAACAGAAACACTAGAAGAGGAATCTAATAGTCCACTTAGCATCTTTGACTCTTGCTTCAAACTTGAAGCATCCAGACTTTCTTTTACATCAGTCCTAATACCATCTTGTACATCACTAAACCAGCTTGCTATTAAAATTTCTCCCATTTTTTTGCAATTCATCAGAGAAATATTCTCCCCCTTCATCAGACCTTAGCGTCTTAATCTCTTTATTTTCTTTTCAACAACAACTTTAAACCTTTTAAATTGCCAAAACGCTTCACTTTTTTGCTTCATGAAGTACACCCCCACTTTCCTTGTGCAGTTATCACTAAATGATACATAAAACCTATAGCCATGAATACTAGCAGTATTTGTTGGGCCCATATATCTTTGTGTACCACCTCAAGTGGCACCTTATATACATTGCGCTCTTGGGGAAATACACAATGTGATTGCTTACCAAACCTGCAACAATTTGTTTTGATTGAATAGACCGCAATCGCTACTCATGAACATGGCCAATGTGCTTATGCCATGTATCTACATCAGTCACAACCCCTATACCTTGTGCAAACATAGCAGCTTTTACTTCTGGCATATTTATATCCAAAGTAAACATAGTGCACACACGTTTGCCTTTTGTAACAAGCTTACAACCATTCTTGTTGTCATAAAATCTATATCTAACTTTACCAAATGATTTTCTCATATTAAACTGATCATTTAATGTGGGAGAATAAACGGGAAGAAGAGCTAGAATAGACACATGTGCTTCTAGACCTATCTCAACAAGGGACCAAAAGGAGAGATGGTTGCATCTCAATACGGGTCCAAAAGGAGATGGTCTACCAAAGAGAAATGTGTAATAAGTGCTTCTAGACTTATCTCAGCAGGGGACCAAGAGGAGAGATGGTTACATCTCAATACGGGTCCAAAAGGAGGTAGTCTATCAAAGCGCAACGTGCATCTAATGGTGCTTAAATGACCTTAGGGTTAGGTTCGTTAAAGACCTCCAATAGTTAGTGTTAAAAGTCCTTTGACCTTAGGCAAAGCTGAGCTTGAGGTGGAAACACGACCTAGGCTTGAGGTGCTTGACGTGCTTGATGACTAAGGTGCTTGAGGTGCTTGTCGTGCTTGATGACTAAGGTGCTTGAGTTGCTTGGCATGCTTGATGACTAAGGTACTTGAGGTGCTTATCATACTCAATGAGGAAGGTGCTTGAGAAGCTTCCCATGCATGGGGGGTAAGGTGCTTGAGTCAAAAAGAGACTCTACAAACTTAATGAGGAAGGTGCTTGAGAAGCTTCCCATGCATGCGGGGTAAGGTGCTTGAGTCAAAAGAGACCCTACAAACTTAATGAGGAAGGTGCTTGAGAAGATTCCTATGCATGAAAGTCCCAAAGTTAGGGGACTCTTTGACTTAACCTTCCACTCACCCAAAGGGCACCCCTTTTCTCAAAGGGCATATAGGACACATGTCAGACTCTACCTATGCTTAACCACATGGTGTACTTGAATGCTATTGGTTGGGCTAAAGAGGGGTCCAATGAGCTTCTGGTTCCATCCAACAAATATCTAGATATTTTCAAGCTCTCTCTCTCTAAGGGGTAAGGAGGATACTTGTCCAAAGAGTACCCATGTACTTGAATGCATGTTGCATGTGATTGTCTAGGGAGGAGAGGGGTCCAATGAGCTTGAAACATGTGTAGAAGCTACAACTCTCCCCAAGCAAGCAAGGGGGGTGTTGGGGGGATATACACCACACACACACACACACTCATTTTGTGGATTCATTCTCACTTGGTGAAAGTTTAGGAACTCCAACTCCTTCTCCAAGCTTGTGAGAAGTGAGACCCTACACCAACACTCTTGGCTATGGAATGCAAATCCAACCAAGAGCCATGCTTAAATGCTTAAGCTTGCCATCTTATCCATCTTCATTACTATGCTATTATGAATGCTAGTAAAAGAAGAGTGATGATAAGTGAGGAACTATTTCTTTCTCCTATGGAATGTCTCTTCTTCCTCTTCCCTACCCTCATTCCCTCCACCTTCGAAGGTGTTTGAGGTCTTGGGACTGAGGCTTGGGATAGTTAATGCTTTCTACAAAGTTTATGTTATGTTTGTGATGCATGAAGCTTTCCATATTCATTGCATCACCTAGGTCACAAGGAACACAAAGATTGTATTGTACTAAGTCTCTCTTGATGGGAGAAACTATAATACAAATGCCTATTGGAGGGGGGACCGGCTCCATATGAATTTGGTCCTCAACTATTGTCATATTCTCTAAACTCTCTCTCTTGCAAACGTATTGTTCATACCAAGTTAACTAAGTACCATGTTTATGTTGCTACCATCAATTAAGTTCACTCCTATGCTCACAAAGTAATCTCACAAAAGTGCTTCATCTAATTTCCTAATTCCCCTACCCTCAAAGTTCATAGGCCATTTCCATTACATTGATATTAGAGCATTTGGTTTCTTTTTTCTTGCTTAAGAAGAGAGGTCCTTAAGTAGCCTATTAATGGTTGATTTTGTTAATTATATTAGGGTAAGTGGGACTGGGATCTATTATCGATTTTTTTGAGCCCACTATGTGGGGATATGGTGCACACCTCATGAGATTTGGTCTTAATAATGGAGTCTTTTTAGACTTGCCTACGGCTTTACCATTATTGAGCCATAAGAAGTCCAAAAGGAGCTATCCCTCGGCAACTTCGCTATGTTAGACTCACTCCACTACTCTCTATAATTAACCACTTTGAGCCATCGATGTAGATACTTAAGTGCCTATTTTCAAAGGCTAAGAGGAATAGCAACTAAGGTTTTGAATTGCCAAAGCATACACTAAGTAAACACCTAAGTTTAATTAACATGGCTGACAATAACCAAGAGAGTAGAATGAACGTTAATAACTTTGATTTTGCACATGAAGGTGCTAATGATGATGCCCCCATGTTTGTTAATTATCTTGTCACTAGGTTGCAACAAGCTATGGGCCCGCTTTGCAAGCCGAAGTTACTCAACAACTTCGTGCTTATGGGATTTCATTTTTGCTCCAAGAGAGGAGAGAGCTTAGGAGGCCTCTTGATGAGACCCCCAAAAGAAGACTCACTCCCATACGAGAGGAGGAATCCAAAGATCAAGAAAGTAATGAATCCCTAAATTCCTCCAAAGATGTGGCTCCACGAAGAAGGCGGACTAAACGATCGCCAACTCCTCCCAAGAGGAAACGGTTAACCCATAGTCCTTGTCCTCGTCACTCCAAAAGAGAAGAGAGGAAATGAAGGAAGAAAAGGGCAAGAAGGAGGTCACCCTCTTCTCCTTCTTCTTCACTTTCCTCCTCTTTCGATGAAAGATATGGCTATTTTCCTAGAGAATATAAGAGGGAGGACATCGCAAAGCTTACTCTGCATGGCGAAGGTCCCAAAAGCTCAAGAAGTTCAAAGAGGGAGGAAAGAATATCTCTTTTCTCACCTATGATGGCGCCTTTGGTGCTACTGACAAAGTATTGGCCTTCATCCAACAATTTGATGCGGCCTTTGGAGACGAGGGCTTCATGGAGTCCTTCAAGCTATGCCATGTAGCTATGCACTTCCAAAAATCACCTCGTCAATGTTGGGCTAGCCTTCGTGGCAACAACGAAGCCCCAAAGACATGGAAAACTCTACGAGTTTCCATCATGAAGCAATTCCTTGCAAACGGTGCAAAGGACAAAGTGCTTAACGAATGACGCAGTTAGAAGTTTCTCTCTCATGAGTCTATCCACAAATATGTGGACAAGTTTTGGGATTTATATCTCAAGGCTATTTTCTTTCAAAAGATAGACTTGACCAAGCAAAAGCAACAATTCCATGCGGGATTACCCAAAGAGATGGCCAAGTATGTCAACTCTCAACAGCCTGGTTCTATCACCGAAGTAATCTACCACACCCTGGTTGCTTCGCGCATCAATTTCCAATAAGGGGCTAGATGGAATGTCAAGCCCATGGAAAATAAAGACAAAAGTGATGTCAAGAGGAAAACCAATGCCCAAAATTCTTACCAAGGCTATTCCAACAACAACAACAATCGGTCCAAGGAGAAGGGAGTTTACAAAGGTAAATATAAACTCTCTCCTAAAGAGCTAGAAGCTTTTCGTAAGGACCACAAATGTTTTAAGTGTGGGGAGCAAGGCCATCGTTATCGTCCTTTCCCCAAGAGAATTTCCCGCAATGAGACTCATAGAGCCTCTATGTTTGAAGCTCCAAAACAGGATGCTCATTGCCAAGGATTTCTCCTTTCCTATGCTTGGGGAAAGATGCAAGAGGATGATGCCTTTATTTTGTTTGACCCTGGTTCAACTCAAAACTTCATATCCACGGAGTTGACCACCAAGCTAGGCATACAAGCCCATGAGATGGGAGATGCATTGAAAGCCAATGGAGCTATCAAGGGACAAGACGTCTCAGTTACTTCCTTAATTAGAAAATTAAGGTTTCATGTCCAAAGCTATGTGGACATAAAGGATTTCTTCATCTCCCCTCTCAAACATGAGAATGTTATCATTGGGGCACCATGGTTTAACCGCATGGCTTCCAACATGAATTTCCTTGAAAGGAGAATCTACTTCACCTACACGGAAAAGCGCATGTACATAGATTCTAATGAGTTGGGGAACACCATATCCTTGCAATACAGGGAATCAAGAGGAATTAGAGTTGTCTAATTTCCTAAATGGATCCCAAGATGTTTTCATTGATGACATCCCTAGTGAGCTACCTCTAAAATGAGGGATAATGACCATACAATTGAGCTCCTACTAGGAAGCTCAGTGCCTAACAAGCCTCCTTATCGAGCTTCACAAGCTCAACAAGAGGAGATCATGAGGCAAGTGCATGAATTGGTGGAAAAAGGGATGGTGAGGTCTAGCTCCTCTCCATTTTGTTCACCATTTCTTTTAGTACAAAAGAAAGACGACACATATCACATGTGTGTCGACTATAGAGCACTAACTAAGATCACTATCAAAAATTAGATTTCCCATGCCACGGGTAGAAGATCTATTTGATAATGTACATGTTGTGGCCTGACAAATGCTCTAGACACATTCAAACTCATGATGGACAAAAATCTTCAGGCCATTCAAATTCTCTTGAGGAGTACAAGAGACACCTCCAGATAATCTTTCAAGTTGTGTGAGAGAATAAACTTTTCATTAATCAGAAGAAAAGTGAAATTTTCCTACAAGAGATTCGATATTTGGGTCACATTATCTCTAAAGATGGCACCTGTATGGATCCAACAAAGTTAGAGATAATAAAAGGATGGCCTAATCCAAGGGAGGTACGAAGCTTCATAGGTATGTGTGCATACTACTAAATGCTTCATTAAAAAAAAAAAAATCTCGCTAAGCAAGCCCATTACATGAATTAACAAAAAAGAATGTTAAGTATTCATGGACTGCAAAAGTGCAAGAAGCTTAAGGAGAATCTTATCTCTCAACGTGTGCTCACACTATTAGATCTCTCAAAGACATTTGAGGTCCAATGTGATGCTTGTGGTGACTGCCTTGGAGCTGTTTTACTTCAAGAAGGGCATGCCATCACATATGAGAGTCAAAGACTCAACTTTGATAAGTGCGTATTGGGCAAATACGAAAAAAAGCTACTAGCTATTCTATATGCCTTAAACACGTGGAGACACTATATCTTGGAGACTCCATTCATCCTACAAATGGATCACAAAGCCTCAAGAAATTCATGACGCAAACCAAACTCTCCGCCAAACAAACGAGGTGGGGAAATTTTCTTTTTCAATTTAAATTTCATATTGCTCACATTGCTAACAAGCACAATCAAGTGGTCGATGCACTTTCACAACGACCAAGGGTAAATGTGGTGTCTATAGCAACTCACAATGATCTATCTTTTATGATAGATGAGTATGCTACTGACCGAGACTTTAAGTACATAACTACAACCTTTGCAATAGGGAAGAAAAAAGAACCATTCACCTTGAAGGATGGTTATCTTCCAAATGGCAATAGGCTATGTGTTAATCACCCATACAATAAGAATGTCATGTATGAATCCCATACTTCTCCTTATGCGGGGCAAAGAGGGATTGCATAGTCTACTCTTCTAGGAGTAGATATGTATTTATGTTGGTCTATCATTAAAAGGAAACATACAAGGGTATGTTTCAAAATGCGTGGTATACCATTTGATTGAGGGAAGCAACTTGGATTGTTTCAGTCGACAGGCTTAACACGAAAACACACTCTATGCCTCTCAAAAAGACTATTAAGGCACATCAAATGGCAACCCTCTTCAGATCTCAAATTTGCAAACATCATGGATTTTCAACATCCATAGTGTCGGACAAAGATCCTAGAATGACTAGTAATTTCTAGAAGGGTCTCTTTTGGAATCTAGGAGGTAGATTAAATTTCTCTTTTGGCCTATCATCCACAAATGGATGACCAAAGTGAAATAACTAATTTAACGATTCTTGAATCTACTAAAAGACTATGTCATGGAAGTAGATCAACATTCTCAATGATGGAAGTACCTACCTCTTATAGAGTATGCGTACAATGACATTGTACATACTTCTATGGGGAAAGCACCTTTCGAGTTTAAAGAAGGAAGATCCAAAAGTCCCTTACTACTTAAAATAAATGGGAAGATCTTCACTACTACTACTGATGAATATAGTTGAGACTCACAAGAATCTTTTCCAAAGATTAAAGAGGTTATATCCATCTCAAAGCAAAGGCAAAAAGGGCTACTGCTAATAAACACAGAAGAGCCTTAGCCTTTAAGGAAAATAATTGGGTCTTGCTAAAGTTTCTCCATGCTCATGTAAGGCATACTATGGGCCACCAAGAGTATTATGCTAAACTAGCAAAAAGATACTATGTTCCTTTTTAAACTCTTAAGACAATCAATGAGATGGCTTAACAATTAAAGTTGCCCAACCATTGGCTCATGCACCATGTTTTCCAAGAGAGCCTACGTAAGCCTTACAAGGAGCACCATCAAAAGAAGCAATAGTTGTAGACCCTCCAAAAATTGAAGATAGAGAAAAAGTACTTCAATCTGAGTCTATTCTACGACATGAAGACAAGGTATTAAGAAACGGCAAGATTATTTGGTGATATCTTATTAAATTTAAGAGTTATTCTTTTAAGGATGCTAGATGGATTCAAAGAACCTAGCTTAAGGATAATATGAACCTTGTCAATGCTTACAATGCTGCACTAGAGTAAGCATATGAAAATGCATTTTAAATGAAAATTGTTTTTGTCTTATAAGACTAGTTCTCTTTTTATTTTGCACAAAATTAAATAATATGCATGCTTAGAATCATGTTTGTGGTGACGACGTCTCCCAAACACTTGTCACTCTACTTTGGAAGTACGATATGGACTAAAAAGCAGACATGCTTGTGGCAGCTACGTCTCCCAAGCACCAAATGGATTGGTCATCCATCTTGGAATAATGTCGTAGGGTAAAAAGGGATCCTCTACCCGCTAAGTAACATGGACTAATGACTATGGATCTATATCTTTTACCTCATAGTCGAGGACAACTATGATTTCAAGAGAGAGGTAATGTCATAAAATCTAATATCTAACTTTACCAAATGATTTTCTCATATTAAACTGATCATTTAATGTGGAAGAATAAATGGGAACAAGAGTTAGAATAGAGACATGTGCTTCTAGACCTATCTCAACACGGGACCACAAGGAGAGATGGTTGCATCTCAATACGGGTCCAAAAGGAGATGGTCTACCAAATAGCAATGTGTAATAAGTGCTTCTAGACTTATCTCAGCAGGGGACCAAGAGGAGAGATGGTTACATCTCAATACGGGTCCAAAGTCTATCAAAGAGCAATGTGCATCTAATGGAGCTTAAAAGTCCTTAGGGTTAGCTTCATTAAAGACCTCCAATAGTTAGTGTTAAAAGTCCTTTGACCTTAGGCAAGAGCTTGAGGTGGGAAGCCGACCTAAGCTTGAGGTGCTTGTTGTGCTTGATGACTAAGGTACGTGCTTGATGACTAAGGTGCTTGAGGTGCTTGTCATGCTTGATGACTAAGGTACTTGAGCTGCGTGTCATACTTAATGAGAAAGGTGCTTGAGAAGCTTTCCATGCATGGGAGGTAAGGTGCTTGGGTCAAAAAGAGACCCTACAAACTTAATGAGTAAGGTGCTTGAGAAGCTTTCCAGGCATGGGGGGTAAGGTGCTTGAGTCAAAAAGAGACCCTACAAACTTAATGAGGAAGGTGCTTGAGAAGCTTCCTATGCATGAAAGTCCCAAATTTAGGGGAATCTTTGACTTAACCTTCCACTCACCCAAAGGACACGTGGGACACATGTCAGACTCTCCCTATGCTTAACCACATGGTGTGCTTGAATGCTATTGGTTGGGCTAAAGAGGGGTCCAATGAGCTTCTAGTTCCATCCAACAAATATCTAGATATTTTCAAGCTCTCTCTCTAAAGGGTAAGGAGGAAACTTGTCCAAAGACTACCCATGTACTTGAATGCATGCTGCATGTGATTGGCTAGGGGGGAGAGGGGTCCAATGAGCTTGAAACATGTGTAAAAGCTACAACTTTCCCCAAGCAAGCAAGGGGGGTGCTGGGGGGATACACACACACACACACACACACACACAAACACACACACACACACACACACACACACACACTCATTTTGTGGATTCATTCTCACTTGGTGAAAGTTGAGGAACTCCAACTCCTTCTCCAAGCTTGTGAGAAGTGAGAGCCTACACCAACACTCTTGGCTATGGAATGCAAATCCAACCAAGAGCCATGCTTCAATGCTTAAGCTTGCCATCTTCTCCATTTCATTACTATGCTATTATGTATGCTAGCAAAATAAGTGTGATGATAAGTGAGGAACTATTTCTTTCTCCTATGGAATGTTTCTTCTTCCTTTTCCCTACCCTCATTCCCCACTAGCTCTCTCCACCTTCGAAGGTGTTTGAGGTCTTGGGACTCAGGCTTGGGATAGTTAAGGCTTTCTACAAAGTTTATGTTATGTTTGTGATGCATGAATCTTTCCATCTTCATTGCATCACCTAGGTCACAAGGAACACAAAGATTGTATTGTACCAAGTCTCTCTTGATGGGAGAAACTATAATACGAATGCCTATTGGAGGGGGGACCGGCTCCGTATGAATCTGGTCCTCAACTATTGTCATGTTCTCTAAACTCTCTCTCTTGCAAAAGTATTGTTCATGACAAGTCAACTAAGTACCATGTTTATGTTGCTCCCATCAATTAAGTTCACCCGCTCTGCTCACAAAATAACCTCACAAAAGTGCTTCATCTAATTTCCTAATACCGCTACTCTCAAAGTTCATAGGCCATTTCCAATACACTTGTAATCTTCCACATTACAACCATCCGGACCGAAACGAGCATGCAATCCTTGTTCTATCAATTGTCCAACTGAAAATAGATTCTTTGTAATGTTAGGCACATGAAGCACATCAGCCAAGTACTTCATCTTGATATTCAAAGGCACTTTCCTAATGTGAGTAATTGGGCGAGCTGTATCATCACCTTTTTCAACATAACTTGGTCATCCAATTTTTTCATTTCTCTAAATCACTCCCTATGGAACGTCATATGGAGGCACCAAAATATACATACCATACATCCTCATTAGCATGTACATCAGAAGTCATAGCTTTCATCATATGTTGCATAACAAACAACTGCTCACTATAATCATCATTATTATTCTTGCTTGACGAGACAAAGTTGTTTTGCTGCTTCTTCCCTTTAGCTATGTTGGCCCTTTTCTTTGGACAGTCTTTAGAAATGTGACCCTTCTCTCCCCAATTCCAACATTCTACATCAGAATTTGTGTAACATTTAATGGTCTAATAACTTGTGTGTAGCGGAAAATAGCATGAACATAGTGAGCATTTCATTAGAATAGATTCCTAATGAGAATAACAAGAGTGCTTGCGTGGAGAGAGAAACACAAAATATAACACTTAGTTAGATAGCATGAACAATAATACTTCAAAAGAGAGAGAAATTAAGCAATTGACAATAGTTGGGGACCGAATTTGCATAGAGCCCCCCCCCCCCCTTCCCCTCCAAAAGGCTTTGTATTATGGTTTCTCCCATCAAGAGAGACATTTTACAATACAATTCTTTGTGTTCCTTCAATACTAGCTAGTGCAATAAAGATGGAAAATTCAAGCACTAAGAAAAACATTTATCAAACACAACATCAATTCCCTCATGGTCTCAGACCCAAGACCTCACACACCTTCGAAGATGGTGAGAGCTAGCGGGGTATGAGAGTAGATTGAGAGGAAGAAGGAGTAGTTTTACGAGAAAGATGTACATCTCCTCACATAATCACTCATATTAGCATAGCTTAGCTTAGTAATTAGCATGGTAGATGAGATGAGCATGCATTGAGGCTTGGCTTTTGGTTGGATTTGCATCACAAAGCCAAGATTTGTTGGTGTAAGCCTCCCTTCTCACAAGCTTGGAGTAGGTGATAAGCTTTCCATTAAAGCTTGAGAAGAGAGAGAGAGAGAGAGAGAGAGAGAGAGAGAGAGAGAGAGAGAGAGAGAGAGAGAGAGAGAGAGAGAGTCTTCTTACTCCACACATAGACTAGTTTGAGTGTGTAATGAAATAATTCCTTGAGAAAATCAGTCCCGCTCCCTCTCTTGGTCGACCCCTCTTGCTATTTGCTCATGATGTAACCCTATTGGACCTCCCTAGGCCTAGCCAATGGAATTTCAAGAGCACAAGTGATAGCCTTCTGACATGTGTCCCCCTTTCCCCTTTTGTGAGATCTTTAGGTAATTAATTAATGCAACTAAACTCTCATTGGACCCCTTTGTCTCTTGGCCAATAGGAATCAGGCAAGTCATTGGGCTATTGAATGCTCATTGGACCCCTTGGGAGACTGTCCAATAGTCTTCTAGAGAGCTTAATTATTATTGGTCTTTTATTAAGTGTTTTTAAATTAATTAAACTAGATTTACTCTAGCCTAATTCTCATTGGTCCACCTCCATGGCTATCCAATAGGATTTGAGTACACCTTGTGGGCATTTGGGCTAGGGAGCTGACATGTGTCCCTTATTCCCTCTGTGTAAAGGTAGCTTGTGTGTGTGTGTGTGAGAGTTTCTCTCTCATCCCCTACTTCTTGGGCTCTCCCCCTCCTATGTAGGAATTGACAAGAGTTTTTGGGACACACACAAAGTATCCAATTTCCCTAGTGTTTGGCCTTTGGACATCACCTTTGAATTTTGGAACCTTAGCATTTTGGAAGTCTTAATGGGTTGAACCTTAGGGTCTTTTTAGCCCATTGTTGCACCTTGCTCTTTTGCAGATGGCCCCCCCTTTGGATCCCTATTTTTCCTCCTTTGGATCCCTATTGTGGCCTGTCTGCCAGCTTAACCAATATTCTAGCTTTTTCCCCCCTGGCACTTCCCCATATTAGATGATCAGTTTAACATGAGAAAATCATTTAGGATAATTAGATATTAGTTATTATGACATTACCTCTCTCTTGAAATCATAGTCGTCCTCAACAATGGGGTAGAGAAGATAAAGCATATTTATTAGTCCTTTTCCTAGCGGGTAGAGGATCCCGATGTTACCCTACGACATCGTTCCAGAATGGATGACTAGTCCATTTGGCGCTTGAGAGCCTAAGCTGCCGTAAGCATGTCTGCACTTTAGTCCTATCAATCTTCCATAGTAGAGTGACAAGCTCTACTTGGTGTTCGGGAGACGTCGTCTCCGCAAACTTGATCTAAGCATGCATACTACTTCATTTTTGTGTACAATAAAGAAAAAGAGAGTCTTATAAGACAAAAACTTTGTTCATTTTTAACATTTGTACATTTGCTTACTCTTAGGAAGCATTGTAAGCATTGACAAGGTTTAGGTTTAATTGTATGCCTACCTTGTCTTCATGTTGGAGAATGGACTCGGGCTGCAGCACCTCTTCTTGGTCCTCGATCTCCAGTGGGTCTTCAATAGTTGGTTCTTGAGGTGGCTCTCCTTTGTAAGGCTTTAGTATACTCACATGGAAAGCATTGTGTATGAGCCAATGGCTAGGCAACTTGAGTTGATAGGACATCTCATTGATTGGCCTAAGCAGAGATTTCATTAACGTAATCATGATCGGGTGATTACGTCAATAACTTTAGTATTTACACAAAAAAATCACATAATCACGTTAATTGTTAACGTGACTTTGACTATGACTTGCAAAAACCTATAGAGCCGAATAGCCCTCCGGGTTTTCCATTTTTCCCTGTAGGGCCCACCGGGCTTTTTCATTTTCTCGGCGTGCCCGTCGGGTATATGTAATAGCCCGCCGGGCCCGCCGAGAAAATGAAATAGCCCGATAGGAATAATTATATATAATAAACAGTGTGCTAACCACTGTCTTTTAGCTAGGCAAATCCTTGGGGAGTGTATCCGAGTGCCGGGTATAGTCATCTCCTTTGAATTGACCTAAGTTATAGAGTTACAGGTCCTTTTTTTGGCCGAACGTGATTCTTAATTTAGTAACCACTTCTAAAAAGTTTTAATTCGTTACCGACATAAAGTTACGAAACCAAAACAACTGAAAACTTGGAGAATCATGCTCATTGTGAAGAAGCCATTGGTCCAAACGAGGGATGTAATTGGTTTTAGAAGATGAGCATATGTAAATGATGAGTCGATAGTCAAGGGTCGGATGTCCTATACTAGTGTATCGAGCATATAAAGATCCTTGAAGTCTTGCATTTGAGGCAGTTTACACTTGTCACTCCACAATATAAGATCTATAATCCTTAATTTGGTTAAAGTAGCTTTTATATATTGAATTGGCTGCATGGGTGGGCTACAATCCTTCACTCGGTACAAGTAGTTCTCAATTGAGTGATTATATTGAAGATTTATTTGCGTTAGTTCATGCATAGGTTTATACAGAGAGTGCATTATGTATTATGATAGATTATTAGTGCATGAAATGACCAATCATATATTTGATTGCTTTTTTTTTGTAGCAATTGAAATTAGATGTGTCTTATTGTTTGCAAATCAAAGTGGACATATAAATAATCATTATAAAATAATTGCATAGAGAGATTCATAGCATTGTTATAGTTATTATGCCATGCATAGACTACATTGCAATGTGTATAGTTGCTCACAATATAGGTGATCAATATGTGGATTGACTAACGTGCATTGGAAATTTCATATTGTGTATCATGGTTACTTTCATATTGAATGGTTTTTAAATTTTAATATATATTGAAAATAAGAAAAATCTTTCAAAAACTGACATCTGGTTCTTTTGTCTTCAGTTTTAATTTAAAAGCAATGGAGCAAAATGTGGGCACAAGTGGTACGAAGAAGCCAAAGAATAAAAAAGCTCCTGGCAAAGAGTGAGATTATGCTCACAACATATGCGGCGATATATGGAGTGGCAACGTAAAATCAGGCGGTGCACCACGTATCAGGGATCATTTTCTGGGTAGTGCTAAAAAGAGTTGTAAGAAATGTGAACATCCTCAGGCACTGTAGTTGCAAAGCGTTTAAGAGACAGATCACCAAAAAGGGTGACAAGAGACAATAGATATATAGCTCTGTGGCTTCGAGTTAAGAGTTCCCAGAGCCAAATATTAACTCCACAGATCATGTAGTGATGCCAACTAACCTTGGAGAACAACCTGCGCAAGGAGAGGAAATTCCAGGCAGTGTTCCTTTTAAACGTCACAATGAAGGTGGACTTTGTCAAATGCGTCAAAAATCATTATATCAAAGCTTTCGAGTGTAGTCTCTAGAAGAAGCACAAACTGCACTCGCCAAAGCAATATTCTTTACTGGAAGTGCTTTGGTCATGGTAGAGAGCAATCATTGGAAGGCTACTTGGAAGAAAATCGATGAGTTTGGTCCAGGATTTTCAGCTCCTTCTTATTACACGATAAGAAGTGTTTTCTTGGAAAAATGTTACATGGAAGTCAAAGAGCGTGTTGGCAGAGAAGACCGCTGGTCAATGTAATGCTGGTTTGTCTAAGGGGAGAAACGTTTATAAAGGCGATTGATAGTTCTGGTGCAATTAAAAGTGGCAAATACATTTCTGAGGTCTTGATTAATGTAATTAAAGAAATTGGTGTTGAACATGTCATTCAAGTAGTCATGGACAATGCAAAGAATTGTAAAAACGCCAGTAAATTAATAAAGAAGTGCTTTCCACACATTTTTGCCAATGGTTGTAATTCTCACAGCTTAAACTTGGTGCTGAAAGATTGGTACACTAGCGAAGAAACCACATGGTTCGCCAAAATAATTGATATAGCACGTCAGGTTATGAAATTTATCTTGAAACGACAAAGAGTGTTTGATTTGTATAGGATGTGCATGTCAGTGATGTTGAAACTTCTTACTGAAACTCGGTTCTGCACACACTTTTATACCTTGGAATCACTTCTCTGTAATAAATGCGTTGTGATTGACACATTCAATTGCGCGGCCTTTGATGAATGACAGCTTGAGCAGAAAGAAAAAGTGAAAGATAAAATTACATGTCTACGTGGCAATGTAAACAAGGCTGCTTGGTGGAGGAGTGTAATGGATGCATACCATGTAATGATGTCCGTTATGTTCACGATCCGCAATCTTGATCAAAGGGCGCCAAACTTGGGTAGCGTGTGGATGACATGGTGGTTAGTCCAACAGAGTCTTGAGAATCCTGAAGAGCTGCAAGAGTCTGTAGTAGAGAAGGAGTGGTGATTACCATTCTCTGGCAAACAACAAAAAATTTTGGCTAAGTATTTTCATGCAAGGTGGAAGAGCGCTCATAGTCTACTCCATAGTGTTGCTTACATGCTTGATCCAGAGTATTGTACTATAGATCTGATGTCCATTACAGAGGTGGTCAGTGATTTCTATCATGTGGTCAACACGTTCTACTCCAACGTTCAGGACCAAATTGATTGCATCAAAGAAATGTGTGCATTTAGATTAAAAAAAGGTCCTTTTGTGAATGATTTTGTATAGGTAATGGCAAAAGAGCAACCTGCATGGAATGGTGGAGAGCATTACTCTACCTTATGTCCCCTTGCAATGAAAGTACTCGCACAATGTGCAACAAACTCAAGTTCAGAGAGAAACTGGAGTATGTATAAGTATGTTCACAACGCTATTCGCAACAGACTATTAGCAGACAGAGTAGAAAAATTAGTGTATATGTTTTGCAACGAAAAGGTATTGAATCACATCGAAAGTACTGGCTACGACGAGGAAATGCCAACCTGGTTATATGATTGTCAAAATGAAGATGAAGAAGAGTTCAATGTTGGTGTATCTCAATGCACTGGAGACGAAATAGAAGAGAATTTGATAATAAATGTGGAGGTTGAATTACAAGGAGAACCACAACACTCAGACTTAGAACCACACAACAACTAAACATATTCAATATAGCTTGAGAGTAGAACGAGTAAATCTCAAAAACCATTGTAAAAGACCTTGTATTTAAATGTGTTTTGAGTAATTACAATGCTTCATATTCGCAATAGTACATAGTTTGTCAATCTCAATTGTGTTGCCCTGAAGCAGCATCTTGCTCATCAAACAGATTTCTAATTGTGTTAGGGGTATCTTGGCGTGCTTGCTTGAATTTATATTCATTTGCCATGCCAAACATAATATATATTCCTTGTGGAATATATTGTGAACAGATTGGCATTGACTACTAATAAGACAAACTGAATGATAATAATGATCACATGTTAATGTATAATATCCACTCCATCCATCAAAATTCTTGTAGCAAACTCGACATTGGGAAGATGAGGATTCATCTGAAGTAGACGAGGGGACCAAATCCGGATGCATAACAAGGTGGCTAATGTGTGTCTCTTTTACAAGTGTTGGATTCACTCGTTGTGTCAAATTTTCAACGTCCTGATTTAAGCAATGAATGCTTTTCTCCATCCGGACTTGTGAGGGTTGGGGTGTCTGGGTGGCTATAGAAAGCCGTGTTATTTTTACATCTTTCTCTGCCAACTGTGTCATGTAAATATCCTTCTCTCTTTTTAATTGTAGGCTGGCGCCTTACACTATCAATGCCAGCTCATCTCGAGTAAAAGTGACACAACTCTCCCGTAAATCATGAGTGGCAACAATTGTTTCCTTTGACGAGAAGTCTACTGGTCACTGTTGCACAAAGTGAACATATAACATTTTTGCAAAATATAGCGCACAATCTGCATTGTGCAAGGGATGTCCATAAACCTCCAACTAAATTCTCTCAGCGTTTTCTTTGATCGCATCATGGTTGCACTTTGAAACCTTCCATCTTCCTCTATATCCTCACATGGTCATATTGTCTTGATCATGTCCTTTGTCACTTCTTTATTGATCTCTTTCCATTGCATGTGGTTTGGATTTGCCCATATTAAGAGTTGTTGAGCAGTATACGTTGCTTGTTGTGTCGACATGCCGTGTGCCAGAGACTTCATGCGCTGGAATGCATTAACAGTCGCTTCTTGTTGATCATCGGGCAGTGATTGGGTTTCAATATCTTGCTCTCCATCGACCATTTTCTCTTAGAGCTGTAGTCAGAGCTGTAGTCAATAGATAGACGAATATCAATATCATTGGCAAATATATATTCTTATGATTCAACAGTCTCATAGATGAAAAATATAGCAACTTCTCGTTCACAGGGAAAGTGCACGGAATCCACTAAATCAAACCACAACAAATGCGACTAATTGAACCACAAGGCAATTTGAAATACTGATAGTTAAATGACAAATTTGAAATGACTAAAGATAATTGACTCAATTAGGTGAACCACTTCAAACCAGATAATACACTTCAATGAAAAATAGAATATCCTAGACAAGGCATATGTATATCATATAAATGTTTAAATCGGATAAAATGATGGTGCAAGTTCAACAAGGGGACGTTGGACAGGGTTAGGGTTTGTGTCTTTAAATGTTCTTTGAAAAATATCAACACGTCAGAAGCATTCCTTCTTTGTTCCCACTCTTTTAACTTTATCCAACAATCTACTTTAATTCGAATAGCCCTCATAACATCTTCGTCCGGGTGGTGAAAAACTTCTTCTGGAAAATAAACTTTTTTGGCTACACTCCAAAACTTTTCTGGCTACACTCCAAAAATCTGTCAGCATGCCGAATAGGTAGCCCAATGCATAAATGTCGCTCGATTTTGTGTATGCATATATGCATCGTAGATCGTATAGTTCGGGAGCAATCCACAGTCGCTTAGCCATCTCGGCATTCCCTGCTCTCTGTGCATCCAAAACTGCTTCATCACACTGTGCGCTTGGATGCAGATAATTAATTGATGCGCGCTTAGCTGGTGTTCTCAGCATCATTCCCTAATCAATGATTCCGATGCGTGGTTTATTGGTGCGAGTAAAGTCCAACATTATGCTGAACGGGTGCAGGTCACTGTGCACTATACCGACCAAGTGGGCAGCCGCAACACCGTCAATTAAGTCATGACAAATGGCTGGCATCTGCTCGATCACTGCTTTGATCCACACCGTGTCTATCTCGCTTACAGGAAGATTTGATACAGGCAATGTCCTCCAACCGTGTTGTAGCATGTGCATGTGTCGTCTGAACAATCCATGAGCGAATGGTAAGCGACACATCATGTCGCCCACGGTACCCCCATTGTAGTATGGGAATATCGTGATCCAAGGAGCTTCGGTAGTAAACCCAATGCACCTTACAATTGAGGGGTGAAGTGTTTGCATTCCTTGCTCTTTTTGAAAGCTGTCAAATTTCGCCTCACTCCCTCCCTTGTAACATTTTCCCACATATGTAATGTGTTCTGGAAAAAATGACATGCCTTTGATGGTGTACAATGTGGACACACCGAAGGAGGCTGCTCCAATCCTCATACCTTCTACCAAGGCTTCGTGAGGGATGCCGACAAGATGAGCGCACTTTGCATTCAAAGCCGTGCGCATGATTGTGCCGGTGCCGCCGGCATCGGATCGACCTGCCAAAGCTGCTTGTGTATCTTTGACCATCTTCAATCTCTTGGGTAAGGCTGCTTGGTCTTGCGCTTTCACACGCTTCATCTTTACCTTCTGTTCTTCCCACAATTTATCCCAGAGCTCTAATTTTGACATGTCGCAGGCAGGTGGGATATCTTCCTTTAAGTCTCTGCAACATACTATCATTGCCCAGAACTGTCCTAACCTTGTGGTGGGGGTCAAATTCTTGAATCCCTGCTGGAAGCAACAACTCGTATTGGTCTTCAAGTTGCAACCTATGCTCTGTGTTCTCCCATATAGCACTAGTGAGGTCTTTGATGTAGACATCGCTTTCACTAATCTGTTGTATGCGATCAGCTGCACATTATGAGATTGCCAAAATACATTCTTTACGAATGGCATGCATAATATTTCTTTTGATCTAGCGTCATATTTGCACTGGACAATAAAAAACAGCATATCAAATATAAATTCATGGTTGCGAATGACACTAACACTCTCAACCCTTAACCACCACGTGAACACTTTTATGAAATGTGCAAGTAAATATTGATAAAAATTGAAAACAATCTTCACTTAAAATTGCAATCTGTTACACAAATCAAACAAGTGGTTTATAAGAACTTAATTCAGATCAAACAATATAAGTTAACAATCTGGCACATTTCAACATATATTAAATTTTTAACTTATATTTTTCTCCGTGTGCACATACTAATTCACATAAAGCACACACCGACTTAAAAACTTCAAAAACATTTAAAACATTGGAAGTATACAAATTGGACTAGCAAATTGTGTTCACACACTTTTTTACATAGAATTATGTAAATGTAGCAATCAAAAAAGCGATGATAATTGATGCTCTTTAAAAAGATACAAAAGAATATTTAACATGCAAATTGTGTGCATTTAGATTTTTTACAGAGAATTTATGTAAATGAAGCATTAAAAATAGCGATAATGCATGAGAGTCCTTTAAAAAGATAAAAAAAGAATATTTAACATGCAATTTGTGTGCAAATACTTTTTTACATATAATTTATATAAATAGAGCATTTAAAATAGCGATGATTGATAAATAAAGTATTCTTTTGAATACGATTAGCTAGTATATAATTTGAAATGGGCAGTTAAAAACAACAAAATCAAACAATTCATACATTTTGTATATGAAATACTCTTCACAGCCACGTTACCGACCAAGTATTTCATATACTTAATACTTAAAAAATTAATTGCACATGCACATACAGATTAATGATGTTCGTATGGCCAGGTTAACGAGTTGAACGCCACATTTATGCAAAAACAAATGCTTCTAACAAACGACACTCTATTACTCATGTTACTGATCGAGTGTCGCCTAAATCTAAGGAGAAACAATCGTTTGCATACGAACATCATATAGCCACGTTACCGACCGATGCCCATATGTTTTTTGGGTAAGGGGAAGGGAAGTTGACTTACCATAAGGATACTAGATTCGCTGCGTTACCGACGCAGTACGTAGACAGTAAGCCAATACTTACCACAAGGACACCATCTTCCCCACGTCACCGAGGTGATGCCCGCGTGGTAAGCACTGTTCTGCAGAATAGCTTACACACACACTCCCATTGTGTGGTAAGGTACCTTATTACTGGTGTGCAATACGACAAAAGACATGCTACCACACAACGGATACACACACACAACACATACGTGGATCATGTGGTCAGGTACTCTGTTGCTGCCGTGCACTGCGACGTAGAGCATGCTCCCACACAACCCCCTCTCTCCCTCTCTCCTCTTGATGTACGTGCAAAGGTTGTCGACGATCTATGTGTGTGTGTGTGTGTGTGTGTGTGTGTGTGTGTGTGTGTGTGAAGATAAAAGCAAGAAATAACACCCAGCGGGCCCGATCGGGCCTGCATATATATAAAATCTCTGAGCCCACTGGGCTTTTCAATTTCCCAGGTGGGGCCGTAGGAAAAATGAAAAATCCCGGCGGGCCCACCGGGGAAACTGAAAAGCTCGGCGGGAATTTAGTGGGTCTGCAGGTCGCCCTTAATCGGATTCTGTGTGATTATGTTTAGTGTAATCATGTGAATGTGTCAATAAGACCTTGTGATCACACAAAATTTGTTGTAATTACGTAAATATTGAATCCCTGGGCCTAAGAATCTGGAAGGGACCATAGTACCTTTTTGCTAACTCAGCATAGTACTTTTGGTGTCCCGTAGGATTCTTACCCGTCATGTGCCTTAATCAAGCCTTGGGAAATTTGAGTAGACCCAATCATTTTCTTTAAACTCTTTGGATCTTCTGCGCTTATCAGCAGCAGCCTTTTGCCTTTGTTGTGAGATAGAGATAGCATCCTTAATCTTTTGGAAAGATTCTTGTAGGTCTTGGCTATACTCATTTGCAGCGAAGATCTTCCCTTGTACATTAAGTAGCATGGGACTTCTTTATCTTCCCTCAATTACCTCAAAAGGTGCTTTTCCCGTGGAAGTATGTACAGTGTTATTGTAGGCATACTCCACTAAGGGTAAGTACTTCTCCCATTGGGATCTTTGATCTACTTCCGTTACATAGGCTTTTAGTAGATCAAGAATTGTTAGGTTAGCTATTTCACTTTGGCCATCCGTTTGCGGGTGATAGGCTAAAGAGAAGTTTAGCCTTGTCCCTAAATTCTCAAAGAGACCCTTCCAGAAATTACTGGTCATTCTAGGATCTCTATCCGACACTATGGACATTGGCAAGCCATGGTACTTGAAGATTTGTGAAATGAATAGGGTTGCTATTTGATGGGCTTTGATAGTCTTTTTGACAGGTATAAAATGAGCTTGTTTACTGAACCTGTCTACTATCGTCCATATTCTTGTATCCCCATGGATAGACTTAGGCAATCCAAAGATAAAATCCATGTATACGCTCTGCCATGGTGAATTAGGGATTGGCAAAGGTTGAAGCAATCCAGGTGGTTTCCCTCTATCAAACTTCGTCTTTTGGCATACCACACATTTAGAAACATACTCTTGTATGTTTGCTTTCATGGTAGGCTCATGCATACTCCACTAAGGGTAAGTACTTCTCCCATTGGGATCTTTTATCTACTTCCGTTACATAGGCTTTTAGTAGATCAAGAATTGTTAGGTTAGCTATTTCACTTTGGCCATCCGTTTGCGGGTGATAGGCTAAAGAGAAGTTTAGCCTTGTCCCTAAATTCTCAAAGAGACCCGTCCAGAAATTACTGGTCATTCTAGGATCTCTATCTGACACTATGGACATTGGCAAGCCATGGTACTTGAAGATTTGTGAAATGAATAGGGTTGCTATTTGATGGGCTTTGATAGTCTTTTTGACAGGTATAAAATGAGCTTGTTTACTGAACCTGTCTACTATCGTCCATATTCTCGTATCCCCATGGATAGACTTAGGCAATCCAAAGATAAAATCCATGTATACTCTCTCCCATGGTGAGTTAGGTATTGGCAAAGGTTGAAGCAATCCTGGTTGTTTCCCTCTATCAAACTTCGTCTTTTGGCATACCAAACATTTAGAAACATACTCTTGTATGTTTGCTTTCATAGTAGGCTCATGCATACTCCACTAAGGGTAAGTACTTCTCCCATTGGGATCTTTGATCTACTTCTGTTACATAGGCTTTTAGTAGAACAAGAATTGTTAGGTTAGCTATTTCACTTTGGCCATCCGTTTGTGGGTGATAGGCTAAAGAGAAGTTTAGCCTTGTCCCTAAATTTTTAAAGAGACGCTTCCAAGAACTACTGATCATTCTAGGATCTCTATCCGACACTATGGACATTGGCAAGACATGGTACTTGAAGATTTGTGAAATGAATAAGGTTGCTATTTGATGGGCTTTGATAGTCTTTTTGACATGTATAAAATGAGGTTGTTTACTGAACCTATCTACTATCGTCCATATTCTTGTATCCCCATGGATAGACTTAGGCAATCCAAAGGTAAAATCCATGTATACGCTCTCCCATGGTGAATTAGGGATTGGCAAAGGTTGAAGCAATCCAAGTTGTTTCCCTCTATCAAACTTCGTCTTTTGGCATACCACACATTTAGAAACATACTCTTGTATGTTTGCTTTCATGGTAGCATCATGTATACTCCACTAAGGGTAAGTACTTCTCCCATTGGGATCTTTGATCTACTTCCGTTACATAGCCTTTTAGTAGATCAAGAATTGTTAGGTTAGCTATTTCACTTTGGCCGTCTGTCTGCGGGTAGTAGGCTCAAGAGAAGGTTAGCCATGTCCCTAAATTCTCAAAGAGACCCTTGCAAAAATTACTGGTCATTCTAGGATCTCTATCCGACACTATGGACATTGGCAAGCCATGGTACTTGAAGATTTGTGAAATGAATAGGTTTGCTATTTGATGGTCTTTGATAGTCTTTTTGACAGGTATAAAATGAGCTTGAATACTGAATCTGTCTACTATCGTCCATATTCTCGTATCCCCATGGATGGACTTACGCAATCCAAAGATAAAATCCATGTATATGCTCTCCCATGGTGAATTAGGGATTGGCAAAGGTTGAAGCCATCCAGGTTGTTTCCCTCTATCAAACATCGTCTTTTGGCATACCACACATTTAGAAACATACTCTTGTATGTTAGCTTTCATAGTAGGCTCATGCATACTCCACTAAGGGTAAGTACTTCTCCCATTGGGATCTTTGATCTACTTCCGTTACATAGGATTTTAGTAGATCAAGAATTGTTAGGTTAGCTATTTCACTTTGGCCATCCGTTTGCGGGTGATAGGCTAAAGATAAGTTTAGCCTTGTCCCTAAATTCTCAAAGAGACCCTTCCAAAAATTACTGGTCATTCTAGGATCTCTATCCGACACTATGGACAATGGCAAGCCATGGTACTTGAAGATTTGTGAAAGGAATAGGGTTGCTATTTGATGGGCTTTGATAGTCTTTTTGACAGGTATAAAATGAGCTTGTTTACTGAACCTGTCTACTATCGTCCATATTCTCGTATCCCCATGGATAGACTTAGGCAATCCAAAGATAAAATCCATGTATACGCTCTCCCATGGTGAATTAGGGATTGGCAAAGGTTGAAGCAATCCAGGTTGTTTCCCTCTATCAAACTTCGTCTCTTGGAATACCACACATTTAGAAACATACTCTTGTATGTTTGCTTTCATGGTAGGCTCATGCATACTCCACTAAGGGTAAGTACTTCCCCCATTGGGATCTTTGATCTACTTCCGTTACATAGGCTTTTAGTAGATCAAGAATTTTTAGGTTAGTTATTTCACTTTGGCCATCCGTTTTCGGGTGATAGGCTAAAGAGAAGTTTAGCCTTGTCCCTAAATTCTCAAAGAGACCCTTCCAAAAATTAGTGGGCATTCTAGGATATTTATCCGACACTATGGAAATTGGCAAGCCACAGTACTTGAATATTTGCGAAATGAATAGGTTTGCTATTTGATGGGCTTTGATAGTATTTTTGACAGGTATAAAGTTACCTTGTTTATGAACCTGTCTACTATCGTCCATATTCTCGTATCCCCATGGATAGACTTAGGCAATCCGAAGATAAAATCCATGTATACGCTCTCCCATAGTGAATTAAGGATTGGCAAAGGTTGAAGCAATCCAGGTTGTTTCCCTCTATCAAACTTCGTCTTTTGGCATACCACACATTTAGAAACATACTCTTGTATGTTTGCTTTCATGGTAGGCTCATGCATACTTTACTAAGGGTAAGTACTTCTCCCATTGGGATCTTTTATCTACTTCTGTTACATAGGCTTTTAGTACATCAAGGATTGTTAGGTTAGCTATTTCACTTTGGCCGTCCGTTTGTGGGTTATACGCTAAAGAGAAGTTTAGCGTTGTCCCTAAATTCTTAAAGAGACGCTTCCAAGAAATACTGGTCATTCTAGGATCTCTATCCAACACTATGGACATTGGCAAGACATGGTACTTGAAGATTTGTGAAATGAATAGGGTTGCTATTTGATGGGCTTTGATAGTCTTTTTCACAGGTATAAAATGAGCTTGTTTACTGAACCTGTCGACTATCGTCCATATTCTTGTATCCCCATGGATAGACTTAGGCAGTCCAAAGATAAAATCCATGTATACGCTCTCCCATGGTGAATTAGGGATTGGCAAAGGTTGAAGCAATCCAGGTTGTTTCCCTCTATCAAACTTCGTCTTTTGGCATACCACACATTTAGAAACATACTCTTGTATGTTTGCTTTCATGGTAGGCTCATGCATACTCCACTAAGGGTAAGTACTTCTCCCATTGGGATCTTTGATCTACTTCTGTTACATAGGCTTTTAGTAGATCAAGAATTGTTAGGTTAGCTATTTCACTTTGGCCATCCGTTTGCGGGTGATAGGCTAAAGAGAAGTTTAGCCTTGTCCCTAAATTCTCAAAGAGACCCTTCCAGAAATTACTGGTCATTCTAGGATCTCTATCTGACACTATGGACATTGGCAAGCCATGGTACTTGAAGATTTGTGAAATGAATAGGGTTGCTATTTGATGGGCTTTGATAGTCTTGTTGACAGGTATAAAATGAGGTTGTTTACTGAACGTGTCTACTATCGTCCATATTCTCGTATCCCCATGGATAGACTTAGGCAATCCAAAGATAAAATCCATGTATACGCTCTCCCATGGTGAATTAGGGATTGGCAAAGGTTGAAGCAATCCAGGGTTTTTCCCTCTATCAAACTTCGTCTTTTGACATACCACACATTTAGAAACATACTCTTGTATGTTTGCTTTCATGGTAGGCTCATGCATACTCCACTAAGGGTAAGTACTTCTCCCATTGGGATCTTTTATCTACTTCTGTTACATAGGCTTTTAGTAGATCAAGAATTGTTAGGTTAGCTATTTCACTTTGGCCATCCGTATGCGGGTGATAGGCTAAAGAGAAGTTTAGCCTTGTCCCTAAATTTTCAAAGAGACCCTTGCAAAAATTACTGGTCATTCTAGGATCTCTATCCGACACTATGGACATTGGCAAGCCATGGTACTTGAAGATTTGTGAAATGAATAGGTTTGCTATTGGATGGTCTTTGATAGTCTTTTTGACAGGTATAAAATGAGCTTGAATACTGAATCTGTCTACTATCGTCCATATTCTCGTATCCCCATGGATGGACTTAGGCAATCCAAAGATAAAATCCATGTATACGCTCTCCCATGGTGAATTAGGGATTGGCAAAGGTTGAAGCCATCCAGGTTGTTTCCCTCTATCAAACTTCGTCTTTTGGCATACCACACATTTAGAAACATACTCTTGTATGTTTGCTTTCATGGTAGGCTCATGCATACTTTACTAAGGGTAAGTACTTCTCCCATTGGGATCTTTGATCTACTTCTGTTACATAGGCTTTTAGTAGATCAAGGATTGTTAGGTTAGCTATTTCACTTTGGCCGTCCGTTTGTGGGTTATAGGCTAAAGAGAAGTTTAGCCTTGTCCCTAAATTCTTAAAGAGACGCTTCCGAGAATTATTGGTCATTCTAGGATCTCTATCCAACACTATGGACATTGGCAAGATATGGTACTTGAAGATTTGTGAAATGAATAGGGTTGCTATTTGATGGGCTTTGATAGTCTTTTTCACAGGTATAAAATGAGCTTGTTTACTGAACCTGTCTACTATCGTCCATATTCTTGTATCCCCATGGATAGACTTAGGCAATCCAAAGATAAAATCCATGTATACGCTCTCCCATGGTGAATTAGGGATTGGCAAAGGTTGAAGCACTCTAGGTTGTTTCCCTCTATCAAACTTCGTCTTTTGGCATACCAGACATTTAGAAACATACACTTGTATGTTTGCTTTCATGGTAGGCTCATGCATACTCCACTAAGGGTAAGTACTTCTCCCGTTGGGATCTTTGATCTACTTATGTTACATAGGCTTTTAGTAGATCAAGAATTGTTAGGTTAGCTATTTCACTTTGGCCATCCGTTTGCGGGTGATAGGCTAAAGAGAAGTTTAGCCTTGTCCCTAAATTCTCAAAGAGACCCTTCCAAAAATTACTGGTCATTCTAGGATCTCTATCCGACACTATGGACATTGGCAAGCCATGGTACTTGAAGATTTGTGAAATGAATAGGCTTGCTATTTGATGGGCTTTGATAGTCTTTTTGACAGGTATAAAATGAGCTTGTTTATGAACCTGTCTATTATTGTCCATATTCTCGTCTCCCCATGGATAGATTTAGGCAATCCGAAGATAAAATCCATGTATACGCTCTCCCATGGTGAATTAGGGATTGGCAAAGGTTGAAGCAATCCAGGTTGTTTCCCTCTATCAAACTTCGTCTTTTGGCATATTACACATTTAGAAACATACTCTTGTATGTTTGCTTTCATGGTAGGCTCATGCATACTTTACTAAGGGTAAGTACTTTCCCCATTGGGATCTTTGATCTACTTCTATTACATAGGCTTTTAGTAGATCAAGAATTGTTAGGTTAGTTATTTCACTTTGGCCATCCGTTTGCGGGTGATAGGCTAAAGAGAAGTTTAGCCTTGTCCCTAAATTCTCAAAGAAACCCTTGCAAAAATTACTGGTCATTCTAGGGTCTCTATCCGACACTATGGACATTGGCAAGCCATTGTACTTGAAGATTTGTGAAATGAATAGGTTTGCTATTTGATGGTCTTTGGTAGTCTTTTTGACAGGTATAAAATGAGCTTGTTTACTGAACCTGTCTACTATCGTCCATATTCTCGTATCCCCATGGATAGACTTAGGCAATCAAAAGATAAAATCCATCTATACGCTCTCTGATGGTGAATTAGGGATTGGCAAAGGTTGAAGCAATCCAGGTGGTTTCCCTCTATCAAACTTCGTCTTTTGGCATACCACACATTTAGAAACATACTCTTGTATGTTTGCTTTCATGGTAGGCTCATGCATACTCCACTAAGGGTAAGTACTTCTCCCATTGGGATCTTTTATCTACTTCCGTTACATAGGCTTTTAGTAGATCAAGAATTGTTAGGTTAGCTATTTCACTTTGGCCATCCGTTTGCGGGTGATAGGCTAAAGAGAAGTTTAGCCTTGTCCCTAAATTCTCAAAGAGACCCGTCCAAAAATTACTGGTCATTCTAGGATCTCTATCCGACACTATGGACAATGGCAAGCCATGGTACTTGAAGATTTGTGAAAGGAATAGGGTTGCTATTTGATGGGCTTTGATAGTCTTTTTGACAGGTATAAAATGAGCTTGTTTACTGAACCTGTCTACTATCGTCCATATTCTCGTATCCCCATGGATAGACTTAGGCAATCCAAAGATAAAATCCATGTATACGCTCTCCCATGGTGAATTAGGGATTGGCAAAGGTTGAAGCAATCCAGGTTGTTTCCCTCTATCAAACTTCGTCTCTTGGAATACCACACATTTAGAAACATACTCTTGTATGTTTGCTTTCATGGTAGGCTCATGCATACTCCACTAAGGGTAAGTACTTCCCCCATTGGGATCTTTGATCTACTTCCGTTACATAGGCTTTTAGTAGATCAAGAATTTTTAGGTTAGTTATTTCACTTTGGCCATCCGTTTTCGGGTGATAGGCTAAAGAGAAGTTTAGCCTTGTCCCTAAATTCTCAAAGAGACCCTTCCAAAAATTAGTGGGCATTCTAGGATATTTATCCGACACTATGGAAATTGGCAAGCCACAGTACTTGAATATTTGCGAAATGAATAGGTTTGCTATTTGATGGGCTTTGATAGTATTTTTGACAGGTATAAAGTTACCTTGTTTATGAACCTGTCTACTATCGTCCATATTCTCGTATCCCCATGGATAGACTTAGGCAATCCGAAGATAAAATCCATGTATACGCTCTCCCATAGTGAATTAAGGATTGGCAAAGGTTGAAGCAATCCAGGTTGTTTCCCTCTATCAAACTTCGTCTTTTGGCATACCACACATTTAGAAACATACTCTTGTATGTTTGCTTTCATGGTAGGCTCATGCATACTTTACTAAGGGTAAGTACTTCTCCCATTGGGATCTTTTATCTACTTCTGTTACATAGGCTTTTAGTACATCAAGGATTGTTAGGTTAGCTATTTCACTTTGGCCGTCCGTTTGTGGGTTATACGCTAAAGAGAAGTTTAGCGTTGTCCCTAAATTCTTAAAGAGACGCTTCCAAGAAATACTGGTCATTCTAGGATCTCTATCCAACACTATGGACATTGGCAAGACATGGTACTTGAAGATTTGTGAAATGAATAGGGTTGCTATTTGATGGGCTTTGATAGTCTTTTTCACAGGTATAAAATGAGCTTGTTTACTGAACCTGTCGACTATCGTCCATATTCTTGTATCCCCATGGATAGACTTAGGCAGTCCAAAGATAAAATCCATGTATACGCTCTCCCATGGTGAATTAGGGATTGGCAAAGGTTGAAGCAATCCAGGTTGTTTCCCTCTATCAAACTTCGTCTTTTGGCATACCACACATTTAGAAACATACTCTTGTATGTTTGCTTTCATGGTAGGCTCATGCATACTCCACTAAGGGTAAGTACTTCTCCCATTGGGATCTTTGATCTACTTCTGTTACATAGGCTTTTAGTAGATCAAGAATTGTTAGGTTAGCTATTTCACTTTGGCCATCCGTTTGCGGGTGATAGGCTAAAGAGAAGTTTAGCCTTGTCCCTAAATTCTCAAAGAGACCCTTCCAGAAATTACTGGTCATTCTAGGATCTCTATCTGACACTATGGACATTGGCAAGCCATGGTACTTGAAGATTTGTGAAATGAATAGGGTTGCTATTTGATGGGCTTTGATAGTCTTGTTGACAGGTATAAAATGAGGTTGTTTACTGAACGTGTCTACTATCGTCCATATTCTCGTATCCCCATGGATAGACTTAGGCAATCCAAAGATAAAATCCATGTATACGCTCTCCCATGGTGAATTAGGGATTGGCAAAGGTTGAAGCAATCCAGGGTTTTTCCCTCTATCAAACTTCGTCTTTTGACATACCACACATTTAGAAACATACTCTTGTATGTTTGCTTTCATGGTAGGCTCATGCATACTCCACTAAGGGTAAGTACTTCTCCCATTGGGATCTTTTATCTACTTCTGTTACATAGGCTTTTAGTAGATCAAGAATTGTTAGGTTAGCTATTTCACTTTGGCCATCCGTATGCGGGTGATAGGCTAAAGAGAAGTTTAGCCTTGTCCCTAAATTTTCAAAGAGACCCTTGCAAAAATTACTGGTCATTCTAGGATCTCTATCCAACACTATGGACATTGGCAAGCCATGGTACTTGAAGATTTGTGAAATGAATAGGTTTGCTATTGGATGGTCTTTGATAGTCTTTTTGACAGGTATAAAATGAGCTTGAATACTGAATCTGTCTACTATCGTCCATATTCTCGTATCCCCATGGATGGACTTAGGCAATCCAAAGATAAAATCCATGTATACGCTCTCCCATGGTGAATTAGGGATTGGCAAAGGTTGAAGCCATCCAGGTTGTTTCCCTCTATCAAACTTCGTCTTTTGGCATACCACACATTTAGAAACATACTCTTGTATGTTTGCTTTCATGGTAGGCTCATGCATACTTTACTAAGGGTAAGTACTTCTCCCATTGGGATCTTTGATCTACTTCTGTTACATAGGCTTTTAGTAGATCAAGGATTGTTAGGTTAGCTATTTCACTTTGGCCGTCCGTTTGTGGGTTATAGGCTAAAGAGAAGTTTAGCCTTGTCCCTAAATTCTTAAAGAGACGCTTCCGAGAATTATTGGTCATTCTAGGATCTCTATCCAACACTATGGACATTGGCAAGATATGGTACTTGAAGATTTGTGAAATGAATAGGGTTGCTATTTGATGGGCTTTGATAGTCTTTTTCACAGGTATAAAATGAGCTTGTTTACTGAACCTGTCTACTATCGTCCATATTCTTGTATCCCCATGGATAGACTTAGGCAATCCAAAGATAAAATCCATGTATACGCTCTCCCATGGTGAATTAGGGATTGGCAAAGGTTGAAGCACTCTAGGTTGTTTCCCTCTATCAAACTTCGTCTTTTGGCATACCAGACATTTAGAAACATACACTTGTATGTTTGCTTTCATGGTAGGCTCATGCATACTCCACTAAGGGTAAGTACTTCTCCCGTTGGGATCTTTGATCTACTTATGTTACATAGGCTTTTAGTAGATCAAGAATTGTTAGGTTAGCTATTTCACTTTGGCCATCCGTTTGCGGGTGATAGGCTAAAGAGAAGTTTAGCCTTGTCCCTAAATTCTCAAAGAGACCCTTCCAAAAATTACTGGTCATTCTAGGATCTCTATCCGACACTATGGACATTGGCAAGCCATGGTACTTGAAGATTTGTGAAATGAATAGGCTTGCTATTTGATGGGCTTTGATAGTCTTTTTGACAGGTATAAAATGAGCTTGTTTATGAACCTGTCTATTATTGTCCATATTCTCGTCTCCCCATGGATAGATTTAGGCAATCCGAAGATAAAATCCATGTATACGCTCTCCCATGGTGAATTAGGGATTGGCAAAGGTTGAAGCAATCCAGGTTGTTTCCCTCTATCAAACTTCGTCTTTTGGCATATTACACATTTAGAAACATACTCTTGTATGTTTGCTTTCATGGTAGGCTCATGCATACTTTACTAAGGGTAAGTACTTTCCCCATTGGGATCTTTGATCTACTTCTATTACATAGGCTTTTAGTAGATCAAGAATTGTTAGGTTAGTTATTTCACTTTGGCCATCCGTTTGCGGGTGATAGGCTAAAGAGAAGTTTAGCCTTGTCCCTAAATTCTCAAAGAAACCCTTGCAAAAATTACTGGTCATTCTAGGGTCTCTATCCGACACTATGGACATTGGCAAGCCATGGTACTTGAAGATTTGTGAAATGAATAGGTTTGCTATTTGATGGTCTTTGGTAGTCTTTTTGACAGGTATAAAATGAGCTTGTTTACTGAACCTGTCTACTATCGTCCATATTCTCGTATCCCCATGGATAGACTTAGGCAATCAAAAGATAAAATCCATCTATACGCTCTCTGATGGTGAATTAGGGATTGGCAAAGGTTGAAGCAATCCAGGTGGTTTCCCTCTATCAAACTTCGTCTTTTGGCATACCACACATTTAGAAACATACTCTTGTATGTTTGCTTTCATGATAGGCTCATGCATACTCCACTAAGGGTAAGTACTTCTCCCATTGGGATCTTTTATCTACTTCCGTTACATAGGCTTTTAGTAGATCAAGAATTGTTAGGTTAGCTATTTCACTTTGGCCATCCGTTTGCGGGTGATAGGCTAAAGAGAAGTTTAGCCTTGTCCCTAAATTCTCAAAGAGACCCGTCCAGAAATTACTGGTCATTCTAGGATCTCTATCTGACACTATGGACATTGGCAAGCCATGGTACTTGAAGATTTGTGAAATGAATAGGGTTGCTATTTGATGGGCTTTGATAGTCTTTTTGACAGGTATAAAATGAGCTTGTTTACTGAACCTGTCTACTATCGTCCATATTCTCGTCTCCCCATGGATAGATTTACGCAATCGAAGATAAAATCCATGTATACGCTCTCCCATGGTGAATTAGGGATTGGCAAAGGTTGAAGCAATCCAGGTTGTTTCCCTCTATCAAACTTCGTCTTTTGGCATATTACACATTTAGAAACATACTCTTGTATGTTTGCTTTCATGGTAGGCTCATGCATACTTTACTAAGGGTAAGTACTTCTCCCATTGGGATTTTTGATCTACTTCTATTACATAGGCTTTTAGTAGATCAAGACTTGTTAGGTTAGCTATTTCACTTTGGCCATCCGTTTGCGGGTGATAGGCTAAAGAGAAGTTTAGCCTTGTCCCTAAATTCTCAAAGAGACCCTTGCAAAAATTACTGGTCATTCTAGGATCTGTATCCGGCACTATGGACATTGGCAAGCCATGGTACTTGAAGATTTGTGAAAAGAATAGGGTTGCCATTTGATGGGCTTTGATAGTCTTTTTGAGAGGTATAAAATGATCTTGTTTACTGAACGTGTCTACTATCGTCCATATTCTTGTATCCCCATGGATAGACTTAGGCAATCCAAAGATATAATCCATGTATACGCTCTTCCATAGTGAATTAGGGATTGGCAAAGGTTGAAGCAATCCAGGTTGTTTCCCTCTATCAAACTTCGTCTTTTGGCATACCACACATTTAGAAACATACTCTTGCATGTTTGCTTTCATGGTAGGCTCATGCATATTCCACTAAGGGTAAGTACTTCTCCCATTGGGATCTTTGATCTACTTCCGTTACATAGGCATTTAGTAGATCAAGAATTGTTAGGTTAGCTATTTCACTTTGGCCATCCGTTTGCGGGTGATAGGCTAAAGAGAAGTTTAGCCTTGTCCCTAAATTATCAAAGAGACCCTTCCAGAAATTACTGGTCATTCTAGGATATCTATCCGACACTATGGACATTGGCAAGCCATGGTACTTGAAGATTTGTGAAATGAATAGGGTTGCTATTTGATGGGCTTTGATAGTCTTTTTGACAGGTATAAAATGAGCTTGTTTACTGAACCTGTCTACTATCATCCATTTTCTGGTATCCCCATGGATAGACTTAGGCAATCCAAAGATAAAATCCATGTATACGCTCTCCCATGGTGAATTAGGGATTGGCAAAGGTTGAAGAAATCCAGGTTGTTTCCTTCTATCAAACTTCGTCTTTTGGCATACCACACATTTAGAAACATACCCTTGTATGTTTGCTTTCATGGTAGGCCAATAGATATATTTTTCAATTCCCTTTAGGGTAGACTGAATGCCTCTATGCTCTGCATAAGGAGGAGCATGAGATTCATACATTACTTTCTCACGGAGTGAGTTAGTAATGCATAGTCTATTTCCATAGAGAAGATAACCATCTTGTAAAGTAAATGGTTCCTCTTTCTTCCCTAGTGCAAGGGCTGAAATCACATCTCTAAAATCGAGATCAATAGCATACTCATCTATCATTGAAGATAGATCATTGTGAGTTGCTATGGAAACCGCATTCACTCTTGGCAGTCTTGAGAGTGCAATGGCTACTTGATTATGCTTGCCATCAATGCAAACAATATGAAAATAAAATTGCGAAAGAAAATTTTCCCACCTCATTTGTTTGTCGGGGAGCTTGGTCTGCATCATGAAGTCCTTAAGACTTTGGTGATCCGTTCGCAGAAGGAAAGGAGTCCCCAATAAATAGTTCTTCCATGAGTCTAAGGCATGTAGAACTGTGAGGAGTTCCTTTTCATATATGCCTAGAGCTTGCTCAATAGGCTCCAGCCTTCGACTTTCATAGGCTATGGCGTGCCCTTCTTGGAGAAAAACAGCTCCAAGGCAATCACCACAAGCATCACATTGGACCTCAAATGGCTTTGAGAGATCCGGTAGTGTAAGCACAGGTTGAGATAAGCTTTTTGAAAGCATTGTTCTCCTTGGCAGAACATGTATACCTAATGTTTTTCTTTGTTAGGTCATGTAATGGTCCCGCTATTAGTGAGAACTTTTCTATGAAGCATCTATAGTATGCACAAACCCCTATAAAGCTTCTTAGTTCATGAAGATTCCTTGGTTTAGGCCATTCTTTTATTACCTCTAATTTTGATGGATCCATTTGGATGTCATCTTGAGAGATAATGTGACCTAAATACTGAATCTCTTGTAATAAAAATTCACTTTTCTTTTTATTAACATAAAGTTTATTCTCTCTTAGAACTTGAAATATTACCTGGAGGTGTTGCTTGTGTTCATCTAATGAATTAGAGTAGATGATAATATCATCAAAGAACACTCCAGTAAAGGTTCGGTGAGGCCTGAATAGTTTCTCCATGAAACGGTTGAATGTGGCTGGTGCATTGGTCAAGCCAAAAGGCATGACAATATATTCGTAAAGACCAAACGTAGTGCTAAATGCGGTCTTTACAATGTCTTGATCAACTATCCTTATTTGATGATGGACACTTTTTAGGTCAATCCTATTGAAGTAGGTGGACCCTTGTAGCTTATCAAATAGGTCTTCTACCCGTGGAACGGGAAACCTATTCTTGATAGTCATCCTATTTAGTGCTCTATAGTCGATACACATACGCTATGTGACGTCTTTTTTTTGTGCTAATAGCACAAGAGAAAAAAATGGAGATGAGCTAGGCCTAACCATGCCCTTCTCAACTAACTCATGCACTTGCCGCATAATATCCTCTTGTTGAGCTTGAGAAACTCTATAAGGAGGTTTGTTAGGCGATGACCTTCTTGGAAGAAGTTCAATTGCATGGTCATCATTGCCTAATTTAGGAGGTAGCTCACAAGGGATGTCCTCAATTAAGACATCTTGAAACCCCTTGAGAAAATTGAATAACTCTAATTCCTTGTGAGTGTGTTTATTTTCTTTTGTTAAAACATTAGGTTCATTTTGAGAATCTTTAACAAAAATCATGTACACGAAAATAGAGCTCGTTATTGACTTATTGAAATCTTGTGTATGTACAATGGGTATGGTGTTACCCATTTGCTTGGCATCTATGTACATTTTTTTTTTCCGTGAACATTGGCAGCCATGCGATCAAACCATGCTACCCCTCGGATTACATCGTCGTGCTTGAGAGGAGAGATAAAGAAGTCCTCTTTGTCCACATAGCTTTGGACATGGAGCCTCAATTTCCCGATTAAGGGAGTGACTGAAGCTTCTTGCCCCTTGAAAGCACCGTCTGTGGGTAGGACATCTCTCATTTCGTAAGCTTGTATGCCTAGCTTGGTGGCCAACTCTGTGGATATGAAATTGTGAGTAGAACTAGGTCAAAGAGAACCAAAGACGAAGATGAAGACAAGCGATCAAACATATCACTTGATGTACCGGACATGTCATGTATGCTGCCAACGGTTGAACAGGATTCTCTTGAGGTGACTCTTGCAGATTTTGAGGATTTGGAAGGCTGTTCATCTAAATATTGGTGTGCGAAGCATTTGGAAGTGGCTATAGATAAGGATAGTGATGCATTTTGGATGGTTGATGATGAGTTGAGCTTTGAAGAGAAGCTATTTGACGACCTTGAAGACTGTGAGGATGTAGAAGCCTTGGTGGAAAAAGAATTGAAGATGGATCTTGGGGAAGCCAGCTTTCATGTGGAAGATGCTTATGTACTTGAAGATGGAGCAAGCTTAGTTGAAGAAATGGAGTAGTTGCAAGAAGAATGGTGAACTGAGATATTGCTACATATGAAGAAATGAAAGAATTTGAAGAGTTTTTTGAGGTGTTTTTTTCTTGTAGGGAGTCCTTCTCTTTGTGGCCTTTTGATCCCGGTGGACATTGGCATGAACTTTGACTGCTAAGCATGAATTCTTTAGCAGTAGTAAGGGTTGAGCAAAATGTGAGAAGTTTTTTGCAAAGGGTAGAAACAGGAGAATAAAGTAGCTAGGCAGTGGAGATGTAGAGAAAATAAGTGCTAAATTTTGGCCCAAGGTTACCAATGTATGTGCTTTCAAGTGGGAGTAGCAGCAGGATATGAAGATCAGCTTGAAAGTTGAAGGATTGATGCCACATGTGAAGTGCATGAAGTGGAAAGGGTGCTTTTTGGAGGCCAAAAATCATATGGGTACAATGTAGGAATCAGGCAAGTAGAGACCCTATAATGTACTTTAGTATTCTAGGAATAGCCTTGTGAAGTCAGATTAGTGTTTGGACACCCCAACAGGAAGTTATGTGTGCTTGAATGTTGACAGTTTTCATCTAGGAGCTATTTTTGGTGCATAGGTTGATGAGAGACCAGTTTGGAGTGGGTTTTGTATTTCCCTTGAGGATTGATTATGCTTGGATCCAGGTGCTTAGATGTAGTCAGACATGCTAGCTATAGGGATATGAAGTTATATTTTCAATTGGCTTCATGAGCTAAGAGATGCAAGCGCTCCAGTTTGGGTGGTTTTTGATGATGTCCCAACACTTAGAATTTTTCTGAAAAGATGGAGCAGGTGACCAGGGGACACTTTTGGTGCTTAATTATGGAGACTAAAATGGTGAGATCTAGGCAAGCCCCAAATGTGGAATGTAGTCGGGCACATGTGCAAGAGGGCTATCCAATTGGTTTCTCAATTGGAGACCCGAGCGGGTAATGGCAAGAGGAACAAGATGGGCAATTGGGAAGATGGACTTGAAGATTTTTTTGAAGTCGGGAAATTGAATGGGGGGTCATTTTTGAGTGCGGATTTTGAAGCCCTAGACAAAAAGATTCAAAGGAGTGGAGGTTATGGAGCATTCTCGAGCATGTGGACAATTGTTGTTGGCATTGGATACCCTGGGGGCAATTAGCAGTGAGAGAAAATATGGACCCTTGGCCTTGGTTCTTTTTTAAAAGAAAAAGGTTTTTTTGCTCTTTATGTGGGAGAAGCCTCACAGCGTGCCACGTGGTAGATGGAGAGAAAGAAAAAATCTCACATTGGTCGAAATACACATGAATGCATCTCTATATATATATATAAAAGTGTGGCCTATTCATTGATATATCTCATTAGAGAGTATGGAGAGTGAGCTCTCCCATGCGTGGTAATGGCGCTGCTCTGCGTGACAAGGTTGATGGTCAGGCGACAACGATGGTGGTGATGATGCTACAGATGGCTATGGCGGGCTGAGCTTGCGAGATGGAGGAGATGAAGAAGATGGGAGGGGGGTTGGTGATATCGCTGACCTCCCCCCCCAATTGACTAAGGGAGGTTCCCACGGGTTCCTAGAGAGCCCATTTGGGGCCCTTAAGAGACTATAAGGGGGGTTTCCCACCCCTCCCCCAAAACAAAAAAGTGACGGCTACAAGAGGCCAATTCTACACGTCAAGAGAACAAGAAAAACGGCCTTACGGCCTTGCTCACGGGCATCCCAGGGGGAATAATAAAAAACAAAGGGAATAAAAGGGCATATGCCCATGGACAAGAAAGAGACATGAATGCACGTGTATTTTTGAGTGGATAAGGACATGCAAAAGGCAAAAAAAGCAATGGTGGAGAACGATGCAAACACATGCATAAAGAAGAGGGAGATATTTTCATGCACACCTACAACTGAGGAGGACTTAACACTTGTCAGGCACAGAATGAACGTACTATTTTCATACAAAATTAGCTTGTAGCCTATATGAAAGCCAGTTTTGTTCATTTTAGGGGGGATTTTTAGATTTGTACGTCAAAAGGCTGCCAGATTTGGAACATAGGGCCTATGGCCTATGGTTTTTTCTATGTGTTGTGTTGATTGAGAGAGGGAGAGTGAGAGAGAGAGAAATATGGGTGTGAGAGAGTTATTTACATGTGTATATGTGTACTGTGAGGTTGTGGAGAGTTAGAATTAAGGCCAAAAGTGAAAACATTTGGGCCCCATAAGGAAGTGATTATTTTCTTACTATAGTAGAGGTTTTGGATGTCAAACGTCTCCAAATATAGTTGTTATCGCTAGATTCGTGAGTATTTTCTCCATTTAAAGCATATCTTTTAATATATCTCAATGCATAGTATTCCCCGCCATCTCCCTTGTATTTTGACAATTTTGAATCTCCCCCATCTTGCTTGGAGCTTCTCCTTTTTTGTCTTCATCGTACCGAGAACTTGCTCCCTTATTTCTCATTTTCATCTTTCTCCTAGTAGAAAATATAACCTCTAGCTATGTCTACCTCAGATACACATTCCTCATCTAGATTTCATATTAATATTAAACTTAACCCTGAATATGCTACAACTTGTAGTGTAAATTAGAGAGTGTTGAGGGATGCCAAAGAAGAAAACAGACTACGCAAGGAAGGGAAGAAGCACATTGACCTATGGATTGATGGGAGTATTTATCCAAGAGATCCACCTGCCTTTTCTTCTGTTCATAACCTTATTAGGTTTTTTGGGGATGGTGCTAATGGTCTATTGGGATATTGTTCAAGACTTTCCCAATGTGGTAATGACCATGTAAATCATCTTATTTACTTAAACACAACTTTATTAAATTTTAAAACCCAAGTTACAGAGCTTCAAAAAAAACTAAAGAACTTGAGAAATCCAATAAAAAAATTAAATGCCCAAAAGAAAACTCCCATTGGTCTAAGAGAAAGAACTAGGCAACTAAAGCATATAAATAATTTGTTAGGGACACATGGGCAAGAAAAAGAAGAATGAAACTAGTTAGGGATTATATTTCTCAAGTTTCTGGGCTAGATATGAATAAATTTGAAGATAGGATTCAAATTCTAAGTGAGACAATGAATAGATTAGACATTATAAAACTTTTGAAACTTTCAAAAAATAATAAATTGAGAAAACTTGCCCTTTGAGAGTTGGTAAAGGATATAAACTCAGTAGTAAAACCTTTGCAGATTGTAGAGGCATGTGATAGAGTTGGAGTAAGCAGAAGGGTATATTGTGCACTCTTTGGACTTTGGTTCAAAAATATAAAACATTATAACATTAAGCCATTTGGTTTGCCAAGGCCATACAAGGTAGTAAAAAGATGACATCAATTAAATCAAGAAATACCAAACTATGTTGGGGAATATTTTCATATTGAGGGTATAATGCCTTATGAAAAACAAAAAAAAACTCACTTTGAATATAATGCATTTAATAATATATGGATGGATCTCAGAAAAGTTCAGATTACAATGGTCCAATTATATGGAATCAATGTTAGAGATTGTGATGGGAAACTTATATTTGTGTTGAAGTTGGATGAAGCTCAAATTTTGAAATGTCAAAAAATGGAGAGAATAATTATTTGTATTATGAATAGAGCTTTGGATTACACCCGATGCGAGAGAGATACCCTAAGTTATAAAGTAAATAAAAAATGGATCTATGGTGGATTGGCTCTACCCAAGTACCAATAGAAAGCCATGAGATTCTCAAATGGATTTTCTCTCATACAACTATTCCAAGTATTATGCAAAGCCAGGTTGCAGGTGAACCTCTTGAGGTTAATGATATTGGTAGCTTTAAGGTTGAGCGTCATTTGAGGGCCAACTTAAAAACACTTAAGTCAATGTTTGGTATGAGTGGAGGGGTGAACACACAATATCCTTGTATTTACTGTATGGCTGGGGGCATGGGAGAAAAGGATTGGAGAGATGATGTTGATATAGGGAAACCACCTTCTAGACATTTGGTAAATTTATCAGACTATCCAAACAATCATACGATTTGGAATCAGATCCTGCCGTTCGAGCTAAAAACTGTACACATTTGTACATTACATGCTGAAATTAGAATACTAGATAAATTGCTTTGCCTACACCTAGACTATGCATATTCAACCAAGCCTACACAAATTGCAGATATTTGTATAGAAAAATGCAAGGTCTTACTCTCAAAAATGGGTTATCATGGTGGGCAAGTCCATTGGAAAGACCCAAATCTTTCAGGGAGAACAGGTGATGTCTTACAAGATGTTTCAATGGGAGGCACAAAGGAAAGAAGATTTCTCAGCAACCATGACCAAAAGTAAGTAAATGCAATGTTGGATTGTTGGAAAGAGCTTTGCAGGATAACCAAAAATGTATCAAGCCAACGAGACAGAGCAAATAAAAGAATGTTGGTGTGGAAACTGCTTGATGATTTTCTCCTACTTCATATGCAACCGACTACAAAAATGCATCATACTTTTGATTAAAGCTATAAAAGAGGCATGGGGAGAAAAAGACATTACATTCGATTTGGTAATACTATCAAAAGTGCTTAAATTGCTTTCTAGTCCTAGTTAAAAATATTAGAAAATCTCACACTATGCATTTTGTGTTTTACTATAGTATATTGTCTACATTCATGGCCCATATTTACAGTACAAGGTTTACTTGCTAAAGTTGGAGTACTCAAGGAATGGAAAAATCACATTACCAAGCACGAACATCATTTTTTAGGAGTACAAGGTATGGAGGTGGACAAATCAGAAGCAATGCACTGAAAGAACTCTTCAACTAGTTTTACAAGAGGCAACTTCAAAGATATTTGACAAAACAACATGAAACTGAAGAACCAACAAATGAACACTACATTGTAGAAGAAAACAGTTATACAGAACCAACAAATGAAGGTGATAATGATCTAGAGTGCATGGGTATAGTTCCAAAAAATGAGGATTGTTCATAAACATGTTGTATCTATCAAACAAAAGGAACATCATTCATGGAAAGAAGGCAAGACTCAAGGTTGGGTGAAGACGGGTTTGAAGGCGAGGCGGGCTTGCTCCTCTTTAGTGGTATTCCTTCTTCTTCATCTTCTTCTTCTGTTGGTAGCTCTATTCTTGGCATTGTTGCCTCTTGAATACATCGGCACTTTTTGCTCTTTAATAGATCTTTTTTCCCATAAATAGTCAATGTGTATGGACCTTTGATTCCTCCTACAATAGCTCCAACTGAGTATGACAAGTAGTAAGGGCATCTAAGTGCTTGGCATCCAGGGTCTTGACCAAATATCCACAGCGCAAACTGTTTCTCTACCAGAACCACTTTTTCGCATTCATGGCAATATTATTATCCCCACAAAACCTCAATATTACTTTGAATGCAAACAATGGAATTTTGCATTGTCTTCTGAGTATTCCTTATGAAATATTATGATCTACCAATCACAAATGGATTCATCATGATTCAAGTCCTCTTATTATCAATTATAAGTGTCATACTATGTGTGAATGAATGTACCTTTTGATGATTGAGTTTTTTGACATAGTGAGCTAGTGCAGCGTCCTTTCGAAGACGTGTAGAATTTCAAGAGTGAGGAGCAGATGCTCTTGACCCTCCTGCTCTCCTCAGAAAATCATCATCATATACAAAAACTTGCTTTTAATTCAATAAGCTTTAAGCAGGAAAAAAACAAGAAACAAAAACTATATAATTAGCTCATGGAAAAAGGTAGAGCCTGTTGATTTTCATTGGCCTCAAGTGTAGATCTTGTCCATATGGAGATCGCGGACTTACCGTCTTCATGTGTATTTGGTTTCTAAAATTTTCCCATATCGGCCAAACCAAGTCTATTTGTCGCAGCTGCATGCTCTTGGTTAAAAGGCAATTTGGCTTCACATATTTTCCATTCATCAAAAATTGCCTTGATTATTTCCTTGCTTGACTGATACTCACTATCCTTCCCTGTAGAATCAACTAAAAGATGTTGATCTAATCCATCCTCCACCCAATCCACGTCTGCCTCTCTATAACTTGCGATAGCAGCTAGGCAGTAGTCTTCATGAACATTGAACAAATGCATAATATTTGCTAGTAGAACATAATCAAGGGCGTCCACCACAGGAAAGCTTGGAAAACAAGATAGTGGCAAGTCCCCATGTTCATTATTTTCATCATCCTCTATTGGTGTTATACTTAAAGTTGTTTCCTCGGAAGGCACAACAGATGATAGAACCAAGGCCCTCTCCTTTTCTGGGTCAATGGCAACCACTTCATCAACTCCCTTATCATTTAATGGAGCAACCATGCTTGGTAACTGCGCAATATTGGTCTCAGAATCTTTTGTAAGTATATGGAGGAAACATAGAAACCCATACATGTATCAAAGAAACCAACACATCTTTCAGTGCGTAGGGAATTTCTCCTCCACTCTGCTAACAAAACCGGGCATCTTTTTAAGACATCTATTTACACTTCTTTCGACAACTATGTTTGTTGAAAAATCAGCTATATGAACGTATTTTTTTCCATCAATCATAAAAAAATTGGCAAAAAAACTATCCTCATACTCTTGCTTGAGTTCCCCAAAACATAGACTGTTTGTTTTGATGATTTTCTCAAATGGAAATATTGCATTGAACACTTGAGTCAAATCATGAGCATGGAGGTGGGCTTTTGCATGATGTAGGAACATGTAAATCTTTTCCACGCAGGATTGTTATGTCTCCTCATCTGATTCCAAGTGCATGTTAAACTCGTTCACGGCCATTCCTAAACAAATAAGCGGCAAAATTTAAAACCCAGTCAATACAACGTGATAAGGTACTCACACATTTAAGAAGGGAGAACCTAGAGAGAATGTGTACCTAGTATTACCATTGACAACGACAAACTAATACAATCGCAGGGAATGGAATGTTGACTACAAGGTAATCTGAGCGTAGAGAATGGATGTGAGCCCAAGAGATTTTCCCATTATAAGGGAGAATTTGTGTGTGTGTATGTGTGTGTGTGTATGTGTGTGTGTGTGTGAGAGAGAGAGAGAGAGAGAGAGAGAGGGAGAGAGAGAGAGAGAGAGAGATAGAGAGAGGGAGAGATTTAGGGTTTGTGTGCAGATACAATTTAGGCTTTATGTGCGTCTGTGTGTACAGAGAGCATGAAGTTTGTATACAATTTAGGGTTTGTGTGTGCATAGGGCATGTAGTGCACATAGTGTGTGTGTGTGTGTGAGAGAGAGAGAGAGAGAGAGAGTCTTGATAATAACGGGTATCCCAAAGTTGATTTTATATGCCACATCGATAATAATTAACCACTCACTACTCCGCATGCTTTAATATTTACAATAGCTACTAGCCACATCACTGCTTTCTAGATTCATAGTACTAGTCCTCTCTGTGTCGCTCTCTTGAATTCTCTCTCGCTCTCTCTCTTTTGCAAACTACATTTCCGAGGCTTACTCTCTCTCTCTCTCTCTCTCTCTCTCTCTCTCTCTCTCTCTCTCTCTCTCTCTCTCTCTCTCTCTCTCTCTCTCTCTCTCTCTCTCTCTCTCTCTCTCTCTTACTTTCTTTGCATCTCACAAACGGTCATTACCTTAATGCAAACCCAGTGTGACAACCTCACATGTACTTATCCCCATGCCACTCCTGTTTTCGGCATTGTCATACTATTTTCAACAAGCTGGTTATCTTAGAAGAAGTTTGATATTCTCATATTGTAGAACAGTATGTATAAGAAAATGTTAGGGTTTTGTTTTCATGTTAGGATCATTGCCTAGCGATAAGAATATGTGAGGGTTTAATGTCTGTGTTTTCATCTGCAAATTTACCATTGGGGAAACAAAACAGTCTTTAAGGCCACCTGCAAATTCTATGTGCTGTTCTGCAGATTCTCTCTACTACCATGCACAGGCAAGAATAATATCTCTTTGCATAAGCTAAGTGCATAGTATCTAGTGGGTCATTACCAAGCGATTAGGGGAGTGCATGTAGCTGTGGTGGATCAATATCACGTCTATTGACCACGTGCGCTAGGTCTTTCTAGTGGGTCACTTCAGAAGTACACAAGCAAGCATGTTATCTCGTGGGTCATTACCAAGCAATTAAGAGGTCTCTTAGAGAGGCGCTAGTTCAGTATCGCGTCATATTGACCATCGGCCCTAGGTCTCACTATTAATGTTTATTTACATAAGTCTACTATTTACCTATCTATTTGCATAAGTCTTCACTATAAGGGCTTGGGTCCCTACTGCCGTGCACAAGTATGCATGTGATCTCGTGGGTCATTACCAAGCAATTAGGGGATTACCTGTAAAAGCGTTGGTTCAATGTCACCTCGTATTGACCACCTACCCTAGATCTTACTATTACACCATTTCTTGCACAAGCACACATGTTATATAGTGGGTCATTAGGAAGTGAATAGGTGATCCCCTGTAAAAGCGGTGCTTCAATATCGTGTCGTGTTGACCACGTGAGGGCTCGTTACGAAGTTGGTCACTACCAAGCGGTATGATAGATTCTTGGAATACCACTTGCTCACTATTGCTTGCTATTGACCTTATGCCTTGTTCTGCTATTGACTCCCTTGTTGTTGTGTTTGAAGGTCTTTTATTGCTTCCTTCAATGATGGTGTGGAACAAAAGACCTACGTGAAGTCTTGGAATAGGTGAAGCATCTTCTTTAAATTTGCATACTGTTCAAGGCCATAGGAGAAGGTATGAGTCTCACAGAGTTATTATGTATGAGTTTTTGCACATTGAGCGCCATATGCAACCTGCCATTGCCAGGCTTCCCTTCCAGAGGCTTGTGAGCAGTGAACAATAGGTTTTCGGTGGGCTGTCTCTGCATTGTTATGTCTTCAGGAAATTACTAAAGATTGGCTCATTGAGCTTTTTGAGGATTCATATGTCCTAGGTGCTTCCTCGCCCATAGGCTTACTATTATGCCATGTGATTTTGAGGTTCTTTGTAGATTAAGATACAGGTATGACCAGTTATTACTTCTCGATTTTGTGAGCGATCATCGCATGCGGGAGATCCTTACAGTAACTCCACTTCATCCTCGTGCCCCATTGTCACAGAGCCCGAACTCTTAGCTTCACAAGCGGAGGAGTTTTCAAGGATAAGAGAGTGTGAACTAGATGAAACCCATGTGCATAATGTCACGGAGTTGCTGAATTTTGGAAATCACGGTTCTGTTAGACTGACATTCACACTTGGGAGTGATGAGGTAATTGAGGCGCGTCCCATGCCGTGCATGCGAACACTTGTCAAAACCATGGAAGGAGGATTTGAGGATCTTACAGGAACCTGATATATTGTGTTTGACAGATAGCTTGATGCAACCCATACTATGGTATGATGCATTATTGTGTTGTATAGAGTACATTTGGACAATTCTAAATTTATTTCTAAATATAAAGATGGCTTTGAATTGTTCGCTGTAGGTACTGTTTATCCCTTCTACCACCTGAAGTGCAGGTTGCCACGAATTTTATATATTATCTTATATCTACTCAATTGAGAAACCCCCCAACCGATTTTTTTAGGATTTTGAACTGGTTTAGGGGAGTGAACCTTGATGAAGCTAAGCTTATTATGATGGCTTATCAAGAAGCATAAGTCTCGTCAACGTACATATTGAGTAATTTCATTAGTTCGGATTCTTTTCTTGTTATAACACTCGTCTTGGATTTTATTTTCCAGAGACCATTGGATTCTTGTGGCTTATTGTATTCAAAGCAATACACTGTTTTTTGCAAATTCTATGAGAGGATATCATGGTCATGTCAAAGAGTATGTTCCTATCTTCCCCCCCCCCCCCCCCCCCCCCCCCCCCCCCGCCCCCCAACCCATATATTGTGAACGCTAATAGATTATTACTTCTTTGTACCTCAAATGTGCTCAAAATTTTATGGCATGTATACAACATCTGCTATTAGATGATCTTCTTCCGACTGTTAGAAAGCTAAGGCTGAGTGTGTCAGTACAACATGACGATGTCAACTGTGGATGGAGGACTTGCCTTAATGCCCATATTCTCATGGAAAAAAAAATCAACATTCCGGATGTAAGTGATGTTATTAACATGCATATCAATCATTTGACATAAGTATTTGGTTTTTTTTGCATTTCCTTTGTGTATAGGAATGCTCAATGGAATCATATGAGCACAGCCATGTGAGAGAATTCAGAATCAAAACGATTCAAAGACTTATTGTTGTTGTCCATGAGCGTGCACAGGACGAGATTACCAACGCACCACTGTATGCAAGGCAGGTAGAGGAAAGGCGAATTCAACAAGAAGAGACAGAACGAAGATTGATGAATGAATTGCAACAAGCAATAAGAAATGAAGGAATTTTACAAGCTGAGGTTGATGAATTTGTGGCCCAACAGACTCGGACTGCAATGGAGAGAGCATGGGAAGCAGAGGAGAAGGGGTGGGATGAGCTTAATAGGACAACACAATTCTAGATCACACCACAGAAGACCACCACATAGTTCAAGGGGTCAACACTCTTGAAACACGTTGTAAAAATACATTATTTTGATGTTATTGTGAGCCTTCACAACATAATAATATGGACTTATATTCAAGTTATCTGACTAGATGTGGTTGTGGCAGTAGTGTTTATATCATTGTTCTTGTTTTGAGTAAACAATGTTTTTAGTATGAACAATTTCTATAACAGAGAGCATGTAAACAACATTTTTCATTTAAAACTTAATGCTATGGTACAAGAAAGTAAGAGAGAACATTTAAAGCTAACTTGCTTAATTGATTTCCAAACAAGATGGTAGAGTATAAGAAAGACTTGATATCATAAAAATTCCAAAAACTTTCAATTGCTTCTTAATGCCAGTGGCCCAAAGGTTACAAGTTTTGGAGGCAAACATGTAATAGAAGAGGTGGTTTTCTCAACCCTGCTTCTTATAGTAGCACCATCTACCTTAAACCTATATGCAGAGGTAGTCTCATCAAGAAACTCAAGTGATTCTCTTACATCTTTTAAGGAGTTTGCATTCACAACCATCTTCCTAGGTTCTTCATATGGGGTAACCTTGATCTCTAGTTCAAACTCTGGACACTTATCCTCCGAATCAAGGGACACCCATGTGCCAAGCTTGCTTCTCCATCTCCTATAATCATACCCTAAAACCAAGGATTGACGGGAGATTTGGGAAGAAATGGATAATGAGTTTGGACTGGCCTTGCACCTTATAGTGTCGTCAAGATGAATTTAGCCACATTGTCTTTGTCCTTTGCAACTCCATTGACCTGAAACAAGCTACAAAGACATGATTTGGAACATATCACTGGATCCTTATTCTTCTTGATATCCTTCGTGGTGTCATTGCCTTCCGAATATCCTTTGAAAGCTTGGATTTAAGGCTTGCGATTGTAGTTTGATCTGGTACCCTCCAATCTATTCAACTCAAACATGGAATTGGTAGATATTTAAGCTCTCCATATGCACCTTCTCTTGGTGGAAACTTGTACTCTGCAAAGTAGACAAAAAAAATATTTCTACTAAAAAATGAAGGTGGTTCATAAGGGTACATTATATATGGTAACCCCTTATGAATGGCCTGAAATGTGCCAGTCAAGCTCTCCACAGCTTGACATTCCATAGCAATTGGAAAAACATCTACTTATCATACTTGACATAAATTAAACAAAATTTTTTTAATAAGAGATTATTTACATTTTGTTTATAGTACTTATAATAAGAATGCACATATGTATTTTGAGTAGCGTCCAACACCATGTCCTTCGGTGAGTAGACATGTTGTATTTTTGCTAGCCAGCCTCGTTCTGCAACCTCGAATGCAATGCTGCAACCTTTCCAATGGTTCTTCACCTCTCCTCATTTAGTTCTCTTCACCCTACATGCACCCTTGCACGATCGAAGCATGGTTACTCAATCGTTTACTTGAAAAATCAAGGGCTTCCAAACCCCATATTCCTTACTGTTATGAACACACAGGAAGTTATTGTGTTGGAAGGACATCGAGAAGAAGCCATTGATGCTTGAGACCAGAAGAACCCATTTGAAATATCTAGAGAATGTACTCAAAAAGGTAATAAATGCTCCTAGTTATTTGGGTTTACAAGTAAAAGAGAGGGAATATGAACGGCTAGAAAAGAATATTATAACCCCTTGTATTTTGGACCATCAACCTTGTGAATGATTATTTCACCTTATTTTGATTATAGTTTGGTTAAAGTAGAGGACGTTTTAGGGATTTTTGGCTAAAAAAGAGCCCATAAGTCTGAAGTTGGAGGACATATGAACGTCATATTCTTATGCATGTGACAACATATTATTGGCTAATTCCTTAACACTAGGTTGGTAACCTAACAGGACATAAAAGTGTCCTTTCAGGGTTTTGAAAAAAACCTCCAAAACCATAGTAGATCCACTCATTTTGTAAAATCCTTTCATGGGGTTATAGTTCAAGGCCTACTACACATGGAAAAAATAAGAAACTTGTAAAATTTCTCATCTTTTGGTCACACCAAGCCTCCAAAGTTGATGGACCAATACATTTTCATCAAAACAGTCATTTCTTACGTTTTGTTGCATAAAAAAAAGATTAGGGATTTTTGTAGGACTTGAGATAAATTCCCTAGTTAACTTCAATGGGTTGGTGATCAGAACATATGATTGCTTCTCACTCACTATTTTTTGTTTTGCCAAAAGAAATAGGTACAAAAACGTTGAATTTTTACCATTCTGCAAACCTATCATCAAAGTTTCTATAGCCACGCTCAATACAAATAATATATGCATGTTTTCTTAGTTCCCTATTGTCCTTTAGGTTCATAAGGAGCCATGCAGCATGTCAAAATAATAATACATCTCTTACCAAGGGGAATCTTGGGGACAAAGATGAAGTGCTAAATACAGCAAACATGAAAAAACTGGGTTCAACATTATGAGTTGTAGATTCCCATAGAAACTATTCAATATCTAGCCAAATTTGATCCTTATGACTAGATATGGTTACTACCTACAAAATGCATGTAGTTGTCACAAGAAACTAACAATATTGAAAAAGCTATACTTGATATAATAGAATGTTTTCTTTTCTTCTATAATTGAAAAAATCAACCATCGTTGTCTACTATGAAAAATAGGGTATTAGGTGCCCCAAAACTCAAGGAATATTAGATTTATGTTACAATATGCGACATAGAAAATCAAAACTGCATTTGGATATCATGAAATCCACCAAAAAAATCATAGAAGAGCTAAAATTGGCTAAAAAATAGGATTTGACAATTTTTGTAATTTGGTCATAACTTAAAACTTTAACATTTATTTCTCCTGAGAAGCATCAGGACATGTTGAGGACTACTAAAGATATTTCTCTAGCATTATAGACCTCACAAACATGAATTCTAGAGTGGTATAGTTGCAAAAAGTTGAAAAAAGCCAAAAACAGGACCCGTTTTTTCACACAGTTTAGGTTGTGAAATGTTGTGCAAGGACAAGGTTAAAGATGGAATTGATATTCCAAAAAAATGTCAAGTTTTTTTCAGCTCATGAGACAACTTTCTAGACAAATAGCACCTCAAAATCCATTTTGAAACTCTTGACATAATTCAAGGAAAATGGTCACTTAACACGACATAAAAGTGTCCCATTACCAACCTAGTGTTAATCAAAAGATTAGTACAAGGCCACAAGATTAGCATTTTTGGGCCCTAATGATGCGTGCCTAGGGTGTGCAGATCACTTCTAATGCGTCTCCTATTGCTCCTATGTATGCACATTGAATACGTTCTCACTATTTCTCTTCTCATTTCTTACTACTCTATTATTTAACTTAAATGATGATTGTTTAGCTCGTGGATGTGTGTGTATGAGGGAGGATGGATGTGGGTACATGAATGGGTTGATATGTGAGTGCTTTGAGCAGGGTTGAGTGTGTGGGGTGTGTGTAGGGTTGTTCGCTACCCCTGTGTGTTTGTGTCCAGCTCACGTAATAGCTGGTAGTGCCCCGTTGGTGTGTATTGAGTGGTGTTTCCGATGTGTAGATGAGCAGGCTATAGAGGCATTCACTACTTTTTGCTCATCCCACAACACGAAGGGTAGAGATGGTATAGACAAAAAAATTTGTGTAAGGATTCTCTTTTCTTTTCTATCAGGGCAGATGTTGTGGATTATATTGAGATCGACTTACGTCAACTTTGCTGGGCTGATGAATTGAAGGTTGTAAGGATCTTTACCATTTATCCTACCAATCGTACTCAGATGAAGACTATCAAAGATAAGACCATCCCTCAAAATAGATGAGTCTATGATCGTGTAACTGAAATTGTATCTCCTAAACGGGTGGCAATAACAAGCAGAAGGGGTTATCCAATCTGATGTGACCCGTACTCTACCAAGTCTTCCAAATGTATATCACATCTTAGAGCCATCAGAAAATCCTCCTAATTTTAAGAAAGTTAAGGCTTGTAAATTCCATCGATACACTGATGATCATCCATAAGTTTCCACGGATGATGAGGATGTATAGGAAAAAGTTATAATGCTAAGCAGTGTGCTTCAGCTTGGATTTTGTATATAAATAAATTGCACATTGCCTAGAAAAATCATCTTGACTCATTGATCTATGGTATTTTAAGAAGTTAAATGATAAGTATATGGTATTAATCAATGAAATCGTTTTACTAAAAAATGGCTCTCTATTCGACCCACGAGAAAAAGCTTCTCCTCAAGTAGATGCAACCTCCTACCTTCAAAGGTGAAGGGAATGATATGGAGAGGGATACTGAAGTTTGGATCGAAGCCATGGATGATTACTTTAACACGGCTCATACTTCTACTAGAAGTCGTGCCATGGTGGGAATGTTCAAATTAGTCGCAACAATGCTAAATTGTGGTGGAAACAGCATTGTAAGGATGCTAGAATCAACAAAAATTCTCAAGATTGGGAAAATATCAAGAAGACAGTCATTGAAAGATACCTTCCTCCTACCCACAGGGCCTTGAAAATGAATGAATTCTTTGATCTTTTTCAACAAACTTTGACCCTGGAGGAGTATTACTCTAAGTTTGTGACATTGAGGAGATATGCGCCAAAGTTATCTGCCAAAGAATAGATAGCATGCTTTTGTCGAGGGCTAAATACGTCGTTAGATACTAGGCTTGAAGCAATTAGTCCTACATCTCTGCACAATGCTTTGATTTGTGCCAAGCCACTTGTAAGGGAACAGCTAAGGTCTCACAATAATTGAAGGCATATTAACTCCACTGTGAATACTGGAGGTAGATAGAACAACTGTCGACCTTGCTTCAGATAACCTCCTAGGATGCAAGAAAGGGCAGTAAATGCTTTGAATCGGTCTCTAGAAAATATAAGATGCTTTGAATGCAACGATTTGGGCCATTATTGGATGTCCCAAACTCACAAGGCAGGTAGCAGTATTTGTTGGCAATGACCCTAATACCAAGCGAGCTGAGCGAAATCCCTAAGGTGGGCAAAATGGGGGATGTGGCCGAGGTCATGGAAGAGCAACAGAAGCCCGAGGAAGGGGAAGAGGCCGGGTTGCACATGCCTGAGCTGCTAAAGAACCAACCTAGAAAATGAACCTATGAGAGGGCTACCTTGCATGTAGATACTATTGATAACCCTAGAGCTCATGATGCAGTGTGTGGTGATTCAAACTCCCGTAAATCATCAAGATATCAAAATTCAACTTCTCATTGAATGTGGAAGCACTCATTAATTTTTATCACCTAAATGTTTGAGGAAATTGGGCTTGAATCAGATCAAAAGTAAACCTTTAGTGGTTGAGCTAGCAAATGGGAAAGAAGTTCTATCTCGCTATGCAATATGGAATCTAAATTTTGAGTTGGGGGAAAATCCTACTTTTGCATTCTTTAGAACTTTACCCATAGGAATGTATGATGGGATATTAGGAATGGATTGGCTTACCACAAACTCCATGAGTATCCATTGTGCTAATCAAACTCTGACATACAGAAATAAGCAAAATCACGATATCTTAGTTCAAGGGAAGAACAGTGCCCCAAAAGCTAAACTAGTAAAGGCTAACAGGTTAATAAAGGGAGCTAAAGCTCGCAATAAATTTATGTCATCAATTAAATAAGGTAGACAAACCAAAGGGTAATGCAGATCCTTCCTGGCTGTGGAAATTGTCTAATGTATCCCTTAAAGAGCCTACAAACCTTCCTCCTCCCAGAGAGATTGATCATGAGATTGAGACTTTTCCAAGCAGTGAACCAGTCTCAAAAGGGCCTTACATAATGTCTCTTCTTGAATCTATTGAGCTAAAAGAATAGCTACATCAGCTAATCAAGCAAGGTTTATTAGACCAAGTAGTTCTCCATGGGGTGTACCAGTATTATTTCAAAGGAAGAAGGATGGGAGTCTTTGATTATGTATTGATTATTAAGGATTGAATCTTGTGACAGTCAAGAAAAAGTATCCTATTCCATGGATCAACGAATTGCTAGATCGTTTGCATGGTGCAAAGATGATCACAAAAATTGACTTAAGGTCTGGATATTATCAGATCAGGATTTGGCAATGGGATATTCCAAAGACCGCATTCAATACTCATTATGGGCATTTCAAGTTTACTGTGATGTCTTTTGGATTGACAAATGCACCTGCTACTTTTAATCAGTTAATGCAAGATATTTTCAAATTGTTTGTTGATGATTTTGTGTTAGTCTTCTTTGATGATATCTTGGTATATTCCAAGTCTAAAGATGAACATGAAGAACACGTAAGGAAAGTATTGCAAATCCTACATGAGCATCAACTTTACACAAAACAGAGTAAATGCACCTTTTGCACCAGATATATTGAATACTTGGGTTTCATTGTGTCAGAAGAGGGCATCTCTGTAGACTCTGCTAAGGTTAGGGATATTGTGGAATGGCCTCAACCGACATATGTCAGTGAAATCAAAGGATTCTTAGGGATTACTGGATGGTATAGGACATTCCTAAAGGATTATGAACTTATCGCAACACCACTTACAAATTTGTTAAAGAAAGGCAATAAGATAAACTGGGAAACTCAGCATCAAGAGAGCTTTGGTGAGCTAAAGAGATACATCACATCAGTACCGTGTCTCAAGCTCCTAGATTTTTCTAAACCTTTTAACGTGACCATCAATGCAAGTGGAATTGTAGTAAGTGGAGTGTTAGACAAGAAGGAAAACCTGTGGCTTTCACTTCAAGAAAGCTAAAAATCCATGAAAGAAATTATCCAACTCATGATCTTGAGTTGTTAGCCATCATTCATGCTCTAAATCTATGGAGGCACTATCTTCTTGGGTGTCAATTTCAGCTTGTCACAGATCATAAGAGCTTGAAGTGGATTTTTATGTAGCCTACACTTAATATGCAACAAAGGAGATGGATTCAGTTATTACAAGAATCTGATTTTATTATTGTATATCGGTCATGGAAAAAGAATGTGGTAGAAAATTCTCTTAGTCAAAAAGCATTTCTTAATGCCATATTTGTACCTAATAATCCTATCAAAGCTTGTGCTTTCATGATTACGCTTTTAATTTAACATAGATAGACTCTATCCTATACGGGCAATATACCACGCCTTCGGAACATAATCAAAATCCGAAGGCGTGGTCTCCCATTACCCTTCACAATTCGCAGAAGATAGAAAAAACCTGGCTGCTAATGATCTCTGACCACCTACTAGTAGAAATCCAAAAGAATTTTAGCAAGCAAAGTGGTCCTTTGAACATGCCCCAAAAAATTAGCACCAAGTGTCAAGTTTGGACGGGAAAATTTTGGCAAAGTTTTAGCAGTACAAGTGTACTGGAAAACCACCAAAACACAACAAAATCGCACTATAATATCAGATCAAACCATTGATAGGATATTCTGCACAACACATATGCATCAATAAATAGGTGTTTGCAATCCACTCGTTGACTATGCCACAAGTCCATACATGGATCAAGCTTTAGAAAGGCGTTGTTGGGTGATTGCTCCAATAGAGCTTATCAAAGCTACCATATGTATACCCATAGGGAAATCAAATCTTTATGCAATAAAGAATAGACAATTGTCCATAGAGCCATGACAACATACCAGAGTTGGAAAAACATTCGAATCAATGCTTAAAGAGTTATGCAAGTAGTATGATAAGAATAGAAAAAAAAAGGCGGATCGTATAGGTGAAACACACATAAATTCATTACTTGCAACATCATGAATGTTGACCCATACCATTGACTCAGTTGGTGACGCTATGTCTTCAATTCACTAACATCTTGTCTAAAGGGTTAGAATAGAGCTTTGCACCATGCTTGTTAGTAACTTCAAAAAGGAGCCTAATGCTAAAGTATAATCCCCCAGTTTTATCGAATGATGGGACATCGTTCCCAGATATGTGTCATGGAGAATCCATGAAATCACCCATTTTATTGGATGTTTCACTTCTTGTGACATGCAATGACGTTCTTGCGCTTGACTTGGTCTCGTTACCTTATCCCTAGGTGCACTAATTTCCTGATTTTTAGGTTTTTTTTTTGGACCACTTTCAAACTTTGAAAACTCTTGTTTTAAAGGTATCTAAGCAAGATGGCATGAAAAAATAGCATTATTTTTTCGGCCGAAAAACGCTAGATTTTTTGCATTTTCCTTTAATGAGCTCACTATGCAAAAATGGGTCTGGAGTCGGAAATTTCGATGATTGATGTCGTAGATATCGTAGAGACACGAATCTTATGATCCCCAACTTTGGCATTAATTTTTGAAAATTTCTCCAAACTCGGGCCTTCTACCTTTTCCCCTTTCTTTTTATTCTTCCCTTCTCCCTTTTTAGATTTTTTGTTTACTTTTTCTTCCCCTTTTTAGCACTTACGTTCTAAGTAAATTTTGGCAGTACCTCCCCCCTTTAGGGTTATAATTCTGGTCAGCATAAGCACTAGATTGTGGATGTACTCCACCTATCATACCATGAAATATTCTCGAGTCCTCGAGGCTCAAAGACTTGATAATGGCTAGGAGGACACCCTTGGTTCATTGTGTAAATCCGGGCTCCCCAAGACTACATGACTTATGTTCTCCCCTGTGTAGATTTTTACTTCTAACGACCTGATTGAATAATTTATTTAGTAGCCAAAAGACTTATCAGTCCACTTGATCATAGATGGCTACCATCAGGGTAAACCATCTCCCATTTTTTTGTATTCCAATATAACTTCTATAATCTAATTACTACCACATAATTATAACACATTAGATGGCTACCATCGGGGTAAACCATCTCCCGTTATTTTGTATTCCAATCTAACTTCTATTATCTAATTACTACCACATAATTATAACACAGAAAGACAGGTTTGCACATATAAATAATTGCAAGAATGGGCCTAAGTATGTAAGAGAGGATGTGTATGAGTTTGTGTGTAAGAAAGAATGGACATTTTTTACACATATAAAGAAATGCAAGAATGCGTCTAGGGCCATCCACTATACGTTTGAATGTGTGTGTGTGTGTGTGTGTGTGTGTGTGTGTGTGTGTGTGTGTGTGTGTGTGTGTGTGTGTGTGTGTGTGTGTGTGTGTGTGTGTGTGTGTGTACAAACAAGAGCCGCCACATGAACATATTTTTATGTTTGAGAGAGAGAGAGAGAGAGAGAGAGAGAGAGAACATGGATAATTACTTGAGGGTTAAAATGCTATTAAAGCATGCTCTTGTTCATCTTTGTCATCCCAACGTCTCTATTCTTGAGTTAGAAGTACAATAGTAGTAGAAGTACCTGTTTCACTCTCTACTTCTAAATCTATATATTGCACACCATGATCAAGGTCTTATCATCTCATACACCGTTTGCCACCAATAAATGTCACATCAAATATGCCGATAATGGATAATTAGTTTGATCAAGTTTGTCTTCAACACCCAAGATGCAAAAAATATAATTGTCAGACATTGTCAAAAGTTTGAAATGTTTGTAGCAAAGACTTTTGAAGACACAAAATGCATTGAAGCAACATGTTGGGGTTTGTGTAGTGCTAATATAGCTAAATTGTGAAGAGTTTGTTGATTTTGTTGATGTGTAGACAAAATGGCAAGCCCATCAAAGTGATGCAAAAACCTTCGAGCACATAAACAACCCACAAAAATGTTGTGTAGTACATAAACAACTCACAATATCAAGGTATACCTTCTTCAAAGAGCACTCCTCAAGATGATGAAGGTGGACTTGCTTTGGGATGGTACATATTGCTTTGCTCAAGGTGAGGAAGCCTAATCTAATACCAAATGTTGGATTTATTGTTAGGGTTGCAAGAATGAAAGTGCACAATCAATTGAAGTTTAATGCCACTTGGAAGTCTGGCTCGAAACCTTTCAACTCCAGATGAAACTGCTTCCCACGAGTTGATTCTCACACATTCGAACAAAATTGAAAGCCTTTGTACATTACACTATGCACAAAATGAGCATGATTTTTTGGAGGTGCACCATCATGCCCAACCCACACGTTGAGCATTCATACTCAACCCAAAACATCTTTTATGTCAAAAACTGTAGCTCTCTCAAAGTAGAGCTTTAGCCTCACTCCATTCACCCAATGTCACAAATATGATCCATCCATCTTTGCAAGTTGATATGTGCCATTGGGAAAAGCTTTCTTCACCTCATAAGTGAAGTCACGGAGCGGAGCGTGGGTCGACTCTCTCTCACACACACACACAGTGAGCTTACACAGTACAGTACGCAAAGAACTGTTAGAAGGGTTATCTCTCAATTCCTTAGTATTCACAAAGTATAAGTTAGTATATACAAAGAGTTAGAGGTAAGTGAGTTAGGCGGGCGGCCGGCCATATCCGCATAAGAGGCCACTTGGGCTTTAATCCCAACAACCTCCCACTTAAAGTCCAATGTGGCACTTTAAGTAACTGTAAATCTATGAACATAAATGTACAAAGATTTACATGGCTGCCATCTATCCAATGCCCAATAACTCACGACAATGCACAAAGCCCTCTCCTGGAAGTCCCTTTGTGAGTAGATCAGCAGGATTGTCCTTGGTGTGGATCTTCAGCAGTTGTATCTGCTTGTCTTCAAGTACTTCCCTAATGAAGTGATACTTCACATCAATATGCTTAGTCTTCGAATGGAACAATGGATTCTTTGCCAATTGTATAGCACTTTGACTATCACAATATAACTCTGGCATATCTGCATTGATTCCCAAGTCTGCAACCAATCTACCAAGCCAAATAGCTTCTTTGCATGCCTCATTTGCTGCAACATACTCAGCTTCTGTAGTAGACTGCGTAACACAATCTTGTAATCGAGATCGCCATGATATGGAACCTCCAGCCAATGTAAAGACATAGCATGATGTAGATCTCCTCTTATCCAAGTCTCCTGCATAATCTGAGTCAGTGTATCCTCTGACACTCAAATCCTGACTACCATAGCATATGCGCATACTCTTTGTATGTTTTAAGTATCTCATGATACCTTTCACTGCCTCCCAATGTTTCTTGCCGGGATTTGACATATATCTGCTAACCACTCCCACTGCATATGCAATATCCGGACGTGTAGCAATCATTGCATACATCAAACTACCCACTGCAGACACATATGGAATCTTATCCATTTCAGCCTTTTCTTCCTCAGACACAAGACAATCTTGTTTGCTAAGTTTCACATATGGTGGCAATGGAACACTCAATGCCTTTCCCTTCTCCATATTGAAACGTTGCAAAACCTTGTCAATATACTTTGTTTGAGATAACCAAATCAACTTCTTTGATCTGTCTCTCTCAATGCGCATACCAAGTATATGACTTGCCTCACCCATGTCTTTCATGTCAAACGATTTTGCCATCTTTGACTTCAAAGCTGAAATTTCTTCCAAGTGTTTGCCAGCAATCAACATGTCATCCACATACAAAATAAGGATCAGCCAACTGCCATCCTTAGCCTTCTTTGTATATAGACAGTGATCGAACTCACTACGTTTGTAGCCTTGAGAAAGCATAAACTGGTGGAACTTATGGTACCATGCCCTCGGTGATTGTTTTAAGCCATAAAGACTCTTTAACAACTGGCATACCAAATGTTCCATGCCTTTCTCAACAAACCCTTCTGGCTGCTGCATGTAAATTTCCACATCTAAATCACCATGCAAGAACGCTGTCTTGACATCCATTTGGTGCAACACCAAATCCAATATAGCAACCAATGCAAGAAAGCATCTCAATGTAGTCATCTTGACCACTGGAGAGAAGACTTCATCAAAGTCAATGCCTTGTTCTTGCTTAAAGCCCTTGGCAACAAGCCTTGCTTTGTACTTTGGCTGACTATCATGAGCGGTGATCTTATACCTGTAAACCCATTTACAAGGTAGAGCCTTTTTGCCCTGTGGTAATTTAACCAACTTCCATGTCTGGTTTTTATGCAGAGCTGTCATCTCTGACTGCATGGCCAACTGCCATTTTTTCGAGTCAACCACTTGTAATGCTTCCTTGTAACAAGATGGTTCTCCGCAATCTGTGAGCATGACATAATTTAGAGATGGCACATAACGATCAGGTGGTTTGGAGACACGCTCAGAACGTCTCACCACAACTGATTCTGCCTCTCTAGCCACTATAGGCTGTTCCTGAGCCTGACCATGCTGTCTTGATGTGCTAGCACTAGGTCCATCTTCCCTGAAGACAACTCTTCTGATCTCCTCTGTCTTTTCTGGCTTAGCGTGAAACTTGGATTCATTGAAATGCACATCATTGCTACGAATAAGCTTTCTAGACTCAGGATCCCAAAGCCGGTAACCCATCTCGCCCGATTCTCCGTAGCCAAGAAATATACACTTCTTGCTCTTTGGTTCTAACTTATTTCTGAACTCCTTAGGAATATGGCTATAAGCTTCACAACCAAAGACTCTGAGATGCTTATACGAAGGTGCCTTGCCTGTCCATAGCATCTCGGCCATTGCACTCTTATCCAGAACCCTACTAGGAGACCTGTTGATCAAATGGACTGCTGTAGCCACTGCTTCCGCCCAAAATCCATCAGGCAACTCAGCATTTGACAACATGCTTCTGACCTTCTCTTGTATGGTCCTATTCATACGTTCTGCAACCCCATTCTGTGAAGGATTATATGGTGCAGTAAGTTCCCGCTTAATCCCTTTTGCTTCACAAAAGTCTTGAAAAGCTTTGGAAACGTACTCTCCACCATTGTCAGTTCTCAAGCACTTCAGCTTCTGACCACTCTGATTCTCCACCAGCTGCAAGAATGTCTCCCAAAAACTGTCACATAACCCGCATCATCCAACTTCCCTGTACTAATCAAGCTCTTTCGTATTGCTGGAACATGTCTGACATTCTTGAGCCATAAAGAAGAGCCATTCTGAAACTTCAACTGCACATCTCCCACTCCAAGTATGTCACAAACCTGCTCATTGCCAAGTCTGACATAATCTTTAGTAGCCACATATGATGTAAACCACTCTTTGTGCGGAGAAACATGTAAAGATGCCCCTGAGTCGATAATCCAATCACTCATAGCATGACCATCCTCTGCAGTCAAGAAAACAGAATCAAGATTGCTTGTAAGGAAGATGTCACCAGCTGCTATACCAGAATCACTGTCTGAACCAGATCCTGTGACATTCACCTCTTCAATCTTCACTGAACTCTTCTTTTCATCTTGCTCAGAACTCATTGTTTTGCCTTTTTCTTATTTCCACTTCGTACAGTCTCGCTTCATGTGACCCTTCTTGCCACAATGGTAGCATTCTATGTCATCCTTTGACTTCGAATCACGAGACTTACTTCGGTTTTGTGCCTTCTTACCCTTCTTCTCTTTAAACTGTTGTCTCCCTCGAACGACCAAAGCACTATTGCCTTTGCCTTTGTCAATGTTCTTCCTGTTCACTTCCTCTGTGAGCAAGCTGCCTTCTACATTGGCACTTGTAAGACCTTCTGGCACGACAGAATTACTTAACGCTGTACGAAAAGTATCCCAACTGTCTGGCAAAGTGATTAAGAGAAACATAGCCTTCACTGAATCTGGAAAGACTATCTCCTGTGCTGTTAACTGGCTGAAAATTGAGTGAAATTCATTCAGATGATTTGACATGGCTGTCCCTTCCTTCATCTTCAAATCCACCAATTTCTTGAGCCAGTAAATCTGAGAAGCAGCACTTTGTTTCTCGTACATATCACATAGCTTTTGCCATACACCATACGCTGTAGTCTCTTCTGCTACGTTGAAGTAAACATTTTCTGCCAGTGTCAGCATGATTGTGGAACAAGCTAACTCGTCAAGCTCTTCCCACTCATCTTCAGCCATAAATTCTGGTCTCTCCCCTTTGAGCTTCAGTGGCTTCACTTGTTTTTTTCTGCACCAAAACCTGCCAAATCTGCTTCTTCCAGAATGGAAAGTTTGTGCCATCCAGCTTCTTTATGTTGTAAAGAGTCTCACTTTGAGAAGATGCCATATCCGCCAAACTGTTTACTCCTGAGAAAAATCTGGCAGAGTTTCCCCTGTAAACTGGCCTCTGTACACAGTAAACAAGCTGTAATCAACAAGCTGAACACCTCTCCTCAGGAATTGTCAATATTTTGAAAATTTTTGACAGAGTCTCCCCTGTAAAGTGAGCTCTGGGAACCAAAAGATAGCTCAAAAAACAATCATAAATAGCTGACCAGTGACAAATCCTGTAAGCATACACTGTCTCCTCTCTGGGCGATGACAGAACCTGTATCTGTCTCAAGACTGAACCCTGAACAATGCCTCAATGGCCTGACGCATAAGATGCAATCCAGTGTCCACACAAAGTCATACATCCTAAGGGATAAAAGTCGCCGAAGAGGATGCGTGTAGAGGGGAACTCCAGCAACCTAATCCACCTCACACTGGGTAACCCAGCCCCCAGTGCTTGGCTTCAAAAAACCTCACACACGACCCTCTCAGATGGCTCAGCAAACTGCCCAGAACTAGCATACATCCTATAATAGACCAATCACTGTCTTATGACCGCTGCGGCGGTCTGTCTGCTAGCGTGACTCACAACTAGCAGACCCACAATCACAGTACATCAATCTGCAATACATGCCAGTGGTGTCAAGCCGTCGTATGGCCACACCTCCCCTGGAACCTGGCAAGCACAAGAAGTAACAATGCAGACTGCAATATATATATCTGATGATATATATGTGTACCTGGTCTATAGATGATGCTCTGAAGACTAATAGGTGATGTATGTCGATGCCGATATTGATGTCGACCACCTCCTGCTTGCCAATCTACACAAGACGGATTTCTTTGCGGCTGAAATCTATCTTTTGCTGTAGTGCTCAGAACGAAATTCTGAGGGCATAAACGGCTTCGAAAGGGGGGTAAAACGCAGGTCGCCTGCTAGAAACGCTCTCGGAACGCCGAGTGTGAATTTTCGAACTCCGGATCCAGAATCTGCCAAAAAAGTGCGCGCGCGCGCGATTGCGCAAATCCGCACTGAACCAAGGCTCTGATACCAATTGAAGTCACGGAGCGGAGCGTGGGTCGACTCTCTCACACACACACACACACACAGTGAGCTTACACAGTACAGTACGCAGAGAACTGTTAGAAGGGTTATCTCTCAATTCCTTAGTATTCACAAAGTATAAGTTAGTATATACAAAGAGTTAGAGGTAAGTGAGTTAGGCGGGCGGCCGGCCATATCCGCATAAGAGGCCACTTGGGCTTTAATCCCAACAATAAGGACCTGTCCACTTCTTGCAAAACTTTGTTTGAAAAGTAAAATCAAGTGCACTCTCATATCTCATGACAAGATCCCCTTCAACGATATGCTTATTTGGCAACTTTTCATTAAACTTCATTGTCCTGCGCTCACTCTACTCGGCATAGAAATCACATGCTTGATCTCTATCCATTTGAAGAATCTGTAAATAAGTAATTCTTCTTTCCAGACTATCAAATTTTTCCTGTCTATGCACTTGCAAAGCTTTCAAGACACTGAATTACACTGCTCTTAGGTTTTACTTGAACTGAATTGGGTAGTACTAACCCTACAATGGTACTCAGATTTTGAGTGTCTAGACACTGTTTTGAACACCTATTTTTGCTCCAGCTAAGTACTTGCACGTGTTAGACTCCAAATCGGCTCTCTATTCAGTCCATTGACAACTGCACTCCATTAACAACATATTTTGCCATTCTGATAGGGATCCACTTTGAGCCTAGACCTTTAAAATAGTCACTATATTGTCATACTCAGGAGGTAATATATGTATGCATGCTTTGCTTGATGGTCAAGAGGGACAAAGATCTAGATCTTGTCAAGCTCTACAACTTTGATGTTTTGTGTTTCTCGAGATTCTAAATAGGCTAAAAGTTATCGACTCTGCAAAATAGGGGTTGGAAAAGGGTGACAATCAAGTGGTTTTGGTACTTAGAATAATTTAAGGCAGTTTTGGGACTAGAGATGAAATTGTGACCTAGTTTTGCCTTTTGGAACCTTGTGGAGTCTTTAATGGGATGAAAGGACAAAAGGGAGTGGGTTCTGAGGGGAAAGACCCGACACTTAGCCATACAAGTGAGATTCCATTATGAGGTGGAATAGTCTCAGTAATTGTGTGTAAATTGTATCATGCAATTAAGTGCACAAGATAGAGTGCAAGCATATGTGTTTTATAGTATGATGATAATTAATGATGTTTTCCATGATGGTTAGCCATGGATTGTGATGATTGCACAATGTGTGTGTCATTTATATGAATTTGCATCACTACTAATTGGATTGTTATGGTTTGGGATGAAGTACTTATTTGGGTGATTGAGTGCACATGATAGAGTGCAAGCATATGGTTTTTATAGGATAATGATGATTTTCATGATGGTTATCCATGAATTGTGATGATTGCACAATGTGTGTGTGTGTGTGTGTGTGTGTGTGTGTGTGTGTGTGTGTGTGTGTGTGTGTGTGTGTGTGTGTGTGTGTGTGTGTGTGTGTGTGTGTGTGTGTGTGTGTGTGTGTGTGTGTGTGTGTGTGTCCTTTATATGAATTTGCATCACTACTGATTGGATTCTTGCGGTTTGAAATCAAGTACTCATTTGGATGTCTTAATGTACCTGAGGTTAGCGAACCGACAATATGATTCCATCGATTGGTGGAAGCACTTGACAGATTGGGCCATGTATGTGATGGTTATTTTTTGTGTATTTCACCCATTGGGTGACTGTACTTGAAAGATTGGGCATGCACATGATTGTTATTTTTGTGCATTTCACCCATTGGGTGACGACACTTGAAAGATTGGGCCACGTACACAATTGTTATCTACGATAACTAGAAAGACCCCGAAGAGGTGGGATGCCTAAACTCATTGATAGACGGTAATTCAATCATTGGCGGGTATAGAATCTTTTTGAGATCAAGACCAACTGAGGGTAGAGAATCAACGTCAGGGTAACTCTCGTTCTTAAGGTGGTCAATGGGCTCATGTTCTAGGAAGCTAGGGTGGTTTCTCATCCATAGGGGAATGGGTGGGTGGATGGTTGGTCCAAAGTATCTGAAGCTCTATGGTGTCATTCCTATTATTAAGTTTTTGTTGTGATGTTGATATTTCTTTTAGTTTATAAATTTTTTGGTCATCAATGTATATATACAGGTGTCTCTCTATGTCACAAAGGGTATGTTGTTCTCTTGTCTTATATCTCTCACCAAGTGTAGCACTAGTCAGTTGGGTGCCCTTGGCCAGTCCGTTTGGTAGCACAGTTTGTCAGTGCCAAGTAGGCATGGGAGGATTCCAGAGGGAGATAAAAGGTTGCAACTATGATATGTGTATATACCCCCCCGGAGGGGTTTCTTTTTGTGTGTGTGTGTGTGTATGTGTGTGTGTGTGTGTGTGTGGTTGTAGGAACATTCTACATTTGAGATTGTGTATGCCTATGTGTATAAGAAAGAATGGACATTCTTTCTTCGTATGTAAGAGAGGGTGTATGTGAGTTTTTGTGCAAGAGAGAATGGACCTTCAATGATACAAGGAAAAAGATACAAGGAAGCAGTTACATGCTTACAAAGTAGAACAAGCTACTGCACAACCACCTATTGTAGTCACAGTAGAGCTTGTGAGACAAGCTATGACTCAATGAATTTTGCAATGTTGAAGATGCAAAAACTGCCATCAAAATTTTGAAGCAAAGTGAAGAAGAGCTGGTTGAGTGCTATGAAAAGCGGTTTACGAGCATGTGGGAGAAAATAAACATGGACTATGCATAGCATAGACCATCCTACCGACACGATGAAGAAGGATCTTTTTGTGGGAAGTTTAAAGCTTGATTTGTAATGGAAAGTTGAGCTTAAAAAGCCCGCTACTTTTGAAGAGGCAGTAAAGGTGGCTAGAAGTAAGGAATGGCAAGCTCAGAGGACTACCTAAGATCAGAACGGAGATAAGAAGAGATGAAGCTATCCCGAACAATGTGAGGGGAGTAATTCCAATGGCAGTACTACAAATAGTTCAGGTAAGGGATACAAATGATGATGAAGAGAAGGGGCTTGATATTTTGAGTTGCTTTAGCATCGATCCACTTGGTCAAATAGTCCGTAGCTACAATGATATATTGAGCTTGGGTTTTATACACAGGTGGTTATATTGGCCCAACAAAGTCTATACCCCATTTTGCGAAAGCTCTAGCCCCCATCATTGGTCTTAAGGGGATGCTATCTGCATGGGTTGGCATTTTTGCTCGTTGGCATGCATCACATCTTTGAACATATTCCTTGGCATCTGCAAAAAGTATTGGCCATCATACGCTTGCCATTAAGATTGCTCTTATGGTGGTCTCACTCAAAAAGTGACCTCCAGCTAATCCGGCATGTGCTTGTTCTATAATGAGAATATATTCGTCTTCATTTTCACAAAGACATAGATGTTGATCTTTTCCTCTCTGATACAACTGGTTTCCAATAAGAGCAGAGTCTCTTGCTTCAGTTTCAATTGCGCTTTGACAACATTTACTCATATCCTCAGGAAATGTTTGGCTTGATAAGTAAGTAACTAGATAGTTACTCCACTTAGGAACAAGTGATATTTGGAACAATGTCACATGAGGTATGGGTGTTTGTTTCTGAATTGAGGACAACTTTTCACAAATGAATGAACATCCCTCCTCATAGTCGGTCAAAATACTCCAAGCCTCAATATTCGTCGCATAGTTTGGTCTTTCACAAAGTGAAGTCCTACTATGGCAATGTGTGATTGACTTAGGTATTGGGTTTTCTTCTCAGGATTAATGCACAACAATATTCCATCTCGATTTCTTTTGTACAACCTTCCAGCTAGTGATCGATACATAGCCGATTGCTCAATTAATCCGTTTGTAATAAGAAGTGGTATTTGTGAATCCACTTGAGCTATGGTCATTAAGGATACCATGTTTTCCTACCATCGAGGTATCATTTCAACGGAGAACAGATATGCATATGGTAGATCATTGTCTACTCCCTTAGGTGGTTCTCCTGAAACAATCCTTGAAAAATGATCTGCTCTTTGATGAGTGGTTCCCTTTTTCACAACTACAGTGAAATCAAATTCCAAAAGAATGATGAACCATCTCACTATTCTTCCTGTGTTTCATGGCTTGTTGACAAAGTACAATAAGCCACAAAGAACACTAATTTGTCTGCTAATAGGTAATGTCTATACTTTTTCACGACATGGATCATTCCTAATCCTTCCCTTTTGGTGATTGTATAATTTTTCTCTACCATATTCAACTATCGGCTAGCATAAGAAATAGGAAAATCAACTTTCTTGTCTCCTGGTTGAGCTAGTATACACCTAATGGCAAAATTGGAAGCATCTACATGTATGCGGAATACCTTATTCCAATCTGGTGCTTTCAATATTGGAGCTGAAGTGAGAGCTTGCTTAAGATTCATGAAGGATTCTTCACACTCATCAGTCCATTCAAAGTGTGTAATCAAGCTATACATGGGTTTTGCAATTATAACATGCATGTAAATGAATCGTCTGTAATATCCACAATGTCCCATGAAGTCTTGAACCCCTTGACTGTTGTCGGTCTAGGCAAATTAGTAATAACATGAATTTTATCTATATTAGTAGCTATGCCATTTTTGGACACTATATGTCCAAGATTTTTTCCTTGTCTACTCGTGAATGTGCACTTTTCAGGATTTAAGCAAATCCTATAAAGTCTACATTTTTCGAATACCTTTTTGAGGTGTTCAAAATGATCAGCATGGATTGATGAATGTACACATAGATCATCCATATATACTTCCAAAAAAATTTGAAGATATTCTTTAAAAGCATGTCTCATCAATCTTTGAAAGGTGGCAGGAGCATTAGTTAACCCGATAGGCAAAAATACCCCATTCAGTTGCAAAGGCAGTTTTATGTTGATCCTTGGGGTCAACCAAAAGTTGATTATATCCCAAAAATCCATCTAAATCTGTAAGCTTCTTTTCTTGCAACTCATTCTAAAACATGCTCAATGATTGGAAGAGAAAATTTGTCTCTAATGGTAGCTGCATTCACTTTCTTGAGATTGACACACACCCTTAATTTTCCATTTTTCTTGGATACTATCACACTTGGACGCACCCAATCTGTGTGTTCAATTTCATAAATGAATTCGGCTTCCTTTAGCTTTCCAATCTCTTCTTTGATTTTTTTGGAAAATGTCTCATTATAAGTGTATAGTCTTTGTCTACTTGGTTTTGCATCATCTCCTGTGGGTATGGTATGTTGACAAATTTTTTGGATCAGCACCCTTGAGATCCTTATAAGACCAAGCAAAGATATCTCGATACTCTCTCAGTAAGCTTAACAAAATCTCTTCTTCTTCTTCCGTCATCTCATTTGCAATGTAGGTAGGCCTAAGCTCTTCTGCTAGTTCAGCCAGATCTATCTTTTTTACGTTTTCAAGTGCATCGTAGGACTTGCCCTGTTTTTGTAGTTTCCTGACAGGTTGTTCGACTATGATTTTTCGATCTTGGAGAGTATATTTCTTGTAATGGGATGGAACACTCATTACATCTTTACCATCCTCCTCACTGGTTTCCATTTTTGTTGTATATATCTCCTTTAGAGCTTTTTTCAACTCTTGATACTTCTTTCTTCATTCAACTCGTGTCATGGTTGAATCCTTGTCCTGGTATTTAGGTTTTGCTTGAGTTTAATTTCTCGTTTATCTCAATCTTTTTGATAATTTTTGCTTTTTGTTTAAAGGACATCTACCAGTGATTTTGTCTTTGACACAATCATGTGCATCTATTTGCATCAAAAACTGTGTTCTACAGGAGACTGATGGCATAGGTCTAGCTTTCACGTTTTGCGTCTCTTTTTCTTCTATACCATTTCTGTCTTCTTGGTTTCTGGTTTGGAAAGTTTAAAAAAAATTCCTCCCCTCCTTTCATGAGTAGTTTGCTCTCACATGTTCTTTTTCTGACCTCGAATCATCTGATGTAGTTGAATGTTCTTCTGACTCATCTGTTGCATCGTAGTAGAGGTCTGAAAAGACTTGTTGAGCTTTCATCAAGTCCTTGGATTCTTGAATTTTGTCTTTAATGTGAAGGGTTGAAATCATTTGGATGGGAATTATGTCATAGCTGTCCTCGTTGCAAAATTGAGTAATCATACACATATTTACACATACATCCATTGTTGCTAAAATTTGATTCCACTCAAATGGATCAAACAAATGCTCTAGAATGGGTTCAGGTACATAGGCTTCATCTGTACAATCCCTTTTTGAGATACATTCTTCTCGTTTTAAGCTCGCATTTTTTGATGTCCTGCACATCCAAATAGGTGTGTCTTTGTTCAACCAAGATGGAAGCTTAGTTTCAGCTGAAGAGACTGAGTCAAATTCTTGAATGGGCATTTTCATGACATCCCTATAAGTGTGATCTTTCAGATTAACCCTTGTTATTGATCTTACTTGCTTCAAGTACATATAATTTTTTCCCCAATCCTGGATGAGTTGTACTTGTTGCATGAAAGGTCTTCCCAAGATTATTTCATAATTGAGTTTCTTTCCAAAGTCTACTATGGCAAAAGTGTGTTGATAATCAATCTCACATGAATTAACTATCACTTTCTCAAGCAGTCCTAAGGGTCTTTCGATGTGTCCATCAGTCAATTACAATTTCATTCGAGTTTTTCTAATGGATGGTTGTCCCCTTGATTCCCATACTGCTTTTGTGGCTATGGCTATGCCTGCCCCACTATCCAGTATTGCCATGGTTTTGATATCATTATATCTCAATGGAAGGGTTGTGTTTCCTTCTTCCCCTTTGTAGTATTCTCCAAATTTTTTCATTGGAATGGATTGAATCTCTTTGTTATCCAATTCGTGTTTCAATTTTTCCAAATTCTTTGCAATTAGCCTTGTTATCCCCACCTTCTCTAGAGTTTTTTGTAGATCATTCCATAAATATGATCTGATTTCTAACAGTTCTCTTAAAGTAAGAGTGGATTGGATGGGTGTAGACATGATTGAATGAATGCTGTCTACTTCTAGGATTTGTTTCGCTCTTTTTACCTGAGTGGTTTTACACACTATGGATTCATCTTTATTATCTCCCAAGTAAGAGGGTAATGTTTTCAAAGTGGTTTAGACATTCCTGAAGTTTCAGAACCGCAATCCCCATACAAGGATTGTACATCCATCTCCATATCAGGAGGTAGATTGTCTAAACAAACTTCCTATATAGGAGCTGACTTCAGAGTTAGGCTTACATCATTAATCTCTCTAACTTTTTCCCATAAGTGTCCTGGCCACTCTTCTTCTACGAATGGAATTCCATCTAACGTATCTTCGTTGTCCGGCACTATAAGTTATGTCTCTTTTGTTTCAAGGTGGGGTTCTACCACCACTTTGGATTTTTCTTTACTGGTTCCTACCACAAGCTCCTCAGGTTTTGCCATACTCTCGAGCTTGGGTTTTTGTTTTTTCAGCATCTCTTGAGTTCCATTTGATAAGCTTCAAGCTTAGCTTCTTTCATGTCTGGAGAAGGATAGTTTTTCCATTTGTTTTTCATGTTTTGGCTTGTTTTAAGTCCCATTGGGTAAGCTTCCAAGGCTGCATTAATAGGCTCAAAAATTTTGTCTCTCAAAATTGATCCTCCAGATTTCACTGTGGTTTCCTTGATTTCGCTTCCAATTTCTTTCATTTTTTCCTGGAATAGTCTCTTTGATTTCTCCTCGATTTCAGCCCTTTGTTTCTGTTTTCTCATCTCATACCTTTTGCTTATGCTTCTTTTGGTCTTTTGAGAGGAAATTTTAGTATTCTCAGAATCATCAGAGGAGTTATGTTTCTTTTCCTTAGCCTGGGCTCTGGTGACTACCTTGATTGGAACAATTGGTTCACTCTTAGATTAGCTACTAGGTATCACTTGAACTACGTTCACTACTGTTTTACCCTTGTTTAAAGGATTTTTTGGACAATCCTCAGGGAAGTGTCCTCCCTTTTTGCCACATTGCATGCAATAAGCTTCAATTGGCTTAAGGTTCTTCTCAGGCTTTGGGCATTCATTTTTCCAATGATCATATGCACCAGAGTTATGACAGATTCCAGTTCTTGGCTTAATCATGGGTCTTACCATTGGAGGTCTAGCACCTTGATTAGCTACATAGTACATCAGTGTAGGCTTTGATGTAGTATAAGTCACAGGTTCTTCCATTGGTGGTGGATGTGAATTATACCAATCTCCTTCTATCATTACTGCAGATGGATTAGGCTCAGCATAGGGTGTAACAGGCACTAGTGCTTGTTCATCTATGACTCCCTCTGAATGCATGTACTTTATAGGCACTGCATTATGTCCAAGATATGGAGGTTGTTAACCCAACACAGGTTGAGGTCTTTCCATACCCATCAGTGGTCTTTGAGCTGGGGCCATATTAGGCTGATGTCTGTACATGGGTTGTCCTTGTGGCCTCATAGGCACTTATTGAACATTCCAATCATACTTTGGTCGATAGTAGCATTCATTGGTCTCATGGTTGGTCCATTTATCCTCGATTTCACACCATTTTTGTGGCCTAATTGGATGTCCCTGTTAAGGTATCCCTTGCTCTGGTCCCCTCATAGGTGCTTTTTGCATGTTATTCATCATTTCATTCATCCTTTTGAGCATTTCTTCTATGACCGTAAGCGGAGCAGCAACAATCGTTCCCACTTGTGCTGGTTTAATGGATGCTGTTTTTTTGCTTAGGTCATCCTTAGGGACATTTCTTCATTGACAATATCACAATTTTCTCCTAAGTCAATAGCATCTGATACACACTCTTCTAGGGTTATATGTTTCTTGCTATACAATGTAGCATGAAGTTCTTTGTTTAGCAATCCCTTTAGAAATAATGATACTAGTCTTTCTTCTGCAGGTATCTCTAGTTCTGGGCATCTTGCAATGTATTGCTTCATCCTTGTTGCACAATCCCTAGGAGAGTCACCTTGTTTCTGTTTGAAGCTATAAATTTGAGCTACCGTATTGTGTTTGATCCCCGTTTTGGAACATGCAGCTACAAATCCTTGAGCTAATGTATTCAAGTCCATGATCGACCTTGGTGGAATGTTTTGAAACCATGTCTGTTCTTTTCCTTCTAATGTCATTCCAAATCCCTCGAATTGAGTATGGAAATTAAATATGCGTTCTGCTCTTAGCACTTGTTTAAAGTTTGCTAAGTAGTCATATGGATCCCCAGATCCACTGTATTTTCTGACCCATTTTTGAAAATCAGCTGGTCTAACACGTCTATTTGGTTCAACTCTCGATCCCCTGGCAGTTGGTCCTGTTCCGAGTCCTTCAAACCAGTCTGTTGGAAATAGTGACTCATGTAGCCCTGGACTGCTGGCTTTAGTGTCACTCAATTTTCTTCATGATGAGGTGGTTTTTGGTTTCTTAACATTACTCTCAAAAGATCTCTCACGGAGTTCATCTCTTGGAATAGTTTCTGGTCCTTGGCCCAATATCCAATCCCTTATGGAGTACCCTTGGTATTTGGTTTGTTACACCTCCTCAGGAGTCATCATAACAGAGTTATTGTTATAACAATCCCTAAACAGGTAGGTTGGTAGATTTGCTGATCCCTTGTCTTTGATTTTGAAGATATAAATGACCTTCATGGGTGTTAACTGTCCTGATTTGGCATGAGAAGTCGATAAAAGATCTTTCACATTTCTATCCTCGCAACAATAGACTCCGATCCTAGGATTATCCGTACTAAGCTGTTTCAAAGGCTTCAAATCAACTTGATCGTATCCCTCAAATTCTAAAGTCGGTGGTCCTTCTTTTTCTGCCATATTTTGAATTATAGTATTTACTTCTAAACCCCATTTGTCTATCACGTCAGGGTTTTCAACTTGTAAATATTGAATTTTGTTTCTATCCATGTACATTTCCTCTTCAAACTCTATGCCATGGTCATCAATGCCAATAGCATACTCTTCATTAGGATCCAGGTAAACTTGAGCTCCATGGTGATTAGTCTTATAAAAGGAGAGTATGTGCTTATATCGCACTGACGTTCCGGTTTCTGAATGAGTCGAATACGAAGAGATTTCAGATTTGGATTTTGAAAAGGTGTCTGAGACTTCTTCAAAGATAGTGTCCAAGTGATCTCCTTGATTCACACTCTCTTCGGTGGATACTCTACTAGCGGTCTCGCCAAATATGCCTTGATTTTCTAGTATACGACTAGATCTAAGGTTTATATAGACTTGTGAAGCCCTAAATAGAGTACTTACCATCAGATTGACTTGTTGTCAACTTCTTTCACTTGACTTGATTGCAACTTCTGTCAAGCTTTCAATTCCTTGTCTGCAACCTGATTCTGAATCAGTTTTAATTAAGTTAGCTATTCTTTCACAAAGGCTGTATAATTCTTGCTAACTATTGTGAGACTGGTCTATGTATATCATTCCAATTTGAGTTAAGTGAGTCAGCAATTGAGACTTTCAGATTCTACTTTTGCAAAGAGCCAAAGAACTAATCTGCAACTTGGAAAATGAGTAAACATGTACCAATTTGGATCCGATTGAACCCAAAATTTCCCGATGGCCTTGTATTATGTTGGTCTAGCACTGTACAAGTTCGAAAGTCAAAAAGTTTGTCTCTGTGTATCAGTAGTAAATAATCGTGATTATTTATTTTTCTCAATTTTTTGCACTTTTTGGCTTGTTTTGCCAAGTATGCAACTTGTTATGGTCTCTGGACAAGTTTCACTAAGTTTGAACAAAATTTGTTCACGCTATCAACTGTTTGTATCCGTAGACTCAACTTTCAAGAATCTGGCTTAAGTCTCACTTTTATGATCCAAATTTCACCAAAATTGATTTGTGTGGTCTACTTGATATGTTTGACCTTGTGGTATACTCAAATGTGCAAGAATATCAAATTTTGTAGTAGATGTAAATAATCGCGATTATTTACTCCTATTTTTGTGCACCGTTTTGCAACAATTTTGACAGAGATTTGTGAAGCAGCTTAACTTAAGGTCTCTAGCCAAGTTTCATCAAGTTTGGATAATTTTTTGTTCAAATGGTCATTAGTTTTATATCTGCAGACTGACTTTGCAAATTTGGCCACAATTTTCAATCCAATGATCCAAACCTTACCAAATTTGATTTGTGGGCTCAATACAACATGCTGGTATGCTGGTTTGGTCAAAAAAGTTAAAAAGTGGGATAGAAGTAGGTAAATTTTTGCATCTTTTTGGTCAATTGAGCATGTACACTTGTTTATCACATCAATATAAGCCTATAAGTCAAGTTCCATTGAGTTTGAACAAAATTTTCCCAATTTACACTCAAGTTCTTAAAAGTTAGTACAGAATTCAATTTTTACCCAGTTTTTGGTCTGTTTGGTGATCCAAATTTATGCGTCTTTACAGAAGATGTTTGTATACATGCATAGAGTCTCTAGTATCAACCTTGGTCACTTTTGAGTTGAAAGTAAATAATCGTGATTATTTACTTTAAGCCTAAAATGAGCACTTTTTTAAACTTTTTTCCATGGACAATCTTTTCATGAGCTATTTTAAGCCTCTGAGTCAAGTTCAAACTTAATTTGCCAAGAAAAAGTAAATAATCTGAGTTTTGAAATTTTTACCTCAATGCGTCCTTCACCTTACCCAGATTGAGTGGTTGACAGTCTTCTGGTGCTATTTCTAGCCGTAGACTTGAAATTCAAAAACTTCTCATAAACACTCACAATTGATTTTTTTGGAGAGAGCAATGTCATGAAATCCCACCTCAGACTCTACTTACCCTACTTCTAGGTTCTACTGCAATGGGGTTGTGGAAAGTGTCCACAAACACTCGTTTTCTTGTTTTTTATGGTTTTCTGAGCCTTGATCTTAAGACTTGTCTTGTCCATCAATCATTCTCAAAATCCTAATCTAATTCTACAATCCTACATCCTAAAGGTACTTAGCTAGTACGACTTACTTCCAAGCTACCTCTACACAGCAAAAGACGACAATCCTAAGCTATGCGGTTTTAAAAAGAAAGTTTTTACTCTAGGAGATCCTAGAGGAAGTTAAAGGATAACTTCACAAGACGCTCGTTTTTTTTCTTACTTTAGGTCTCTTCGATCCCCGACAGTGGTGCCAAATGTGGGACGGGTGTCTAACCTCACTCTAATCTTATTGCAGACATAGCGAGAACCACAAATTTAATTATCAATCCATGGGACGAAACTGACTCGACTAGTGCATAGAGGCTACAAGAGGTTGTCAATCTCTTGGAAAACAACAAACAACTTGCATCTAACTCAAGCTAAACTCAAATGACAGAAATCACCAAAAGCTAATCGCTCATTGACAAACCAATCACATCCGTTACAGCATCAAACAACATCCAAACGTTACGAAACTTCTAGGACATGTTTATAAGACCTAAGCACACATGCTTATGGTCTCAAATATCACTTTAGGTCAAGTGCAAAAATCACAATTATTAACACCAGTGAGTTTTGACCTAGTCATTTTCGACCTAGAATGCATCTAAATGCTTAGCAATGATGCCCCAATACCCCGTCTATACTTATTTTATGATTTTGAAACTTAAATTCCTACTTATGATGAAATTAGGCGGCGGGTCGGCGATGCCAAAAGCTACGAAATACCGTGAAATGCTTACATCAATGCATAGAGCTTTTACATGTGGTTGCAACGCAATAGACGCGATTGCAATGTGACAACCGGGGAGGGAGTAGGAAGTGCGAGAAGGAGAGAAGTGAGCGCCGTTAGCTCACGCTATGTTTCTATTATCCAAAAGTTATAAAAAACTTACAAAAATTGGATTTTATACCTTAGCCAAGGTTTTTGGTGTTCAAAACTAATAATCTGGGAGCTCTAACTAAAGACAGGTTGATACAATCCGGAAGCTTGTAGCCCCAGGCTCTTCAATTACAATGTTTATCTAGAAAGTAACATTCCCGATTCATCAAAATAATAAATGTTTTTACAATGAAAGCTCCAAAAAATGGTGTCTGAGTTAGCTTGCTGCTAACACACTTCAACATGGTATGCCTTATGATTGGAGTATTGATTGGGTGAAGCCTTTGCATAAAGGAGGGGATGTAAAGAATATAGACAACTACCAGACTATAATGATTGGGTCTTTTATAGCAAAGTTGTTTGGGTGCATAATGGAGATGAACTTGAGTGATTGGGCTGATGAGTATGACAAGCATTGTAGCGGAGATAATGTGTCGTGCCCTTTGTAGTGGGTGCTCCTCAGTGCATGTGCGTGATATCTCACTCCACAGAATGAAAACACAGAAGACAAAGAACAACAGAGCAAGATCAACAGTATGACTCAGCAGATCATGAACAACATGAACATCGACAAACTCAAAGAAACCAATACAGGCTCTAGCATGGGAGCGCACTCGGCTGTCTGCAGCCCAGATCTCATAGGTACAGTGGGGGTGTTGAGGCTCAACTGTGCAGGGATGGTGCAGACATGCTATGTACAACTCTGATAAGAGACTCTAAATGACTCACCACACAAAAGTAGATGGTGTTGCGTACCTAGGACTGGAACCAACCACTCATATATATCTCCAAAGAGCAACCAACATCTAGCAAATATCCCAATCCAACTAAGCCTATCTCCTAAAATTAAGGTGGTGGTGATCTGGCACAGTGTACAGTGGACCACCATTCGTAACACTTGCCACGTGTCATTGCCCAGTCGAGAGTCCACCCAGTGTGAACTCAAGCCCAAATGCAACTAACTACTTGTCTCATGCCAGTGACACTGTAGCCTTGCTATAGGTTGCCTGCCATAAGACCACTCACCATCCCGGTGAGACAGAACAGTGAAACTAGAGAGAACAATGAAACACTAGAAAAATGCAGTATACTTTGGACTGAAGGAGTGAAGTTTGGAGAAGATTTTGAGTTCCCTTGAAGAAGTACCAATGAAGGAATGCTAATATTTGCAATATATGCTGAAGACGTAATGACCCCAGCTCAATGAATTAGCTGATCAGAAAGTAGAAACAGAATGCCAAGAGTCACAAATCCCACAAAGCACCCGAAGTGGAGGAATTTTCAATTAGTTGCAATTCGTTAGAGGGGAAGGAGTAGGTAGGGGAGGGGTGGGGGATAGGGCCGAGAGGGTTCTAGAGAGGGGCGAGGGGAGGGGGTGGGTAGGGCGGGGAGGTTAGGCTAGATAGGGGGGAGGGGGGCTAGATAGCGGTGAGAGGGGGGGGGGAGGGTGGGTGGGGGCGAGGGGGGCTAGATAGGGGCAAGGGTGGGTAGGGGCAAGGAGGAGAGAGGGGGTGGGTAGGGGCGAGGTAAGGGAGAGGTGGAGAGGGGCGAGTGGGAGGCAGGGGGTGGGGGGGGGGGAGAGGGGATAGCAAGGAGCGAGTAGGGGGGTGGGTAGGGGTGACATTATGAAAAGTTTGGACTCAAAAATGGGCCTTGTAAGAAATGCCAGGTCAGCTTAGAGAGAGATAATAAAAAGTCCTTAATTTCATTTTTGATATTCACTTTCAAAAAAATCGGATATCAGATTTGAGGGGTACGTTTATTAAAACTCTCAAAAAGTGTTCAGACAATGATAACATATGACGGCTCCGAATTGAACGCCGATTGTCTCAATCTTTTGGATTTTTCAAAACTAAGATTTGGCGCTCAACGAGCTGCATTGAATGTTATTCTTCTTCTCATTTTTGCGTCTATCTTGCTTTTCGCCTGCGCACAGTCTCCTCCTTTGAGCTCTCTTCCATTTGCTTCACTCTTGCGCTCTCCTCTATTTTGAGCTTTCTCATTCACCAAGTCATCTCAATGTCATTATCATCTTCACATAGAACTCAGACAAGGAGTCAAAACGATGTGTATCATATGCATATCGAACTGTCCAGAGAATACGAGTCCCTCCACAAGAAGAATAAGCGAGGCATCCTTTCCAAAGCTTCAAAAGAGAACTTCATATTTCAAGGTAAAAAAAGCATCGATCTTTGGGTGGATGGCAGGATATATCCTGAGCATCCTATCACCAACTTAACTCCACCGTTCAGAAACATAACGTCATTGTTGAACTATGTAGGAGACGGTTATTCTGGTTTATATGGCTACACCAAGCATTTAGCGGCCAAAAGTGATATTCTTAAGCTTGAGAGAGACCTTGCACACAAAGAAAACTTTTGCTTGAAGCAAACTGTGACAGAGTGCGCTCAACAATGGAAAGGCAAGGACGAAAGCATCACGCAGCTCACGCAGGATCTCAGAGAAAAAAATACTGTCTTGGGTCCTCGGTTAAGAGAACGACGCTTACGAGACATTGAACAACTGAAGGTTAGTTCTGGGGGTTTGAAGAAGAGGGTTAAAGCAATCAAGTAAGATTATCATTCAAGAAAGTTTAATTCATCTTTACATTTGTAGTTTTATATCTTACTTTTCATATTTATGCTTAGATCGTTGTTACATCCTCAGTCAAATATTGACAGCAACACACCAACTTCTTCAATTCCTTATGGTCTCATACTAAAACGCAAAGATGTCGCCGGACTTTTGGATGATAAGCGCTACTGTAAGATTGTTGCTAAGCAACTTGACACTCTTTTGAAACAGAATCAACTCCAAAAACGTGATGTTCAGTCAATTCTGGATGAAGCCGGAATATCCAACAAAGGTTATTCTTCAATTTTTACGTATGTCTGGTGTTTGAATCATTTGTCTTCACCTGTCAAATCAAATGTCTGCAATTTTTAGGTACATTGGATATGTGTAGCATTTGAAAACTTGGAAATAGTCCATTTGCTTAATTTTCTGTTTACAAAACTATGCAGCAACAAAGTAAGAAGTTCAATCTCAAGCACACGTTGCTGCCAAATCCTTTCTCCATTCGAAAGACAAGACTAGAGGTCAACCAGGAAGTGCTTCGGACATTGGGCACTCCTTTTCACATTGAAGCAATGTACATATCGCCATCAGCAGAGGAAGTGGTCTATGACAAATACAATAATATATTTTATGATTTAGTAGCTTTGCAGACATATATTGTTCAATTGTTCAAGGTTTCTCAAGAGGAATGCAATGGAGTCTCGAAGTTTGTGCTTAAACTGGATGAGTGCGAGCTAGTGAAAGAGACAAAGGTTGAGCGTGTCACAATAACACTTATGAATAGAGCATTAGATGAAAGCATTGCTTCAGACGACCCTAGAAACTTTAGCGTGCAATCCGAAAACAATATTTTCTTATTAGCCACATTCAAGGTTTGATATCAACAAGTTGCTTGCTTTAAAAAATGATTAGACATGTTTCATTTGATTGGTTTGGTTTTCCCATTTCACGTGCCTGCAAAGAATTTCGATATTCTTAACTGGGTTTTCCATCAAACAAGTATTCCTGAAGTCATAAGCGAACAGAGAAATGGAAAGACACTCGATGTATTAGGCATGGGTTCATACACAGTAGAGTGGCATATGGCTGGAGATCTCAAAACCCTAAAGTGTATGTACAACATCTCAAAAGGAGCAATAAGTAAAAGCCCTTGTTTGTATTGCATGGGAGGAGTCATTGGTCTTGACAAAAGAAATTGGAGGAGAGCACCGGACAGGCACTTGCAGGACCTTAACTTCCGCCCAGTGTTGGATATTCCACTATCCAGAGTACATATTTGCACGATGCATGCACTCTGCAAAATCATTGAGAAACTTATGTTTCTGTACATTTGTTTTGCTTGGACCACTTGGCCAGCATCAGCAAAACAAAGGGCTATATTATCATTGGAAACAGTTTTCTCAGATATGGGCTTGCATGGAGGACATGTGAAAATAGAGCAGGACGAGAAGAGGTCTAAGAATGGTCGAGATGTGCCAAAGAAGTTGTCTATTGGCGGTGTGAAAGCCCGTCTCTTCTTGTCGATGCCAACAAGTGGCAAACAACGCAAAAGCCAAAGTGCTCAGGAAAGGTTGACATTGAGATACAACCGGTGGAGAAACCTGCACAATGCAGTGGTTGACCACGCAGACAATGGTGCAGCAAGGACTCGCAAAGCGAACGTGTGGAAAAGTTTGGATTCCATATTCAAGTTTTGTGAGCTCAATACTTGGAGAGATACTGACTATACATTGTTTCAAGACGCTCTGGAGACCTTCCACAGGTCTTTCATAGCTGCATGGATAAATCAACACATAACTCATTACATGGTATATTAATTTATTTGATAAAATTGTGATTATATATTTACATATAAATAATAGGCTGGTTTTTTTTTGCAGCATATCATATGCAACCACATGCCTTGGTTTGCTAGGCAGTATGGTAGCTTGGCTATATGGTCTACACAAGGTATGGAGAAAACTCACTACCAAGCCCGTACTGGCTATTTCAGCCACACTTGTCACGGAGGTGGTGCAAACAAAGCCAACAGTTTGGAGGAACTACATCAATGGACTTATCGAAAACTTATGCATAGAACAGACCGAAAGGAATGTGTCAAAGACAGTCAAATTGGCCAAGCAATGAGATTATCAAGCAAACGACGTAAGAAGGAAATATGGGAGGCATCTTCTGTGGCATCGCGACATGCAGAGTGGCGACTTAAAAAAGAACGCACTGGAAAAACTTGGACAACTCCGACCCAATTTGTTTGAGACTTCCTAGAGATAGCGCATTGTAACACAATATAATTTTTTGTGCCAAGAGAAGACAACCAGTCACAAAAGTGAGAAACATAATGTACTCATTGTTTTGATAGAAAATGTACTATTTTTTGGCATTGACAATATACATTGGAGCTTCTCTATTCTTCATCTTCGTCAGGAAAAGTTACAAAATATTCTGGCCTTTTTGCTTGCTGTGTGTTATCGTCTTCTTCTTGCCTTGGTCTTTTGCAACCTAGTCATGTAGGTTCGTTTGTCGACAGTACATTTGTCTCCACCTCCACAGCCACAAGAGACATTTCTTTAGTAGACAGATACGCAATTGGTTGTTTATTGCGAAACATAGCATGCTTGTCATACTCTAGTAATTGCGCAGGGTCAGTGATTCCGCATGCCAAACCATATGCTGCTTGGGTCAAAAAATAGCGACTACGCAAACCATACATTCCTGGCCTTGGCCAAACATATACAATGCGGCCTTTTTTTCTAAAAGCATTATTTTATCTGCGTTCCACCTGATAACGGCCCCTCCTAAATATCTTGAAAGTGTCTTCAACGTCATCAAGGGTAGCTCCGCGTTGTCATTGGAGAAGGGCGAATGGAAGACCAAAAAACTCAGATACTTAAGATTCTTTAAGTATTGGCCGAGAGAGGAATTCTTCCCTAAATCTTCCATGCCTCATCCACGAGGGCGAGGAATGAAGGTATCATCATAGACCACCAACTACAACAAATTAAAGTTATGAAATGAGATGAGTAGAAACCAAAAAGGTAAGGAAAATAAAAAAAGATTACCTTATGGTTTTCATCTTCCTCAAGTAAGTCCTCATTCCATAGGTTGATGCCGCCCTGACCTCTAGTGGGCGCATTGGAGGTTGAGGCCAAAGATGATGAAGAAGTGGTTGCCTTACCCATTTCTTCAATCCCTAGCTTTTTTTGCACTTCCATGAACTCCTTTTCTGTTGGAAGTGTGCGCTCATACCTATCAACATCATTGCAAATCATCACAAGTGCACTTGCGGGGTCAACGAACTCATCGTCATTTACATGGGCATCTATAACAGAATACTTGTCATGCTCAGGGTCAATGACAGCATCATCCTCTTCGAGATTTTGTGCCACAATGGCAAGGCAATAGTCCTCTCGAAGGTCAAAAAGCTCCATAATGTCGTTAAGTAAGACATACTGCAAATCACCAATAGGTATGGTAGGTAGAACACTAGTAGTCAAAGCACCCTCCGGAAGCTGCACTCCCTCTGAAAACTGAAAAGCAAGGCTTCCCCGAGACTTGGGCTCTTGACCCTCCCCAGTCTGATCCTCTAGCGAGGCCTCTGCAGCATCAGCATGCTCATCCAAAATTAAATGCAAATATAAAAGAAAACCTGCATAATAGTCAGCCACTCGACACTTGCGGTTATGAAGTGTACACTTGTGGTCTGTTATCCGCAAGTGCACTGGCAGCTTAAGGCAACTCCTAGAAAATATGTGTTTCTTGGAGGAGTCCGAATTGATATCCTTCATGTGAACAAAACGAACTCCTTGTATCTCGACAATGCCACCAGACGTTTGTTGCTGGTAGGTCTGCTCAAAACCTGATAGGTAATGTTGCACGGAGACAATCCACTCATGCAAAGAAAAATCTAGATTGAACATCGGCCTGATCTCTGTCTCGCGCTGCTGAAGCCCAATGCGGTATAGAAAATGAGATAGTTTGTCTTGGGGGCATCCTCAGAGCAAGGCACTTCCTCCTCTGCTTCAACATTGAAGGGGTCCATTACGGAAATTCAAAAGCGAAGATAGACGAGAGAGCACAACATCCAAACAAAGGGGGAGCAAGTCATATTTATAGGACTCCCGAGGACAATGATGACATCGATTGACGTACATCATGGGGCCGATGTGCATCATGCAGTCGCCGTGATGATTACGCCACGTGTCAGCCGTCGTGGAACGGTCGCACCACAACGCGAAAATGGTGCCGCCACACAAAAAAGCACCGCTATCGCGTTTTGGCGCGACAACTTGTTGTCGCATCATAACGCGATACGGCCAGTCAAGACGATTGCGGTCCGCCTCCTCGCGTTGTGCCACAACGCCTTTTTTGTCGCGCCACGCGTGTATCATGTAGTCATCGTGATGATTACGCCACGTGTCAGCCGCCGTGGACCGGTTGCGCCACAACGCGAAATGGGTGCCACTGCTCTACAAAAGCAACGCTATCGCGTTCTCGCGCGACAGCCAGTTGTCGCGTCATAACGCGATACGACCAGTGCAGAGTATACTGGTCCGCCTCCTCGCGTTGTGCTGCGACATACCATTGTTGCTAGGGCAACCTGTTGGGGCGCTTTTGTCCCGATGTGCCACGTGGCGCGTAATCATTATGCTCGCACGCTTCCCGTCATACCTCGCGATGTCATGATTAATGCAGCCGCCTCTTCTCATTATACTTATTCCGCTAATATAAACACCCCCCCCTCCCCCCCCCCGTTTTTTTCTCACCGTTTTTTCCGAAGTGTCTCTAGTCACTCTGCCTTTTTACCCAGGTCCAGATTTCCATATTTTCTCGCATTCTCCTCGTTCAGGTCATGGCCCGCACAAAGCAAAAAACAAGGAAGGTTTATTCTGGCCAGTCTATTCCGCAGGGCCAGGCTAGCTCGTCTACAGCGCAACCGTCAACATCGCATGGGATTCCGGGCAAGACCATGCCGCAGTTACGCGCAACAATGCGAAGAAGAAGATACGAGCAGAATAGGAGCGTTCTACTCGAACTTCGTAAGCTCCAAAAGCACATTTCATTGGCAATACCTAAACTACCATTCCAGAGAGTTGTTCGCGAGATTTGCGAGCAAAACAACCTGAATTTCCGATGGTCTCGAAGTGCAATGGGGTGCTTGCACGAGGCCGTCGAGGATTTTTTTGTAGAGCTTTCCAGGACGGCTACATTCTCTCGACCCACGCCCATAGGACAACATTGATGCCACGAGATATCAACACACTTCATCTTCTCAGGTTTAGCTATGACAAAACAATACCGCCTGCCGGTATTTCAGACCGAAAGATGGACACTATTCTTAGAATACCACCTATTGACAAGGTCAAAGTTCATGAAGTGTCTACACAAATGCATCGATAAAGCACCCGTCTCAACGCCGAGCGGGACACAACAGAAGACGATAGTGAGAGATTGGATTAGTTACTCCTTGAGATGATGGAGGAACAAATGGCAGATGCCATCAGCAACGCCAACGCTGATGATTTGTCATTGCTGTTTTCCTATTTCCATGTTGGACTTCCTGTGTGGGGACGCATTCTGTATTTTCCTTATCACTCCCACGAGATTGCAATTTTACAGAACCGGACGAGGGAACTCACAGACTCAATCATCAATTGCTTGCTTTGGTGCGTGCTATTCTTTTTTTCACAATAAATTCTTTTAATATATTCAATTTTGTATGACACAAATTTCTTTACAGTTTTGTAGTTTCAAATTTGCCTTGGAATATGCAAGATGATGTCGCCATCCTTGACTCGAACCTCTCGATCGTTTTGACGGCCGAGGATACATCTTTAGTGGAAGTAGTTGACTGGTTCTAGTCAGTGAACATGGATACGGCAAAATTTTTTGTTCTGGCTTATCATGAAGGGTACGCAATGTTTTCAATAGTGAAAGTATTTTATCTTAAACTCTAATTTATTGTGATAACATATGTTTTTCTTATGTTTATTTGTAACAGATCTCATTGGAGTCTTGTTCTCTTAAACCTTGAACGAAATGGGTGCTACCTTGCTAATTCATCCCATGGATTTCATGGTGAAGTACGTAGGTAAGAGGTTTTGTATTTTGTTCGACATCGCATAGAATTTTGTTAAAAGTCTCTTATGAAATTTAATTGTATTTTGCGTAGATCTGTTCAGAAGCTTGTGTCTGCTCTTGAAGCTTTAACGCAAGAGCAGATATATGAGAATCTTACGATTATTAGTTGCAAAGTCCCTAAGCAAGACGATGCCTACTCTTGTGGATGGAGGGTCTTATTCAATGCAGAAATTTTGTTAGGGGTCATGCTTGATGGAAGTCGTAGAAGTGTAAGCATTCGACACTCGTTTACAGATTTTTATTTTAATAAGTTAGTAGCTATGTTAATAAACATGATGTTCTTAACGCAGGTAAGAAATTTGGCAGATTATTCAAAGGCTGATGTTTCTTTGTTTAGAAACAGAATGATTGAAAACTTGATCAATTGCGCGACCATGCATCCAGACGGAGCACGTGATGCTTTTATCCCGCCAGCACCAAGGCCCATGCCTAGGCCTCCGCCGACAAGATACCCCGTGTCTGCCACACCAACACAAGCACATATCAATATCTCCCCAGATGCCTCCCCAACCCAAGCTCCCACCAGCTCTCGTCCTGAAGAAACAGCTCCAGAACCCTCAAACCCCCCACCCAGCACCTCTCCTGCTCATCAAGCAGCTCCAGAGCCCCCAAACCCCCCACCTAGCACCTCTCCTACTCATGAAGCAGCTCTAGAGCCCCCAAGCCACCACCTCTCCTCAACCTTAACCAACAGCCCCCACATCACCGCACGCACAAGATTAGAAAGAGATTATGAAATGTACTTTTGACAAATTGATTACAAGCAGTGGATCGAAATTTGACTTTTGTTTTGATTATGGTTCAAAGTTTACAAAATGTTAAGTACATTTTTCCAAAAAAATGGGAGAGTGAGGATCCAATGGTGTTTGGTAATGTAGAGATCTGCCTTCGTCGAGTAATCTTTGAGAATAGTATTTGAATCATTGTGTAAAGTTAGTTCACTATTTCAAGTCTCTCGCTGGTAATCTGTGCAAGAGTCGTTTTTTCTTGTCTGTGAGGTACCTGCAATGCAACGTACGCGATAAGACATTGGGATACATGAGCACGATAGAGACATCAACGTATAAAAGTAATACATGTAGCTTAGTACCTTTCGCATGTTACACTTGAAAACAAATTTTGAAGGAAAATTGAGATCAGACTCATTTAACAGATCCTCTCGAACCTGTCTTAAAGTGACATTTGATCTAACCACAACAACTGTAAGCAAATAATTTGAAAACCATATCTCGATGGACATCAAGGGATTAAAAGCATCGTCACTTAAATCTTGATCCATAGCTACCAACTGACCATTCACTTGATGCCACCTCATGTAGTAGAAAGAAACTATAAAATTCTGTGATGCTATCATACACTTGCACACAACCGAACGCTTGTCAACTTTGCACAAAAGGCCTTCAGAATCACTAGCATCCCAATTATCATCCAAAAAATCAAGGCAAGTTTGGGATTTGCAGATGAACATGGTTTCTATTTTTCTAACCTCCTCATCGTGGAAGAAATCTATAAAGACATGTAATGGCATAAATAGACCGACTCGTACTTGCCGGCTTGCAATGTTTGGTCGCAAACACTTCAAAATTTCTTGATGAAGCTTGAGTTTAAAACACTCATAGGTTTCTGAAGTTGGAACTGGCCACTTTGGGGAATCTTGTTGTGGAAGAGGGAAAGGTTTCAAAGTGCCAAATCCATGGACAGAGCAAGGGGCGTTGTAAAAGTAGTCATAAAAGAAAACTCCCCTCTCTGCGAGAGATCTTCTCGCATTAGTTCTGTACATAAGTTCTCCCACCGAAGCATGAAAAGCATCAAAAATACCAATTATGCACTCAACTGGTTGCCAGTCTTCTTTGTTAGAAGGATAAATATCTGCAAAAACAAAAGATAAGAGAATGGTCACAAGAAATAGTCAACAAAATAACTTGAAGGATCTTTAAAAACTTTTTAGCAATATAGTAGTCACACAGTTTGGTCTATGAGCAGGAAACCCCAAAGGTGAATGTTGTAGTCGTAGTTCGGAGTGCATATATGCATACTCAATGAGCACCTCTTTCACTGTCTTTCCCGTTTGAGACAAGCAAAAATCGTTCACACATCCTTTGTAGCTGTTGATGAATTCATTTGACATCCGTTTTCTTCTTCTTATTTGAAGCAGAACCCAACTACCAATGGTGACTATGGTAGACATCCAGCGACCATGGTCTAAGTCAAAGCTGTTGAATAGTTCCACAAATTTAACAGAGGCGAATGGTCGTCGTGGTCGTCTTCCTTCCATCTCTGCTTCTATTAGCTGTGAAGTGACACTACGCAAAAACGATAAAACAAAAGAGGCTCACTAGTTTACACAAGAAGTAGTAGCTTGAAAAGTGTTCATCAAAAGACGTACCTCATTGAATGTGAGTTATGGCACATTCGGTATTCGTCGTCCATGGCAGGAGAATAATTTGCACAAATCGCGTCGTATCTTCTTATTGAGATCTTTTTAACAGAAAAAACTCTTTTTTGAAAACGCACAAATTTGAGATAAAAATCAAATAAATTGGAGCTACCGTTGTGGTGACTCAAACTCTATTGGTCGAACAACATTCTCTCTCTAACGCCAAAAAGTCCTTTTTTGAGTCCAAACTTTTCCTAATGGTAGAGGGAAAGGGGGTGGTAGGGACAAGGAGGGAGAGTGGGGTAGTGAGGGGTGAGGTTGGAGATGGCACTCCAAAGTAGTAGGAGCTTGTAGATGAAGAGGTTGGAATGTCAAGGAGTAGAGAGATATCATGAGCAGGGAGTTTAGAAAGCTTGAAATCAACATTTTTTCCCGTCTTGAGGAAGCTCTGTGAAGGGAGTTTGCTACACACAGAGGAGAGCTTTTTTCTGGTTGGAGAAGCAGACACAAATGGGGTTGATGTTGATGGGGGTGTGAACTCCTATAGAGGAGATTTCTTTTCGCTTCTATGATTCTTCATAGGCTCACCAAATCCAAAGGCTTCCACCAAGGATGCACGGGGAGTAGCTTTTGTGACCTTCAACCTTTGAGCTGGCTCATGTGGTTTAGTTACTGTGGAAACATTGGAAGAGGGTGTACCTTCAGGCAAAGAGTGAATAGAGACTCCATAACAAGGCATAGATTTGGTAGCATCCAACCACTCCAACAGATCCTCGTCTGCCCCGTCAGGTGGAGTAGGTTGTTCCAATTCAATGCTGGTTTCTAGGGACAAAGAACTATGTTTCACGACGGGATCCATGCCTCCTTCTAGGCGAATGGGCTACATCGGGGAGTCAGGGGTATGTATCCACATTGCATCATTTCCCTAATCATGAAGTGCTTTAGTTTGTCGCAGCAGCCATGGTCTACCGATGATCAAGGAAATTTGTCCTCAACCTGGGGAAGACGAACCACAACAAAATCCAAGTTAAAAGTAAAGTCTTGTACCTGGAAAGGCACATTGTCCACTATGCCCACTGGGTAGACTGTCTGATGGTTGGCCAATGTAACTGCTGTGAAGGGAGCAGGGCAAGTAGGCTATAGACCTAGAGCTAGCATAGTGAACTCGGGCATCAGGTTGATGCCAGATCTGTTAGGAAATATGACATAGCTAAGTAGATAATTTAGTAGATTACTTAATGGAGAGAGATTATTTTCATACACAAGATATTATAGAGTAGAGAGAGAGAGAGAGAGAGAGTACACACGATATATGTGGTTCACCCAATGTGGGCTACGTCCATGAGAAAGCAGCCACTCAATGGCTTTAGTACTTCAAAACAAGAAGTAGGTCACAAAGGGATTATACCCTTTCGGAGCTCCTGCCTTGCTTCACTCTCACCACCTCACACACACCTTGTTGCATCAACTTCACACTATGAAATGTGTGTAGAAATGGCCTCCTTTTATAGGCCAACATGGCTACCCTCTCTCATGAGAGGCATCCATGTGTAGCCGCCTACTTCGTGCTCGCTCCATGATTGTTTTGTTCATCCTTTCAAAAATTCCATTTTGTTGAGGTGTCCTTGGGGTTGTCTTTTGCCTCCGAATGCCATTGCTAGCACAAATATTTCAAAAGCTTGGCTGCAATATTCGCCCCGTTGTTGGATCTGAGACATTTAACCTTAGTACCTGTTTCATTCTCCGCAAAGGCTTTCCACCTTTGAAATATGAAAAACACATCGGATTTATCTTCATTACATAAACCCATGTTTTCCTAGTCGCATCGTCTATGAATGTTACATAGTACAATGAGCCACCAAGCGATGGTGTACTTGCAAGACCCCAAACGTCAGAATGAACCAACTCAAATTTTTTCTTTTTTCTTTCATTCCAAGATTTTTGAAATTTTACCCTCTTTTGTTTACCATAAACATAATCTTCACAAAACTCTAAGTCCACTTCTTTCAAACCTGGTAGAAGCTTCTTTGTTTGAAGGATTTGCATTCCTTTGGCACTCATATGCCCAAGCTGATAGTGCCACACCACACTGTCGACTTCTATAGTTGTTGCACAAGCTGAAGGTAGCGTGCTAACAGTACACAACTAAAGTGTACCAACCTTTTCTCCCTTGGCAACCACCAAAGATCCCTTTGAGATCTTCAATCGTTTGCTTCCGAATGCAATGTTGTGACGTTCATCGTCCAATTGTCCTGTAGAGGTCAATTTTTTGTGAAGAGAAGGAACATGCCTAACATTTTAAGCTTCCATTCATTTTCGTTAGTAGTTTCGACACAAATTGTACCTTTGCCGACAATTTCACAAGCTACATCATCTCCCAAGTATACATACCCAAAATTACCTTTGGTGTAATCTTGGAAATGTTGCTTGTGTGGTGTCGCATGGAATGAAGCCCTAGAATCTACTATCCACGAATTAAACACATTGTCTAATGAGAGAATTAGAGCATCTTGCTCTACTTTATCTGCCACATTGGCCTTCGATGTTGGCTTGTTGTCTTGAGACTCAGTCTCCTTCTTCTTCTTGGACCAACAATCCTTCTTGACATGGCCCTTCTTGCCACAGTTCCAACATTCAAGAACTGACTTTGTGTGTGACTTGCTCCGTCTTGAGCGATCATGACCCTTTTGGTTTTTGAACCTCTCCTTAGGTCTTCCTCTTGTTTCCACTGACAGTGCAACACTTGATGATTCTTCTGTGCTTCTCCTTCGTATTTCCTCGCTTAGGAGAACATCCATAACATCATCAAACTTAAGAGTATTTGTGCCAGAAATAGAATTAATTACACAAGGCTGTCCCAACTATCCGATAAGATGATAGATAAGGAGAGCTCGCACTTCGTCTCCTCGAAATTGATTTTCACCGATCGAAGATGAATTAGGTTTGTGTTAAATTCATTTAGGTGTTCTGCAAAACTGAACCATTCTCTACCATCTTTAGATTGAACAAGCGCTTCATGAGAAACACCTTATTGGATGCCGATGGTTTCTCGTAGAAGTCGTCAAGTGACTTCATCAAGTCCTTCATGGTCTTCATTTCCAAAACATTGAAGGCCACCATTGACGCCAAGCTTAACCGGATTGTTCCCAATGCCTTTCGATCAAGGACAATCCATGCTTCATCTGCCATCGTTGCAGGCTTCTTTGCAAGACCGCCTAGTGGAAAATAGAGGTCCTTCTTGTAGAGATATTCTTCAATCTGCATCTTTCAATGTTGGTAGTTTTTTCCGTTGAACTTCTCAATCTTGAGATTCCCTCCTCCGCCATTACTCCCACTCAATTCAAGGAATCCTTTCCTTGAGATAATTTAGCTACGAGCAAATTTTGCTCTGATACCAGTTGCTAGGAAATATGACATAGCTAAGTAGATAATTTATCAGATTACTTAATGGAGAGAGGTAATTTTCACACACAAGAGATTATAGAGTAGAGAGAGAGAGAGTAGAGAGAGAGAGAGAGTACACACGATATACGTGGTTCACCCAATGTGGGCTACATCCACAGGAAAGTAGCCACTCAATGGCTTTAGTACTTCAAAACAAGAAGTAGGTATGGCCTCCTTTTATAGGCCAAAAGGGATGCCCCCTCTCATGAGAGGCAGCCATGTGTAGCCGCCCTTGTGTAGATAAGTCCAAATTGGACCCTCCAATCCGCCCATGTGTGGCCGCCCTTGAGAAGACAAGTCTGCTTTTGAATTCGGCCACCGGCCATCGACTACCGGCCACCAGCCAACTAGCAACCGACCAACCGTTTTCTGACTACTTTCCGGCCGTCGCCCGGCCGTCGCCCGGTCATAATATTCCGGTGAAAAGAAATATTTCAGGGCGTGAAAATTTTGGTTTTCGGTGAGTGATTTTTTCTTCATGCATGATGGCTTCTCCTCATAATGGGGGCCTTACAAATGTGCGTTTTTAACACAGAAAATTACAAGGGGTAAATCAGGCTCCATACTTAACAAGATCCACCATCCACTATCACTCTTGAGAATTACCGCCCCAAGACGGACACGGTGAGACGAGGTCTTCTATAATCAGTGAGGGTAGCAGCAGGATGGGATATCCTATAGGACTCTGATGGTCGCACTGGGAGGTGCCCACCACTAGGACTTGCTCTGGGGTTGAGTGACTGAATAACAACAAGGGTGTCACTTCTGAAACTCGCATCTAGCAGCAACATATCATATAGGGACACTTGTTGGAAGGTGTTCTTCAAGATTGTCTCTATTGTAAGCTTTTGTTTTTCTACCAGTGGTTTCTCTAGTACCTTGATCTTATGTAGATCGAAAACTGCTTCCGAGAAAGCTTTATTAATATCGGAGAGAAAATATTTGGATTCTTTCTTGGCACTGTGAGATGGCTTGTCAACAGCTGAAGGTAGGGTATCCAGTATTGTGAGAATGTGTGGGGGAGTTGAACTTGCTAGAATGCTAAGACCAAGAGCGGATCTCTGGGTTTGAGTGAGAATGCCTGCTAGCTCCTCTATCAACTGTAGCTTATTTTGAGGGGTAATCACGTGGGTAGAAGGGGGCCGCTGAGGAACGGTGCTAACTGCTATCAAATTAAGCTTGGGAAAGGTAAATTCATTCTGGCTTTGATTTGGGTTTGAAGTCATGGATACAAAAAGTTTAGGGCAATCCTTACTGTAGTGATCCTTCGTTTCAGGGCAATGACAACAGGGAGGGGACCCTTCGGACAGGGGGCATTTGCTTTGGTAATGACCATATTCCCCGCATCTATAGCACAAAATGGGACAATCAATGGGTGAGGTGGTCCTTGCTCTTAGTGCATGGAGTTGGAGATGGAGTCATAGAAGCTTTGAGGTGATGAGGGAGCATGGGTATGATGAAAGCTTTGAGAGGGAAAAGTGCACTACATACCTTGCATAGGAGGGGTTGTCAGCAAAGGTGGCATGTGGTTTGGATGGCCATAGGGGGAAACCATGTTGGATGCGGGTGGTGACCCTTGTTGAACATTAGGACCAAGAATTTGATGTATTTTTTGCAATCCCTTGAGGTAGTAGCAATCCTTGTCCTCATGTCCAGACTTTTCACAAAAGTGGCAGTAAACCCAAAGGGGGCACTTCATGTGGAGGGTGCCCTGGAGAGCGGCATGAGCTACACCAAACCATAGCCTTAGTCTCCTGCTGAGACTTGAGCTCTTCTAGCTCGCACTTGATCCGTTCCAATGCAGTGTGATGTGGACTCTTCTCTTGTCTAAGAGAGAAGGACCTCTCTTCTTGAAGAGATCGCTGTAACTTTAGGGCTTCCACTTCCCTGTGTCAAGAAGTTAACGGATCAGAAGGACTCTCCAAGAGTACAGAGGCAGTCTATGGCTGAGAAGAGTCAGTAAACAACTTCCTTGCCCCCTTTATCCTAGTAGCAGTCGCAATAAACTCCTCCAAGGTGGCATCAGGTCGGAGATTCTCTCTCTGTGTTTGTTGATAAGTCTTTGGAAGAGCCTTCTCTACCCATTTCTTGACCATAAACTCACCAAGTGGCTGAGGAAGCTTGGCGACCAGAGACTTTGTTCGGGTCATGAGTTCTACAAAAGTCCCTTTGGGCTACTCCAGCATGTTTTTGGCCAACTCATCTAGAACCTTTTCTTGGAAATCGCCTGGTCTGAAAGCTTCACAAAATTGTTGTCTTAATGTAGCCCAAGTAGTAAAGTGGTTCTCTGCAAACTGACTGTACCACTTGTCTGCTAATGCATCCAAGGTAGATGATAAGAGTACTAAATAGGCATCTTCTCGGTTGAGGCCACGACCTTTGCAGAGAGAAAAAAACCTCTGGGCATGGTCGTCAACATCCTTTGTGGAGAGACCTTTGAAAGTTAGAAACTTAATATTCACCTTAGCTAGGATGCTTGTGAGCTCTTCCATGGTTGTCTGTGCAGGATCTTGTTGCACCGAAGCTTGCTGCAACACAGTGGGTGAGAAGTTTATTGATGGGGGTGATTGGGGAGGTGTAGAACTAGTTGAGGGAGAAGGTAGGGGTAATGGGGCTGGTGGACTTCTTCTTGGCACGAAGGGTTGACGCTTTTTGTGGTAGTACTTCAAGGGACTTAGTAGTGGTATTTGTTTCTCTTTTGACTACCTTGTATGTGTCATGCAGTAACTACAAGCCCACCCAAGCCTTGAGCACGAAGACCTTCACTTACTGCACCAAACTCCACTAGACCAGGGCGAGTGACTAGACCCACTCGTGGTTAGACCTGGATAAGATAAGACTAGACCCAGGCTACTTTAGCTAGACATGGACGAGAGAGGACTAGACCCAGCCTACTCTGGCTAGACCTGGATGAGAGGGGACTAGACCAAGACGAGTGACTAGACTAGCTGGTCTAGTATTGAGCTTGACAGACCAAGCTGGCCTAAGCTAGTCCAGACTAAGACAAGAAAGAGCTTAAACAAGCTAGCTTCTTGACATGTAGGCACAGTGGAATGAAACTTCAGTTGAGGTCCCACCAGGCATGCCAAAAATGAGAGCACCTGTAGTAGAGATAATGTGTCATGCCCTTTGTAGTGGATGCTCCTCAGTGCAATGTGCGTGATATCTCACTCCACATAATGAAAACATAGAAGACAAAGAACAACAAAGCAACAACAATATGACTCAACAAATCATGAATAGCACGAACATCGACAAACACAAAGAAATCAATACAAACTCTGGCATGGCAGTACACTCAGCTCCAGCCCAGATCTCATAGGTACAGTGGGGGTGTCGAGGCTCAACTATGCAGGGATGGTGCAGACGTGCTGTATACAACTCGGATAAGAGACTCTAGATGACTCACCACACAAAAGTAGATGATGTTACGTATCCATGACTGGAACCAACCACTCATATATATCTCCAAACAATCACCAACAGCTGGAAGATATCCCAATCTAGCTAAGCCTATCTCCTGAAACTAACGTGGTGGTGATCTAGCCACAGTGTCCATTGGACCACCGTCCGTAACACTTACAACGTGTCACTGCCCACGCGAGAATCTGCCCACCAGTGTGAACTCAAGCCCAAATGCAACTAACTAGTTGTCCCATGCCGGTCACACTGCAGCCCTGCTATAAGCGTGCAAAAGGATAAGCGGGCTTTTGTCGATGCCATAGCACCATTAATCATCTTGTCACTCTTCGTGTTCTTATGGAGGAAATTTGGTTGAAAGGAAAGCGATTGTATTGTTGTTTTGTGGACTTTAAGAAAGCCTTTGATATGATTCCACGTAACAATTTGTGGAGAAGGATGGAAGAACTCCAGGTGCCAAGTGAGTTTATGCTTGCGGTTTCTCGAATCTATGAGAAGGTGATTTGTCAATTGCGCATGGGAAGAGAAATTTTAGAAATTTTTGTAACCACTGTTGGGGTTAAACAAGGATGTCCATTGTCACCAACTCTCTTTGGTCTATGCATCGTTCAACTGGAAAAAATGGTAATTGACTTTATGCAAGAAGAAGGCACTAAAGAGGTCACTATTTGCAAAACGGTAATCATGCTTTTGTTGTATGCGGATGATGTAGTGCTTCTAGCACACACTTTAGAAGATGCACAAAAGCTTATGGTTGTCCTTGAGAACTTTTGCTTGCATAGTGGACTGATTGTGAATGATCCAAAACAAAGGTTATGCTTGTGAAAACCAACCATAAGGAGAAGCCATACATTTTGTACAACAATGAGACACTTGAAAGTTGTTGAGAGCTTTAAGTACCTTGGTCTTCAGGTTCCATCCAATCACAAGTGGCATGAATGTGCTATGCATCATTTAGAAGTGGGAAAGAGAGAATATTATGCGTTTGACAACATGTGTAATGCGGGAAACATCAAGTGTTGGTTTCTCAAGAAGTACCTTTTTGATGCATTGGTAACACTGGTTCTTCTTTATGGAGTTGAAGTGTGGGATAGGAGCATCTCAAAGTCTACTTGGAAAGAGTTTGAGAATGTCCAAAAGAATTTTCTTACAAACTTTCTCCAAGTTAAGACACAAATACCATATATGCTCCTACTTCTTGAGTCGGGATCTCTTTGAATTGAGGTTATGTGCATGCAAAGGTTTGTGGATTACATGATAAAGATGCATCAAAACCCCTCACATCGACTTCCTACAATTGCATGAGAAGCAAGAAAAAAAGTTCATAAGACGCATAAAAGCAAGATCTTAAGCACGGGATGGATGCAAGACATAAAGAAGTGGTTTGGGAGATGAGATGCATTACACTTGTTACATGATGCTTCAATTGACTCCCAAGTGAATGAAGCTTTTCTACAACGCCAATGTATTATGGCTTGGGAGAAGTCCGGTGGGTCTTGCTTTATACATTACACCACCCGTATTTCCCCCAACTACAAAACCATGTTCTTTGCTAAAGGAGGAAGTCATAGTCACACTTACATGCATGAGCCTATCCCCTTGTCGGTGATATGCACTATCGCAGCCATTTGGCTTAGCTCCCATTTCCTTTGATGCGAGACAGGGCATTGGGGCAACGAAGAAGATTCAAATCAATTGTGCACATAATGCTCACTGCAAGTTCGAGAGTATGAGTACCACACACTACTAGAGTGTTCATCTTTTGGCCACATCCGAACTTGTGTCTCTCACATTTTCAGCCATGACTTAAACCTACACACTTTCCTCTCCCGGCCACAGTGTGGGCTCTCCGCAACTCTCATCACCACAATTTTGAAGCATCGAGAGTCACTCATCAACCATACACACACTACATCACATGTAGCTTTGGTCCCATAGGTCATATTTGACCTCCGAGGACGATAATAAAACCTATCTCTCTCTCTCTCTCTCTCTCTCTCTCTCTCTCTCTCTCTCTCTCTCATTTCTCTTAAACCTTCTTGCCACACCTTCAAATCTCTCATATCACTTTCACCTTTCATTATTTCTTTAGAAGCCATAAGCACCCTAATTAACAAACAATATACCAATTTTAACAAGAAAACAATCCAAAAACGTGGACCGCCAAGAAGAAATGACGATTCAAATCACCCAGGAAGAAAATCCTTTGCACACCACTCAAGAGATTGGATCCATGGTTGGAGTGTCTTTTTTGACAAGGATGCAAGTTCCTCCTTTGACGAGTGTAGTCACGTCGATGACCATCCTTGTAGAAAACACGGGTAATGATCCTCTTATCAATTTCTTTGGATACGTGGTTGATAGCCACATCTCATCGGGTTGGATTGATGCACATGTTGTGCCATACAATCACTTGTTGCCTCACATCTCCCTTTGCCGTCTTTTGGCCAACCCGGCCATTAGAACAAATGATGATTGTGTGGCTAAAATAACGACCTCTATAATTGAAAGAGGTCACCAATCCATGATGGCTTGCTTCATTGTGTCCAAAGCTTTTTCCGGACAAGATCCTATACCATTTAATAGGCGTGGCACTTATGAGAGAGAGTTAGTGATGTCGACCACATTTGATGACCAAATTAGAGACATTCTCGAGCTCTCTCACATGGAGGAGAAAATGTTCATTGTATGGGATGGCAACCACCAGCTCCATGCGTGGAAAGATTGGGCATTGCGAGAGCAGTTGGATGAATTCTCTATACCAAAGGTTGAGTGCACAATTGTAAAGCGCAACCTTGTAGAAATGGCAAAATTTCTCTTGGTGCTTGGGATGATCAACAAGCAAGTTTCTTCACACTTTTATTGGTGCACTTGATATTATCAATTGTTAATATAATGTTTCATTTAAAACTAGGGTGACACGAGTCCATGTGCCTCACACCATTGCGCACAAAATATTTATGATGCAAAAATTAGCACTTGCGGACCCACAGTTCTTATTGGACACATTCAATGAAGAAGATAGGGTGAAAGCTTATAGGGCACTTCATGGGACGACAATGAAGTGTTCAAAATAGCTTAGACTATCTATGTCTTTGCTAGTGCAACTACTGTGGAAGGTAATTGTAAATTTATAATACACATGCATTAGGTAAGCATATGGGGGTTTTTTTGGACTATGCGAATAATTTGGAAATTTGTACTGCAGGAAGAGTTCAATGCAATGTATCCATTGAATTTGGAGAGCAAACATTGCAAAACTCTATTGACGTAAGGATTATGAATAGCATTTTGTCATTTTTTAATGCAATGACCAAGCCCAATACTTTGACAAAGCTTCTTTCAAAGATAGTGGAAATTTAACAAGTGTCGGAAATACCTAAGGTATACAATGATAACATGGTGTCTGAATTTCCACCGACCTTAGGAAAGCTTCATCCAATGGATGCTATGGAACATAAGTATGATCCACACCATTAGACCAAACCACAAACCTCAAATATGGCATTTCCTAGAGCATGTTGCAAAAATTAGTGTGCGCGTGCTCTAAAAATGTCTCAATGAAAGTTGTCCCAAATTTTTTAATTTGGGAAGTCAAACATGACGCATTTCAATGGCATCATGCTAAAATTACCTTGCATGGGTGAGTTTTGCAACGGACTTGGTGACAAGCTTACTTGCCACTATTGCGATCAACCGCCAATTTGTTTGTGTACGTGTGATTGTTTCGTATATTATGTCATGCCAAGGGATGAGAGCATGAGTAGATTAATGGTACATCAAGGAACTCACCAACATGACATGAGACATGAGTCATCAAAAGGGCTCACCGATAAAACCAAAGAAATGGTTGCACGAGTTCTTAGTGTGGATAGACATGCAGGCACAAGAAAGGTACAAATATGTGTGGCAAAGGAAATTGTGACAATAACTTTGATGCAAGAGGGGGGCTCTAGCCATGTACTTGATAAGAAAGAATTTCTAAATGTTGCTAAGGTTATAGGTCCCTTGATGGAGGAAAATTGGTGAGGATGCTAACATGTTTCTCTTGTTTGGACATAATATTTTAAAGTAATTTAACTGTGAAATACAAGTTTCAAAGGTCCGTGGCTGCAACTAGGAATGGCCAATAAAGGAGAGCTTTGGTGTGGACTCCTTATTGTGCCTAAAAAGAGATTGCACATATAATTTTTTCCACAAAAGCAAGTTCCCGGGGCAAGGAGTAGAAGGGGAACGATGCTTTGTGTTTAGGATGTCTACAGTTGGTCCTGCATTTGGATTGGACCTAAACATCTTTGGCACGCTTGGGTGCAGTTTGATCACATTCATTGAGTGGCGCATTGGGTGACCATGGCATGCCATGTTTATGATCCAGGGTTTGTTGTCTTAGGAACATATTTCAAAATTCTGGCATATCTTAAGAAACAACGAGCAACATGTTTACTAATGTGCTTGTCTTATGTTGAAGCATGCATGATCTCCTCACTAGTGCAACTTGTGAGATGAAAGAGGAAGACATGGAAGCACAAATTCTTTTTTGGCAGTGCATAAATGAATTTATGGAGGGTCATGGATGTGAGAGAGTGGATTTCAATGGATTCATGGTGGACGAAGCTCAAGGCAACCGGAATGCAGTTTGCACAACGTTTAATGTTCTACAACATCAAGAGAGTCTTGCCTTTTTCATTGGAAACAAAGCATGGTCGCACACACCACAAAGTATATTGTCTCTTCATCTCAACAAAATCACAAAGACATGTCCAAAAGTGACGTCTAGCCCCCTCTAAAGAGGCAATTGCAGTGGAGTCTCGTCTACTTTGACAATGGTGGTAAAATAAAAATTGCATGGATAAAAACATCTCTACAATGGACTCTTCGTTGAGTTGGTTGGAGGTGGTATTGCACATTGAGGGGGAATCATTTCAGTAATAGAGAGAAGTGTGGATGGGGAGAACACTCCAAGAACCAACTTGGTTGAGAGCAAGCATGGTAACTGGCTTGCAGGCGAAGGGTTCAAAAGAAAAATCTCATTGTATGGTGCATGTACTTCAGATATGACAAATGCAATACTACAAAGCATGAAGGAAATTGCTTACTCTCAAGGCAAACATATTGAAAAGGGTCCTTCACTAGAGAGGCTCAAAAAAAGAGTTTCCTCTAGTCCAACACAAGTGATAAGAGTAGTAAATGAGGCTACATCTGGAACACCCATGTATAAAGCTCACACCTCTCTTGAAGGAGACAAAGAAACCGTTTGGCAAAAGCGAGGACCATCAATTGTGTGAATCAACAGATAGATTAGAGTACAATGCAAAAGCATGAGACTGCTCAACACATGGAAGGCCAAGGAAGATCATTTTCACGCAAGATTCAGAGGTAGTAGATGGGAGTGAGAATTCCAAAGAGAAGACAATTTTTTGTGTTTTGGAACGAAAGGTCAATGAAGCTATGTGGGCAATCATAAGAATCCCTATCAATAGTCGTGTGACATGTAGTGGCACCTGCAACGATAGAAAACTATGTGGACAAAATATTGTGGCATGTAGTAAAGGGACTCCTTGCACCATCCTTTGAGGGGTATAGAAAACATCCAAATGGGCTACTGAAACAATGGTTTTGGTTCGGTCCCAGACATGTTATTCATTGCTATGTGGTCAATCATAATATAGAACCAAGGCCAACTCCTCCTCCAACAACTTGGCCGGTTGATCTAGGAACAAATCTCATAGATGAAGAAATTGAGGTACTACTTGAAGGAGGATTTCAAGTGGAGACAGTTAGAAGAGATTGAGAGAGTGCAACAACAATGTGAACTCCTCCCAAGGGTGGAGGTGATTCCTCTTCCACTTCAACAAAAGCAAGTAGGAGTGGTTCAATACTAAGAAATGGCATAATAGTCAAATTTTGGACTTCCATGGGGCAGCTAAGAAAATTGATCTCGCTCTTTGTTTAAATGCTAAGGTGGTTGAAGAGAAATGCATTGTAGACAAAGCACATGAAGTCTTCAAGGTTGAGCATCACGCAGAAGATGGACATGTGTGGGTGTATGAGGTGCACATCAAGGATGAGCCCTATCGCACATTCTTTGATTTCATCGATAGGGAGGCCAAGAAAGAATCTTATTTGTCTTGCAAGAACTTGTACTTCATTTTCTTGAGAGTTCTTGGATTGAGCAAAAATGAAAACATGTTCATACATCAACCCGTGCTAAGAAAAGTACATGTCTACAATGCTCTTAGCTGTGAACGCACGTATCTAAACTTAGAGTGTTTCCCAAGATTGTACAATTTTGTGACACATTTTTCACCATGTATTGTAGCTGGAGAAGTTGATATAGATTGGCTAGGAATTGGACCTTTGGCAAAGATGTTTTGGATTATCTTGGGTTACAAATCTTTTAGTCTCTCTTTTTGTTAGCACTTATCTTGATGTAAATTGATTTAGGTATATACTTCTGAGAGAGAGAGAGAGAGAGAGAGAGAGAGAGAGAGAGAGAGAGAGAGAGAGAGATTTGAGTATCATCCTTGAAGGTCAAATATGACCTATGGGACCAAATAAAACATTACAAACTGGCTCCCTCATATGATTGATACAACTCATTTGGGTAGGGTATAGATTGGATGGTAGAATCTAGCTTTTGGGAAATCATATTTAGGGATGCACTAACCAATTGACATAAGAAAAGAATAAGGAGGGCTAAAAAGAAACATAAAAGATAAACCTAAAAGATATCTTCATCTGATTGCAGCGGGGTCTTCTTCGAAGTTCAAAAATCTTGGATGATAGCCCGTCCATTTTGATAGACTTCCCATTTGCCTTGTTTGCGAGCGTCGTGCATCTTTTTGAGTTTTCTTGCTTTGAGTTTGAGTTGGTTTGTCGTTAATTCCTCGGCAATACAAAGCTTCATTCCCTTGAGGAGGCGAGATTGACGTAACAACCTCAAACACTCTTCTTTGTCCTTGAGAGTAAGGATGCATTGCTCGGGTGGCAAGTGCCTATTTGTATCGTTGATCCAAGAGACTCCGCTGGGGTCGATGGTGATTGGTTGAAGTATGTCATTGAGCTTGAAGATCGGTTCTTCTAGAGTATCCTCGACGGTACACCATGGTGATGGGAGTCCCCCAATCCTAACTTTGAGACCAAGGGATTCTTGTAGCTGGCGTTCCTTATGAAGAGCCGCCTGTAGCTCGATGTCAATTTTCTTCGTGATGCCATGGGTTACTTCGTGGAGTTCCTTCTGGACCATCAACACGGATTCGTTGAGGGATGTTTCCACCTCTTGTGCTTTCAGTAGGAGAGCTTGACTCTCTGTTTCTTTAGCATTCTCAAGCTTTTGTAGGTGTTGCTTGAGAGAAACATTTTCCCCAATGAGTTCCTGAATTGGGCCTCAAGGGCTCAGATTCTTGCGTCCTGATGGGTGAGAGGATCCTTCCTAGGTGCTACCACCGCAAGAAAGCTCCTACGCAAAGGGGGAGTTGGTGTGGACATCATCTCGGAGCGGTTGCTTACCCAGGCCTGTGTTTTCTTTGAAGGGTTCCACTAATTGGATGGGCATCTACTGATGCAACTCAGTCATCGTACTGATGCTCCAATATAATCACCTGAGCTCAAAACTGCTGAGCCAGGTTGCGCAGGCAATGTCCGGATTTTTGAGCCTACAGATCAGTAGAACTAGTACCACTCACTCACGCACTTAGTTGTCGAGCAAGCAGTTATTACAGGCCTACTGTCGGGTGCACATGGCAATGTCGGCATATTCGGGCTTGCTGCTCAGTAGAACTAGTACTGCCTGTTGGACCTGCTCACTCACGCAGTTGCTTGTCGAGAAAGCTGTTCCAGACTTCTGTTGGGTACACAAGGCTACTAGGAAAGCGTTCAAGCGGTGCCTGCTTGCGGAGCTCTCGCCAAGCTTGAGAGATAGGAAGGGAAAGGCTATGCCTTAACACCCCCCCATAGGGCTGTCCATCGCCCGGGGGAAGACCTGTGGAAGGAAGAAGTCTAGGGTTAGAGAGAGAGAGAGAGAGAGAGAGAGAGAGAGAGAGAGAGAGAGAGAGAGAGAGAGAGAGAGAGAGAGAGAGAGAGAGAGAGATGGATTAGGGGGTAGAGAGATAGAGGGAGATAGAGATAGAGAGAGACGGATGGGTTAGAGGGGTAGAGAGAGAGAGAGAGAGAGAGAGAGAGAGATGGATTAGGGGGTAGAGAGATAGAGGGAGATAGAGATAGAGAGAGACGGATGGGCTAGAGGGGTAGAGAGAGAGAGAGAGAGAGAGAGAGAGAGACGGATTAGGGGGTAGAGAGATAGAGGGAGATAGAGATAGAGAGAGACGGATGGGTTAGAGGGTAGAGAGAGAGAGAGAGAGAGAAGAGAGGCCAAGGCCAATAGAGGGTCAAGGGAGAGAAAAAAGGATCAAAAGCGATGGTGACAACAATGTGGGATTGAGGTGTGTTTACCAATGAAAAAAATGAGAGAGAGAGAGAGAGAGAGGCCGAGGTCGATAGGGGGTCAAGGGTGAGAAAAAAGGAGCAAAAGCGATGGTGATGACGATGTGGGATCGAGGTGTGTTTAACAAGGAAAAAAATCTAAGAGAGAGAGAGAGAGAGAGAGAGAGAGAGAGAGAGAAGAGAGAGAGAGAGAGAGAGAGAGAGAGAGAGAGAGAGAGAGAGAGAGAGAGAGATAGATTTTATTATCGTCCTCGGAGGTCAAATATGACCTATGGGACCAAAGTTACATGTGATGCAGTATGTGTATGGCTGATGAGTGACTCTCGATGCTCCAAAATTGTAGTGATGAGAGTCGCAATGGAGAGCCCACACTTTGGCTGGGAGAGGAAAGTGTGTAGGTCTAAGTTATGGCTGAAAATGTGAGAGAAGCAAGTTCGGATGTGATCAAAAGCTGAGCACTCTAGTAGTGTGTGGTACTCAGACTCTCGAACTTGCAGTGAGCATAATGTGCACAATCGATTTGACTCTTCTCCATTGCCCCAACGCCCTATCTCGCATCGAAGGAAATGGGAGCTAAGCCGAATTGCTGCGATAGTGCGTATCGCGGACAAGGGAATAGGCTCAAGCATGTAAGTGTGAGTACGGTTTCCTCTCTCAGCGAAGAACATGGTTTTGTAGTTGGGGGCAATATAGGTGGTGTAATGTATGAAGTGTGACCCACCGGATTTCTCCCAAGCCGTAATACATTGGCGTTGTAGAAAAGCTTCATTCACTTGAGAGTCAATTGAAGCATCATGTAGCAAGTGTAATGCATCCCATCTCCCAAACCACTTCTTTATGTCTTGCATCCATCCCGTGCTCAAGATCTTGCTTTTATGCGTCTTTTGAACTTTTTTGCTTGCTTCCCATGCAATTGCAGGAAGTCGATGTGAGGGGTTTTTACGCATCTTTATCATGTACTCCACAACCCTTTCCATGCCCATAACCTCAATTGGAAGAGATCCTGACTCAAGAAGTAGGAGCATATATGGTGTTTGTGTCTTAACTTGGAGAAAGTTTGTAAGAAAACGCTTTTGGACATTCTCAAACTCTTTCCAAGTAGACTTTGAGATGCTCCCGCCCCACACTTCAACTCCATAAAGAAGAACCGGTGTCACCAATGCATCAAAAAGATACTTCTTGAGAACCCAACACTTGATGTTTCCCGCATTACACATGTTCTCAAATGCATAATATGCTCTCTTTCCCGCTTCCAAACGACGCATAGCACATTCATGCCACTTGTGATTGGATGGAACCTCAAGGCCAAGGTACTTAAAGCTCTCAACAACTTCAAGTGTCTCGTTGTTGTACACAATGCATGGCTTCTCCTTATGGTTGGTTTTCACAAGCATAACCTTTGTTTTGGATTCATTTACAATCAGTCCACTATGCAAGCAAAAGTTCTCAAGGACAACCATAAGCTTTTGTGCATCTTCTAAAGTGTGTGATAGAAGCACTACATCATCCGCATACAACAAAAGCATGATTACCGCATTGCAAATAGTGACCTCTTCAATGCCTTCTTCTTGCATAAAGTCAAGTACCATTTGTTCCAATTGATCGATGCATAGACCAAAGAGAGTTGGTGACAATGGACATCCTTGTTTAACCCCAACAGTGGTTACAAAAATTTCTAAAATTTCTCTTCCCATGCGCAATTGACAAATCACCTTCTCATAGATTCGAGAAACCGCAAGCATAAACTCACTTGGCACCTGGAGTTCTTCCATCCTTCTCCACAAATTGTTACGTGGAATCATATCAAAGGCTTTCTTAAAGTCCACAAAACAACAATACAATCGCTTGCCTTTCAACGGACTTTCCTCCATGAGAGCACGAAGAGTGACAAGATGATCAATGGTGCTATGGCATCAACGAAAACCCGCTTGTCCCTTTGCACGCTTGTCATTCTCTTCAGCCCAATCACTCAATTTCATCTCCATTATGCACCCAAACAACTTTGCCATAAGAGACCCAATCATTATAGTCCGGTAGTTGCTTACATTCTTTACATCCCCTCCTTTATGCAAAGGCTTAACCCAATTAGTACTCCAATCATAAGGCATACCATGTTGAAGTGCAAGGTTGAACATATCACACATCCACTCATGGGTAAAATCTCCCGTCCATTTGATCATCTCCGGCTTGATACCTTGAAGATCTCCCGCTTTGCGAGTGGACAACTTTTCAAGCCCACCGCATACATCCTCAATAGTAAAAAAAGACGGCATACATGGGAGTGAACCATAAAATGGAATTTTTTCAGTATTTGCTTGCTCATATAATTGCCTACAATGTGTGTACATATCCACTAGACTCAAGTTACCAAAATTCTCAACCCGCTTGCCTCTCAAGTTTCTCCAAAATCTTCCACATGCATGTGCCTTTTCTTGGACTTGAAATTCTTGTTGCTTTACTTCCCATCTTCTTCTCTTCTTTTGAATCAATGCCTTGTATGTATGCAAATGAATTTGATAGTTTTCTTTGTCCATAGTTGCATCAAGCTTTATCAAGGACTTTCGAGCATCTTGACATTCTTTATCAAACCACCTTTTGCGTGATCTATCTTTGTTGATACCATGGAGATGCTTTATGGCAAAGCATTCTTCCGCACAAGAACAAATAGCTTTCTTGAAAGCTTCCCATTTAGTTTCCAATGGTGCATCACATTGAAGCTTTGTCATCCATAATTTTTGCTCAACCATTTCAATGTACATTGGTGCCCGTTTGAAATCCATACATAGTGATAACTTCTCTTTCCTTTGGCTGAGATTATCATGCTTAGTTGCTTCTTCACATGAAAGTTCAATACATAAGGTGCGATGGTCGGATTCCGGGGTCCATTGACCAAACATAAAACTCTTTATGCGATACATGATGGATTCAGAGAGTAGCATATAGTCAATCACACTATCCCCATTATGTCTCCTACATGTAAATCCATTGGTTCCACTCCACAAAGATACACCATTGGCAATGAGCATACCCGTGCTATTACACATGTGTAAAAGTAACTTTCCATAGTGATCCGGCTCTTTCTCATCCATTGAAGTACGATCATACAAGTGAACTTCCTCCAACTCCCTTGAAATGTATGGCATATCAAATTGTTGAGTATCATGTTGCAATGTTTTTGTGCGAGCATTCATATCCCCAAATACAATAACATCACCTTCACCTTTGAAATAAGCAATGTCCTCTTCCAAATCAGAAAATGGTTAATCTCTATCCATGCAAGCATAAAAGGGAGAATCATGATGAGGAATGTAGCAACCGGCTACAAAAATGGGTGCTCTTTTTGGTGTCATAATTTTCAGCCATACATAACGTTTGTACTTGTCATCTTTCACAATTGATACAAAATCTTCCAATCCTTTCTTAACCATACATGCCAACCCTCCTTGTCCTCTTCGTTGCTTGAGATTCTTTGACCACGTCAATGAATGTACATTGTAATCCTCTAAGCCGTTAATCCTTTGTGTATCATGCTCCCAAGTTTCAACAAGAAGTACAACATCGGCTTTGCTTGTTAGTTCATCAATGCCAACCCCCGCATTCCATGGGTATCCATTACAATTCCAAAAGCATATTTTCAATTGTAACTCGGTCTCATAGGTCACGCATCCCTATTTGCTTGAGAAACTTTCCTCCTCCTTGGGCACATTTTCTTCATGAGAGATCTCCTTGTTTTTATGATTCTTTTCCTCATATGCCTTGCGACGCATATTTTGTTGCTTAATAGTGCGATCTTCACATACAAAACATTTTGTATCCCTCAAATAGATCCAACTATTATCAAGGATAATCTTTCGCTTGGTCTCATCCGGCATGGTGCATACAATTGGCCGTTCTCCCGAGCGAGGAGCTCCTTGCTTCCCCACTCTATGTGCTCCATAGACCATAACTCCGGACATGCCAAAGTGGGTTTTGAAGAAATCTTCAATAACAATGGCAAGAGAAGGAGGTGTCTCTAACTTCTCTTCGGGAATTCCACGAATAACAATGTTCTTGGAACGTCGCTTCCGTTCCTTCAACTCCTCCACATCCACATTCTCAACATTCTTTGTTTGAACCATAGCTTGCATGAGTGAGGAATTAGAAACCACATTGCTACCACATACATCAGCCCAAGACTTGTTTGTGCATACATTTTTCATGTCGCATACATCCCGGCTCATAGTGTCAAATTTCTCCTCTTTCAATACATGGTCATGCTCTACTTTGCTCATCCGCTCCTTCAAAGCATTTAAGTCCACAAGAGAGCGTTTACATTCCTTGACTTCCTCTTCAAGTTGCATCAAACGTGTTGTTTGCATCTCAAGTGTCCTCTTGAGATTCTCATTCTCAACCACAAGTACCCTTAGTGTGCCATTCTCCATTGCAAGTGCTCGTAAGTCTTCGCCTTGTTTGTTTACGGTCTCTTGCAATGATACCAAGTACGCCATGATCATGGTTTTCGATGTCGTTGGTTGGGTGGTTGTGTTGTTATCTCCACACTTAGGAGATTTTGGATCATTTTCCACAATGGTTGTGGACCTTGTTGAAGAAGAAGAACCCTTGCGAGTGCCGGAAGACATTGTATGTAAAATAGGAGATGAGAATCAATTTTGTTGAACCTGTTCACTTCAGAAATGCTGCTACAGAAACGCCTTCCATAACTCTGAAAATTTCTGTCTTTACATCAATGCGTAGAGGACTTCGTGCTCTTCGATTAAGGCTATAGATCACCCAAATCGGAGTTCGGATGAAGAAGTTATGATCAAAAGAGTGGACTATTGTCTACTAGGTCAAAAAACGGCTGCGTTTTTTGAGAGAGAGAGAGAGAGAGAGAGAGAGAGAGAGAGAGAGAGAGAGGGGGGGGGGGGGGGGGGGGGGGTAGAGAGAGAGAGTTGACAAGAGGGGAAAGAATATTTTTGGAATCTGCTCACCAGATTCCAAAAAAGCGCTCGCCAAAATTATCCCCCTAGGGCAAGCTATTCACGCTTTGGAGTGACCATGCACCCAATGCGTATGTATAGATATGGAGAGGTACATGCTTTGGAGTGAGCATGCACCTAATGCATATGTATAGATATGGAGCCGTGCTCTTGGAAGCCTTGCTTTCCCCTCCGATTGTGATCACAAAGAGGACATAGAAAAAAGATGCTGGCCAATGAAATCAATGGCCAACAAATCCATGGAGACTTGCTTGGTGCATCTTATGGCATTGTCGTACTAAACAAAGCTAAAAGAAAATTAACCTTGGTGATTGCCAACCTTGTCAAGTAGGATATCACATTGTAAAAATTTGTCGAATCATGCTTGCCGCCGACAATAGGTTGATTTTATCAATTCTATCTACAAGTTGAAAAAACTTGCCTAGGAGCCATGCCCTAGCAAATCCAAAACTTCGAACTGTAATAATTGGCCGGCCTTGCCAAATACCTTTATCTTACAAGCCACAGGCCTTGCATGTACTTGGTTTACTGCAATTGGAAAACTTACCAATTGTTGCCATTGATTCTTGACCACTTTGGAGCAAGATTGTTTGCTTGGAATTATTGGATTTTATTTTGATAGTTACTTCCGGTCTCAAGGAAGTCCCCAATGTTGCAGAGCTTGTCCACGTCATTGTGCATGGCAAATTCTCGGTAGGCCTTGCCCTTCATTTGCAAATCCAAGCACAAAATGCAAAGTTTTGAAACCTTGAATGCTTTAGTCTAGCTACATAAGCCATGCTCATGAGCATCCTTGGATGGAGCCTTGCTCCTTTGTCCAAACATAATCACATGTGCTTGTGATATACTTCTCGAAAAAAAAAACTCAAGGTCAAGTTAGTTTGAAATAAAACTGTGAACCCATGACCTTGTTGACCAACTAGGATTGTTAGTATCTTGCATGAATATGCCGTCTTTCTCTTGAATGGTCTAGGGTTGTGCGTATCTACCCCAGACTTGAGAGTACCTAGTCCGTTGTTGAACCTGCCCTTGCCTCATTTTGCATGGATATGATGACCCATGAATGAGGGCCTACCAAAACCCTGTGGGATTGCACCCTTAACAGGGAAGGGTGCCCAACATATGGTGCCCAATCTCTGTGCAAAAAAATAAAAATAAAAAAATCTCTGAAAATAACGATTAAGACTCTGTCGAGTAATGAAGCGAGAGATAAACGAAGGTAGCGTGCCCTTCACACACCGTTTTTGGCTCAGTTGCAATAGTAAAAAATTGCTACTTATGGAAGGGAGATTATGTAGATGGTGCTCTTGCTCAAATTGGTGTAGGCCCACCCACCCCCATACTCTTCACAAAGGAGCATGCCCATGTGGCTTGTCGGCTTGTCAAATCACCATGGGAGTTCCCCATGTAAGGTGTTGGGCTTGCGGCTCTGCCCTTGGTTGGCCTTGCCATGAGAACTCACATGTGTGTGTGTGTGTGTGTGTGTGTGTGTGTGTGTGTGTGTGTGTGTGTGTGTGTGTGTGTGTGTGTGTGTGTGTGTGTGTGTGAGAGAGAGAGAGAGAGAGAGAGAGAGCAAACGAGTCACCAAGTTCACTTCTCCATCTTTCTCCCCTTCTCCATGGTTGCTCTTTACCCTTGAGCTCTGATACCAATCTAAGACAGAGGGGACTGACACTTTCCGAATAACCACCCAACCATGCCCTATATAGGCCCTTGGCCATGCTATTTATAGGACCCCCTTTACCACATGTCAATTACCGTCCTAGCCCTTGGCCTGCCCAGTCACCCTAGGCTTGACACTGTCATGTTTTAATATATACTTTTTTGAGTGGATGTGCAAATTTTGGGCTGTAAGTATTTTGTGGATGGATTTGATTAAGATTTGAAATCCTCATGTGAGGTTCCCTAAAAGTTTATGGTATTTTTTGAGATATTGCTCCACGCTCAAAAAAAACTCAATCCAATTTTTTCAAACCTAGTAGGTTTTTTATTTCTAATGTGGTTGAGTGAAATCCTCATGTGAGGTTCCCTAAATACTTATAGTAGTTTTTGAGATATTGCTATGTGTATATTGGGATCTCTCTCCATTTTTTCAAAAACTAGTATGCGTGTTTCTCTTGGATCCTCAAGTGATGTGTCCCAAAGTGTTATGGTATTTGTTGATGTGGTTATTTTCATGTGGCACATAAGCATAGACAACACAAGCAATGTAGATATTTGCTCCTGAGTTTTGCTTTGCTTGTATAATTTTGCTCGGATTATGGTAGGTCTCCCCCCCCCCCCCCCCCCCCCGCATATTGAAACACTACAAGATTTGTGGATATAGGATTCCTAAGACAACTCAAGAACTATACCAAGAAAATGATTTGCTTCGCCCAAATCCTTCATAGCAAAGTTTTTTTTCAACACTTGCTTCAATTTTTCCACCTCCTCAATGGAATTTCCTAAAATGAGCATGTCATCTACGTATAAAATGAGAATGAATAAAGAACCATCATTGAGTTTCTTTGTATACAAGCAGTGATCCTCTTGACTCCTTCTAAATCCCTGGGCCACATTAAAGCATAAAACTTTTGATACCAAATTTCTTTGAGCCGTGCTTTAAGCCACAAAGTTCTTTCTTGAGATTTTATACAAGCTCCTCCTTGCTAAACCTTTCAAAACCTTCAGGTTTCTTCATGAAAATATTCTCTTCTAGATCCCTGTGAAGAAAAGTTTTCACATCCATTTTGGACAAGCTTCGTCCTCAATGGCTACTTGCTCAAGCATTTTGTGTAATGTAGTCATCTTGACCACGGGCAAGAAGTTTTCATCAAAATCAAATCCTTTCTGTTGCTTGAATACCTTAACAACCAATCTAGCCTTATACTTAGGCTTGGGATCATAAGATGTAAACTTCTTCTTGTAAGCCCATTTGCGAGGTAAGGCTTGCTTGCCTTCTGGTAATTTAGCCAAGTCCCATGTCTCATTGATGATAATGGAGTTGTACTTAGATTTCAAGGCCTACTTCCACGTGACGTGGATTCTTTATAACAAGCTCACGTGGATGTGAGGATCTAGTAGATTGTCTCAAATCCTGACTATTGCTCTCTGCCATGTCAAGTGAAGTGCTGCATGTGGAAGGTACATTGCTAGTCTTCTAAGTTTTGAGGCAATGTCCTTGAATGTGACTTTTCTATACTCAACCTCTTTGATAGGTTTCTTGTACATCTTCAATTTGTTGAATCTTGTAAAGTAATTTGCAATTCACATGTTATCTTCAACAAAATTTGTTGAAGAATACATGTGAAATGCGAATTACTTTGCAAGATTTTGTGTGCTAGAGACGATATCACATCTCTCTATCTGCACCATAACCAAGGAAAATGCACTTGTGTGGCTTTGGGTCTATCCTTTTTTGAAGCTCTTTGGACACATGTGCGTATGCTTTGCATCCAAAGACACGCAAATGATCATGATGTGGTTTCTTTTTGGACCACAACTCCTCTGGAATATGGTAATTCAATGGCGTACTAGATGAACGATTGATGATATGTATTGCTGTTAATACTATCTCTATCCAAAAACCTTGAGTTAGATTCTCCACAAAAAGCATGGCTATGATTTTCTTATGAATTGTATGATTCATCCTTTTCGCAAATCCATTCTATTAGGTGTGTATGGTGCACTAAACTGCCTCTTACTACCTCTCTTGCTACAAAAATTCTCAAACTCCTTAGAGATGTATTCTTCACCATTATCAATCCTCAAGATTTTGATCTTCTTGCTAGACTGCTTTTCTACCAATTCCTAGAACTTTTGGAAAGTAGAGAAGATCTAATCCTTATGTTGCAAACGATAAACCCACACCTTCCTAGTGGAATCATCTAAGAAAGTCACAAAATAGTTAACTCCCGCTAGAAACTTGATTGGCATATGATTGAAAATGTTGTTATAGACAAGCTCTAGTGGCTGCAAACATTTCCTATTCAATGGCGATGAGGTGGTCCTAGCTTGTTTACCATAGATGCAATGCTCACACATAGAAAAATCCGAATAAATTAGCATAGGAAAGTAACCAAAAGAAGCTATTGTTTTCATTCCATTTTTTCTCATATGGTGTAGCCTAATATGCCACAACTTAGTAGATGGTAGCTCTCAATTATGGATATACAATCCTCTTTTACACACAAAACAAACATAGAGTAAATCATTCCATGTTTTGACTCCTGAGAATCACAAGATTTTCCTTCCTAATTGACCATGAATCATTCCCAAAGGTGGTCATGTAGCTCAGGTTTCCAAGTTGACTAATAGATATCAACTCTTCGCTAACTTGGGAACATGTCTGACATTCTTGACTATGAATTCCATGCCATTAGGTATGACTAGCCTAATGTCTCCAACACCATGTATCTCATACTCATAGGCATCACCAATCTTCACTTTTCCACGAGTATGTGCATACGTAGAGAACCATTCTCTATGAGGTGTCACATCAAAATTAGCTCCAGAATTCATGACCCAATTCTGATCAAAACTAGCATCTTGTGCAATAACAACATCTGGAATAAGATATGTTGTAAAGACTAGAACATTTGAGGAACTATGGACCTCACACACATTTTCAATCTTAGGAGACTGTATTACATTGAGCTCCTCAATAATATTAGCTTTGCCCTTACTGTCATTGTCACACTCTTTGTTATCTTGAGACTTTTTTCTTGTCTATCTACCATGCATGCCGCTTTTTTCTTACTGTCATTGTCACACTCTTTGTTATCTTGAGACTTTTTTCTTGTCTATCTGCCATGCATGCCACTCTTTCTTTAAGTGTCATTTCTTATGGCAATGGTAGCACTCGGCATTGCATAAAGAACCTCTAGATTTTCTTTGAGAATTCCTACCATCCTTAATTTTTGGTATGGTTATGAGTGCAACCTCTCTGACTTTTCCACTAGCAACATATGGATCACCTTGCTTTGTAAGCTCCATTGACTTCTTGTGTATCTCTTCACTAAGTAGACTAAAAATTACAACATTGTAGGCCAACTTGCCCTCAGGTGCAGAGTTACTAATCGATATGCAAAATATGTCTCATGAAGAAGGTAAAGAGCACAATAAGAAGATGGATTGCACTTCGTCCTTAAATTCTAGCCCTTATGATGTCAATTGACTGAAAAGTACTTGCTAAGTATGGAGCCTGATTTACCCCTTGTAATTTTTTGCATACAAAACGCACATTTGTAAGGCCCCCGTTATGAGGAGAAGCCATCGTGTGTGAAGAAAAATTACTTGTCAAAAACCAAAATTTTCACGGCCAGTCTCGACCTTCACAGATTCTTAGAAGAGCTTGGATTCAAACAGGACAAGTGTGTCTTGTATAGTGATAGCCAAAACGCTATCCATCTTGCGAAGAACTCAACCTTTCATTCAAGGACAAAGCACATTGAGGTGAGATATCATTTCATACTCACACTTTTGGAAGAGGGACAACTAAAGCTAGGAAAGGTGCATACAAGTGAAAATCCCACAGACATGTTTACATTGTGGTCAATAAGGAAAATTTGATCTTTTGCTCATCTTAATCGGCATTCAACAATAAGAAGCCAAGATGGAAAACAGTCACAAGTTTGGTGTGGAGATTAGTCTCCAAGTGGGAGATTGTGGAGCATGATGTAAATTACCCCTTTAATTTTTTGTATTAAAAATGCACATTTATAAGGCCCTCGTTATGAGGAGAAGCCATCATGCATGAAGAGAAATCACTCGTAGAATATTTCTTTTCACCAAAATATTATGGCTGGACGACGGCCAAAAAGTGGTCAAAAAACGGTTGGTCAGTTGGTCGGTGGCCGGTAGTCAATGGCCGGTGGCTAGTGGTCGGAAGTTAATGGCCAATGGGTGGTAGCCAAATTCAATGACCGGTGGCTAATTTCAAGATGGACTTGTCTTCTCAAGGGCGGTCACACATGGGCGCATTGGAGAGTCCAAGTCGGACTTGTCAATACAAGGGCGGCTACACACAGCTGTCTCTCATGAGAGAGGTTAGCCCTTTTGGCCTATAAAAAGAGGCCTCTTCTACACACAAAAACTGATTGTGAAGCATTGTGGTACATTGTGAAGTTGATGTGAGGTGGTGAGAGTGAAGCAAGGCAGGAGCTCCAAAAGAGTATAATCCCTTTGTAATCTACTTCTTGTTTTGAAGTACTAAATCCATTGAGTGTCTGCTTTCCCGTGGGCGTAGCCCACATTGGGTGAACCACGTATATCGTGCTCTCTCTCTCTCTCTCTCTCTCTCTCTCTCTCTCTCTCTCTCTCTCTCTCTCTCTCTCTCATGTGTGAAAATTATCTCTCTCCATTAAGTAAACTACTCAATTATCTACATAGCTACGTTATATTTCCTAACACATTGAATGCATTCAAGGGCTTGAAAACTCTGTCACCTTCTTTTATGTAAAAGCTCAAAAAGCTTCTTTATCAAATACACTTTGTTACTTGTGCTTTTTCTCATATGTGTTGCATATCTTGTCCCACATGAATTTAGCAGTAGCTTCACCCACTCTGGTGACATATACAAATTCAGCCAAGTATAAGCAAATAGTGGAGATTTGCTTTTGCATCTAGCATCTTCCACTATGCTTTTGTATAGCCATCTCCCTTTGTACACTCATAGATTTGCTCTAATTGACCTTTTTGGATCACCACATCCTGGATTTTGTGTTTCCACATAGAGAAATTTGTGCCATCAAACTTTCTAATATTGTAAATGTCCTTCTTAGCACAATATGTCATTTTTGCAAGACTTGAGTACTTATGGCGAGAAAAATTGGCGCGATTTTAACAGAACCTCCTTTGTAATGAGGGCAAAATCTCAAGACAAAACGATGCTCAAAGCCTCATAAGACGCATGGATAGACTCACAAATGTTTTTTTGGTAGAGTCTTCTTTATATAAGGAGTGAAAACTCGACTCAAATGATACATAAAACGCATAAAATCAACTCAAAAGAGTAATTCTGGGCATAAACTATCAATTGTCACTAAGAAACGATTGCCATATATGGCATTAAGAAAAAAAGTCCTATCAAATCGATAACCTACGATGAGGATACCATAATGGGGAACTTTAGCAACCTGTATCATCAAAGGTACATCAACATTCAAGAATACTTGAGCTCAATAATACCTCACACAAGACTCTCCAAAAGGGTAAGCAAACACAAAAAAACTATCCAAATGTGTGTCGGGCCACAGGTAGAATAGGCACGTGGGCTCAAAATCCCTCCGAATCCCTCTGTAATCCTTCTATGAGAAAACATGTATGTCCTTGTCACTGATGTTGACTTCCACTGCTAGACAAAGTCCCAAGAACGCTAATGCTTGAAGTTGAAACTAAGCCAAAAAATGAGATTGACTGTCAAAAATCCATTGCCTAATGCTTGCGATGTTGAAAATGCCGATATGTGTCATCCGATGAGCTATGTACGGCTAGAAGGCTATTCTCACTCTGCGTGTACCAAAAATGACCAAAAAACTGGCAGTCATGGGTAGTAGCCGATGTCATCAAAATTGTAAATCTCTCTCTCTCTCTCTCTCTCTCTCTCTCTCTCTCTCTCTATCGTGATGTTGAAGCTCAAAATTTGGTTGTGTGAGTATGTGTGTTACACACACTATGCGCTCACCTTGCCGCACTCTCTTGCCAATGCAAAACCCATACACACAAGAAATTGTGTGTGTGTGCACGTGAGCTACACACACTACACACTCATTTTGCGGCACTTTGCTGATGCAAATTCCACACACACAAGAAATTATCCCACACACAACTTTCACCCTTGCAAGAAAAAGGTGTCCTCTATTTTCCAACTCTGTTTAATTCCTCCAAGCTCTAGCATGTCAAGATTCAATCTCTTAAGGGTGAAGTCCAACAACGCTTCATTCTCCAAGCCTTAGCATACCAAAGGTCCAAAATTCCCCATTTCTTTAGAGCTTTACCTTTCAATTTCTTACAGAGAAACCTCAATTTATTAAGGTTGATGCATATTGCAACCTTTGCAAGCCCAAAACCTCCAAGACTTTGTTAAAATTGATCTCCTCAAAAGCTTCAAGGAAAAAAAAAAACAATTAACATCTAGGGCTTGCGAGAGCTCCCCTGTTGGTCATCTGTAGCCTACAAGGTTTGAGTGGGCGGAGAGGCCCATGTCTACCTACTATAGGGTGGTTGTGTGCTAGGGCGAGCTGGTGACAATGTTAGGTGTGGTGACTTTTGCCCACTCTAGGACTAGGTGTCCCTGGAGGGCAAGGCTCGATAGTTCCACCATGCTGTCTACGATCCTATCCGTGCTTGCTCCCTCTAATTTTGGCTATGGTGGAGGTCATCCCTCCATGGCCCCCTTGTGGGCTGAAATGATGACCGGCTCCTTCTATGCCTGTAGAGTTGTGGTGCCCTTGAAGGGGAGTGGGGACGGTGGCAGTGTCCCTGCTTCTGGTGGCAGTCAAGGTTGTCTTACCTTTGTGGAGGTGGGTGCTTGGCTCACCCTAACAGCCTATAGATTGTTTTCCTGTGCGGTGCACGGTGGTGGAACTTTCTTCTTTTTTGGATGTTGGCCCTTGAGGGCCAGTGATGGAGACATGCGAGCTTCACCCTTCTTCGGATTTACTATTCTGAGTTTTTGGTTTTGAGTGTTCTTCTCGGTGGGGGATCTAGTGGGTGATGTATGCTAGTCTTCCTGTGGGTGGCAGTCGTGGAGTTTTGGCTAGGTTTCTCTTTGTTCTTCCCTCCTGCTTCTATGTTCTCTTTGGTATATTGGATGGGTGGCTCCCCTGTTTGTGATGGTTATGATGCTCTCATGTATTGTCCTTTGGTGCTACTTATTGGAACAGTCAGTGCCTTGGCACTCGATGGAGCTGGGTTTTGCTTGTAATTTTTTGGACTTTGATTAATTTAACTCACTGTCTATGAGTTTTTCACTAAAAAAAAAGATTCAAGAAAACATTTAATATATATATATGAGAAAAACAAAAAAATCTCATTTGCTTGCTTTTCCAAACCTTTAGTGTCTTGAGAAGCTTTCATGCACACAAGGCCGTTGCGTGGATCATTGAACTGGCTATGATACTAGTTGTGAGGGAGGCGGTGTGCTAGTGCACGTGCATGCGAGAAGGGGAAGCAGAGTAATTGGAGGAAAACAACGCACTAGAAGGAGAGAGAGAGAGAGAGAGAGTGTGTGTGTGTCGCCTTTATTGTATATATGTGAAGGGTAAAATAGTGCTAGTGGTTAGTCATGGGTAGGCAATCACAAGCCTTTACCCTAACACAATCATCACATACATCCGATATGTGGATGGATGGTTACCCAATGCATTGTTAATGGATGGTCTTTATGCTTACATTTCTTTTTATTATCATGCTTGATTGTGGCAAATGCTTGCATCTTATCCTTGGTTACACAATACCTTTTTGGGTGGTGCTTTTAATAATTCTCCTACGTCTAGTGAAAATACTTCCTCTCGATCTCACATGCTTGATGGAGAAAGAGTTTCATTAAATTCATACATGACTTTTTGGCACTAGATTTATAGCTACATGTCCAACAAGGGGTTCTTGGCTACACATTTTCCTATAATGCGCAGTCTTGTTATCATGCAAGGTTGGATAGATGGCATGCTTTTAACATGGAGCAATATACCCTTTGTTTGATATGAATTTGCCTTGCCAGTGGTTTCTTCATGCTAATCAAAATTCCTTGATTCATGATGATTGTGTGGCCCTTGTTCACAACATTGTCTCTTCTTTGTTAGCTCATATGTATATGAATATTGAAGTGATTTGGCACCAATTTCTAATCAGACTGCAAGACCTTATTGATTATGATGGAAAATAGTATATGGGTTGTAATTGAGAACACACACAAAAATAGAGATCTCTGAATTAAACAACAAAGACAACCGCTTCCTTCTTTGGAACATTATTTTTGTCCAGAAAAATTCACCTTGATGGTTAATAAATGATGTAAATTACACAAAAATAGGGGCAAGGCAACATGCTTTCATGGAAAAAATGTGTCCATCCATACAAATTTCCAAAGGACTACATCACTTTCAACGTTTTGAGTCTGTCAAACCAATTTAGTAGTTGAATGGAAAATGGACTTCCTCCACAAGCGAATTGCCAGTTTCTTTTTGTGCTATTTGAAGAAGTTATTGCCTCTTCTCCATTACTTCACTCTCATGTATAGGATGATGAAGCTTAGTCTCTTGTCCATGTAAGTCCTACTTGTAATGAGGGTGATGCAACTTATTTAGGACTGCTTTTTATCTTTGAAGAGTTGGGAAAAAGTATTTTGGACTTGGGCTACTCGAAAGCCCTTGGCTGGGACACCTTACTCTTGAGTTTTTTAGTATGATTTTGTATTTATTGAAAGAGCCTTTATTGTACAGTTTCTATTGGAGTAGCGATAGGTTTTTGGTCCTCAAGTCCAAACTTAAATAGTAATTTTTTATGTATCTTGCTTGACACAAAGCAATACCTCCATCACACTGCTTAAACTATATGTCCAAGTAATGATGCAAAAGCCCCAAGTCTTTAATCTTGAAAGTTGCATTCAATTTAGCCTTGAATTCAGCAATGTGTGTCTCATTTAGGCAAGTAATCAACAAATCATCTACATACAAAACAACGATGAGAAATACATCACCCTCATGTTTGACATACAAAGTGCTCTCAGTTGGGAAAACCTTTTATAACCAAATCAGTGTCATCTTTCTCTTCCCAAGCATGATGAGCTTGCTTCATCCCATACAAAGCTTTCTTACATTTGCACACTTTATTTTCTTGTCCTTTCTTGACAAAACCGCGAGGTTGCATTACATATACTTCCACAAATATATCACCAAGAAAGCAGTAACAATGTCTGATTGATGTACATCTCATCCAAAGTGAGCTACCAATGCACATAGAAAATGAATAGTAGTCATACAAAAAGTTGGGGCAAAAGTCTCTTCATAGTCAATGCCTTTCTACTGTGCATAACCTTTTGTAACAAGTCTAGCCTTGTAGCGATCAATCTCATCTTCTGGCTTACGTTTCAACTTGTAAATCCACTTTGTATCTATGGCCTTTTTGCTAGGAGGCAAATCAATAAAGTCCATGTGTTATTCTCTATAAGTGCATCATATTTTGATTGCATGGCAACATTCCATTTTTTTGAATTCAATGCTTCATAAAGAGAAAGAGGTTCCTCTTCATCACACAAATTAGAGACAGCCAAAGCGTAACAATCTGACGTATATGATGCATGGAGAGAACCTTAGAGAGTAAGACTAGATGTAGGTGCATCCAATTTATAACCACGCAAAGTATGCACCAGCCATTTTGTCATACCCCTAGCCTCTTCATTCTTAGCCCTTTCCACATTCATTACATGTACATATGCATGCATAATAGCTTGATCCGTACACTACTATTTGTAGTACATGATAGCAAAGGTTGAACAAAATATTCCACAAATAACACACCTACTGAAATCAAGATACTTTTTTTTTTAATGAATGGTATAACTTGTAGCCTTTGCTTTTAGGAATGTAACCAACAAAAATTCATTTGATAGCTTTATCATCCAATTTTTTGCACTGCGTTTGTGGCACCAAAGCATAAGCTAAACAACCAAACACATGCTTATGATTAGTAGATGGCTTCTTATCATGCCATGCTTCATAAGTAGTCATAGACTACAAGGATTTGGTAGGACACTTGTTAAGTACATAAGTAGCACATATGAAAGCCTCAAGCCAATACAAATGTGGTAAAGTTTGAATCTTGACCATACATTGTGCCATCTCTATAAGCAACTTATTTTTCCTTTATGCAGCACCTTATTTCTGAGGTGTATACGGCATTGTACATGGCTGTTAATTCCAGGATTAGCAAGGAATGCATTAGATTCATGAGACATTTACTCCCTCCCTCGATCTGAAATGGAGGATTCCCATTGTACATTTTTTAGAGACATTTTCAATCATAATTAAAATTGTTTGAAACGCATGAATACTTTGGACTTAGCTTTAAGCAGATACACCCATGTATGCCTAGAGTAATCATCAATGAAAGTCACACAGTACAAGTAGTTACCGAAGGATGGAGTTTGCATAGTAGGCCCACATGTTAGGATTAATGAGTTACTAAGTAGCCATTAGAGTGGTTTACTTAATGGAGAGAGAGAGAGAGAGAGAGAGAGAGAGAGAGAGAGAGAGAGAGATAGAGCACAAGCACATGTGGTTCACCCAACTGTGGGCTACATCCACCAAAAAATAGCCACCTAATGGCTTTTCACTTGAAGTAATTTACAAAGGGGATTAGAAGCCCTTAATGGTAGCCCATCACTCTCTCCCCAACTTATTGTTTCGCTTCTTCTTGCTCTTTTCATGTGTAGAAGAGGCCTTCTTTTATAAATGAAAAGTGTTGTGGTGGTAAAGCCCAACGTGCTGCGCCTAAGTGTTGGGCAGCCAGAGACTAAACGCGAACTAACACTGACCATTCATTCTACATAACAGAATAAGGACTCATAACCCTAACACTATTGTGTTTGGAGTCCACCCAAAACCTGTGTCTCATCTCTTCTCCTCTCTTCTCCATTGTTGCAAACACACACACACACACCCTCTCACACGTGCACTTTAACTGGTATCAGAGCTCAGGGATTGGGAGCACCATTTTAGAGCTCAGCGGTGACAGGGAGGCAAGCGGAGAAGCAACAAAAACTGCAGCATGTTTTTGCAAATCTGTTTTGGACTACCAAAACATCTTCATTCAAGCCAATTCTTGCCTCCGTAGACTAGTTTTTTGTCCTCTTCAACTTTGCAGAAGAAAGTTTTCTCAAAATCTTCACCAATTTTGAGACACGTCACTCAGACTGCCTATAGGTCGTGAAGTACAAGCAGCATATTTTTACAGATCTACTTTGACCTGTAAAAACAGCTTATTTCATGTCCATTCCCACTTGCCGATCGTTTTTGCATGGTCTACAACTTTGCAAAAGGAAGTTTCTGCAAATTTTGTACGGTTTGAGAGATATTGAGTTCAAGCAGCACGGTGGTCTACCTTTGTCAGTTCTTTTGCGTACAGATTTTCGTTGCAGACTCTTTCTGCAATCTCTGTCACATGCATATTTGATGTAAGATCTTGAGGGTCTGTTAAAATCAGACAAACCGCCGCAGCGGTTACAGAAAAGAGTTTCTGTGGTTGATGTAAGATCTTATGCGGTTTATGTATTGTGAGGCAAATATGGAAAGCCTATTGTTGAGGGTCCTTGTAAGGTTTTATTGAGCAGGGGGATTCTCAATTGTGGAGATCCTTTTGGTGATACAGGTTTTGGAGCGAGCCCCCAACATCCCCATAGTTTCGGCATCGACATAGGATGTATGTTTATGCGGTTAGTGCAGTATTGGTGTGCATCTGCTGACCCGCCATTGTTGGGATTGTTGTCATCTCTATGCGTATGCGCTTGACAGTGTTCAATTGGTGAGAGACACTCTTCTAGAGTTGGAGACAGTTCTTTGAGATTCTATCTTGAGTTTAGCCACTTTGATCAGCGTTTGAGTCATTGTACACATTTCTTTTGGGTTTAGAAGTCAGTTTTGTAGGGAAGACTCTGCCAAAAATTTTCATGTTTTCTATCATTTTTTTTAGTGCAATGGATCTATTACTTTTGTTCCTTGTCGAGTGATGGCTTCATCATTGGAGAACTCTTTGTTCAACATTGAGAAGTTAGATGGCACTAACTTCCCATTTTGGAAGGAACAAATTTACAATGTCTTAGTACAGAAGAAGCAGATCCGGCCGATAAATATGAAGGGGATAAAGCTTGAGGATATGGATGAGTGTGATTGGTAGGAGTTGGATGAGCTTGCCAGGTCCACCATCATGCTGACTTTGTCAAAGAATGTGTACTTCAATGTGAACATGGAAAAGACTAGCTATGAGCTGTGGAAGAAGTTATGTGACCTGTATGAGAAGCAAAGTGCAACATCACAGGTTTATTGGCTGAAAAAGTTAGTTGATTTGAAGATGGATGAGGGCACACCCATGTGCAACCATGCCAATGAGTTCAACACAATTTTTAGTCAGCTTTCTGCGTAGGGAGTCAATTTTGACAATTCGGTCAAAGCAATGTTCTTGCTAGTTACGTTGCCAAAAAGTTGAGATACTTTTCGCACAGCCATAAGTAACTCAGCACCTCTTGATGGTTTAGCATGTGCTGATGTTGAGGGTAGTTTTCTTACTGAAGAGGTTAGTAGAAAGAATCTTGATACTTCTCATGGTACTAGCAATGCTCTTGTTGTTCGTGGTTGATCACAAGAAAAGGGCAAGCAGAATCAGAGAGGAAAATCTCGTAGCAAATCACGTGGCTGAAAAGACATTGAGTGCTATCATTGTCACAAAAAGGGTCATATGAAGAAAGACTGTCGAAAGTGGAAACAAGAGAAAGGTAAAGACAAGAGGCAGAAAGAAGGCAAGACTAAGGAAGGCAGTATAAAGATTGAAAAGATCAACAATGTTTTTGTTGAAGATTTTGATGGAGACATTTATCTCACATCTGCCATGGATTCGGCATTTTTGGTTGCCACTAATGACTGCTTTACAGGATTGGGTTATTGACTCAGGTGCATCGTTTCATGTGACTCCTCACAGAGAGTGGTTCAGTACATATAATGCAGCCCATAAAGGTCGTGTTCATCTTGGCAGTGATTTTGCTTGTGACATAGTTGGTGTCGATGATGTGCAACTAAAATTTCAGAATGGTTCTTCATTCATACTCAAGAATGTGAGACATGTGCCGAAGCTTACCAAAAACTTGATTAGTACAAGACAATTGGATGATGCAGGATATTACTGCACATTTGGTGATAGTTCGTGGAAGATTACCAAAGGTTCTTTAGTGGTAGCACGTGGTTCAAAGTCTGGGACTTTGTACATGCTACATGTATCCAATGTTAAAAACCATGTAATTTGTGTAACCGAGCAGCCAAGTGTTTCTTTGTGGCATCGCCGGTTAGGACATGTCTCAAAAGGGAATGAAAATCTTGTCTCATTTTGGTTATGTTCCTGGCTTCAATTTCTCAGACTTTTTAGTTTGTGAACATTATCTTTATGGTAAACAAACACAGTCACCACACAAAAGGGGAAGCACTCGAAAAAGTGAGCCATTAGAGTTAGTGCATACTGATGTGTGTGGACCTATGCCTAACATATCCATGGGAGGCTCATTGTACGGCTGAAATGGCACAAGTGCCTTTCTCATCTGTAGTTGGGAGTTTGATGTATGCTATGATTGCTACACGTCCTGATATTGCTTTTGCAGTGGGAGTTGCTAGCAGATATATATCAAATCCAGGCAAGAAACGTTGGGAGACAGTGAAAGGCGTTATGTGATATTTGAATGGTACAAAAGACATGTGCATTTTCTTTGGAAGAAAGGAAGCATGTATAATGGGTTACACAGATGCAGATTATGCAGGAGATTTGGACAAGAGAAGGTCCACTTCAGGCTATATTTTTGAATTCATTGGAGGTGCAGTTTGATGGAGATCTCATTTGCAAGATTGTGTTACCTTGTCTACTACACAGGCTGAATATGTTGTAGCTTCAGAAGCTTGCAAGGAAGCTATATGGCTTGGTCGACTGGTGGGAGACTTGGGAGTCAATGTTGAAATTCCTGTGTTACATTCTGATAGCCAAAGTGCTATACAATTGGCAAAGAATCCAGTGTTTCATGCAAAGATAAAGCATGTGGATGTGAAGTATCACCTCATTCATGAGGTGCTTCAGGACAAGCGATTGTAGCTTGCCAAGATTCACACCACTGAGAATCCTGCTGATCTTTTAACAAAGGGATTTTCTTCAGAGCAGTTTGCACATTGTCAAGCACTCATGGGCATTGGGTAGATGATCATGGTCATTGTCTACCTGTATTGTATGTATATATACATTGTCACCCCAGCTTAAAGGCACATTGTTCTTTAAGTGGGAGGTTGTTGAGGTGGTAAAGCCCAATGTGCTGCGTCTAAGTGTTGGGCAGCCAAAGACCAATTGGGAACTAACATTGACCATTCATTCTACATAAAAGAATAAGGACTCATAACCCTAGCACTATTGTGTTTGGAGTCCACCCAAAACCTGTGTCTCATCTCTTCTCCTCTCTTGTCCATTGCTGCACACACACACACACACACATGCTCTCGCACACGCACTTCAAAAAGGACCCTCTATGGGTTGCCCTCTCACGTGAGAGGTAGTTGTTTGTGTGTAGATGCATCCATGTGTATCCACCCCTCAACCACCCTTGTGTACATGAGTCCACCCAAAAACTGGCCACCGGATGTTGAACGCTACCCACCAGCCACTGATTGTAGACCACTGGCCACTGGCTATTGACCACACCACCAGCCATGTGTCTAACTCTACCGGCAAATTTTGTACCACTTTTCGACCATCATCCAACCAATATATTCTGGCTAAAAAGAATGTTTTGACGAGTGGTGTTTCTCATGCAGGATAACTTTTTCTCATAAGGGGGGCCTTACAAATGTGCATTTCTAGAATAAAAGTTACAAGGATAAATCAAGCTCCATACTTACCACCACAAACATCACTATGCACAAGTTGCAACTTGCTTATAATTTAGATGTAGCCCTTACTGAACCATCCTTTGGAAATTTTGAACGTTGTATCTTACCCAAAATATAGCCTTCACAAGCATTCTTAGAAGGTGCTTCAAGAGACGGAAAAGAAGTGACCATATCAGATTTTTGCAAATGCAACAGACTAGAAAAAATCACATGCCCGAAACATACATGCAAAAGCTTGGCATCTTAAATAGCCTTTGAATTGATAACTGCATTTGCAAAATTCTACAAAGTGATCTTATATAATCCATGACAAAAAATGCCATATGTAACAATTTTATCACCAAAATTGAGATCATGAGTTGTACATCTGTCATCCACAAATTTGACAACAAGACAAAGTATTACAAGTGACTAACAAAAGGTTATTTCTTATCCTTCGTACATAAAGTGCATCAACAAGTGTGAAAGAACTACCATTCGCAATAGTTAGCACAATATTTCCAAATCCCTTGATAAGATCTTGATAAGAGGCATTGTTGGCACAAGTGATAGTATTCCCAGGGAGGGATAGCCTTGAGAGAGGCACCATGCGAAGTAATGTGCTATGTAGCACCACTATCAAAGTACCTAACATGCGACTATGTAGCAACTGACATATGTGCATCACGGACAAAAGGATCATAAGCCCACTCTACATGTACATCAATATCACAATCTCCATTGACAAAAGACTCTACAATAGTTGCATTGGTGGTAGATCCAACCTCTTTCTTCTTGGCCTCTTTTGCCTTCAACTTAGGATATTGCTTGATCAAGTGATCATTAGTGCTACAATAATGGCAACAGATCTTCTTCTTGCCTTTTTTACCATTATTCTCATACAAGTTTCTACTAATAGAAGCACCAATGATAGGTAATATACTACTCATTGTAGAACCATGAGAAGTGACCGCATTGTTATTACCACCTTTTATTTGAGCATCAACAAAAGCCTGCTCAATTGCATGTTGTTTAACCCTGTTCTTTCTTGAAAGTGACTCTTTAAGTGTGAGCATTGCACGGGAGTGTGTGCATGAGTGCGAGGTGCAACAATAGGTAGGTGTTTAACGGAGCTCTTGGTGAGATGATTATCCTCACCGCTCCTTATCATAACCAAAGAATGAGTTAGTGGGTCAGTGATGGGTGGCTGGCCGCTTGGCATGAACTCTAACAATCTTCCACTTGAAGGCCAACATGGCCCAAGTGTCTATAAGTGTAAGGGTTAGTATGTACAACTATACATGTGTGAAGTGTGCCCATAGCTTCACCCTATGACCAGCATCTCTATGCAATGTGCAAACCACTAAGAAGATAGGCTCTTAGTCTGAGCACCCACTGGGTTCTCATCCATGTGGACTTTGGCCGACTCAATTTGTTTGCTAGCCAAAATATCATATATCATATGATACTTGAACTTGATGCGTTTCAATTTAGAATGAAACACGGGGTTCTTCGCTAACACAATTGCTCCCACTAGACAAGATAAACACATAGCTTCCTTTTGTTGGCACTGGAAACTACAACATACTCAGCCTCAATGGTGGAATACGAAGTACAATTTTAGAGACATGATCTCCAAGAGAGTGCCGCTCCAACAAAAAGTAAACATAGCCAAATGTGGATCTCCTAGTGTCCATACAACCCGCATAATCAGGGTGAGTGTATCTAACTATGGAGTACTTGCTGGTTGAACCCTTGATGTATCTCAAGATATCTCTACTGCTTCCCAATCCTTTCTGCTTGGATTTTCCATATACCTATTGACCACTCCCATTGCAAATGCAATGCCTGGTGGCGTGCTAGCCATGGTGTATATGAGAGTGCCAACTGCTGAAGAACATGGCACCTTTTCCATCTCTGCCTTTTTAGCATCCGATTTAGGGAAATCATTCTTGCTAAGTTGTACATATGCAGCCATTGGGGTACTCAATGTTTTTCCCCCTTGCATGTTAAAATGTTGCAAGACCTTATAAATATTCTCTTCTTGTGATAGTTCAAGTATTCCACGCTTACGATCTCTCTTGATACGCATACCAAGAAAATGATGTGCATCACCCAAATCTTTCATACAAACCCACTTGCTTAAGGCATCCTTGAGAAGTACAATCTCATCTTTGGACTTCTCCACTATAAGCATATCATTGATGTACAAGATGAGAATGATGAGGGAACCATCGTTCAACCTCCTTGTGTACAGACCATGATTCTCTTGGCTCCGTGCATAACCTTGGGATCGAGTGTACTTATCAAACTTAATGTACCACTGCCTTGAGCCCCCCTTGAGCCTTGATTTAGTCCATATAAAGCTTTCTTCAGTCTACACACCAGTTCTACCCTTGTTGGATTCTCAAGATTTATCTCAAAACCTTCTAGTTGCTTCATGTAGACATCTTATTCAAGATCCCTATGAAGAAACACGGTATTCACATCCATTTGGACCAACTCCATGTTCTCTATGGCTACTATACCAAGCACAAGGTGTAGTGTAGTCATTTTGACCTCTGGAGAAAATATTTCATCAAAATATGTGTCTTTCTTTTGCTTGAATCCTTTAGCAACCAATCTAGCCATGTTTTTCTTCTTGTACACCCATTTGCAAGGCAATGCTTGTTTACCCTCTGGTAACTCTGTCAATTCCCAAGTATCGTTGGCGAACGCATATGGATGACTCCCGGGAAAAAGCCGGTAGAGTCTCCTCTATTTGGAGATCAAAATCTCAAGCAAAATTGAGGCAAAACTCAACAAAAAATAGCGCATAAACCAACAAAGTGTAATTACTGGACATAGATTGGCATGAATTGCTCAAAAGTCGGTTGATTGCCAACTCAACGTCAAAGCACCTATACCCATCTATACATAACCTATGATGAGGCCACAAAAGGGATCTTCAACAACTTAATCCACCTCACACTAGGTAATATGGCCCCTAGTGCTCGGCTTCAAAAGATCTCAGGCAACGACCCTCAGAAAAGGCTATGCAGACTCAAAGATTAGCCACAGTCTCTCCAAACCGATTCTCAAAAATGGTTGGGTAACTGCCTAGAAAAAGCCAGAATTGGCTCCACAATGTTATACCAAAAGTAGTATTTGCAACTCAATGTACATGTGATGAAAGCCTCTGCTAGTGTAGCAAAATCATGCACAAACAGGCTCCCAAAAAGATGTGAGCAATCCGTATTGACCTCTCTCGACAAGAAGTAAAAAATCACTCTCAAGTGCTAAGCACGCATAAAACTCTCATTGCAGCATGCATCTATAAAAAAATGGCGAACTAGGCCAAGCATGCTACGCAGATGCCATACATGTGCCAGAACTAGTATGGCAGAAGAAAATCACTAAAAATTGTAGAGAAAGAGGCAAATCCTGTAGCAAACGAGCTCTAAGAACCTATGTCCACTTGTACTCGTAACCCGACATGGCTATGGCAAAAACACTCAGAGAAAGTCAATCTCTGAACCACAAGAAGCATACATCACTGAGTGATTCCATATGTTTTGATAGTGCTCATCGGATGCCGATGTCGAGAGCGATGCCGATGTAGAGAAAGATGCCGATGCTGATGTCAAGAACACTGAAGTCAAGCAAGCCAATGCCGAAACCACAAAAGTCAATGCCGAAGACGTCGAGACCAAGAAAACCGATGTTGAGAATGCTGAAAAATTGGTGTGTGTGTGTGTGTGTGTGTGTGTGTGTGTGTGTGTGTGTGTGTGTGTGTGTGTGTGTGTGTGTGTGTGTGTGTGTGTGTAGAGAAAACGCCAAGCTGATCTCCGTGTGTGGAAAGGGAACACCGGGCTGAGTTGTATTCAGCCCTTCTTCTCGATCTCTGATGCCGATACTGAGAGAGAAAGCCTTCTCTCTCTACTCTCGCTTCTCCTTGCTCGCTTAGAAGCTGCTACTACCTGCTTGCTCTCTTTCAATGCTAAAGAAATATTGCCCGTGTGTGCATGTTGAGTACACACACACACACACTCTTGTGCTCCTTTGCATCTTCTTGCTCTCTTTGTAACGCTCCTTTTAGAAACCCAACGCTACCATATTGCAGTTCACAGCATTGAGATTTCCTTGCTTGTAGTGCTATATAAAACTGTAGAGATTCACCAAGGTTGGATTTAATTTGCATCACAAGGGTGCTTCAACTCCAAGAATTCCTCAGAGTGTCGAGCTCCAATGTGCACACTAAGGTTCAGAGTTTAACTTGTTTCAAGGTCCGTGCATGCACCATCAAGAGAGGATCGAGGAGGCACCGTAGCTCTCATACCACTTGTGAGCATTGCACGGGAACGTGTGCATGTGAGTGCAAGTGCAAGGTGCAATAGTATGCAGGTGTTTGGTGGAGCTCTTGGTGAGATGATTATCCTCGCCGCTCCTTATTTTTCATCAAAGAATGAGTAAGTGGGTCAGTGATGGGTAGTCGGCCACTTGGCTTGAACTTTAACATTAAGAACAATGTGTATAATGCATCAAACTTGACATCTTGAGGGCTTTCTTGGGTCATAAGTCTCCAAGTACTAGCAAAAGTCTTGGCAATGCATCGAGAACAATCTGCACAAGTCAAATATCAGAAATAAATTCACTTGCAGAGATGAGTTTCTCATTGATATCCTTGATACCAACAAGAAAAGTATCCATGTCATCTTCCTCTTGCATAATCTTCGACTCCAGGGTTTTACGTAACAATGCAATTTTAGCCTCATTATGACTTGCATAAAGACCAACGAGAGTATCTCAAGCTTGTTTCGTTGATTTTTTTGAGCAAATTATGTGAGAAGTAATAGTGTGCTTCGTAGATAATGCAATCAATGCATGAGCATGCCCATCTCTAACCTCCCATTGAGATTGTCCACCGATGGTAGGAGTTTTTGTAGTACAAAACTTCCTACTTACAAAGAGAAGATAGAAGTTCATTTCTTTGTCACTAGCATTACCTCCAAGAACTCCATTAGTCGGGTTGGTTGCACCTCCACAAAACCCAAAAGTTGGAGCATCTAAGTTGGGTTAGAATGATTTCACTCTGTTAGTGGATGCATCAAGCTATGCATTTGATAGTGATGATGAAGATTTCAATAATGAAGATGATAATGATTTAATTGAATATTTTGATGAGGATTCAAAATCGGTTCGGAATGATGAAGAGGACAATTGGTCCCAAAAGAAGAAGAAGAAAAGTAAGAAAAGCAAGGATATTGCAAAGTCCAAAAGTAGGGAAAACTAAAGCCAAAGGCTACAAGATTTAACAATGATATCAACATACTGATTTTCAAAATAAAAATTGGAAGAGATTTCTGCACCTCAATTCCACCAAAATCTTATTTTCATCTATGTAAGAGGTTTGGACATGATTATGATAATTGTTACCATAATCCTAATTACAAGGGAAGAAGGCAAGCCTATATTTTGGCAAAGATAAATGCTAGTGCTAATGTGGTAGCTCCTAAATAAAAGTGACTTACACCACAACAATTGGGATACATGTTCTCTTGTACCTTTGTGGTTTTTAGGACAAGGGTCATAGTGGCTACGGGCCTATGGGAAAAGGGACCAGGAAGTTCCCTATATCAAAAATGCACATCAAGCATAGGGGTCCCATTTACAACGGAATGTGCCAACTACTTGGGGTTGTTTAGTTGAAGCTTAGAGTATGCTTTGCTAGAGGCTTAGGTTGTGGAGTATCCTCTCCTTATAGTGGTATCATAGCTTATCTGATTCTTGCACCCTTCTGCTTTGTGACTTTCTGGGTCTGCGGCTGCTAGTGGCTCCATATCTTGGTGCCAATGCTATTTTTGCAAGCACTTAAAGGGCTACCTGTGGCAAGGAGAGAGAGATATTGGTGGGGTCTCGGTGCCAGTGCTGTTTTTGCAAGCACTTTATAGTGTGGGAGGGGCCACTTGTGGCAAGGAGAGAGAGAGACGTCAGCCTGCACTATGTCAAAAGAGTTCATCACCAAAAAGGAACATTCCAAGTGGCTAGGTTTTTTTGTACTCTTTGTCGCGAGCAAAGGGGGCTCATCTCTCTCTCTCTCTCTCTCTCTCTCTCTCTCTCTCTCTCTCTCTCTCTCTCATGCTGATTGAATTTTTTTATTATGGAAAACTAAATTGAATTAGAGAGGAGGAAAAATACAAACTTGGCCTCAAAGGGAGGGAGAGAGGCAGTCCCAAAGCATCCTACAATGATAGGCAATCATCTTTCATAAGAAACCTTTCTCTGGAGTATAAACTAATGAGCTTAGAGCCATACATTTTTGAATCCTATACAAAGGGAGATCAAAGGCCTTGTACATATGTGAAGTACAATGAATAGCTAATCTCTTTAGTTCAAACATGAACAGATGGATGTTGTAGAGAAACTGTCCTTAAACAAGGCTTCATTCCTTTGGGTTCAACAATGCCAAACAAAAGCATTTCTCCACATATTCCACAACAAGGCATCAAGGTTGTGTGATTTCCCTAGAAGGATTTCCAAGCTGGTTGAAATTGCCAAGCCGTTTCTCCTTTAAATTTGTTATGGGCATAATCAAGTAGTGAGGTCCTCTTAGCGAGCCTCACAAGAACCTTCGCATCGCCTGTGCTGACTATCGATGGCATGAAAATTTCATCAACCTAATTATCATGCCTTTGCATGCTATCTCCTTTATCTGTGTGCTATAAGCTGCTGATGGCATCCACCTCCCCTATGGCTGGAGTACGAGAGAGCACGAAGTGCAGCCAGGTCGGTGGTGAGGTTGACAATACACAGAGTGCGAGCCGATGCAACGATTATTGGATCATTTGAAATATGCAAAACTGCATAAGAGAAACCTTTGATATTTTCAGTCTTGAGACATAAGCATTCAAAACCTCAAATAATATCAAGCTTCTATGTAGATCAACTAAATGTATCAAATTACGTAGTACATACACAATTGGGGTGCCTTAAACCTTGGTTTCAATGTTATTATGGAGAACTCAAGATTTTCAAGAATTTTTGCAGGAGAAAAAATTCAAGATAGAGTTCAAGCAACAAGATTTAATTGAGTTAGGGAGCCCAAAAAATACGTAGTTTATTGGTTTAAACATATGAAGTCATTTGTAGTTGTCAAACTACACTAGAATAGTACCAATTTCATGAGGGGGCCTTTGAAAGACCAAAATTATTCTCTTATTCAGCACGTGCTCAAGTATGAAACTATGTCTATAAATTGTGTGACTTGGAAACTTGTCTTTAAAGTGCATTCCATTGTTTTGTAACACTAAGTGCTATCACTTGGCTTTTATAAACATAAAAAAGGCCATCTCTATAAAAAGTTATAAGAATTTTATAATTTTTTTGACAAAACAGCTTGAAATTTTACTAAAATTTATGACTTAAAACTTACCAGAATCCTCTCTTTACGGATTGTATTTTGACATGGAGAAAAATCCAGTTTTTTCTTTTCCTCATAACCAACCTATGGTAGAAGCAAGGTGTAAAAAAGATTCTTTCTAGATTGACAAATAAATTGCCAAAACATGGTGGAAAACAGGACACTTAAATGTCCAATTACAGAACTAGTGTTAGGCTTACAATAGTGTTCAGGAAAAACCATTTTTCGAAACATATAGAATTCCTTTCCTTGAGTTTATCAAGAGGAAATTTTAGGATATTTGGGGCATTTTCTAGGGTTTTACACTATTTTTCTCTATTTTGGGACTGAATTTCTCCTTTTTCCCTTACTTTCAACTGGTACTTTTGAAATTGGAAACGGCCTACTATTAAGCTGAAACACATTTTACTTAGGCCTCATTTAGGCTTACACTAGGCAAGATGTGCAACACGGCTTCCTCCCATTTTATGCAGAGAGTTTACAAAGTAGGTGCACTTGCAATGGTTCACACCATGCGAATGGCTTCCTCGACTTTTGCAAGACTCATGAATACTCTCTCTCTCTCTCTCTCTCTCTCTCTCTCTCTCTCTCTCTCTCTCTCTCTCTCTCTCTCGCGTTCATTGCTAATTTTTTAGTGTTCAACCCATGGGCATGGTGGGACGCCTACACCACCAACACACTCTTGGGCCTAACTCAACTTGCCTAACTCAACTTCTCATTGGTCTCACTCTGTCCACTAGTTCATTAATGCCTTTGAATTTGATGTTCTCTTGCATCTGTCTAAATATGTGTCAAATCCATTAAAAGATTTGATAGTAGGATAGCCTTAAGACTTTTTAAAAATTGAGAGAGAGGAAAGAAGATTGTAGTATATAAATGGTGTTGCTCTGCAAAAGTTAGTTCAAGAGTATCCCTCTCCCTTATTGATCCTAAAGTTCCTGTGAATGTGCGAAGTATTAGTTGTAAGAACTTATTTACACTTTAGCTAAAGGGTGTTCTTTTCCCTTTGCTTCTTTTGAACACATCAAGTAATAGTTGTAAGAATGTTATTTACCATTCTCTCTTAATATGGATGCCTCTTCCTCCTCACCAAATTCACTCGATGAACATTATGGTGGCAATGATGACAACGTGGAACCTGGAACCTATGTGCGATAAATCTAATGATATCCGCTTGATGGAGTTTGAAGATGGTGATTCAATAGCTTGATAGTTTATAGAAAATGCTCGATGTATGCTTAACAATAATGCAATTTTGCTTTCTATTTGTTTTTGTTGTGGAAGCCAAACCTTGTGTGGAGGGTCCACTGATTGTAGCTATAAAAAATGAGAGTGTTATAGAGGGTTCCAAACTAGATGAGTATACTATTGTTGAGTGACATTATGAGGATGTAGTGCCCACTAGTTCATCTTCTCTTGTGCCTTATATTCCCACTAAGATCCCACTATTGCACATTGTCGACATCACTGAGACTTCCCCTTGTTTTTCATTTGAGAGGTGCATATTGAATCGATATGGGACTTACAAACAAAGCCCAGAAGTTACTAAGTATATGATCTACCTTAAGGTAGACCTAGTTGATGCACTCAACATTGACACCATCACTTGTGCTATTAGCGACCAATTTATTGCACTATTCATTGGCAATATTAGTATAGGAGACGTTGTGCACATTAAGAATGTAATTGTGAGAACAAAGTCTAAGTCAGATGGTTGCACATCTCCTTATGCACGGTTGTAGAGAAGACAAAGCCTTTTGAAGTCAACCTTAGTTTCCACCCAGAGAAAAAAGTGCATCAATTTTTGGATGAGACACAATCCTTGCATGCACAAGGCACCCGTACGCACTTTGTAACTATAGCTTTTGTCGTTATACAGGGGCATGCCAGCACTTCAAAAGCTAGTGTTTCCCAGGGTGATCTTGTACTTGTGGATGGGCCTTCAACTGAGGATCGTGCCAATGTAAGCCTACCTTATCTTCGCCCTTTCATAGATTTGTTGCTTTCTAATATTTTCTCTTTCTTACCATTGTAGCTTAGCTTCGTGAATGAACGCAAAGACAATTATCACACTACCTTGCATACTCTTGAAACATAGGTTCCTTCACAAGTCGAAGCAATACACTCTCATTCTTGGATATTACTATCCTAGCATGTGTCAAAATTCCTCGTCTCAAGCAATATTTGGAGGAACCATATAAGGCCCACATTCTTGATGTTGGTCACAATCAAGAAGTAAGTATTGCTCTGACTTTTCCTTTTTCACCATAATAGCTCAAGAAAGCTCTAACTTGTCAAGTGGCTATATGTAAGTGAGTGGCATGTTGCACTTTGTGAATGTGAATTCAATTTTGGTGGAACATTTTTGTGGTCAATGAAAATTCATCACCAACAAGAGGTAGACTTTTACTCTATTTGCTCAAAAGCTACAACTAATATTCTGGTGCTGAAGCTTGAAGGAAATATTTTGACCAACAAAGCTTCCCCAATTGACGTTCTTTAGTGGGTGACGTAGTCACACAAAGTGTTGCATCTTGAAAAAAACTTTGTTGATTTATATGCTTATGATGTACTAGATGCACATGAGATGCTAGCCTCACTGGTCCGTACTAGTCAATTCATTGTCAACAAGTTAGGTCTTGTCACGTATTTTGTAGAAGGAACAAAGTATCCCTCCTCCTCTACAATATTGAAGCTCCATCACCTCCACATGAAAAAAACACTCTTTATATTATATTTCTTTCATCCAAATTACTCATCTTGTGAATTGCCACCTCTCTCTCTCTCTCTCTCTCTCTCTCTCTCTCTCTCTCTCTCTCTCTCTCTCTCTCTCTCTCTCTCTGTTAACCCTCACGGCACACGGACACCCTATCGCCTACGACGGATGTGTATTATGTATTTGGTAGAGTCAGGTACCGGGCTTGTCGGACCAATAGGGAAAGGTAGAGTGATCGCCGATGAGAGGTGCACTTTAACTGGGACATTCAAGGGATTAGTTGGCTAAGCATGGGCGCCCAAGTGTGAATGGGGTGAGCTCCTATAAAAGCCAACTAAACCTAATTTTTACTCATTCTCTCATTTGTGCAATTGAAGAGTGCTCTTGCTCCATCTCCATCTCCATCTTCTTCTTCTTCACCTCCTTGTGTGTGTGTGTGTGAGAGAGAGAGAGAGAGAGGGAGAGTGTGTGTGCGATCGAGCATTACGAAGGCACGACGGCGGCGAAGCGGTTGAGCGCGGCACGACTGCAGCTTCTTCTTCATCGCGGCGAGGAATCCACCACGAAGGCGAGCGTAGAGCGGTGAGTGACACACCCTTTGTTCTCTTGAGCTTGCTAGTTTAGGCTTGTTGTGTGCTTGGAGCCGTTTGTGGCTCGCACACGGTGTATCGGCAAGTCCCTTGCTTCGACAGTGCGGCAAGGAGCGCACATTTTTGGCGCCGCTGCCGGGGATATGCCCTACATCAAGCTCGGTTAGCACTTTACGCTTTCTTGTGGTGCAATTTCTATCATAGGAAAGGCAGGGAAGGAGTGTGTGGAGATTTCTGTTTTTTGCGTTTTCTGCATTTTCTGTCAAGTTTCAATTTCTGCTATTGTCTGCGTTTTTTCAATTTCTGCAATTTCTGCATTTTCAAGTTCGGCGTTTTCAATTTCCGCAATTTTCTGCATTTCTGCGTTTTTTTAAGTTTCTGCATTTCTGCATTTTTAATTTCTGCGTTTTCAATTTCTGTATTTTCTGCATCAAAAAAAAAAAAAGTTTTTTTTGGGACGGGCTGGTTTGTATAAAAGGTAGATCGGGATCGGAATAAAAACGCGAGCGGGAGGCTAAATTTTTCGAAAATAAAAAACGTGACTCTTAAAACGGACGGGCTGGTTTGTATAAAAGGTAGATCGGGATCGGGATCATTTTCCCAAGCCCAGGCCCAAGCCCAGGCCTCAGTCCTCAGTCCTATGATATATACTAGACTCACTCTTATATATATACCCTACTCCCTCAAGAGAGAATGAGAGCATGTGGGACAAGTCCTCCACTCTCCTCCTTTCTCTTCCCACTTGCACCCTTAGACTTTCTAGTTTGGGCCTAGTTCCCTACTGGAAATTGACAGTTTTAGGGATTTTGAGGGCATAGAGTGACCAAACGGAGGGCTGTAAATCACGGCACGACCCTCTGACCGATACGCTCGTTTCGAGCTATCACACGGCCCATTCCACGACACGCTCTAAAAAATCTAGCAAAAAAACAAACAAAAAACACGCTAAAAACTAGTCACAAGGCCTCCTAGAGCAGCTTTTTGACACCTCAGGGTATCAAAAGCACATGCACTTACGCTCTGGGCGGGTGCTAGAACACGAGCATATTGAGGGTGCCTCTGTTCATACGGACACCCATTACCCATCCACGATAAGCTCTAGACCCTCAGCGGGGACACAAGGTAGCACCACCCAAGACCCTAAAATAGCCGCTAGTGATTCCTCCTCCGACTCAGAAATCATGGAAGCATACCCTACCCAAAACACTGAGAGAGAAGGCCATGCACCTCCCGAAGCTCCACAGCCTAGTACTAGTATGTTTAGCCGTTTCATGGAAACATTAGGTAGAGCTACTCGCTCGGAACCTGATGCAAATGAAGCACACGAAGGGGGTGGGGAAGTGGACTCTCCTTTCACATCGCACGTGGACCCCACACCCCCAAAGAGTGTCCATGTGGATATCCTGCCAACTTCTTACCAAGAAGGCCCTGTTGAGCTGCCTCCTTCAGAAGTTCCCTCTAGAGTACCGTTGGTGACAAGTAAAACCACGGGGAGCAACATTGCTTCTACCTCACAAGAAACCATTAACACGTCGACTCTAGAAGGATTGTTCATTAATGATCATTGGACATACGACCTCCACACTGAGGTGTTGACGGATCTACACTCTGGCCAAGCCTACCATGTAGGATGGATAGAGATTGTACAATCCACCTCTAGTGCCACGAGCATCGAAGATCAACAGAAAATGATCTGTAATGTTATCCATGGCATTATTCAATCAGAAAGGCAAAACCGAGGGGTAAATATACTCTCAACTGGCCCCATGAGATTTCTGGATATGAGCAAGGCTCAACAGCCTACTCTATCACAAATGGAGACTCCTCTAATGAGTCCCATGGACCCATCTTACGTCATTTCACCTGGGGTCTCTATGCAATATGAGCCTCTGAGCGAAAACTTTAGCTTCCCTAACTTGGCTCAACCCTCTATTAAGGAAAACACAGTGCTCACTCCAGGGATAAGCCTGACAGAGAATGTACCGATGACATCTACGGTTAGCGTAGTGCCACTACCTAGTGTCGTAGTACCTAATATGGGGCCTCGACCATATGTGCCTCTAGCCCCTTATGCACACATGGCCCCCACACCTCCAATTGTACCACTTGCTTATGCTCCTCGAGTGCCGCTCCCTAGCTCTTATCCGAGTGGACCTATGCCCGGTTATGTTCCATATCCTGCATCATCCACACATATGCCAAGACCGGTACCCGTTCCTCTCCCACATATGATTCCAAGAGTACCTCCACCGGCCCTGCCTCCTCACATAGGTGATTTGGCAGCGTTTGCTCAAACCATAGGTCGATCTATCGCGGAAAATATGCGTCACACATCTGATAGAGAGCCTAGAAGTAAGGCAGTACAAATTGCCAAACTCACGCAAAAATTCAATGGGGACGAAGATGCTAGGAAACACATTGAAGTGTTTGAACAAGTATGTGATTCCTTAGGGGAACGCAACGAACTACATAAGTGCAATGCCTTAAGCTTGACATTAAGTGGGAAGGCTGGAGATTGGTATAGGACCCTAAGGGTGGACGAGAAAACAATCTACCCTACCCTTCGAAGGTTGTTTCTAAAGAAGTACATACGAGAAGGTGTGCTTTGGGGTGTAGCATCTCAGCTACAGAAGGCCGAACGTAAGGAAGGAGAGTCAGTAAGGGACTTCATTAGTCGTCTAAAGCACTTAAACTCTCGTTGCCCTGTAAATGAGCGCTTCAACAATAACCAACTGCTTGATCGATTCATTCGAGGGTTGATGAATGAAGGAATCTATAATGGACTAGTGATTAGAGGTATCACAACCTGGGAAGATGTCACTGCCAATGCAATCCAATTAGAGGACAACTTGATGATAGCAGGCATGAGGGTGTCTACTGACACGAGATCCACTAGCTCACAAGCCATTGAGTATGAACCCATGACTGCAAAGCCCATTGCCAATGAGCCAAAGGTATTTGAGACATTCTTGACAGACCTCACCAAGGCAATCCAAGAGTCTCTTAAGGATAATCGACCCCCTCAAAATAGTCACATGTATCCAAGAAGGGAGCAACAATGGTGTTCCATTTGCTTAGGTCTACATAGCACTAGTGAGTGCCCTACGTTTAGAGTAAAATTTAATGGAACTTGCAACGCATGTGGTAGGTATGGTCACCAAGCTAAGGATTGTTTAATGATCAAACGTATGATGGCAAATAGACCACCTGTAGCCTGGACGGATGCGCCTCGAGCTCCTGTATTGATGCCTACTCCACCTGTTGAGCAACTACCGCAACACATGGTCCCTAGATCTCAAAATGTTGTACAAGCTACACCGCTACCACCTACTGTGCTAGGACCGCAGCCCCCGCATCCAAGAGTCGCCCCTATGAACCAAGTGGGTTGCGAGCCATCAAATGCTTATGCAGATGGCTGTGAGGAGGAAATAGACACTAGTATTGCCTACGGACTTGATACATTGGAAGAATGTCCTATATACTACATGGAAGATTGTTGGGGACAAGTCAAGCCGGTTTATCAAGCTGCTGCTCTCGCATCCAGAGGTCAAAATATCAACACCCAGGCTAGGAGGCCACCTCTTCAATGCTACGAGTGTGGTGGACCACATCGAGCAGCGGAATGCCCTATTAGGCTGCAAAAGAATGCTGCACAGATGCAAATGAATCAAGGGAGCACGTCTGCAATGCCAATACTCACATGTAATCGTTGTGGCATAGATCACTTGATTGCCCAATGCCCCTATAACCCAAATGCACCTAAAATCACACCCCTAAATTTGGTCGAAATTGCTAGTGTGACATTGCCAATACCACCCGTCGCACCCGCTTATGCGATTACACGGTCCATGCTTCAAGGGCCAGGACATATCCTCGAAGAGAGAGATACCGCGTCAGTTATCCAAGCAAAGAAAAAGAAGACACGAAGGAAGAAGTCGCAGAATACGAAAAATTCAAAGCCAAGTTCCAAAACAAACATAGGAACAGGAGATGACCCCGTGTATATGAATGACCTCGAGGATGATTCAGATTCAGTCGAGACAATGGAGACTAGAACCAATACCACAAAGGGAAAGACCAACAAAGAAAACCGTAACATGGAACCAAATGAAAACCGAATAAGAGAAAATCATAAAGAGCCTCTGAAAACACCACAAGTGTTTCCAAATCCAATCCAAGACCCCCAAGATAAACCGCAGGGGCAAAAAGGGAAGAATCGTAAAAAGAAGATTGGGACGTACCCAAACCCAGTAGACCAGATTGAGCAGGTGAAACATCTAAGAGATTTAGTGGAGGAGACTCAAAGGAAACTAGAACCAGAACCCATGCAGGTCAAAATTCATGACACAGTGTTTCCCACGCAAGTTCATCCACCCCACATGAACCATAGACCGTTAGCCATATCTAGTATCATCCAAGAAGGGAGTGAGGACGGGACATCAGAAAGTGAGCATACACCCTTCTTGTTGGAAAGGATGTTTAACGAAGGAATACCTGATCCCATTGAGGAATATGAGATTCCATCCTCACCAGTTCCTAGTCAAGGACCTACACCCTGCAAAACGCCAATGAATGTTGCCAAACTAGTGGACTTCATGTCTTCTGAGGTCCGAACCACGATCATAGCAAAGCTGTATGGAGATCCTGAGTTATTCCTTGCACTTCGAGCATTCCTTAACGGAGAGCTATGAACGGGATTACCGCAGTTTGCGCAACCAAATAGGCCTGACTCGATTATGATTGATGAGGAAAATCATGTGCAATCACTTGACTTAGATGGACACGAGTTTGTGATCGAGGTACCCATTAACGAATTAGGGCAGTATTTTGAAGGCGACGAGTCTAATGCGACCCTACCCATCACTACCAAGGGATTAACTATAAAGGGAATTCTTGATGGTGGTGCGGGAGTTAGCATCGTTACAAAAGATTGTTGGGAATCCATGGGAAAACCCCGCCTCAGTGTTACTAACATTGTGGTAAAGATGGCAAATGGTACCATAGCCAAACCTATGGGGATGCTCAAGGATCTTAAGATCAAAGTTCTAGGACACAAGGTACGACATACGTTCATTGTAATGGATTTCTCTAAACACCTTATGTCATATGAAATGATTTTAGGACGACCATTCATGAGGGAAGCACAAATGGTTCATGATTGGTCTAAAAATCATGTCTATTTGCAATTCCAAGACTCTGTCCTTAGAGTGGATTTGGTGACTGGTAAGGTACACCCCTTAGGGAGTAAAACCATTATTGATCATCGCTCTGACACCACAGTTCACTCGGCCCCACTACAATATTGTTACACTTGTAAGAAGGATACAGACATTGGCCAAGATTCTCCTTACATGGATGTGTTACCGGGTATGACGGAATCAGACAATGTGGATTGGGTCCACCTAGCATCAACCATAGACACTTGGGGAAATAGGGGGACGACCTGGGTAACACCTGAGGGGGATGAAATGCCTATACCCTTAAATATGCTACAAGCAATGCATATCGCTTCCGACGAGACTCATCCTAAGGTAACAAAGAAAACATACAAGTGGGTCCCTAAAGCTTCTTTAGTGACCATAAAACAGAAGCCTTGTAAGAAACGTACCACTCGCTCCAAGAAAAGTAAGAAAATGTTGCGATGGATCCCTAAACGACTATTGGAAGCCCAAGGCTACTATCAAGGAAATGATCAAATCTGGGTGCCAAAATGTAGATTGTGCTCTTACCTATCACCTGACCCAAGTGAGCCCAATCCTGTAGCTCCAAAACGAATCAATGATCGTGGAAAGAAAACAATCACATAATGCTACACACCCACTCCCGAGCTAGTTTGGGTACCAAAGAAAGAACGATTTGTTCCACCTAGCTCAGGAACAGGGAAATCAAATGAAGCTTCTTGCTCTTCATGTAGTTCCTATACGCAAATAGAAGCTTCGACACAACCTCCACCTACCACTGTACATATCCATCCAAGCACGAAAGAGTTTGCACCTTCCGGGGTAAGTTCACCACCTACAACAACGTTGCAAATAAAATCATGGGAGAGTACCTTACCACCCTTGCAACTAGATGAAACACATAGGGCGGTCGAAAACTATTGGTTAAAATCCTCACCTATTACCAACTGGAACAATTGGTTTCAAAGGGTGACAAGCTCATTTCAAACGGTATGATCTACCCAAGGAAGGGGGGAGTGTTTGCTGACAGTCATCATTCATTTGTTTCCCTCTCAACCTTTTTCCCTGACCTCTCAATCTCCGATCTTAGGGAATGTATATATATAGCCTTATACTCACAAAAAAACAAAAATAGTAAAGAGCAAGAGCGCCTAGCAATGAGAGAGCACCCTATCAGATCTTACATATAAGTCCAAATTCACCGTGTCAATTCAAGCAACACACAAAAACAACTCTTATGTTTTAAAGGCCTAACCAAATCTATCTGTCTTGTCAGAAATGGCTACTTCACCAGAGGCATGCACTTCTATTTTTGATGAAAGGTACCCCTTGTCTTTTCAACAAGTGTTCTACGTATGCTACCCTATACTTTCTTGCGAATGGGATTTGATAGAGAGCCTTGCATGTGAGAGAAATTTTGAGGAGTTAGAATGGCTGATACGTCTATGGCTAACTAGTGATCCCTACCCAGTAGCGAATGTGTCTCCAATGGCACATGCTTATTCTTTTGCACAAGATGAGTATCCACGCATCACGAGGTTCTTGATTAGCATGCTAGCACAAGAGGATGATGAAGAGGAACTAATAGAGACCGAGGAAGACTATGGCCTCACGAACAACGATTTTATTTATCTAGATGATGAGGATAGAGGCCTAGCCTTAGGGTGGCCACCCGGTTTATATAATATCCTCTTTCCTTGATTCTAAAAGGGGTGACAGATAGGTAGGTTAGGGGTCTAGATTGTGTTTTGAGTTTGTTTTTTAGGAGTTTTAATTTTTCCCACTGATGTGCCTCCTGGAGGTATTCCTTTTGTTTCCTAGTGTGTACAGGAGCGTGTTGCTATTGATAGGATTTGGACCTTCATGGAACCTTCAAATCAAGCGCGACCATCAACACAAACAGGTGTTTCTTGTCCATTAGCATTGCCCTTATCTTTTTGCATCCATGTTTGTCTGCCTTGATTGTGATTGGTAGCATAATATTCAGTGCATTTGCTTAGTATCAACCATTTAATTCAATGTAATGTTTTGTCATAATCACTTGTCTAGGTTTAAAAATCAAGCAGTCCGACTAAGCTAGTTTGACCAAGCTAGGTATTAGAGATCTTCTCTTAATACCATGGGGAATGCCTTCCTAATAAGCAATGGTTACTTAGGTTCTTAATCCGATTTAGGCAGCATTGTATGAAATGTACTAGGGCTTTCTAGTGGGCTTGACCCTATTGACCTTTAGCTTAAGTATTATAAAGGGAGTTTACTAATGTGATGAGCCTGGGGAGGGTAACAGTGTTATATGACCCCCCAAAGTTACAAAATTTAAATGCTGAAAATGAACAAGCAAAAAATCAAAGTGCCACAATGTAAAATTTTAAGCTGGAAGAGAAATCTCAGCTTGATTTGGTACTTCACTCACATGTATTGCCTATGGTACTAGAGCCCTAGAGGTTCCCAGTGTGGGAGCTTTTCCTTGAAAAGCAAAAAACCCAAGGCATACAAAATAAGCACACACATCATAATTGAATCAATGTGAAAAGACTTTGGGGGGTCAAAGAAAAAGTAATCAGTCAAGCGATGATTTCATGAGAAATTCCTTTTATGGTAGCTTAACTACAAGGTTTTCTAGATATAGCCTCTAGTCAGCCCTCGAACATGAATACTTGGCTCTTGCGATTAAACAACTTAATTGACCAGAGAAAATTAAGAAGCTTACCCATGGTATTAATATTCGATCTCTAGTGCTTTTCGATCGTCAAATTAGCGACCCCAGACTTGTTTAATTTTCTACCTTTACATCTGTTTATGCATTTGATTACATTGCAATTTAATGTTCATTGCTAACAAATTGTTTGAAATTCTTTTACCAATCAATTTGTCTACCTAAAACTGCATATGCTTTTTAAGAGAATGCCATTACTGTGCCAATGTTGTTTGATTTTGCAGTGACTGAAGAAGGCTAAGGACATTCATCTCAAATGCTCTTCCACCTCGACGAACCAGCTTCAACTCAATAGCTTCCGAGGACGAAATCTACATCAGGAAGGGGGGCATGTTAACCCTCACGGCACACGGACACCCTATCGCCTACGACGGACGTGTATTATGTATTTGGTAGAGTCAGGTACCGGGCTTGTCGGACCAATAGGGAAAGGTAGAGTGATCGCCGATGAGAGACGCACTTTAACTGGGACATTCAAGGGATTAGTTGGCTAAGCATGGGCGCCCAAGTGTGAATGGGGTGAGCTCCTATAAAAGCCAACTAAACCTAATTTTTACTCATTCTCTCATTTGTGCAATTGAAGAGTGCTCTTGCTCCATCTCCATCTCCATCTTCTTCTTCTTCACCTCCTTGTGTGTGTGTGTGTGAGAGAGAGAGAGAGGGAGAGTGTGTGTGCGATCGAGCATTACGAAGGCACGACGGCGGCGAAGCGGTTGAGCGCGGCACGACTGCAGCTTCTTCTTCATCGCGGCGAGGAATCCACCACGAAGGCGAGCGTAGAGCGGTGAGTGACACACCCTTTGTTCTCTTGAGCTTGCTAGTTTAGGCTTGTTGTGTGCTTGGAGCCGTTTGTGGTTCGCACACGGTGTATCGGCAAGTCCCTTGCTTCGACAGTGCGGCAAGGAGCGCACTCTCTCTCTCTCTCTCTCTCTCTCTCTCTCTCTCTCTCTCTCTCTCTCTCTCTCTCTCTCTCTCTCTCTCTCTCTCTCTACGTGTTTCATTTACGCGCCTTCCTCCCTCCCCATAGGCCAAGGGAAAAAAACTATACGTATATGGGTTCCTCAAGCAACCAAGATGCATCTTTTGAACCTCTCATTCAGAATGATATCGATAGTGCTTTCCTAGCTAGTCACCCATCATTTTCCTTGTGTTCAATAAAATAATCAAGTCGCGTTTGTCATTGCAAAAAATTAATAGCATCATGGTAGATGTGGTGAGAGTATTGTTGGAGCGAAAGCCAATGTTGACACCTTTCTTGGTGCATTTGACTTCCAACAAACATGATTCCTCCATTTAGATCCAAGTATTGGATAGCCACACATCATCTATTGGTATTGGGCTTGATTTTATCCATGTAATCTCCGTTAGATTTAGTATTCCATGCAAGGTTCATATTTATGGTGTACCGATATCTTCACCCTAAAGGACAACATTCAATTGTGGAGTCAATTCAACAGCATTCCACAAAATTTTCATTGTCGATAGAAGTGGTTGCCTATTTTTTTACTTGGGCGAGAGCCGATACTCGCGCAAACACAAGTATCGTACATGGGACCAAAAACAGGATCATTGAAAGCTTTGCTTCTCCAGGAACCAAATGAACTCCCTATTTCCATCGTGAGACAAATTTCTTGCTTGGGTGCTAGAACCACCCTAGAAATAGGTGCAATAACAACAAAAATAGAAAAACTTAAAAAACAATTGCACCCCATGATTTCCTTGAGCATAGACATTGATCAAGCCTCTCCACCAAAAAAAGCTATACAACAATACATAAAAATAGCGAACGATGTTCCTATATATCAAGGTTCTAAATAAGGATGTTTTTTTTTTTTTTCACAATAAGCTCAAAAAGGGCATAGATCAACACTTGGGAGATCTAAAACCAACGAGAAACATGAGAACTATGTATGCACTTTTTGCGAGCGTAAAAGGAAAGACCATGGTGCATTGCCCACTCAATTGAATTCCATAGGATTTAACTCCCCCTTGGATACAGTAGACAAGTTAAATCATACAAAAAGTTGCCTTGTTAGTATCAGGCTACCTTTTGCCAAAATTAGGAAACTTATATACAATGGCCAATTTGGATTACGAGGTAGCGTTGTTAACGTTTTGGCACCCTTGAAGAAAACACAACAAATAATACCGAGGTTCATTCATGATGAAGCCTCGATACTAGTGGGTATTAAGCACAGTCTCTAGTATAACCATTGCTACCTTTCCGGAGTTGTCCACCCATTGCTTACAATGAAAGCCACTACTCAACTATTGCAAACATCTTTATACAAGAAGAAAAAAATACTCTAAAAAACGAGTGGCTAAGTTATTTTCATAGTCCGAAGTACTCTCTGTCTAACGATTTTGTTGACGACAATCAACCACTAGAAGGAGATAATCTAGCCACAAATGTCATGCTCCATGGAATTGAGTCATCACAGCAAGTAGTAGATCATAACGGCAAAGTGTTCATCATAGCTCCTTTTGAGGGAAATAGTCCTTTGAGTATTTTCAAAGATGAATATTGTGAAGAGCTTAGTTTTCCTACTATTTCTACGGTGAGCCCCGTAAATACCACACACTTGCTAAGCATAGGTATCAACATGTGGCTCAATGGAAACTTATGCACAATGATAGAATATTTTACCTACATATAGAGAATCTTTCTTTCAAAATAGTCAAAGTAATGACTCAAAAAATCATGGAGTCCATTTGGATCCGTATGCGCAAAGCCAAGCTAAATCATAATAAACTAGTGGCTGCACAAATTGTTGGAGATGCTAACATTGAGAAGATCTTATCTTCTCAACTTGGATATCGCGACTTTGAGGCATTGTGAACATGACCTAATTACAAAGAGAAATTGGAAAAAAATGCCTTCATTATGATTAGACAGCTTGGGCCACCACAACATTCTTTGTTACATTTTCTACGACTGAGAAACATTGAGAACCTTTGATTGCAGCACTTGCTAAGCTCAACCCCATTGTGCCTACAAACACACAAACAGAAGCATCATATATACGAGATTTGGTCCGACGTGACCCTATAACAATAGCCCGCTTTTACCTAAACCGTTTTAATGGGATGAGAAGTCTACTAACGAAGGATATAACTATATTAGGAAAACTCAAAGATTACTTTTTTATAACCGAGTTCTAGAACCGAGGTAGCCAGCATGATCATGACTACTATGGATAGAAAATGCTCCTACTTATGGAAAAGATCCCAATGAAGATGTTGTGCGTTTCATTGATAAGTACATATATAACAATTGATTCCATGCTTCTTCCTTTGAAATTTGCAAGAAATTCAAACACACAAACATAGGAAGGCTTGCTTCAAAAAGCGCAAAGGATGCCGATTTGACTTTCCTTGCTACCCAATGCCTTTAACTATGATTTTAAAGCCTTGTCATTCTCAACATACCGATATCCAAAACAATAAAAAGGAACGCAAAAAAATTAAAGATAATCTATTGCTACTATATTATAAAGTAGATATTACGTTCAAATAGTGGCTCCTATCTATGGACCTTCTCTTTGAGGAATACATCCAAGCTATAACATCCACAATCTCATGTCCCACACTTTTGTTGAAAAGATATATCAAAGATATTTACACAAATAATTTCAATCCAACCATTTCAAAAATTTGGGATGCGAATTCAAATATACATGACATTTTAAATGCACATGGAGCAGCTACCTGTTCCACCCCATATATAACAAAATCTGATAACACACTCATCAAAGCAATCAAGGAACAATTTGATTCTTGTGTCAAAACAATGCAACTACATTTGATAGGCTTTGAAAAATAGAAAACACAATACTAAACACACAACAAATAAGCTCACAACAAGCAGTATATGTTGCACTTTCTCTACCTCTCTACATTGCAACTTGAGAATTTATATTCGTTAGCACAAACTCTCCTCACTAAAGAACAATGCTTCTCAAGCAAAAACATCTCCTACAGCACGTAGACTCGACTAGCACATAAATCTTTTACAAAACAAGCATAGACAAATACTGTGCACGTCGTGCTCAACTCGATGACATATCATTGGCAGAATTTACCTCCACATACATTGCCACATACAAGAAACGTAACAAGCCAAAAATTATACAATATGTAAAATATAATGCCGCAAAGATACCATGGATACATAATGAAAATCAACATCTAACAAATGGAGTCAGATGAAAAGATATATACAGTCAAAATAAACCTATCATTAATGTAAATAAATATAAATACAACAAAGAGACAACAGTGAAAGACACCCTTAATACCAACTCATTAGGCACCAGTTCACCTTCGACGTCTACGACACTATCTAATAGTTCCTCCCATATTCATGTTGACATCACATAAGACCTAAATATACAACACCACCAACTACATACACACAATCTACCAGCCATAAAAATATTGCTCCAATAGAACAATATTTATTACAAGAGCATTTTGCAGCTTAATGCCCAACAACGGCTAATATTCGATGACATTATGCTAAAAAAATGCATATTTTCCACATAAGCAATCCACATTTCAACATGTCTCAAAGGGCTTTTAGGGATTGCTAGCACAGAGGAGCACTATGACAACATAAAGAAACTGAAACTAAAGGACATCACTTTCGACTAAGACCATTTGTACATTAGCATCAATATTAACAAAATTTATCTGACTTTTGTTCTTCTTGAAACACTTGTTGGAAGGATAATTCTTCTTGCCACAATCAACACAAGAATTTTTGGGGAAGCAATCCTTTCTTTGATGATTATTTTGTCCACAAATTGCATAAGATCTAGTACTAGTGGACCATATGGTGGAAGTTGATGTAATAGTGCATCCATTGACTGCATGTGCTATGGGAACAATGGAAGAAGTATCATGGGGCGTTCTTTTCTCCTCTTCTTGCAAGGGTTTAACAATACCATTAAGAGAAAGCAAAGGATCTTTCTCCTTTAAGACAATCACAATTTGATGAAATACAGCAAGTAAGATATTGAGTAAAACAACATTGAGATCTTTGTCAAGTACTGAAGCTTCAACATATGCACTGACACACTTTGACTTATTAGCTAATGCTGCTATATTTTCATCAGCACTCATGGTTATAGAATATAATTCCATCTTTACGTTGTTTTGGCACTAAAAAGAGTTTCTAATTCTATTCAGGCATTGCTTGAACATGTAATATCGTTTAGATAATGAATAAAATCGTCTTCTAGAGAAGTCAAAATAATACCAAATGTCTACTTGTCTTTCCTCTGTTAATCAGTAGATAAAGCTCTAGTGACTATGGATGTTGTACCAAATTTTTCTGTTGCAAGAGGCTTGATGATGCTCGAAAGGTTTTTCGCATCACGTATCTCTTGACTTTGATTTTCCATGTGTGAAAACCAAATCCTTCAAACTTGTCGATTTTAAATGTCAAATTTGAATCTCCAAAAAACTTGATGAGGATAACTACTATTGAACACTACAATGCATGTGGAGGATTCTTGACAAGGTGAGTTGCTCTTTTATAGCTACTAAAAGGTAGGAAACACTTTTTGAGATGTCATGCAAGATGAGCATTCAATTTTACAAGCATAGCTCACACCAACTGCGTAGCTTTAAGAGTATTTCGGAACATAGCAAACATTTGCAAGCGTGTGGAACCAAACTAGTCAATTTTCAATGCAAGTTTATGAGCATTTTAAAAAGCAACCTTTGCTTGGGAGGATTGCATTTTGAACTCACCGACAACATTGCCTTGTTAAACAACATTTTGAAATGCTCGGCATAGGGGACCACCAACTCGGGCAGTAGCGTCTTGAGATACTATAAGTGGAAACCAAAGGACCCATTGGTGCTCATGCTGCACCCTCTGAGTAGCACATGAGCACCCTCTGAGTAACATTTTAAAACACTATTTTGCCAAGGCACCGACCACAAGCCTGGAGCTGCAACCGCCATCAAGGGCACCACCTCTACACCATGAACCCTGGCGCACTGAGGCAACGCTCTAGAATCCCATCAACAAGGACCTCCTTGGTCTTTGATAACATTGTTGAGGTCCTCATGGCTATGGAGGGTGTTTCCGTACGCAATCCATTAGAGGAGGGCGAGCAGAAAAAGAGAACGAGCTGAGAGAGAGAGAGAGAGAGAGAGAGATGCAAGCAAATAAAAAACACACAAAGCTATATTTTATTGATGAACCTTTTATAGTGTGTATATAAGCTCTAAGTAACTACTATAGTTTGTATGTCCACTCGACAAAAGGAGTGGTGTGTGTGTGTGTGTGTGTGTGTGTGTATACCATAAGAGGGAAGCTCGCATGGGCCACATGGGCTTGAAACCCAACATTAGAGAGCTGTAATTACAGAATATGCTTTAGCGTCTAGAAAAAAATCTACGTCAACAAATCGTAAAGCTTCGTTATCGATATTCAAATCTTCATGTGTATATGTTTGCTTGAATTGCACAACTAGACAACGGGGACACGACATTAGAGAGTTGTAATTACACAATATGATTTAGTGTCTAGAAAAAAATCTATGTCAACAAATCGTAAAGGTTCGTTATCTGTATCCAAATCTCCATGTGTATACGTTTGCTTGAATTGCACAACTAGACTTCATGGACACGACACACTTTCGTTTGTTATAATCTCTAAGAGACACATTGCCAACTTTCCCGCATACTTCTATATGGCACTTTTGCATTGTGTACAGTATATTGTCTATAATTGTGCCATTTCCTCATTGCATGACAAAAAGTTTAACTAGTGGCATGGTTTTCTTGTAACTTGAAAAACAACGTTCCCTACATCCTTGCACACCTGGTTGGGAGACCTACTCGATTACCATGTGAGTAGTTTGAATATTTCTCCTACTAGATTACCAAGGAGTAGTGCAATTAATATTTCCATATCTCTAGCTAGCTAGTTTCTACAATTGAGGACCCTATGCTCATACAGCCAAGAAATAAAAAAATACTTAGGTCAACCAAGCAAGACTATTTTTTAGTGTGCTTGAAGATGGATCTGTAGAATTTGCAGGTTGCCACTGTACATAATGCAGAAGCAAGGGGAGCGTTTGTTTTCTCTATTTGCCTAATTGTACATGTCATGAGGAGGATCTTTTAGGCATTGGAAGGAAGAGGAAGAGGGGAGAAGACATCTTGTTCGAGGGGAAAAAAAAGAGAAGTCGTCTTGGTGTGGAGAAATCTCTCTCTCTCTCTCTCTCTCTCTCTCTCTCTCTCTCTCTCTCTCTCTCTCTCTCTCTCTCTCTCTCTTTGGGAGATTGGGGCGCCGGTTTAGGAGTTCGAAACTCCTGGATGATGGCTTTACCGCCTCGATAGACAGCCCTTAGGATGTACTATTTCCTTTTGTCTCTTTTTCCTTCCAATGGACCCTCAGGCCTTAACGATATGTACCCCTCTGAAAACCCCGTTTTGTAATGATCCCTTCTATTTCAGGTCCCATGGGTCATATGTGACCTCCGAGGACGATAATGAATCTCTCTCTCTCTCTCTCTCTCTCTCTCTCTCTCTCTCTCTCTCTCTCTCTCTCTCTCTCTCTCTCTCTCTCTCTCTCTCTCAACTGCTATTCCAAACTAGGAAAGCATGCAAGCTTCTTACCCTCAGCAAATTGGCCAGCTATGACAACTCTAGCTAAGAGAGTTGCGAGCGGAGAAAAAACACACAACACTATATTTTATTAACAAACCTTTTTACAATATATATAGAAAACTTCAAGGTAACCACTATAGTTTGTATGTCCACTCCACAAAAGGAGGGGTGTGTATAAGAGGGAAGTTCCCATCGGCCACATGGGCTTGAAACCCAACAATCCCCCTGAGCCCAAACCATTTGGAAAGAGTTTCTAGCTGACATATGGAAGAGATCACAAAACCACCCCAAATATGAGTAGAAGGTCCCCCTCAACAACAACATCAGGATGTATGTACTTCCCTTGGAAAAAAATCACAGTGGGACAACATAATTCAACCAAACCAACAAATATGGGAGGTCTTACCACTTCTTTTTGTGGCAGTATCCATAGGACATCAATTTCAACTAAGACCATTTGTGCATCAACATCAACAACATCAACATCGACAACATCACTTTCAACTAGGACCATTTTTAACATCAACATTGACAAAATTTATCTAACTTTTGTTCTTCGTGAAACACTTTTTGGAAGGATGATTCGTCTTACCACAATGAACACAAGGATTTTAGGTGAAGCAATCCTCCATTTGATGATTATTTTGTCCGCAAATTACATACGATCTAGTACTAATGGGCGGTCTGGTGGAAGTTGATGAAGTAGTGCATCCATTGTTGGTTGTATATGCTGTGGGAACCATGGAAGAAGTAGCACAAGATGCTCTTTTTTCTCTTCCTGCAACGAATTAACAATACCATTCAAACAAGGCAGAGGATCTTTCTCCTTTAAAATGGTCAGAATTGGACGAAATTCAATACGTAAGCTATTAAAACAACAATAAGATCTTCGCAAGAGGTACTAGAGCTTCAACATATACTAGCTGAGTTCTAATGCACTTTAACATGTTAGCTAATGTTGCTATTTTCATCAGCACACATGGTTAGAGAATATAATTCCATCTTTAAGGTCATCTTTGAATATTTGGCTTTGGCACCAAAAAGAGTTTTTCTATTTAGTCATTGTTCGAAGATCTAAAATCATCTAGATAATGAATAAAATCGTCTTTTAGAGAAGTCTAAATAATACCAAGTGCCCGCTTGTCTTTCCTCTGTTGTTTGGGAGATAAAGCTCTAGTGACAGTGGCCATTATACTAGCTTCCTCTATTAAAAAGAGGCTTGACGACGCTCCAAAGGTTATTTCGCATGAGGTATCCCTCTCATATCCCTTGACTTGATTTTCCACGTGTGAAAATTAGATTTGTCAAACATGTTCATTTAGGATGACATATTTGAATCTCCAAAAAACTTGATGACAATAACTATTGTTGAATACTACACCTACATGCAGAGGACTCTTGACAAGGTGAGTTGCTATTTATAGCTACTCGAAGATAGAAACGCTTTTTGAGTTGTCATGCAAGGTGAGCATTCAATTTCACAAGCACAACTCGCACCAACCGCCTAGCTTGAATAACGTTTTAGAGTGCAACAAATGTTTGCAAGCGTGCCAACCCAAACTACTCAACTCATGCAAGCCTTATACCATTTTGAAAAGCAACCTTCACCTAAAAGGCGGACTTGTCTTCTCAAGGGCGGCCACATATGGGCACATTGGAGAGTCCAACTTGGACTTGTCTACACAAGGGCGTATACACATGGTTGTCTCTCATGAGAGAGGGTAGCCATTTTGGCCTATAAAAGGAGGCCTCTTCTACACACAAAATGCATTGTGGTGCATTGTGAAGTTGATGAAGCAAGGTGCATGTGAGGTGGTGAGAGTGAAGCAAGACGCGAACTCCATTAAGGGTATAATCCCTTTGTAACGTACTTCTAGTTTGTAGTACTAAAGCCATTTAGTGGCTGCTTTCCCGTAACCCACATTGGCTGAACTACGTATATCGTGTGCTCTCTCTCTCTCTCTCTCTCTCTCTCTATATATATATATATATATATATATATATATATATATATATATATATGTGTATATATATATATATATATATATATATATATATATATATATATATATATACATACATACATATACATATATGTGTGTATATATATACATACATATATGTATCTCTCTCCATTAAGTAAACTACGATAATATCTACTTAGCTATGTCCTATTTCCCAACACGAACCCTGGTGCTCTGAGGGAGCATTCTAGAATGTCATCAGCAGGGACATCTTGGCTGGCTATGGCAAGTGTTTCCATATGTAATCCATGAGAGCGACGCGAATAGAAAAGTAGAATGAGTAAAGAGAGAGAGAGAGAGAGAGTTGTGAGCAGAGAAAAAACACACAATGCTATATTTTATTAATGAACCTTTTTACAATATTACAGAAGCTCAAAGTAACCACTATAGTTTGCATGTCGACTCTATATGAGTGGAGTGTGTACCATAAGAGGGAAGCTCCTGCGGGACACATGGGCTTGAAACCAACATTAGAGAGCTGTAATGACACAATCTGCTTTAACATCTAGAGAAAAATCTACTTCAACAAATCGTAAAGGTTCGTTATCTACATCAAGATCTCCATGTGTATACATTTGCTTCCCACGCGCAACTAGACTACAGAGCATGACACGGCTTCCCTTTCTTATAATTTTTGGGAGACAGTGCAAACTTTCCACTATATGGTCTATAATTTGTGCCATTTCCTCATTGCATGACAAAAAGTTTAACTAGTAGCATTGGTTTCTTGGAACTTGACAAACAATGTTCCCTACCTTGTAAGTTTGAAGGTGGATGTGCAGAATTTGCAGGTTGTAGCGCAGAAGCAAGGGGAGCATTTGTTTTCTCTCTTTGCCTAAATATACAAGTCGCCAATTGCAAGCAAAGACGAGGAGCTTATAGGCAATGGAACTTAAGAGGAAGAGTGGAGAACCCATGTTGTTGGAGGGGAAAAAAGAGAAGCCGTCTATTGCAAGCTTCTCACCCTCACTAGCAAATCGGCCAACTACGACACCGCCAATAGACTTCGCAACCCAATTGAATCCAAACTTTATTGCAAATTGTTGCAGTATAATTCAACTATTTATTTATTTTTGCATGAGTTTTGGGGGTGGTTTTCCATGACCACACTCTCATCGATTTTCTAAGTTTAGATGCAATTTTTTTAACACAAATAAGGCTCATCTCCTTCATTTGAAGAGCATAGGACTGCTATAATGTCGTGGATTGCACATGCAGTACGACTATGCTGCTTTCCCATGTTGTTGGTGCGAACATCTATCAAGGCACACACTTTGAATGTTCTGCAGAAAAATTAGAGTTGATGCATTACACATAGAGTCAAACAAGATACCGTTAATCATCTTGACTACTCACAATATGGCTTTTTAAAGATTACTATATGCATCATGGTCTTCTTGTTTTTTGCAGAGAACATTTGAAGATCAAGCTTACAAGTGGACATTTTGAGTTACCAAGAGTTGACAAGTTACATGCTTAGCAACTACTACCATTTTCAAGTTTTATTGAAGATGCTTCAAGGTCAATTGAAAAGAAGAGAGAGTAATGCTTCAATCTTTAAAGATTGGAGGGACAAGCAGTTTAAGGCGCTATATGTACATATGAATTTGTTAACCAAATACTATCCTTTTCAAGTATTACAGGAGAAGCTTCATACGTCAATTAAAAAGGAGAGAGAGTAATGTTTCAGTATTTAGATATTGGAGGGACAAGCGATTTAAGGTGCTAGAGGGATATATGGGTTTGTTAACACTAGATTATGCCAGAATACAGACAAAAAACAACACACTTGTTAGTACAATACGTGCATGTAAAGCTTTCATTAGAGAACTTAGGGATATGTTTGAATATGAGTTAGATGTTGGAGGATGTTACTATTAAGCAATGCTTGTTGTTTATGTTAGTCAATGTATTCTATACAATCTAACAAGGGACGTGTGGCCAAGGTCCAATTTTTGCAAGCTAACTCTTACCATCACAAGTGTGCCACATGTCACATCGGCATTTACCTATAGCTTTAACAATTTTATTTTTCTAGTTCGATGTTTGTATGAAATTTTAAGTAGGTTGGTTGAATCCCTTGAAGGCCACGAAGATATGGAAATTCATCTTACTTGAAATCGGTTGTGTAAGGGGATTTGTAGTTCAGAAATAATATGTAACTAACGAGAATGGGAGGGGAGATGGACGATAAGTTATTCTTCAAAACTTATGTATCTCTCGTGCATCACTTTCACTTGTTTGTCTATGTAGTTTGTTCAGTATGCAATGTACGCAATATTCCTTAAAGCCTCAAATGTTAACTCTATGTAAAGTACTGATTGATCGTGTTTTCCAATATAATTTAGGGTATGTGTTTATAAGCCCTTGAACATCTGTGTGCAACAGATGATCTTGGGGGGGCAAAATGAGATGCCCTCTAGGTGGGCTATATGTACAATTGTCAAGTGATAGAGAAGGAGAGAGTGTGCACTCTTACCAGATTGTATACACACAACCATGGAGGCTAAAAGTAGCTTCTTTTTCTTGACTACTCAAAATGATAAGATGATCTACAAAACAGAAATAGGGAAATAGAACATAGTAGAGAGCTTGTGTACAATGATTAATGTAAAACCGCTAATAAATAAGCTTACAAGCTAAGGGCCATCATTCTCGGTATGTAGACCATGCCGGTGAAGTCTTAACTATAGTACTAGTGACAATAATTCTCATGTTCGCTACCTCGTGTTAGTGATAATATATCGTTTGACAAACCATGTGTTGAGCGTGATATGTCAACAGCTCCCCCCACAAGCTGAACACCATCTCTCATGCTCCAAGCATGGCTCAATTTTGAAGATGTCCATGATCTTCTCATGTACCCAATATAGATTTGCCAACCAATGACTTGTCTCTGATGAAGTGGTAGTGTAGAGTGCAAATCATCCTCGTGTGGAGCCCTGGGCTCCATGCCAAGCGTATGCTAATGTTCGCTACCTCGTGTTTGCGATAATGTATCATTCGACAAGCCATGTGTTGAGCATAATTCAACACCTCCCCCCACACGTTGAACACCATCTCTCATGCTCCAAGCATGGCTCGATATTGAAGATGTCCATGATCTTCTCATGTACCCAATATAGATTTGCCAACCAATGACTTGTCTCTGATGAAGTGGTAGTGTAGAGTGCAAATCATCCTCGTGTGGAGCCCTGGGCTCCATGCCAAGCGTATGCTAATGTTCGCTACCTCGTGTTTGCGATAATGTATCATTCGACAAGCCATGTGTTGAGCATAATTCAACACCTCCCCCCACACGTTGAACACCATCTCTCATGCTCCAAGCATGGCTCGATATTGAAGATGTCCATGATCTTCTCATGTACCCAATATAGATTTGCCAACCAATGACTCGTCTCTGATGAAGTGGTAGTGCACCTCATCCTCGTGTGGAGCCCTGGTCTCCATGCCAAGCATATGTTGCTAAGGTTGTCACCATAAATGACAATCGTATGTATGGGCATGTTCACCTTGCCAAGTAGCATATGCAACGGATCTATCTCACATGTTGCCATTGTAACACCCTTGTACTCAACCTCTACACTCAACAAAGCAACAATGGGCACAATCCAAGGTGGCTTTTGATAGGCACTCTTGCCCTTCAAGCTCGCAAGATTTTATGCTTTTCTTGGCATTTCAGTGTATGCAGCTGCTCACAATTTCACCCACTGAAATGCCACGACAAGTAAAATGCCCGCCTAAAAGCAACCCTGGTCATGATATACCACCTTCCTTGGAGTTCTTTACCAATCTAATGGAGACTTTTTGTCAATTTAATTGTACCTTTCAAAGTTTAATAACACTTTTAATACTCAAAATTAGACAGGCTAGTAACTACCGAGGAAAATCTTGACAACCCTCGCCCACACTTGACTCTATTGGGCGCCTCCCTTTTGGAGGGTGTTTAGGGTTGTAGATCATCGATGTTCAAGGACGAATCGTTTTTGTTTTCTTCCCAAACCAGATCCACTTGCACTATTGGACACCTCCCTCCTTTTTGATATGCAAGTTACCCCCCTCGACACTATTTGACACCTCCTTCTTGGGAAGGGATCTACTGTTACCCCCCTCGACACTATTTGACACCTCCTTCTTGGGAAGGGATCTACTGTCCTAAATCGTTTTTTATCTTCTTTGTTACACAACGGGGGTGCAATCAACAGCTCATGCAATAGGGTATGAATCGAAAAAGGCGTTTCTGCGTTCAGACAACCAAAGGAAAATCGACTTCAAACAAGTCATTTGTTGCTTCAAAGGACGAATTCGCTAAATTGCAGTTTTGGTGTCCTGAAGTTGGGGATTTTACCCTACTTAGTTTACATCAAGTTCACAATCGAGATCAACGGTTGTGATCGTCATTGACACGCAATACTGATTTTCAGCCATAGATCCCCTCTAAAATTGAGGTGTCATTTAGTGACGAGGAGCTACCCCCCTCTCCTCTCTCTCTCTCTCTCTCTCTCTCTCTCTCTCTCTCTCTCTCTCTCAAGGGCCATCAAGTGCTTCTCTTTCAGCTACATGTCAAATGGTCATGCTTAATATTCTCATCCTCTTCAACAGGGAATGTACATCTAAGCCTAATCTTGTACGTTGTTCTGTCTCCTAGGTCAGTTGGTCTGCATGGCCATAATGAATGAGCAGCAATGTGAGATGCAGGTTTTATAGGGTATTGTGAGTTATACAAGGGTTTACTGACTGTACAGAATTAGAGAAGGTTCACAAAAACAAAGCAAACAATTAATGTTGTTCATGCCAACAATTCAGAGAAAAATTTCGGCACGTCTTTGATAGCTATGCTTGGTGAAGCCCAGACCGTTTAGGAGATCGAAATGATTCTGCGCCACAAAGTTTCACATCACTCCTGGCACTACTTTCCACCTCTTTGATTGCAAGCGCCATGCCTCTTAAGTACCCCATCACACATAGGAAAGGGATGGTAATTTACATGCAGACAACCTTGCAACGTACACTAGCATTCCAAATAACATGCACACAAAAAGAAGGCTATCCACACCTGCCTACAATTAACCATGTCAGCACAAATTGAAACAAGACAGCTGAGCTGCCTCATAATGCTCAAGGGGCAATATTGTCCCACACACCTTAAAACAGCCAAAGAAGCCTTTACATACATCTTATCATGACTGACAAAATGTGAATTCCGGGCTTAAAGGTTCTTAGAAGCTCACATACTACCCATGGCGAGAGCCAATCCATACAGAACCCGGCTAGATGGAGAAGTCATCCGAATGGTTCTCACTACAGCAGCAATACCTACAGTATGAATAGCCGACAACATGACCTCTCATGCTCATATGAACAAGAGAACTCACTCTTACTTTGGAGAGAGAGCGTCTGAAAACCTGACCTTTAAGAATCCATCTTCTCCAATAGAAAGTCCAGATTGCGTACATCGCGTCCTCAGCAGATGTTTGCGCACCTTGATGGAGAGCCAAGGGTGGTGAATGCAAAGCAATTGCCTCTCTCTGTCAATCTAGGACGTATGCCATCTTTGATGCTAGGACGTGCCCAACAACTTGAGAGTATTTGCGGAGGTCGCATGCCAGTGCATCTTTAAACTTTTGAGGTACAGCCGTCCATGTTTGCAAACGCTATGCTTCAAACATGATCCCAGTTACAAATGGACGTTCAAGGGAAATAATAAATGAGATTCCTGCTCTAGAGTACGTCAAAAGCATACCTTGAACTGAAGAAATTGATTGCCTAGCTTCAGCAAAATGTTATTGACATCTTCTGATTCCTTGCTACTACTTCCAGCCCCACTCAAATATGACACATCTGGTTTCAGGTTCTCTGTCTTTGTTGTTTTAGTATTAGTTTCAGTACTCTCTTTGACAGCAGATTGCGTATCCTTGACATAATCAGTCTTCCTAGTCTGTCTTATTGTTTCATCAAAGTGATCTGAGAGGCAGAGAAACGGTTGTATATTGAGAAGCGGCTCTGCTATGTCAAAAGGAACCCACCTGCATTGATTGAACTCTGTGAGGCATATTGGCTTGCAAATTGTTTACATCCTTCACATGAATAGGAACAATCAAGATGGAGGGCCTTACTGGAATTTTACAGGACAAAGCAACTCTGATGGCCGATAAGCCCCTTTATAACGCATCTTTGGACAGGTATGAATGTAATAGCCAAGGTAGTAGTATTCCAAGCTTGAACAAACAGTCTGTGCCTTTTGGACCCATTGAATCTCTTGCAAAGCAGAATATTTTCCAAGGGACAAAAAGGCAAAGTCTGGATCCCAAAACAAATACTTACTTGACAAGCATGATGGCAATATATCCACAACACCAACAGCAATGAGGCGTCCATCAATCAAGTACTGTTGGTGAAATGATCCAAACCCACAAAATGCGGTTCCAGATCTAGAGGGTGGAACAAAATTTAGCGGAGAGTTCACTAAAAACCTGACAAATGAGCTTTCTTTTACATCCTCTGGTTTGTCATGGTGCACAGCTATCTGATATCGTTTGTACAAAGCAAATTCTTCCGGATCGAAAGCAGACCTCCTCATTCGAACTTCAAGAATACGTTTTGGTCTTAAGTGCTGGGTCAAAGAAGGTGATACTGAAGACTCCGTTTGTGGTTTGCTGCTACAACTAGAATCACCATTGCCTCTCTTACTTGGATGCAGATCTTCTGCACTCGCAACATCCAAACTAGGGCGATTCTGAACTAAGAAATTGAGGTGTCCATTGCAGGCTTCCACAACGTAATCATGCATTTCGATTCTCATCTGTAGCCTCGATGCAAATAGCTCAGCCAATTGAAGGGGAGAAAACTTCCGACTACCGTTGTTTTGATTCTTAAGGCAATCCTGACTTTGCTGCAAGTTCTTTAACACTGTATCAACTTCTTTGTGCTTCGATAATGCAGCAGCAACTAAGAAGGAAACATTGCAGGAGTAAACAACTTCCCCGGTTGTGGAAGTTTTTATTCGTTTCCTCATAGTTGGTTTCAGTTTTTGCAATACAATCCGTGGAACCTCTAAGTCAGCAGGAAGATGACCAGCCATACAGCATGCAATAATAACATCTTGAATTGCACTAGAGAGGACCTTTTCAATGTTAACCATGTCATTACATCTTCCTGTTAAGTTTGATATCTTAGACGTTCTGTCACAATTCATGTCACAAAAATCCATTCTTTGAGACCCACCTTGCATACAACGGTCAACCTCGGCAGAAATCTGCTGACCAGTCACTCCTGAATCTTCTTTCCCTGTAGAGGCTGGACCAGTATAGCTCCCATCTAAGTACCTGCAATATGAAAGTAACGGAAGGTCAATTGGCCCCATAAAACTCATAGGCTTCTGTCTAGATTGTGTGCAATGTACAATCCCCCATTTCCCCCACCATCCAACAAAAGCATAACAATTTTTGCTTGCATGCAAGCGAATTTCTATGAGAAAGCTATGTGCAATGGGCAATTCCCCTTTTCTTCCACCACCCATATATAGAAGCACACATCTTCTGATTGCAACCATGTGGCATTGTGTGAGCACACATTTGTTTGAAGTGAATGAAGATTCAAAATAAAGCACAACGAAGACATGACGACTCATAGTTGCAGTCAGCAACTACAAAAGCTGTATTAACTTCTTTTCAAAGGTCATTTTATTAACTCTTTCTCAGAAAGCTATTTGACTAATAGACGACAAATAATGGAACTCTCTCTCTCTCTCTCTCTCTCTCTCTCTCTCTCTCTCTCACACACACACACACACACACACACACACACACACACACTCACACACACATAACAGGTCTTGAGTTCAACTCTCCTCGTCGGATAGATCTTTAAGGTCACTTGGGATAGTTTCCTACGACATTAAAATTCTCTCCTTCTTCTTCTTCTTCTCTCTCTCTCTCTCTCTCTCTCTCTCTCTCTCTCTCTCTCTCTCTCTCTCTCTCTCTCTCTCTCTCAAAAAGTGGTTGTATACTGTAGAGTTGGCCATCAAGTTGGGCATCAAAGCTAAAGAGATGGGGTACACAGCAAAGGCAGGGTTGGGATGTCCTGGCCATATGAGTGTGTTACTCCTATCATTGGAAAGTTACTCTGCGTATTGAGTCATATGTGGACATTAAGGAATTTTATATCATGCCACTGGAAGGGTGCGATGCGCTATTGGGAATCCCTGGACATGGAGTGCTAGATGTCTTCAACAAAAGGATCGCCCTTCCGCTTAGGGGCAAAACTCACATCCTTGATGTAAAGCTTAAGGGGACAGACTCCCTATTGTATCAGCTTCGGCTATCACTTCTCTAATTGAGAATCATCTCTATGCGTACTTGATTTTTGCACGTGATGTTTCAGATAATTGTCAATCAAATTTTACATGTGTTAGATAAAGAAAGGTCAGAGTTTAGTGATTGTTTTTCTGATTCATCACCGTCTCAGTTGCTGCCAGAGAGGCTTGAGGATCATGCGATAGATTTGGTGCCAGGTTGTAGCCCACCAAATAGGCCTTCCTACAGGGTTAGTGCAGCCCATCAAAAAGAGATTATGGGCCAAGTAGAGGAGCTGTTAGAAAAAGGGTTGATTCAACCTAGTTCTTCACCCTTTTGCTCCCCAGTGCTTCTAGTGCAAAAGAAGGATGGCTCTTGGCGCATGTGTATCGACTACTGTGCGTTGAATAAGAAAACCATCAAGAACAGGTTTCCTATCCCAAGGATTGATGATATTCTTGACCGACTATAGGGTGCGGATTAGCCGCTAGCTGCAGGGGATTAGCCGCTAGCTAATCCAGTACCTGTGCAAGAGGCTCTTGCCTCGGCAATCGCGCATGAACCCACATAACTGTACATTGGTCAAATGAAAAGCCCACTAGTGGGGCATAACATACTGCATGTAGGGGGGAGATAGAGCAGTGCGTAGCGTGCAGGGAATCACTCCTCGCACCGCACTGTACATAAGGGGGAAAGGAAGCACTCCATAGCTCTTAACCTGTGATGACAGAGAGTGAATGAGACTCCTCTCAGCTTAAAATTCAGCGCCAACTCTTCTTGCATGAGGAAAGTGCACCAGAGTGTGCCACTTGGCGCATTTACAAGCATTTTCCAGTTTCGGGTTCACCACTTAAAAATCTCCCGACTGGTCGCCCAGTTGACTTCGCGGCAGAGTTATAAAATGTTCCCCTAGTCATACCGGAGGTAATGACGCGAACACATTTCATGGCCCAAAATAGCAGTTCCCTAAATTTTAGGAAATGATTCCATTGGGGTCCCTATGGTCATCTGACCATCTATCCTCATTGGGACCGCATCCAAAAGTGCAATGTGGCCCAACTGTCGGATACTTTCTGTTGGCAGTCACACCTTGACTTTAGGCCTTTATTGACTCCACCAACTTGCTAAGTGCGACGGGGGGACCTATATGATCTTGCTCTGAGCCTAGACATCCTCTTACCATACGAATTCCAGTGCCGACCACTACCCATCTGTGGGAGACACTACCGTTCACTTTGGCCATACAATGTCCGACCGTTTGCTACTTCAAGAAGAGGGTCTCAAAATAAAACAAAACCCATTGGAAAGAAACCAACAACTAAAGTTAGCAGTTGCCACGTCCTCGTGACATAGTTAACAGTTGCCACGTCCCCGTGACAGAATCCCCAAGTAACAACTTACAATATCGACAGTAACCGTCCATACATAGGTTGTGCTCCTGCACAAGAAGTATGTCGACGTCTCACTCTACATGAGAGCCCAAATCTCTGCGAAGCAAATCCTGTCTCGTACCATTGATGCTAGTGTGATGCAATCCATTGGCATTCCAAGTAACAATATGTAAATCCATGTGACAAACAATGATGAACCTAAAACCTCAGGCATACATCAACCGTGTCAATGGCTATACGACTAAAATCAATACCAAGCACTCTTGATCCCTGGCTGAAGCTATGAAACAAGAGCTAAAGGAAGGGCATCCTCATAATGCGGTAGAGATCGGAGGAGCTATCCACGACAAAGGAGCGAGCAATTCTAAACCAAGACCCGTAGCAGTTTGGAGAGCATTGCAGTGTGGTAACAATTGCACACTCCGACCATACTCGCATGGTGTCTGGAATCGGTGTAGTATGGTCCATAGAAAGAACCAACAGCAGCAATAGCTGTCCTCTACATATAGCCATTGTATGGGCCCCATACCATGTGCAAGGTTGTCGCTGGCAATGCATGATGAAATGCAGCCCACCAAAGTGTGGATAGCCTACAAAATGTGGCAAAGAGCAACTCCGATAACAGAAGCCTCTGTCCAAGTCACCATGCCAGTAAAAGGTAGGCAGAAGGAGAGCATGAAACTCTAGCCGCTACCTAGTAGAGAGCATGCGCTCTACGCATGCCGCAAAATGGACAATCTTACCAATAAAGGACCTGTGTCATCACCACCGCGCTCGACCCGTGTGAAGTACCAAGCTACTGGAGCACTAGCTATGAAGGATCGAGGAACATGAGGACGTGCTGGGGCACACAAAAGAGGTTGTGTGGATGAAGGGGCAACATGTAGAGAGAGGTGGGCGGCAGAGGGTGGTGGCGTTGAAGCATTAGTGGGTGTAGGCGGAAAAGGAGGAGGCACTAGTGAGGATGCCAAATGTGGAAAGTCAAGTCTCCATAGCAAAGTGTGAGGCAGCCATTGTGGTGGTGGCTCTCTCTCTCTCTCTCTCTCTCTCTCTCTCTCTCTCTCTCTCTCTCTCTCTCTCTCTCTCTCTCTCAGAGAATGAAAGAGTGAAAAGCTTGGAGAGAGTCATCAGAATTGGGGGCTTACCAGAAGGTTGGTCAATGGGTACAAACCCCGACGAACAGCTAGAAGGATGCATCGTGGATGTAGACATAATTGACCCAATCGACATTCAAATTAAAGGGAAACAGGCCAGAGTTCGATATTATGACATATGTGATAAAATTAAACTTATGAGACAGACCAGGTCATTACAAGGTACATCAGTGTGGATTTCAGATGAGTTGACACCCCTACAACTAAAGAATAGAGCCAGTGAATTGGCCAAAGTTAGAGAAGCAAGGAAACAAGGAAAATGGTCAGTTTACAGAGGAGGAAAAGCTATTATCAGAGAAATCAAGACCACACCCCCCTTGTCAAAGACATGGACTTGACACATGCACACAACTAGTCACATTATGCACATGGTGATTCTATCATTTGTAATATCTAATTCTCACGAGTCAAGAGAGCCTTCAGGTTAGTTGGCACATGCACTTTTCTTTTTTGATGATACCCAAAGTGGATTGTAATCATAGATATAGCTGATTTGTCCTATAGGCCAGCTTTGGCCTCGACAAGGATGTTAATAGAACTCTCTCTCTCTCTCTCTCTCTCTCTCTCTCTCTCTCTCTCTCTCTCTCTCTCTCTCTCTCACACACACACACACACACACACACACAACCGCGCACAGGTGCGCGCATGTATGCACACAGTTTCCCAAACCTTTGCATTCGGTGCATGACACGATTTTGTTCCTTGGACGGGCAGAAGGAATCCGCTTTGAGCCTGATTGTATATGCTGGACAGCAAGTTTTATTCATTTCAGGCTTATATAGGAACATGCCTGATCTTCTCCAACCACGATCCAATAAGTCTGGATTAAAAGACATGAAAAAATTACAAATGATACTGTGAAACTTCAAAGAATGCTATCCGAGAAACACAGGAACTGACCTTGATAGTCATAAACAGATAAAGAATGAGCCCACAGCCCTGTCCACAAGAATGAGAAGTCATACTCTCTTCACAAAAAGGCTCTGAAATTGATAACAAATTTTTATCTTGAGAAAAAAAAGACCTACTCTTACTAAGAAATGTTTGATGAAGAGCAAATATAGAATTTACTAGATATTTTATTTTACGTTTCTCAGAATAAACACGGTAACAAAGATATTTCAATGCAGACCTCAAGAACACGATAGCCCTGCCTGCACCTATGCAATAAGGTCTATTCCCATAGCCTGCTTGTTTCATGGGATAGCTTAGTTTTAAATCACTGACCCATACCTCAGTTGCAAAAGAGGATATGAGACTGAGTGAATAGAGCAAGGGATTGGTAAGTTTACTGACTTCACAATACATAAATCCAGAAGCAGTTTCACATTCAAACAGCCTGTATTCCTAAAGTGTTAACCATCCCTTTGCAGATGAGGATATGAGACTGAGTGGAAAGGGGTTTGTTGCTATGATTGACTTCACGATGCCTGAATCCAGAAGCTTCTGTACATTTTATAAGCTTTTATAGTGACTGCTTTAGCACCTGAATTCAGAGATTATCAGAGAATGGAGAAGCTGTCATGTATTCTATATGCACAAAAGGTAAGATTACTTAAACGGAAGTGATAGGTATTGATCCAAATGAACATAACAGACACTTCGCCCAAAACCTATGGGTCATAGAATATTCTTTAGCCTTGAGGCCATTATTCTGGTCATCAGCTAAGACAGATACCCTTACTATTCCGTCAGGAAACTCCTTAGTTGCTCACCAAAAAACCCTTCCTCATTGTCCACTGACAACTTTTAGCATCACTCAATTTCTGATGGTGAAGATTGTGCGCTGCAAAATCTGCTACAGGACAAAGTGAAAGAACTAGAATAGTAAAACTAGTTGTGGGAAGCTGCAATACAGATTCAGATGATCATGCAGATATGGATATGGGATACAGCAATTTGGAGAGGGGGAAAACAAAAATACCATGTCATCATAAACGAACGGGGAGAATGTACAAAGAAAACTTTAAGAATAGCATCTTGAATAAGCAAAAATCTTAAAAAGTTATGAAGTTGCAGAAAAAACTTAAACAACGTAGAAATACTTAATCCTGCGATACAAAGCAATCTCAAGAAGATAGATACATCACAGTTCATAAGTTTGAGATATTATAAGATGATAGACCGAAGTCATGATGACCCAAAAGTAACAAAAGATTAGCCTAAGGTCTGGAAGATTCCTTTATAGACTATCATTATTCATATCCTAAACATCAGTGTGGCCACTTTTTGTCCATGCGGTGCTTCCCAAATAGGAAACCTATGGGGAGAACTGTTCTCCGTAGAGAAGGCACCACGTGGCAATGCTTCCCTTTTTGGGAAACATCCCCCCTGCTTGTGTTTCATCATTTTTCATGTCTTGTAGTCAGTATCAAGCCATTACCCGCTGCTATGATAGAAAAGGAGAGGTAGATGATGGGAATGGTATCGTGCTAGCTGGGGTGGATGAAGACAAACATTGTGCACACAAGTGAGTGTGTGTAGGCTAGATTATCACTCAAGAAAATTAGGTTCCAAGATGAATTAGCTTGGACTCATAAACACGATCTTAAGTAGTTGCTAAGCCATCACAAGCTCACCATTAACAAGAGAGGTGTAATACAAACATGGAATGGTTTGTTTACTCATGAAATGCCCTTTAAGTAGCTCTACAGCCTTGCACCAATACATGTGGGATAATTCCACCTTTTCTCTCCTTGACTCATACTCTAGTACTCTAGGACAAAGCTCACACCTTACAATCCTCCCCTTGAGGTTTGGACTAGGAAGAATACATTGAAGACTCTTTATCCACTAAGGATGACATAGTGTCCACACAGGATGTCAATACATATCCACTAAGGATGACAGATCCACAAAGGATGACAAAACTCTTCCCCTTGGGCTTTGGGCTACAACTTGATGAAGAAAGACAACACTCCAATCCAGGAGCACAGACAACATACATCCCCGATCTAGGAGACGAACAACATAACACTCCAATCCATGAGCAAAAACAACGCTCTAATCCAAGAGCAAAAAATCCTGAAAAATGTCTGCTTCGCTCTAATCCAAGAGCACCTTCCTCTTCTTCAATGCTTTATCTTCAACTGCTTCATGGTCTTTGTCTTCTAGCCATACCTTGTTGGTGCCAATGATGTCGATGTCGCCATAGCTTTGTCTTGAGTTTTAATAAAAAAGTACAATGCAAAAAACCACTGATGCAAAAACTACTAATGCGGATGCGAATGCTATTGCTGCCAATTTTCCTCTGCTCATCCTTTCCTTGGTTGATCAATGGCCGATCTTTTTCCGTTGGAGAAACACAATCTGCTGAATTTGCATTTTCTAGTACTCCAGGACAAAGCTCACACCTTACAATAGAGAATGAGATGCTGATGTAGGGAGCTAGAGTGTTCCAAATCAATAGAGAGATGGTGGCCTTGAACCACCAAGCTCAACACCTCTATAGATACTTCTTTATTCGGTACAACACAGATTACTAAGCATTGTTTGTTATTACAACAACGTGCCTTCCTCAATAAGGCACCTTTTGCCTGTGCTTTTCTCTTTTGGTGTGTAATGTGCAGCGGAAGTGATTTAAGGTGATAACTCAGGATGAGTGCTCAGTACATACACAAGGTTCCTTTAGTTCATGAGAGAGTTCCTTTTACTTCATGAGAGATGTGCAAAGACTAAAGAGAGAAGAAAGAATAATATTGTGAATGAAGGTTCTATGAGTGATAGAGATAGAAAGAATCCTAACACCAGATGAGGTCCCGAAAACCCCTCCAAGCGCCCCGCCCCGCCCCCATCGTTGATCTGGTCTTAGGCTGAAAACTGAAAACGCTTGGGCTGATCTGCACCTTTCTGGCGACGAAGCTAGGGTTGGAATCTGAAAATGCTGGCTGATTCTGCCGCTAAAGTTAGTGATGGACTGATGGCTGAAAAATGTTGAAGATGCTGCGTGCACTAATTTATGCCTTAGAAATGACCAGGGTCACTTAAATATGGGATTAAAGCTGGATCGGGCAATCTCATAAGAAATCCCACGATTTGGTAATTGCTGGCTAAAATGTCACTTATTAATAAGTTGATGAACTACTGATAAGAGGTACTTCGTATGCGGTTATTACCTTGGCTTGGTACTAATGTTGTATGGTAAGTGCTAATCAATCAAACCACCAAATTGCTCACAAGACTGGAACCATCTAACTTGACGGTCACTCCAAGGTGTACTCGGTACAAATTGGAGCCACTTGAAGGACTGATAATCCTTATGAAAAATTTAACCTCTATCATGCACAAAATGTTTCTCATGCTTAGGAGAATGAATAATAGCGAGAGGTTCCTTCTCATGCAATGATTGATTCTTTTCTAAGCTATGGGACTGTGTATTAAGAGATGCTACTGGACTGTGTTTAGTCCCCTCTCAAAACATGAGAGTGACAGCTTAATGACACGTAAGGGATGCTTTTATGACCACAAATGATTATGGATGATGCACCCTCACAAGTGAGCGTATTCTCTTTTCAACTAACTTGTGGATCAATCCCACGAAACCACTTAATGCCAAATATCATATCACATCCAGATGAGAAGAAACAACAAACTTGTGACAAAAACATTCCTACTAAACACAAAGTGTCACATTAGGACATTCATGCGTGATGGAAGAGAGCATACCACACACAAATCCAGAAACCGCAATGGGATCCATTGGAATAGCGACTAAGCATGAGCTCTTTACAAGAGAGTCACTAATCACATCATGCATACTACCACAATCAAACAAGATCACTATGCACTCACCATTCACATAACACTTCATGAGAGACTCATCTAGATGATCATGAGAAACTTGGGACGCATTACTTGGCACCATTATGACACTAACAAAAGATGTGGGTTCTTTTGTAGGATAATCTCTTTTCATGTGACCTTTAGTATGACACTTAAAACATCTTTTTCCTTTCATACTAGGTTCTTTCTTCAAGGACTTAACTAACCTCCTACTATTCCTTGAGTAGATTTTACATCAGGTGTCAACTGAAGGGTTTCCTAAGTTTTAGCATTTCCTTTATTGTCAGTGTTAGGTGAAGAGGTCTGTGCTTTAGCTGTAGAGGAAGATTGAGAAAAAGAAGAAGAATTACCATGGTTTTTACCGTTCTATTGATTCTAAGAGTTCTACGGGGTACTTGACTTGTTCTCCTTCAACTTACCTTTGTTGTGCTTCATTTCTTGCTTAAGAGCAATTCTAAGGGCGTCATTGTAGTCCTTAGAACTTTAGCTTTCACCCAAAACTATGTCCTCTAAATTTCCCTCCACTTCATGGAAAACAGAAACTTCACAAATGAACCCACAACAAGAATTCACCAATTCAAAACAATCCATGATTGGGTAGCTAGAGTGCTCCCAAGGAGACAATGACACCCTGTTGGCCCCAAAGACAGGCGCCCCTTTCAATATTTCTCTATTCAATTGCAAACAAACGACCCAAACACTTTCATCTATCTCTCACCAAGCTGTTCAAATCTATCAAGGTCTGAAATTGCAGGTTTTCGACCCAATTTCGGCAACATAGCAGCACAAAACCCCTCTAGGTCAAAAGTACACATCTGGGAGTTGCATTTTCGAAGCTGTCCGGTGAGCTGTAGGTCAATTCCAGCATGATGTAATTTCTTGTTTTGGTCATTGTCAAGTGCCCAAACCCCTGTATAACCACCCCAAGGTTTCCCTGAGGCTTCCTTTGTGTTATCTTGCAGTTTAGGTGTGAGACCCTAAACCTGCAATTAAAAAAAGCAGGCTGTAATTCTTTGTTTTGGATCGTTTTGAGTGGAGCAAACACATCTTCACGTGTCTAGGGAGCTCTCACACGCAATGGGACATTTCCCCTTTGATTTGAACAAGTTCTCACGCGAAAAAACTCTCTATTTTTGCAATTTTTCACGATGGAACTGGGCGTACTTGTGGACAATTAGCAATTAGGTAATCCAGTTCCTATTCAGAAGGACCTTGCCTTGGCAAACACGCATAAAACCCACAGAATTGTACATGGTCATCTGAGTAGCCCAACTAGTGGGGCATTACCATATGCGAAAAGGGAAGAGAGAGATGTACAAGAGAAAATCATCGCGCTACATGAGATGAGGGAAGAAGACAAGCTTTCCATTAAAGCTTCAAACCACAAAATGCTCTCACAAAACTGAAAAGCAGCCTCCACTTTCTTATTTGGGTGCCCCAAGCCGGGAATGAGCCTTCTCGATGGTGTGTTGACTTGCAAATTGCTCTCCGACTGACATGTGTCCGATCTGTCCCATTTGGTTTAATTCCTGACCCCCTCCAGCTTATGAAGTCTTGCCGCAAGGCCTAAAAGACTTTAACGTGGTCAAATTTCAGTGCCGAACGGCTCAACCATCTGGTGGTTGCCTGGCCTTGACTCCTGCAGGTGAAACTCTTAGCCAACGACCGTTTTACACTCGCAATGCAATGTCCGGGCATTTGTGATTTCAAAAAGAGGGTCCCAAAAATTAAACAAAAGTCAAGGGAAGGAAACCAACAAATAAAGTTAGTGTTTGTCACAGTCTCATGACACTAAGACTTCTACATCATATTTGATGACACATGAGACGTAGAGTTCCACCCCAAGTGAGCACTGGCCCCAAACTCTGGCGCCCTTTCGGTATTTCTTTATATTGCTTCAATTCAGAACAACGCCCGTACTCCATCCTCTACACGTCACACGGAAGCATACCACAGAATAAGTCCATGGCACGTATTTAAAGGCCCTAGGCCCATGAAAAGCATTAACCCCAGAAACTTTTGGTCCAAAAGCATCTCACCCAAAAGCCCCAACGTAAAATTCAAAGATCCGTACAGTTGCTATGTCAGCAATCAGTGCAAAACACGGGTGTCCGTAAAGCTTGTCAGCGTAATTGCAAAAGTTGTCGTACAAGCTTGCAACGTCATCTGTGGATTGCCCAAGCTTTTATGGGGGTGTGTCTGGGTCTTGATTTATTTATTGAATGCCCCTAGGCACTTGGGCCCCATCGGACGGGGTCCCATAAGTTGGTGCGAACTCGCTTTACAAATTGGGTCACTCGGCAAGACTCTGCAAGTCGATAAAATTTCTTATGCTACTTCTGTTCTTAGGGTTTAGGCCCCTCGGCCGGGATCTACGGGTGAGTCTCGGAGCCCCCAACCCGTTGGGTCTTCAGTGGCTTGACATGGCAGCCGTTTGCGACATCCCTCCTTCTCGAAAGAAGAGTAATCGTCTGCAATTACAGTATATCGGAGCTCTTGATATATTGGTGTAGCAAAATTAGCCATCACACCCAGACCGCGCTAATCTGTAATGGGTGTCTCGATGCACTAATGATAACATACCCAGGCAATCTCACCCAATTAGGAATATTCACTGGTTGGCACATCACAATGTAACACAAATGCTCACATATGCATGTTACAAGAGACAATGAACATCGCTGCTAAGCACTCCCCTGAGACAGACGGTCTGCGGTATGAAGCTACTCACGACTACCTTGTCACTCCCAATGCAAAT